>NW_022589718.1:3039454-3677310 GCF_004348235.1 Phoca vitulina | reverse complement strand
AGAATTACAGACCAATATCCCTGATGAACATGGATGCAAAAATTCTCACCAAAATACTAGCCAATAGGATCCAACAGTACATTAAAAGGATTATTCACCACCACCAAGTGGGATGTATCCCTCAGCTGCAAGGTTGGTTCAACATCCGCAAATCAATCAACGTGATACAATACATTAACAAAAGAAAGAACAAGAACCATATGATCCTCTCAATAGATGCAGAAAAAGCATTTGACAAAGTACAGCATCCTTTCTTGATCAAAACTCTTCAGAGTATAGGCATAGAGGGTACATACCTCAATATCATAAAAGCCATCTATGAAAAACCTACAGCAAATATCATTCTCAATGGGGAAAAACTGAGAGCTTTCCCCCTAAGGTCAGGAACACGGCAGGGATGTCCACTATCACCACTGCTATTCAACATAGTATTGGAAGTCCTAGCCACAGCAATCAGACAACAAAAGGAAATAAAAGGCATCCAAATCGGCAAAGAAGAAGTCAAACTCTCACTCTTTGCAGATGATATGATACTTTATGTGGAAAATCCCAAAGACTCCGCCCCAAAACTGCTGGATCTCATACAGGAATTCAGTAAAGTGGCAGGATAGAAAATCAATGCACAGAAGTTAGTGGCATTCCTATACACCAACAACAAGATAGAAGAAAGAGAAATTAAGGAGTCGATCCCATTTACAATTGCACCCAAAACCATGATACCTAGGAATAAATCTAACCAAAGAGGCAAAGGATCTGTACTCAGAAAACTATAAGATACTCATGAAAGAAATTGAGGAAGACACAAAGAAATGGAAAAATGTTCCATGCTCATGGATTGGAAGAACAAATATTGTGAAGATGTCAATGCTACCTAGAGCAATCTACACATTCAATGCAATCCCCATCAAAATACCATCCACTTTTTTCAAAGAAATGGAACAAATAATCCTAAAATGTGTATGGAACCAGAAAAGACCCCGCATAGCCAGAGGAATGTTGAAAAAGAAAAGCAAAGCTGGCGGCATCACAATTCCAGACTTCCAGCTCTATTACAAAGCTGTCATCATCAAGACAGTATGGTACTGGCACAAAAACAGACACATAGATCAATGGAACAGAATAGAGAGCCCAGAAATGGACCCTCAACTCTATGGTCAACTCATCTTTGACAAAGCAGGAAAGAATGTCCAATGGAAAAAAGACAGTCTCTTCAACAAATGGTGTTGGGAAAATTGGACAGCCACATGCAGAAGAATGAAACTGGACCATTTCCTTACACCACACACAAAAATAGACTCCAAATGGTTGAAAGACCTCAATGTGAGACAGGAGTCCATCAAAATCCTAAAGGAGAACACAGGCAGCAACCTCTTCGACCTCAGCCGCAGCAACTTCTTCCTAGAAACATCACCAAAGGCAAGGGAAGCAAGGGCAAAAATGAACTATTGGGACCTCATCAAGATAAAAAGCTTTTGCACAGCAAGAGAAACAGTCAACAAAACCAAAAGACAACTGACAGAATGGGAGAAGATATTTGCAAATGACATATCAGATAAAGGGCTAGTATCCAAAATCTATAAAGAACTTCTTAAACTCAACACCCAAAGAACAAATGATCCAATCAAGAAATGGGCAGAAGACATGAACAGACATTTTTCCAAAGAAGACATCCAAATGGCCAACAGACACATGAAAAAGTGCTCAATATCGCTCAGCATCAGGGAAATCCAAATCAAAACCTCAATGAGATACCACCTCACACCAGTCAGAATGGCTAAAATTAACAAGTCAGGAAATATCAGATGTTGGCGGGGATGCGGAGAAAGGGGAAGCCTCCTACACTGTTGGTGGGAATGCAAGCTGGTGCAGCCACTCTGGAAAACAGTATGGAGGTTCCTCAAAAAGTTGAAAATAGAGCTACCATATGATCCAGCAATTGCACTACTGGGTATTTACCCCAAAGATACAAAAGTAGGGATCCGAAAGGGTACGTGCACCCCAATGTTTATAGCAGCAATGTCCACAATAGCCAAACTGTGGAGAGAGCCAAGATGTCCATCAACAGATGAATGGATAAAGAAGAGGTGGTATATATATACAATGGAATATTATGCAGCCATCAAAAGGAATGAGATCTTGCCATTTGCAACGACGTGGATGGAACTGGAGGGTATTATGCTGAGCGAAATAAGTT
This sequence comes from Phoca vitulina, assembly GCF_004348235.1. Classification (NCBI taxonomy): domain Eukaryota; kingdom Metazoa; phylum Chordata; class Mammalia; order Carnivora; family Phocidae; genus Phoca; species Phoca vitulina. The sequence goes on along the minus strand of NW_022589718.1, from coordinate 3,675,116 downwards.
AAACAGAGAAAGACATGTATCATATGACCTCACTGATATGAGGAATTCTTAATCTTAGGAAACAAACTGAGGGTTGCTGGAGTAGGGGGTGGGGTGGGAGGGATGGGCTGACTGGGTGATGGACACTGGGGAGGGTATGTGCTCTGGTAAGTGCTGTGAATTGTGCAAGACTGTTGAATCTCAGATCTGTACCTATGAAACAAATAATGCAATATATGTTAAGAAAGAAAAAAAAAAGAAGAAGAATGTAGCAGGAGGGGAAGAATGAAGGCGGGGAAATCGGAGGGGTAGATGAACCATGAAAGACGATGGACTCTGAAAAACAAACTGAGGGTTCTAGAGGGGAGGGGGGTGGGAGGATGGATTAGCCTGGTGATGGGTATTGAGGAGGGCACGTTCTGCATGGAGCACTGGGTGTTATGCACAAACAATGAATCATGGAACACCGTATCTAAAACTAATGATGTAGTGTATGGGGATTAACATAACAATAAAAAAATTAAAAAAAAAAAACACATTGAGATACCACCTTACACCAGTTAGAATGGCAAAAATGGACAGGGAAAGAAACAACAAATGTTGGAGAAGTTGTGGAGAAAAGAGAACCCTTTTACACTGTTGGTGGGAATGCAAGTTGGTACAGCCACTTTGCAAAACTGTGTGGAGGTTCCTCAAAAATTTAAAAATAGAGCTACCCTATGACCCAGCAATTGCACTCCTGGGTATTTACCCCAAAGACACAGATACAGTGAAAAGAAGGGCCATATGCACCCCAATGTTCATAGCAGCAATGTCCACAATAGCCCAACTGTGGGAAGAGCTGAGATGCCCTTCAACAGATGAATGGATAAAGAAGATGTGGTCCATATATACAATGGAATATTACTCAGCCATTAGAAAGGATGAATACCCAACTTTTACATCAACATGGATGGGACTGGAGGAGATTATGCTAAGTGAAATAAGTCAAGCAGAGAAAGTCAATTATCATATGGTTTCACTTATTTGTGGAACCTAAGGAATAGCATGGAGGACATTAGGAGACGGAACGGAAAAATGAAGAGGGGTAAATTGGAGGGAAAGATAAACCATGAGAGACTATGGACTCTGAGAAACAAACAGGATTTTAGAGGGGAGGGGGTTGGGGGGATGGGTTAGCCCAGTGATGGGTATTAAGGAGGGCACGTACTGTATGGAGCACTGGGTGTTATACAAAAACAATGGATCGTGGATCACCACATCAAAAACCAAGGATGTATTGTATGGTGACTAACATAACATAATAAAATTTAAAAAAAAGAAAAGAAAGCATAGTCTTCTATTGGACTCACACTCTCCCAATCATAAAATTTAAAAAAACCATTAATGTAAATTAAGCCTATTTGTGTGGATTTTCATCTCCAAGCATTTCTCATGCCTTCCTTATCACGTCTTGTCTAACCCTGTCTTTCTAGAATTGGTTCAGTTTAATCATCACTTCCTTGAGATTAAGCTTTTTCTGCCTCCCTCTACAAAATTGAACATTGACCTTAGGTTCTCTATGTGTCCTGTACATCTTTTATAATAGAACACTGAATTATTGCATGTGTCTGTTTTCATGTTTGGTCCCCTCACAAGCCTACAAAACTCCTTAAGATCAAGGAAATCATCTCATTGGTATTGAAGCCCCAGCACCTGGCAGAATGACTGTCACACAGGGGGACCTATACATGTTTACTGAGTGAGTGGTGTTGAGGGTTGGTTCGTGGGATTAGTAATTTGCATGACATGAAAATCAAAAGAGGAGACAGATAATGCAAGGAGGTCTAGTTGCCAGCCAAAAATCTTTCAGACTGAGAGGACAATGGCCAGGAAAAGAACCAGAGGTATCAGCAATTTATAAATTAACTTGAAGGTTCAATTAGGGGAATATTGTCCTAAAATTTATGTTAGTTTCATCACAGTGTTAATATATATTCCTAGCTTTCTGCTTTCCTGGGCAATATGATCCTATAATCATATAGGAAAATCAAAGGATAATAGAAGAACAATAGTTAGGCAAGAAAATAACATGGAATATAGCTATGCCATAGTTGTAGAAGAGGGACCAAGAAAGTTTAAGTCTTGGACAATAGAGAAACTGTATTAGTGTCCTGAGAAGTTAGGCAGCCTTTGAAGCCAGCAGAACATGTTTACTGGATATTTTACTAAAAAAGCCAATGTAATTCACATGATACAATTGTAAATACCACCAACTTGGACTATTCTAATGACCCTGGTGGAGACACAACAACCCAGGAAGAACCTCAATATGAACCAAATGCCTGCAAAGTGGTAGAATTTAATTGTGTACTCTTGGCTATCTAAATCTCAAATTAATGGCTCCTTACAGCTACAGATCATATCATCTTTACTGGAGTCTTCCACTGCACCCACAGCAATGTTGATATATGGCTCAGGGCAGAAATTCCATAAAGTTTGATGAACTGACCTCAATGAATATATTTAAAGTTTCTGGCTTAAAGAACTGAAAATGGCCCCAAGATATCAAATAAATGAAGGGGAGTCTAAGATTATCCTAAATTATGGGTTTCAAACTGGAAGCAAAAATTCAGACTTTTTCAATGTAATGTCCACATTGCTGGAAGAAAAAAAAAGTTGTGAAGTAGCCTAAGGCTGCATAGTCAAAGCATTTTGCAAAGGTAAGAAGTTTTCAGAAGAATCCAATCAAGGTGGAAAAGGCTGGCTGATTCTGGCCAGAAATCAAGTCCTGAAAGTCCTTTTTATATCTTATAAGTATTTTTTTTTTTTTACTTAATTCAGATAACTGCCTTCATTCTCCTTCAGGTGCATGCAAAAGCCTGAGAGGGATTTTCACTTCCAGAATGTCAGACTGAGAAATTCTGTACAATTGCTCCCAGCAAAACAACAATAACTGCTAAAGATTATTTTTTTTTAAATTCTTTAAAGTCTCTGGAAATTATACTAAGAGAAAACAGCAAATTAAGAAATATTTATTTAAAAAATATATTAACTCCCAGTAAGAATAGCAAGAGTCTATGGCACTTTAGAGATAACCCTCTCCCTCCCTACCAACTGTCCAGGTAAGCATGACAGAAGTTCCATTCTGATTGGGTGTAGTCAAGAAAATAGGGCTCCCTCTCCCATCAGCTTCCAGTTAGGGGGTATTAGGAAGGTCAGACAACCAACATTTATAGCCCTTTATCTCCAAGATGCAGAAGATAAATTCCGGCAATGTAGCCAAGAGATCAGATATTCTCTTCCCCCACCCACACTCATTCATAGGACAGGAGCTCTATCCTAGGCACAGCAGACCAAGAATATTGGGACCCTGATTGCTCTTGCCCAGCTTGCTTGTAGGACAAGGGCTCCATGCCAGGAGAGACAAATTGAGACGACCAGACCCTGACACTTATGCCTAGCTAATAAAGCAGGACTGTCATCTAGGAGAAGCAAGCCACTGTCCCTGTTCCTTACTCTGAAGCAGAGGCTCAGAATGTTTTCCATAAGAACAGATGGGGAAGAAAGAGTCCATAAGAAGAGAAAGCTTTTAAACTCTCTCCAAAGGAACTGACTTCATTTGAAATAGAGTATTGAAAGGTTTAAGCTTAAGGTTGCCCTCAAAAACAATGGAGATTTTGCTAGTAAACAATTAAGAGAAAGCTGATAGCTCCATTAGAGCAACAAGCTAAACCGTAGGCCAACTAGCTTACCAGAGAGAACCAGGGAAAGAGATAGCTCGGGAGAGCCTTTCTGGAGTCAGAAAAAACTTCAAAGACTTCACTCAAAAACTAGCCTTACAAAAAGTACAAAATTTAATTAGATCACACTGTGCAGCATTTATACTCCAGGGCATTGACAAAAACAATAGAGCAATTATCCAGCAATTAACAGAGCCTAAAAGATGAGTATGATTCCAGTAGTGGCAGGCAGTTTAACAGAGATCAGAAAAAGGGACAAAGAAAGTCCTGTACAAATCACTGCCATCCCACAGTGACTTTCTCATTCCTAAGGCTGAGCTGCTGAGCAGGGACATTAGTGGCTGCACATCTTGGAAAAATAGACACTATTAAAATAGCCTTAGGCATTAAAGTAGCCAAGACATTGGACAAATAAATAAGCAAACAACAAAAACAAGTTCTGGAGCATGGGGTAATCTGTACCCAGCATCACTACAACATATTAACTAAAATATTCAGTTCTCAACAACAACAATCATGAAACATGCAAAAAATTCAGGAAAGTATAACCTATACAAAGGAAAATAACTACAGAAAGGTCTCAGATGTTAAATTTAACTGGCAAAGACTTCAAAGCAACTTCAAAGATTTCAAGCAATTACAAATGTGTTCAAAAAATTAAAGGAAATAATGTTTAAGGAAGTAAGAGAACATATGATGACAATACTTTATCAAATAAATAGAAATTACAGCAAAGAATCAGATGGAAATTCTGGAGTTAAAAAGTACAATAACTGAAATGAAAAATTCACTAGAGGGGTTTTAAAACAGATGTGAACTTGCAGAAGAAAGAACTGGTGAACTTGAAGAAATATCAATGGAGATTATGCAATCCAAGAGGAGGAGGAAAAAAAAGAAAATTGAACAGGTCCTCAGAGAAATGTGGGACCCTATTAAGTATACAAACATATGCATAAAATAGTAATACCAGAAGAAGAGAAAGAGAAAGGGGCAGAAAAAAATATTCATAGAAATAATGACTGAAAACCTCCCAAATTTGAAGAAAAACATCCATCTATGCATCCAAGTAGTTCAACAAAATTCAAGTAGGATAAGTACAAAATGTTCTACACCCAAATACATCATAGTAAAAATGCTGAAAGCCAAAACAAAGGGAATGTGGAAGTAATAGAGTAAAAGAACTTATCACATACAAGCGAACCACAATAAGAATAACAGCTAATTTCTCATCAGAAATAATGCAGGCCAGAAGTCAGGGGAGTAGCATACTCACAGTGCTGAAAGAAAAAGAAATCTATCAAATAAAAATCTTATATCTAGTAAAACTATCTTTCAAAAATTAAGGTAAAATAAAGACATTTAGCGATTAAAAAAAAAAAAACTAAGAATTTGTTACTCACAGATCCACCTTATGAGGAATACTGAAGCAAATTCTTCAGGATGAAAGCAAGTGACACCAGAAAATAATTTAAATTCTTATGAAAAGAAAAAAAAAGGCACAAGTAAAGGCAAATATGTAATTATAAGAAAACACTATAAATGCATATTTCTTCTTTCTTTTCTTAACTAATTAAAAAGTATATGTACAAAATATCTATTTTTTGTAGTTGTTCCAATAACATACACATATATAATGTATTTGACAATAACAGCACTAAAGAGGTAGGTGGAAGCAAAGCTGTGCTGGAGTAAGGAAATGACACCATATTGTAATTCTCAAATCCACAGGAACAAATGATGAGACCCAAAAAGGGTAAATAAGAAGGTTAATACAACAAACACTAAAATATATCCAGCTCACATTTCTTTTCTCAGCTTCTTTGAAAAATATAAAATTATATAGATTAACTGGGGCACCTGGGTGGCTCAGTCAGTTAGGTGTCTGACTCTTGATTTTGGCTCAGGTCATGATCTCAGGGTCATGAGATCAAGCCCCACATGGAACCCCGCATTGAACTCTCCGCTCACTAGGAAGTCTGCTTGAGATTCTCTCTCTCTCCCTCTACCCCTCCCCCCATGCTCTCTTTCTCTCTCTCTCTCTAAATAAATGAATAATTCTTAAAATTATGTGGATTAACAATTATAACAATATATTGTTGGGTTTATAATATAAATAGATCTAATATGCATAATAATAGCACAAAAAGGGGGAAGAGAGAAGACAGCTATACATTTCTATATCTAGGTAAAATTAGGATAAATTTCCAATAAATTGAGATATATATGGCAAGCCCTAAAGCAACCACTACAGGAAAAGTTCAAAATAATATAGGGAATAGTCACTAAAGGAATTAAAATTTTGCAGGACAAAATATTTTCTTAATGAAAAAGAAAGTGGTAAAGAAGAAATAAAAGAACAAAAAGACACTATTCCTAAAATAAAAGTAAAATGGTACACATAAATCCAACTCTAGCAATAATAATACTATATTTGAAAATAATATAAAAATCTAATCAAAATATAGTGATGGTAAGATTAGATAAAAAGGAAAACATGACTAATCTATATGTTGTATTGAGGAGATAACACTTTAGCTTCAATGATACAGATGGATAAAAGTAAAAAGAATTAAAAGCTATATCAGGCAAACAGCATCTACAAGAAAGTTGTAGTGGCTATCAAACTAATATTAAACAAAGTACAACTTTAAAACAAAAATTTTTACTAAAGATAAAGAGGGACATTGTGTAATGATTAAAGTGCTGAGCCACCAAGAAGATATGATAATTATATATATGCATACATACAACTACATATGTAGTTAGAAAATTCAGGAAGCAAAAGTTGATAGAATTAGAGGGACAGCTAGACAATTTTATATTTGTCTGTTGGAGGTCAAGTTGTTTTAAGTCTTCTCATTCCTCCTATTTCCTTATTAATCTTCTGCCTAGTCATTCTATCCATTACTGAAAGTGTGCTATTGCAGTCTCCTTACTGGTATTGAAAATAACCCAAATTTAAAAGTTTGCAAAGGATCTGAATAGACATTTCCACAAGGAAGATATACAAATGGCCAATAACAACATAAAAATATGCTTGACATCAGCAACGATCAAGAAATGCAAATGAAACCACAACGAGACACCACTTCACAACCACTAGGATGGCGAGAATGAAAAAGATGGGTAATAAAAAGTATTAGCAAGGATGTGGAGAATTAGGAGCCCTCACACACTTCTGGCAAGAAAGTAAAATGCTGCAGCCACACTGGAAAGCCATCTGGCAGTACCACAAAAGTTTAGACCCAGAGTCACCATATGACCCAACAATTCCATTTCTAGGTACAGTCAATCTTTGTTACACATACATATTCATTTGCAAATTTACCTAGTTGCAAATATCTATGTGTAACCCCCAAATCAACATTTATGGCATTTCTGTCATTCATGGACATGTGTGGAGGGGCAAAAAGTTTGAGTCACCTGACATGTTTGATCCCAGCTGAGACTGAACAAGGCAATGAATGCTCTGCCTTCTTGTTTCACCTCTTATACTATAAACAAGTGTTTTTTTCATGGTATATTTAGTGCCATATATTTTGCATTTCTTTGCTTTTTGTTGGTGATTTCACTGCCTAAAATGACCCCCAAGGGTAATGCTGAAGCGCTGCCTAGTGTTCTGAAGCACAAGAAGATCATGATGTACTTTACAGAGGACATACATGTGTTAAATAAGTTTCATTGAGGCATGAATAATAGTGATGTTGGCTGTGAGTTACATGTTAATTGATAATACTGTACATCCAGAATAAGGAAGAGGAAATTTGCTGATATGTATGTGAAACCACTCCATTAAAAGCTAAAACGTTCTCTATAGTGCACGACGAAGCTATGGAAAATATGGAAAAGTGGTTAAATTTGTGGATGCATGAGATAATAACTGATAGTAAGAGTGTAAGGAACAGCACTGTTAGCTTTATAAAGCTAAAAGCCAGTGGGATTTACCATATTACCCAGAGTCAGGAAAATGTTAGAGTCTTCTCAGCTAGGGTTTTATTATAAAGAAGTACTACATATAATCAATCATTTGTAAGAAATACGTTAAATAAGGTATCTTTAAATAGAAACACACATAAAACAAGTTTATGTATTGATTAGTTGATGAAGGTCTTGTGACCAGCAACTTGCAGGCACTTAACCCTATATTCCCCCTAGGAACAATGGCTCAGTATTTGCTAATTCAGAGTTGGTGACTTTATACAACATAAGTACCATGAAAAGTGAGAAATGAATATATATTTCATTCAAGAGAAATAAAAATATATGTCCACATAAAAATTTGTACATAAATATTCATAGCAGTATACTTTATAATAGCCCAGTAGTGGAAACAGCTCATATGGCCATCGACTGCAGAACAGGTAAATAAAATGTGCTATATCCATACAATGGCATATTATCAGCAAAAGAAAAAAAAATTGAGTACCAACACATGCCAAAACACACATGAATCTTAAAAACAGTATGCTAAGTGAAAAATGCCAATCACAAAAGACCACACACTGTATGATTCCCTTTATATGAAATTTTCAGAATAGAAAAATCTATAATTCAGAAAGTAGATTAGATTGTCAAGGAGTAGGAGAGCAGGGACAGAGAGGTTAGGGAACATGGGGAGCAAACACGAAGGGGTTTTCCTTCTAGTGATGATGATGCTCTAGTTATTGTGGTGATAGTTACACAACTCCGTGGATGTACTAAAAACCCTTGAATGGTATACTTTAAATAGGTGAACTGTAGATATAAATGAGTTATATCTCAATAAAGCTGTTATAGAAAAGAAAAAGCCTAACAGATGCATTTATATGGATCTGCCTTATATGGAGGCAGATCCACTGAGAAAGGAAAAAATAATGAGAATCATTTTGTTCATGTGGGCTCCCTAGTAATATTTGAAATGTCTCTGAGCACTAGCTGGCCATCCGTGGAATTCTGGTCATTGGTGTTTATTTTGGCTAAAGGCATTTTACAGCTATAATGGAACTCTACCTGAAGCTGCTACAGAGCTACACCTAAAGGAAAGAGCCATCCGACAGCCCTGCTAGAGGCAGAAGCAACTGTACTTCTCAGCGCCTACTCTGTAGTAAGAAGAATTGTCCAATAAATGCAAATTTTTCCAGTGTTGTGCATGTTGTTGCTTATAGTCTGGTATTTAACTTTGAAAAGAGGCAGGAACAGGAAAGGATGTCTCTTTCCCTTCTTTCCCACTTTATTGGGACCTAAAGACCCAGAAGTCATGCTTCCTGCTTGACTGCAGGGTCCTGAACAATCTTCTCTGCCACTGTCTCTCCCATGCGTCCTGTTCCACTCCATTTAGGTCATGCTGTTCTCTCTTCTCCCAGTCTATTCAAATCACATCTAGACGTCAAGGCCCATTTTATCCAGGGGCCCTTTCAGGACTTCTGTGAACTTCATCCACGTCTTCGCTGCTGACCTCTCTCCCTCAACATCTGTGCTGTAAGTTTTGATTAGGTCTTGGTCTTTAATTGTTTTACTAGTGTTTTTTTAGGATCATCTCTCCAAAAACATCTTGAAGACAAGATTAATTTTGGAATTATCCTTCCCTTCATTGCCATTGTCTGCCACGGGTCTGGATATACAGAGGAAACTCAATAAGCATGACATAAATAGTTGCTGAAGGAATGACCTGAAGGGGCCATCCATTAACCAATTCTAACTCAGTCATGCAAATCTGTTTTCCACATAAAATAACCTCTCCTTTGCTCTTTTACCAACTGTATTGCTTTGTCTAAGAAAAGACAAATGTCATTTGGCATAAAGTTCATACCCAATACTGATATGTATATAGTGGCAATGACATGTTACAGTGTGAATTTGCCCATGTGAAGATGTGTTCTGCTGGCTAGAGAGGTGGGTGATGTCCAGATATCCCATGGAGAAGGTGCATTGTCTACATCTGCAGAGTCTACATTAATGCTGGCATGGGTGTTGTTTTCCACCATTTAGTTAATGAGAGATGCATACCCTGTCACTTGGATAGAAACCATCCTCTCAGTGGATGAAAATCCCCTATTTCCTTGGGGGGGCGGTGAATGGTCATTTTTGACAATAAAAGAAAGAGAGAAGGAAGATTTCTACTCAGGAGGGATATAGAATTCGCTGTGTGCCTTTGGTACTTGGAAGGCATTGGTTTGTTTTTCAGTCACTGAAGAAATATTTAAACAGATGGTAACCGTACTTATAAGACCCCAAAAGGGAGAAATTAGCCAGGGCTCCTGAGAGAGGATAAATGCATAAGTTAGATAGGCCCCACTAACAAAGAGAAGTAGCTAACAAAAAAATGTTACAAATAAATAGATGTGCCAGAGAGAACAAAGATGGTATGAGAGGCAGTTGGGAAGACAGGAAGACAAATGTTTGAAAACACAGACATATCAAAAACTACCAAATGAAAAATTTTATTTCCTGTTTGAGACATCACTTTAAGATTGGATAGAGATGAAGCAGCCTTGAAATTGGAATGGAATCCATGCCAGAGAGACCTCCTCCATAGCAGCCCTATTCACCATCGTCAGGCACACCCTCAGACGCCACACGTGAGCACAGCTGCCATCTTCTGAGAGTCATATGTGCTAAGCATTGTATTAGGTGCCTTATAAACTCTGTCACACTTAGCTTTCCTAATGGTCCCCAGATAAGTGTAGGATTTATTCCTCCTCCCTTTTTCCTCCTCTTCTAAATCCAATGTATCCACAAATCCAGTAACCTTGTCTTCTAAATTGTACCTCCAAACTAATTTTCTTTATTTCTCAACCCACTTTTATGTTCTTTTCCCCATTACTCCTGTTCAAGCCTGAGTGCCTCTCTACTGATGCCCCTCTTTTACATTCTTCACAGCACCTATTTTGCATTCTAAAATTATATGATTTTGATATTTGAAATCACTTATTTATTATCTGTTTCCTACCACTAGATCATTCAGTACTGTATGCCCAGTATCTAGAACAGTACTGTCATATAGTATATAGTTCAAGCCATAAATATGGTCACATTTAAATTTTCTAATAGCCATATTAAAAGAAAGAACTTGTGAAATTAATTTTTTTATAATATATATTTTATTTAGTCCAATATATCCAAATTCTTTTCCTTTCAACGTGTATTCAACATAAAAATTATTAATGGGGTATTTCATATTTTTTTTCTCATACTAAGATTTTGAAACCTGGTATATATTTTACACTACAGCACATCTCAGTTAAAATCATCCATGTTTTAAGTGTCCATTAGCTCCACGAGCTAGTAGCTACTAGACTGGACAGTGTAGCTCTAGAACACAATGAATAATTTTTAAATACTAGTTGAATTAAAGAATGAGTAAATACATGAAGGAGTTAGTGAATAAATAAATGAATAAATTCCCATTTTTACAGATCATGAAAATGAAATTTGCCAGTGTGTGATACTTTTAGAATGTGGGAGAGCTGATTTTTGAATCCCTGTCTAGCTAAATTCAAAGTGGTACTATTTCCATGATACTGCACTGGTATCTTGGGTCAGTCTTTTCATCAAAAATGTTCAAGGGCTCTTTTCTAAGGAAAAATAAATTCCTTATCACGACATTTAAAGTCTGCTACCAACTAACTCTCAACATACTTTTTTAGTCTTTCCCCCCCAGCACTGCTTTTCAAACATAATATGCTCTAAGAAAATGGATTTCTTCAAGGTCAGGAACACAAAGAACCCTGCCAAGAGGGTGGCTCAAAATCCCAGCTCCAAATTTTTCTTCTCCCCAACTCTTAGCTGCTTGCTCCTGTTCAACACTGCAGGCGAGTGAAGATTTGATCCATCAGTTCTTATTTTTGTATCAGGTTAAAGAGCAGTAGTCTCCCTCACTAGACTAGGCTCCTTTCTTATCTCTCCTTATATCTCTCCCCCAGCACAGTGCCTGGCACTTAGTAGCTAAAAAGTTGTTGAATGAGTATATGATGGAAAAAATAAACCAATGAATGAGCTCTAGCTGTCTTCCAACTATATCAAGTACATCCCTACATGTCTTTGTTCACATGGCTCATTCCACTCAGAATTCCTTCAGTTTCTCTATATGTAAGGGTCACTCAAACACCATCTTCTTCATCAGGGTCTCCCCAGTAGTTTCCACCCAGAAAGAGAGACCTAATTCTTCCCTCATGCCTGCAGAACTTCATTTAACCCTCTCCCCACACACTAACATCATTTAGCATACATCTTATTATCTCTTATGGAATGTTAATTCTTTGGGCTAAAAATGTATCATCCCCAGCCTCCAGCAGTGTTTTGTGTGATGTGGTATGAAAAACACGAAATAGTAAATTAAAGAGGAGCAGAGTTTGTTTCAAAAGATGTCAGTTTAAGCCCTGAATTTAAATGTACTGCATGTCACTTATAATTATTGCGTCTGAAATTCCTCCCCATTATGTGGGAAACAAACTCTACCCTATTTGTGAGATAAAAATCAGGATAAAAGAATGCAATATATGAAAAGATGCTTTATCATTTAGAAATTACTATTCTAATTATATATATATATGTTGAAATGGACTAAAGATTTTGTACATATTACCTGTTTGTATCTTCTTCATGGAGCTTACTTATATCCAATATTTTCTCACCTTTTTACTGGTGTACATGTTTAATACCTATCTACTTTCATTATAATGTATGTTTCTTGAGGACAGGAACTTTGTTTTGGTCAGAGGTATAACCTCAGTGTCTATAAGAGGACCTGTCATTTAATAAATATCTGATGATTGATGGAAAATATATATATATAATGAGGATTCTGAGATGTTGGCAGCAGCTGTTTTTTTCATTCCTCTAAATCCCCCAATAAAAACAGAACTGGATAGCCAAAGAAAAAACCCACAGACAATATTCATAACAAAACTAGGTGACAAGATATTTCTATGAACCTCAAAATACAAGCAAATAAAAATAAACCAATAAAAGCCACAAATATACTATACAATATCAGCATCTATGCAGGGACAGAGAGTGAAGCAGTAGGGCATCTGATGGACCTCAGAGTAGCAGAACCTCCAATAGCCAGTGGTTGCTCATGAGAAAGCGACCTTCCATTTCTTCTATTTCAAAGCAAATTAGGAAATCAGGAAAATGATACAAGAGATGAAAGGGCAACATAAGAATAAGAAAATTCACAAGTTAGGTATAAGAACCACAAAAATAACTGGAAATAAAAGAATAAATCACTTTGGAAATAAAGACTAAACAAGAAGAAACAGAATATGAATACACACAATGAATAATTCTCTAAGAGAAGTAGAAGTTAAAATGAAGGAAACTGTTTAAAATTCTTAAAGGAGAGATACAAAGAGATTTAATAGCAAGTCACAAATTGAAGAAAGACAAAAATCACCCAATATATGAATAATAAGAAACCTTGAAAAAGATACCCAAGGGGCGGGGGGAAGCAAGTACACTGGTATTTCCTAAAATCAAAACTAAGAAAAGTATATATCAAAAGAGCATACTCCAAATGTTGATTCAGAACAACTAATGAACTTTAGAGTAATGCTTTTAAAATTTAGTTGGCCTCAGAGAAAATAATTTATTTATAAGGGAAATAAAATTCAATTGCCATCAGACTTTTCAACTGCAATGTTTTATTCCAAAAACAATTGTAGTAATATATTTTACATTGTCAAGAAAAGAAATGTGAGCCCAATTTTTTATACCCAGCAAAACTGACATTTAAATTTAAAAGGCCCTAAATGAAAACAGACAAGAATTCAGGTAACTTTGTTTTCATGAGCCTTTTTTGTATCTATTGGAATATAAGATTCAAATAACCAAAATGACTAGAGAGACATCAATATAAGAATTAATGATAGCATGATATATATATAATGGCTTACATAATCAATAAAAGTGGAGGTTCATATATATAAATGGAAGTCCATGTGATGATTATATGCTCAGATAATGTGAATATAATTTTACAATTTAAAAAGGGGGAGAATATATGTTGTAAAAAAGATTTATCAGTTAATATATTAGTGGTGTAGTATTAATATGGTTATTTTGCAGGATGTTATGTGTGTAATATTGGATAGAGTAAATGAGTGCCTTTGGGATATTCTAATTTTGTCATTTCCTGAGTCTTTGAGACTCAAGATGCTCACTGTGGGAAAAGAGTAAACAGAAGATTATGGGACAGTAAGTGCAAAACTTTGTAATCATGATTGAATTGGAAGAATCAGTATTTACTCATGAGGTATCATGTAAAAAAATATATATTTCTTAGTTCTGTCCACTAAAGAAACCTAAAAACAATTACAAACTCAATACAACATCCCTAGCACTCAGAAACCATAGCAATCCTGAAATACCGTTCACACTAAAAGAGACTGTCTTTAGGGGGAAAAATAGGTGATTCCAAGAAGTCTGTAAGATGAGCTTGGGGAATCCTGCCACACTAGCTAGCAAAGAAGCTATCAAAGATCTCTACTACAATCATGACACAAGGACTGGGGGCAAACTTGAAGAGGCTCCCCCTGGTAAAATGTGAGACAATTTAAACTCGAAATGAGGTAGTAACTGCAATTGATCAAAACCTACCAAATATGTTAAATCCTTGCATTCATAACAGCATTTCTTAAAAGCCTGTTTGGTCACCTTTGTAGAAGGATAGGGAATCAATTCCTTAATTGGAAAACTGGTAAATAAAAGGACAGAGTGAAGCAATTTTTTCTGCCTTTTCTAAAGGAACCATAGCACAGAGTATGAAACAGAAAATGAGGAAAACTGGCTTGTTCAAGATTACTCTAGTGAATCAATGAAAAAGAAATGATAAAAGAAAACAATTTTGCAACCTTCAACGAATGAATGGATCTAGGCATTGTGTATCAGCAGCTGCTATCATCACAAAAAGAGAGACAATCAGATACTATGCACCTTTTGATGAAAAAAACTCAACACCATTCCACTCTTGCCAAATGCATCCATCCCATACCCTATCAAGTCTCTGGAGCCACCTGCCAATTTGCAAGGAACAGAAAGGATAAAGTGTTAAATGAAACCACACTTTAGAAAACTCCATGGGTCAAATGCCCCTGAGTTCTTTTACGGGTAAATTATAAGGAAAAAGGCAAATGGAGAAAAATCCTATAGATTCAGATGAAAAAATACATCAAGGTTTTAAAAAGTGAGCAAAACTAAATTTTGGTAATTAGGGAGGCACACTTTGTAATCTAACTATACCAAAACCTGAGAAAAGGGTTGTGGAAAAGTCAGGATAGCAGTTACATTTGGTGGAACAAAGAGATTCAAGATAGGGATGGGACAAACAGAGGAACCACTGGGAAGATGGGCTACAGTCTATTTCTTGACTTGACAAGGGTGTTTGCCTTAGAATTTAGTAAGTAATACATCCTTCTTTTGTAGAATTTTATATCTCTGCTTTATTTTTAACAAAAAAGTACGAATTCCAGTTTAAAATGCACCTAGCTGGCAGCCCTAAGTGTTTCTCTAAGAATGACTCTATAATATTAATGAAGACTGAAAAAGATGGAACACACACTAAAAATTAATTTGATAGACCACCTGATGCCAGAATTTAAAGTGAATTTCTGCCTGCTGTAAGGCATAAGGAGTTCAATTGAGATAAGCTATAAAACTAGAATAATAATAAGATTTCCTTCATAAGATACTAGTGAGGATTAAATGAATTTGTATGTAGAAAGTACTCAGAATGGTGCCTGGCCTAAAGCAAGAGCTATATTTAGGAATAAGCTATTGTTTTTATTATAAACCTCTCCAGAGCTGCAGCTCATAAAAGAGAAACCCCTCAGAAAAGATATTGTCTGCACCACCCTGTCCTTCGCCCAAACTCAGATTTGTACCAACAACAAAAAAAAAATCAAACAGCTATCCTTGATCATACAGCTCTTTGAACCAATAAGACATTTACTGTTAGTCCTCTTTCTGCATGCATCTGTGGCATTCACTCCCAGTTACCAGCTGGGTAGGGAAAGGCAAATTAATACACATCTACTGGTGGACGCAGCTTCCCATCTCACCCACAAAAAGATGGGTGACAGGGCAGACACAGGGGAAGCGGCAGTGACTCAGCATCTTGGGAATGGCAGCTTTAATGTGAGGCATTGATTCCTATGTTGGAAACCCCGTCAGCTAGGGTAGGAAAAGGTGATTCCCAGCCAAGCAGAGCTTTCCTGTGAAGTTGAAGAATTTGCAGAAACTAGGAACTGGTCAGGAGCTGTGCACATAGAGTTACAATTAATAATGGCTTAAAAAAAAAAAAGGGTTAGATAATTAGCTAACTGGACACCAAGAGAAGTAATTTCTTCTCAAATTTATTTACAAATTTGATGCAAGTTTAACCACCGGAGAAAAATG
Source organism: Phoca vitulina (assembly GCF_004348235.1). Lineage (NCBI taxonomy): Eukaryota > Metazoa > Chordata > Mammalia > Carnivora > Phocidae > Phoca > Phoca vitulina. The sequence goes on along the minus strand of NW_022589718.1, from coordinate 3,659,040 downwards.
AAAAAAAATATGGAAAAAATAATTCTGAATTTATTCTGAAAGCAAAAACAAAATAAAACAGTAAAAAGCTGTTATAATTTTAAAAATTAAAAATGAGGAGTGATTTAGCCTCAAATATGAGAAACAGATTATACAACTAATAATTTTTAAGGTAGCTTTCTGCTACAGAAAGGTACAGGTTTATAAAACAAAATAAAAGGAGAAACAACCAAAGCATACATTCAAATTACTATGTAATACAGGAAAATTTCAAGTCAGCAAGGGAAACAACATTATCAAATAAATGGAAATGCAAGATTGATAACAATTTAGGAAAAGTAATAAAGCCATAAAACAACTAGAAGAAATATGTAGAGGTATTCAGATAATCTCAGGATGGGTTGAGATTTTTAAACATAAAATAAAAAAATAGTTTGAAACAGAAAAGATACACATATCTCATTCCATGAACATTAAAATGTTCTGCATATCAAAAAGTACCATGAAGATATTTACAAGAAAATGGCAAACAGTATTAACCATATGCATTTTTAAAATGTTTATTTATATAAAGAGCACCTGCAAAGCTGTAAAAGAAAGCTGACCTACCCCCTCCCAAATTAAGCAGAGAACACAAGCTAAAAATGTATAAAAGAAATATGCCTGGGGGTACCTGGGGGGCTTGCTCAGTTAAGTGTCCAACTCTTGATTTCAGCTCAGGTAATGATCTCAGGGTCATGAGATCGAGACCTGCATTGGGCTCCATGCTCAGCACAGAATCTGCTTGAGATTCTCTCTCTCCTCTCTCCCTGCCCATCCCCCAGCTTGCGCACATGCTCTCTTTCTCTCTCTAAAATAAATAAATAAAATCTTTAAGAGAAATATGCATGTCCAGGGGCACCTGGGTGGCTCAGTCAGTTAAGAGTCTGCCTTTGGCTCAGGTCATGATCGTGGGGTCCTGGGATCGAGCCCCGCATCAGGTTCCCTGCTCAGTAGACAGCCTGCTTCTTCCTTTCCCTCTGCCCATCTCCCCCACTTGTGCTCTCTCTCTCTATCTCAAATAAACAAAATCTTTTAAAAAAGAAATATGCATGTCCAATAAAAATATGAAAAAAGATGAATCTTACCAGTAATGATGGAAACATATATTTTTTTAATGTTACCATTTTTTACTCGTACAGTTGGGAATATTTTTTAAAAAATATCTCGTATTATCCAAGAGGAGGAGAAATCAGCTTTTTAAATCATTTTTTTGAGAAAGATACACCCTTTCTGGAGAGTGATTTGAGAATATATATTAAAAAACTCAAAGACACATTCTTCTTTGACCAGAAATTTCTTTTCTAGAAATTTATCCGAAGAAAATTATCAAAGATTTGAGCAAATATATACAAGGTTTTTGCTAAAGCACTTACTACAGCAGCCAAATAAGGAAACATTTATATCCTGGAATTAATTGAGGATAATATTCAAATGAACTATGGTATATTAGTTATTAAACTAATATTTAATAAACTGCAGTGTATTTATATTAGTGTAATGAAAAACAAATTTATTAAATGAAAACAAAGGTATTCAAATTAGGATAGATGGTATTCATGGACATGGACCATGATTCCTGATGCATTGCTACGCTTCTTCATTTGGTATTTTAAAACAAGCATTCATGGAGTTGTCAGCTCTGCACTGGGCATAGTACAGGGAACAGTGGAGGTGACAGTCCCCATCATGGAATTATACTCTAGTTGGGGAAGCTGATAATAATTAAGATAAATAAGTAGAATACAGAGTATGTTTGTCATGATTGCTCAGGAAGAAAAAAGCAATGAGGGGGCATTAATATGAGGTTTATGTAAGAAGTGTATGATATTTTTTTTTAAAGATTTTATTTATTTATTTGAGAGAGAGAGAGAGAGAAAGCATGAGAGGGGAGAGTGTCAGAGGGAGAAGCAGACTCCCTGCTGAGCCGGGAGCCCGATGGTGGGACTCGATCCTGGGACTCCAGGATCATGACCTGAGCTGAAGGCAGAAGCTTAACCAACTGAGCCATCCAGGCACCCAGAAGTGTATATTTTAAAGTGGCCTAAGGAAACTCACTGTGCAGGACACTTCTGACTAAAGACCTGAAAGATGTGAGGAACTGGTCATGCAGGGCTCTGGAGGAAGAGAGCTCAAAGTACAGGGAACAGCACAGAGAAAAGCCCTGGGCATGAGGGGGACCCAGGTGTTCATGGTTCAAATCATAGGTCAGAGTGATTGACTCAGATCAAATGAGATGTACAGTCATCTACAGGCAACAACCAGCGTGGTCCACATGCTGCCACATACAAAAAGCAGTATTTGTGTATGCATGCATAGATTTTACTTGTCCATATGTACGTGAGACAGGGGAGAAAACAGTGAAAACAAAAGCTGGAAAAACGTGCCTTTAAACATCAGAAAGATTGTATCTATATGATTACATAACATGTATTTTTTCTTTGTCATTGATAAGTTATCTAGACATTCTATATTGACTATGTATTCCTTCTCTATTTTAAAAAAGAAACCAAACTTCGAAAAATAATTTTTACAAGAAAGAGTGAGCACATCTTGATTCCCACCATCTTGGACGTTCACAATTAAAAGGGGAGAGATCACGCATGTTTGGATGAGATTCTCTTTCAGCTCTGTGGGAAGAAACCAAGCAATATATGGAGCAGATCTTCAGGGATGTCTAGTTAAGCAGAGCCACAGTATGACCCACTTCAATATCTGGGTCCCCTGTCCATGGCCCCTTCTCCCACAGGTTCCCAAGTGGGTCAAATTACTTACCTCTGCAGACTTCTGAACACACTGCAGGGCTGGTGACACCTTCACCCTATAAGCTCTGAAGAAAAACTGCCAAGGCAGCAAGATGTGGGGTGCTTTTTGCCCAAATCTAAAACACCTGTGGTTTTTAATCTTTACCTCCTCAAATGCCTTTCTTCCCATCTTCAGTATCTATAAAGAGGATAATCAGAAACAGACCCCTGGACTCCAGTTCCTGCTGCTGTCTTTATTGCTACAGCACTGGGGGAAAGAACTAAAAGGATAAGCTCTAAAGAAAAGGAAAAAAAAAAAAACATAACGGAAGGTTTTAAAGGAAAAATGAATAAATGTCTCAACTGGATTTACCATGAATACTCAAGGAAAGTCTACATTCTCGAATTGTGGTACCCTGATCTGCAGCATCAACATCACCAGAGAACGTACTGCAAGTACAAATTCCCAGGGTCCACCTTAGACGTGCTTCATCAGTAAGTCTCCCAGTGGCATGGAGCTTGGGTGGTTCTGTCCTATCTAAAGAATGCCCTAAGTCCACTGCAGGAATTGTTTTCTCGGACTCTCCCACCCTTTACTTAAGGGAAAGGCCATTTGATTGGGGGGCTCAGAATGTCTAAGAATTTTCTGTCAGGAGCTCTTCATTACTGCTTTGTGCTCTATAGAGGTTTCTAAAAGCTGGGTCTCCTGAAGATAACAACACCTACCAAGGTTCATTTCCTTTGCTAGCGGTCTGACTGGGCTGGAGTTGAGCCATTCACACCTTCTCTAGTGCAGCATGCGGAGATCATGTGCAGCTCTACTTTTTCTGTCTTAATCCCTCAACTGCTAGCATATCTATTGTTGTGAAATTGTTTCACTGGTAAATTAATCTCTCTGGATAATAAACATTGTCCTCTTACAAAAAGTTCTGAGCACTTTCTTTTAACAAGGAGACTCGCTAAAACATTCTGTATCTCTGTTATAATCCTGTAATTTTATCTTTGGTTGCTCAGTAATATCTTCTTCTCCCAGCAGGGTGGGATCATCCCTTTGCTATTAAAACTTGCATACACTGAAGGCCATTAAGTCCCAATGTGAAGGGGCCAGATGGAAGGTATTCTGAGATTCTCATTTACCATTTAATATGTACTTGGTCTCTGATGCAGCATGTACAAAAAGGTCAGAAGAAATCACATATTCACTGGTCTTTCTGTGTAAGTTCAACTAAGCAAGCCATCCAAAAGAAATACTTTCTAATAGGAAATATGCAAAATAAAACATTCAGTAAAAATGTGTATTCCTTGAAAAAAAAAACTTATGTAGTCATAATTTCAGGGAATCTTTCAACATCAGACAGAGACCAGTTTAGCAAAGTAAGGGTACTATGAGCTTGGATGGTATGTGACTTTTTGTTTTATTTTTAAATAAACTTTTATTTTGGAATAGTTTTAAATCTACCGAAAAGTTGAGATGAGATAGTATAGAAAGTTCCTCTATATCCTTCACTCAGCTTCCCCTTATGTTAATATCTTATATAACCATGATACATTCTTCAAAATGAAGAAATTAGCACTGGTACATTACTATGACCTCAACTCTAGACTTTATTCAGCTTTCACCAGTTTTTCCTCTCATGTTCTTTTTCTGTTTCAGGATCTAATCCAGGATACCACATTGCATTTAGCATGTTGCTTTTTAGTTCTCTTTTACTCCTTCCTGCCAGCTTCTGGATTGGAACTTCATATAGAATAGCCACTTATAAATAGCTGTTAATTAACACAGCACCCCGTGTTTCATAACTGGTAGCAATTCTGCCCTACAGCCCGACTCAGAGGTTCATCTGGCCTTACCCAGACTTTGGCACCCTCTTAGGTAGGCCTGGGGTTGGAGAAAGAAATCTATTTGGGGCCCACACAAACTGGACAATCTAACCAAGCACTACTGATTCCTATCCTTGAAGACAAAAGTAAGCCAGTTTGTTGTGGGAGCAATTCTTTGTAACGATACTCCCAGAATGGTTGGAACGACAAATGGTTTAGGAGACTGTAGGTATTTTTTTTTTTTTTTTTTTGAATTACCAGTTTATTCAAAGGCTGCAATATGACCAAGATCTGGGGAAAGGTGGGAAAAACTGAAATCACCCATGATTCCTTGGATAGGATCCTCTTGACAAACTTCTTATGCAATTACCTCCTCATTGGCCTCCCACACCCTTTTCTCAGTGGATTCACCTCTACAACAGTGAGGGAGGAAGGAGGAAGAGACATGTGCAGAGAAAAACAAACAAAGCTTTTAGCCAAAAGTGAAGTTCACGCACAGCCCACCCACACCATGGTCCTCAGGGCAGCTCTAAAGAGATGATTTCTGGGGGTACAAGAAAATGGCTTCCTGAGTGAAAGCAATTGTCCCTCACATCTCTGTGAATTTAAGTTCTTCTTCTAAGTCTCTGACACACACACACACACACACACACACACACACACACACACTTCCTAAGGTTCAACTGTGGCATTGACACAATCTCCAGGACCCTTAGATATGGAAAAAACAAATAACTAAGTCTAATTCTTGGAGGCACTTAATACTAACCATCCAGATGGGAAATGGGCAGGCCCGGAAATAAACATGGGGACTCTTCTTAAATGCTTTATACCAAAGTGATGTTTTTCCCTTTTTTTTTTTCTTTTTAAAATTAATACATTGGCATAAGAGTTCAATGACCAAAAAAAAAAAAAAAGAGTTCAATGACAATGCATTAGAGAAAAGAAAAAAAAAGAACTTAACTAAAAAAAATACTAAAATTTGTCAATGTAAAAAAATAGAAAGAAAGCAGGAGAAGATACTCAAAGCCTTCTTATGTGCTGCTCTCCCATGAGTCACAGGGCACAAACCCCCACATTCCTCAGCAGCTCTGTCCCTCCTAAAGGCTAATTCTGGCCAACTGTCAGGCCCTGGAGAGAGTTCTGGTATGTCTTCCACAGTAGGACCAAGCAATCATCTATGTAATCCTCTACTTCCCATGAGTGTAGGTCAACAATGGATTCACCTTTCCCTAATTCCAAAGTAAGGATGAATGTCTGCATCTGAACCTACTTATCAACTTCTTGGCCATATTATTTAGCTTCAAAAATTTGTTTGGAAACACCAGCATTGTTAATTGTCCATATTAAAGCAATCTCATTTAGGTGACTTTTGTCACCATAGATAGTGTCAATCAGCATTGTTCAGCATGAATGCCACTAGGATTACTGCACCATTCAGGGCAAGTGTCCCCAAATTTTGCTTAATAAAAATTTTTTTTAATTTTCTAGGAAGTGCTATGATTGCTTTGTATGAATACAAGCGTTCATTTGAGGTCAAAAGCACTTGCATCATCCCCCACCTCTGCTGTCATCATCCATTTGAGTTACAGAAAAAGGATGACAGGGAGTATGACAACAATGGCCATCTAGGTCATGGGCCAGATAAAATTTCAGAATCATTGCGTAAACTCTTTTAGAAGTCCCTGTCTCCTGACACCACAATCTGAATGAGGGGAGGAGGGTAGAGAGACAGGCTCAGAGGCAGAATAGCAAATGTCATGAGAAAGCTATTTTTAAGCCTTAAAGTGACATTGAGGTTAGAGGTTTCCTGAACCATAGAGCTTAATCTTAAAGCCAAACCACGTGTCTGCATTTAAGAACTATTAGCTAGAAGCATCTTTGGGCGGCGGGGCGGGGCGGGGGGGGGGAGGAAATTCATGTTTATAACCAGATACATACACCACACCAGATAAGATCACAAATATTTTAAAGTCACTTCCCCACCTCTCTTCTTGTGCTTGGAATGATGTTTTTGTAGCACTCTCTGCTTTTCTTTATAAAGAGCCCTAAATGTGTCCATAAGTAAACTGTCCTTATACATAATAAAGTCATATATAAATCATTCTCTTGTTTCTCTGTGACACACAAAAATAAAACTAGGTGATAAGAGCCCAAGAGGAAAAGCCAGATGTGGAAAACCAACAAACAACTCTCTCTGGCCAAGAGCAAGAGGAGAAAACTACAGAGAAGTGTAGCAGGCTAAAGGAAGCACCAATGGAATGATAGGAATCTACATGTAGAACAAACTAGCAAACTCCCCAAAGAGGTAAACACTGTTTCCATCCATCTCTACCTGTGAGGCTATGCACGCACACTCACACATATGCACATGTTCTTGCACACTCATACACTCATAAGCTAGTCCTCCTAGCCCCCAACATACACGCTATCCACACAAGAATGGCCCACATAGAAGAACACAGAGTTGGAGGCCCCACCCCACCACTGGGACAAGGCCATTTCCTCCCCACCTGACTGACTCTACAAATGCATTTTAACTCAGAGAGAATATAGAGATGGAGAAAGGTCTTCTATGAATGCAGTAGCAGACGTATGGCTTGTTAAAACCATGGGAAACTACCTGACGTTCCAGACTGTAGCTCTCAGATCATTGCCTATGAATACCAAAGGCCTAGAAGCCTCCTGAGTCAGGACAGAGAAGGAGGGGGGAATGAGCATCCTTCTCTGAGGCCCAAAACATGCCTTCTCATAGAAATTATATTGTAGAGATTGGTTAGGTATAGTTGAAAAGGTTCTATTGATTCTCTGCCTCAGGTACATGATGGGCTAATGAGGATTAATAAACCACGTGGAAATCTAACCAGCTTTTAGAGTATTAGTTTTATGGATAAAAGGTTCCAAACTCCAGACAACAGACTCGCAAATGAATTGTTGAGACACAATACATTTGTACTTTGGTGACTACTGAGGAGGAGCAGGGGCTCGATTTTTGCCCTTCATCTTGAAGAAAGGCACTGCTGGGGGAGAAGGGGGCTGTGCTCCATGTGGGCAGTGAAACATCCTAAAATATCACATCTAAAAGTGCACTCTGATAAATGCCTATCACCCTCCCTTAAGAGCAGTCTCTTAAAGTCCCTGTGGTAGATGCCCCTTCACATCACACCCAGCCAAGACTGTTTCCCAAAGGGCCAGGTTAGCTACCCTGCTTCCTTTGCACTTCAGTGTTCTCCTGTCCTCTGGGGGCTTGTTTCTTCTGCACTTAGACCTCTCTGTACAAAAGCCACTTCCTCTTCTTCTCAATCGAGTCACCCTGGGATAAAGAACCATGGGAAAACAGGTAGACTGCCCACACTCTGGGACCACCCTCGGTGATGTAATCCAGATAAGACAGAGGGGGAGGGATGACAAAGCCCTCCGAGGAGCCAGATGTGCTATCTAGGGTGGACCCACATCCCACAGGAATCAGGATGTAAAATTATTTCCTTGGCTTTGAGCAGGATTTAAAGCTTCCTATATTACACATAGGTGATATGCTCTGTCAACCTTCCCTTCTCCACAAAAAAAAAAAGTTTGATTTTGTCCTAACCTGTTTTGTAGATCAGTATATCATTGGACAATGTTTTAAGATGGCATCTAGCTTTTCAGTTGTCTGACATATTCACAGCTATTTATTAATTTTCTACTATTGCTAGGTATCAAAGATGAATAAGATAGAGTCTCTGACCTTCAGAAACCCACCAGGAAAGGAGAGAGAATGATACATAACTGGATCAGTTGATTTCAATATATCATATGTTCTATCACAGACAAGGGAAGGCATGGCAGACAGAATAATTCTTCCTAAGAGAGCTGGGGCCTTCCTAGAGGAAGAAATGTTTATTTTTTTGTTTGTTTGTTTGTTTGTTTATGGCGGGAAGGGGCAGAGGGAGGGGAGAAGCAGATTCCCTGCTGAGCGCAGAGCCTCACACAGGGCTCAATCTCAGGACCCTGAGATCATGATCTGAGCTGAAATCAAGAATCAACCGACTGAGGGCGCCTGGGTGGCTCAGTTGGTTAAGCGACTGCCTTCGGCTCAGGTCATGATCCTGGAGTCCCTGGATCGAGTCCCGCATCGGGCTCCCTGCTCAGCGGGGAGTCTGCTTCTCCCTCTGACCCTCCCTCCTCTCATGTGCTCTCTCTATCTCATTCTCTCTCTCAAATAAATAAATAAAATCTTTAAAAAAAAAAAAAAAAAAAGAATCAACCGACTGAGCCACCCAGGTGCCCCAAAGAAGAAATGTTTAAAATGCATTTTGAAGGATGGGTGAAACTTTGCCAAACCTGTGAAATGTGGAGACAAGAAAGGAGATGGCACCATGTGGAAAAGAGAAGAAATGTGCAGTAGCATACATGAGGGAGGAGATGAGTTGGACAGGTTGGCAGGAGCCAGGACAAAGAGAGGCTCAAGATCTGGGATGAGAAGGGAAGCTGGTGCTCACAGCCCTCCATGCTCATCTGCAAAAGAGCTGTACTGACTGACAGATTGTTAGTCAGATTATACTTCTTGTTTAATCCATCTGTATTTCCACTAATAAAGCTGGCACGATGACTCCTTTTGCATCTTCACCTGACTCGCAAATGGGCTGCTTTGTGAGAGAACCAGCTAGGAGCCAAGCTGCAGGGAGCTCACTCAAGAGGAAAGTCATTTCAGAATCACCAGGCATTAAAGCTGCAGTTCCTGAGACACCTGTAAGTGTGTTTATTCCTGCTAAGTCACCTGGCAGCAACTTAAAAGCATAGGTTTTTCAATTAATTGTAAAGTGGCAATCAGGCTGGGGGGAGAGCAATACAGAAGAGTTAGAGGGATTCACGTCTTGTAGTGGCTATGTTCACTCAATCCCCAAAGAGGCAAAGAGGACCTAATTAGAAACAAATCTAATGTAACATCCTTCCTGAGGTGCTTCTTACGGGGCAGTTTCTTTGGTTCTGTTTTCTTCTTGTGTGTGTTTGTATTAATCAGAATCCACGAAGGTGTTGGATACAAATATCTCGTGGTAGCATGCATTAGTGTGACACAATATATACTGCTCTTCTAAATGTGGCACAAGCAGCTGTTGCTTGAAAGCACAATGCTTAGTCAGAGATACACAGACCTCGCTGATCCTGAGCTGCCATCACAGGGGAGGACCCATCCAACCATCCTTTGGGAGGCTCTCACTCTGGGGCTATGTACACTGAGGAACTCCTTTAAAATCATGACTTCATTTCTACCTTCTGTCAGAAAGAGTGTTGCATTTAAAGAAACAGGGAGAATGAGAGATAAGAGAAGGACTTCATAAAATCAGTAAACATTCTTCTGAACATTCAATTATATAATTGCATAATTTTGATAATATTTATCATTATGCCATCTAAGCTGGGATACTCCAATTTCCATTCTCCTTTTTCTCTCTTTTTTTCCTCAACAGATACCCATCCATCATACTTTCCTAGATCAGTCTTCTATCTGATTTCCACTACCACATGTTTTTGTTTTTTTTTTTAAGATTTTATTTATTTATCAGAGAGAGAAAGACAGAGGCAGGCAGAGGGAGAAGCAGGCTTCTTGCTCAGCAAGGAGCCCGATGTGAGACTCAATCCCAGGACCCTGGGATCATGACCTGAGCCAAAGGCAGACGCTTAACCGACTGAGCCACCCAGGCGTCCCCCACATGTTGTTTTTGACAGAGTTCATTATTACAGACACTGTAAGTGTGTTCGAACAGTCCACTGGCTAAATGAGACAGACGAGCACTTTAAGAAATAAAATCTTTCCTATTTCCCTAATTAAAACAGCATCCTTAGAGACTACCCAAATGCACCTGCCCTTGTGCAAATTCTGAATGCAAATTGCCTTTATTTGGTCAAAGAGGTTGTGTGTTAAAGTAGATGAACTGGAGCAAACCTGCTCCAGATGCATCTTTTCTCATTCATTCAGTGCCATCAAGTTCATGGGCTTTTCTAGACAAATGGTTTCAAAAAATGTAACCAACCATCAATTATTTAGTAACTGATTAAGTATACTGTCAATTATATGAATCTCTTATTTTTTAATTTTCTCTCTCTTGACTTTTGGCCTTTCCACCATCTTACTGCAGATGGCTCTTTCCCAGAGGATACACAGGGCAAGTGAATGGAGAGATGGGAGTCGGGCAGGCAGTCTCGTAGTTAGCCACTCAGGGCCCCATCAGCCCTGAGCATCCCTGGAGGCTGAGAATAGACTTTAGGTCAGAGATCCACAGACTATGGGCAGCCCAAATCTGGCCCACTGCCTGCCTTTTTAAACAAAGTTTTATTGGAGCACGGCCACACTCATTTGCTTATGTGTTGTCTATGGCTGCTTTTTCACTACAACAGCAATGGCTGAGTAATTGCAATGGAAGTCAAATGGCTTCAAACACTTACATCTTGGCCCTTTATAGAAGCAGTTTGCTAACCCTTTCTAAGGCACTTGGGCTAGTAAGTTCAGCTTCTTAGAGAATGTTCTGATTAAAGTGAAGGCTTCCATTCTCTAATTCATTTCCCAGATTTCACACTCACCCCCAGCAGGAATCTTATAAATATTAAGGCCACCCTAGCTCATCAGAAATGTAGAAAAAGATATTTTAGAAGGATACCTTTAACTGCAAGTAAAAGAAAACACTTAATCAAGGAATTTTTTATTCTAAGGATTTTTTTTTTTCCCTCATATAATAAGTCAAGCAGTAATTTAGCTCCTGGGTTACTTTTGTTAGTGGCTTAGCAGCTCAACAAGTACCCAGGTTATTTTGATCCTCCTGACTTGCCATGTTTAGTCTGTCTGATTCGTGCTTCAGGCTACCTCTTTTTAAGGCCCTAAGGTGGCGGCTAGAGTTCCAGTCATCTCATGCTGACACAGCAATGTCCAGCAGCAGAACAATCTTCTCAAGTCCATTTTTAAGATTGAGTGAAACTATTCCTGTAACTGCCATCCCTACCCTCCAGCTGTCTTTCCTTGTATCTCAGTAGCCAGCACAGCACCACATGCTACCATATTAAACTGATGACTGGCAAGGACACAAGGGCCACTGTTTACTCCAATCAAGATTGAGCCCTTGGAGCTGGGATGGATATCTCTCTCCCCTGAAGCTTATGGCTTAGCTGAGAAGGGCTCTAATGTGAAAAACATGAGGGCTCAGCCAGAAGGAAAAAGGAAAGGGAAGATGGTTGTTGAGTAGGCAACCAACAATGTCAGCTATAGACTGGCAGGAATCTCTTTTCACCCCTAGAAGAATAACTCACAAGATATGTCCAATTAGGATGAGCAAGTTGCACACCAGGTATAAAGTACAATACCTCATATATACAGTAAAGAATATTTTGTATTTTAAAGATAAAATAGTTCCATGAACTATCACCATGAACTCGAGTACATCATTTTATCTCTCTGGACCTTAAGAGATTAAGACAAGATGAAAATCTCTTCCAGGTCTGGAATACCAAAACCATTATTAATTCAAAATCTTGAATAAAGGAACACTGGGTATTTGAATAAATATTTTGTTTATATGTTTTTATATTTATAGGCTGCATTTTTACACAAAGGATACAAGCTAACCTTAAAAAACCTAAATACTAAAAGGGAAAATAAGTAGTCATGGGAATTGATGCTGGCAGATAATAAGGGAAGGAAAACATTAACGACAGAGGTAAGGAGAGCATGTAGAAATGCAAGCCATACGTTCTTGGAGAGTTGTTTGAAAAGTCACCTAAAAATTGAGTACTGAGCTCTCTATAATTTAAAACAAGAAGGGAAACACAGTAAGTTATAAGACTGACAACATTCGTGAGATAAAAATCATAATAATGGTTTAGAGGCAGAAGAGATTTTCTTGATATTAAGACTTCAGATAAATTTCATTCATGTCTCCTCATAAAGAGGACATTGCAATAAATATTATTCTTAGTATCAACATTTTAAAGTATGATATTTTAGTTAAAGTAATATTACCCACTGAAACAAACAAACCCTAATATTTCAATACCTTAACATTAAATATAAAAAATTTTTCTTGCTCATATAACATTCAATGCTGGTGTTTCAGGTCACTAGTTTACCATCTTGTGGGTTCATCCTTTTCCAGGGACTAAGAGCCATCTGTGTTCAGCTAAAGCAGAGTTTCTCAACTTTGGCACTATTGGCATTTTAGAACAATGCTCTGTTGTGGAGGGCTCTCCTGTGCATAGGAGTGTGTTTAGAAGCGTCATAGGCCATCAGCCAGATGCCAGAAGCATGACAATCAAAAATGCCTCCAAATACTGTCAAGAGCCCCCTGGGGGATAAAATTGCTTCTGGCTGAGGACTGCTGAGCTAGAGTCTGGGTCAAGAAAGAGCAGAGAGAGCATATCTCCTTTTTACTGATGTCTAATTTACACACACAAATGATCAGATCTTAAGTGTTAAGTTCAATGAGTTTTGACAATTGTTACATCTTTATAATAATCACCATCCAAAATAAGATGCCAATCATTTCCCATACCCAGAAAATTCCCCCATACAGTCAATCCATCATCCTCTCCCAGGTAGCTACTTTCTGATATCTATCACTGTAGATTAGTTTTGTCTATTCTTGGGCTTCATATAAGTAGAATTACACAATATGCATTCTTTCGTGTTTGGCTTCTTCTGCTCAAAACAGTATTCTGAAACTCACTCATGTTGTTGCATAAATCAGTAGTTCTTTCCTTCATACTGCTGAATGGTATTCTACTGTATGACAATACCACAAATGTGTTAAATCTATTAGCTGGCTACACACTTTCTCTTTTAAATAATTTTTCCTGAAAGTGATGTGCATCACTTCTGTTCACATTTCACTGGTGAGAACTAGTATTATAATCCATCTAAATGTAACAAAGCCTGGGAAGTGATGTCTTTACTGGGCAGACACTTGTCAGTGATGATTCTGTCCTCTGAAAATTGGAACATAAATCTTGGAGGACAGTTAATTATCTCTGTCATATCTAGCATCCAAATGGGAGATCTATAGATTGCTTTCTGGCCTTTAGGCTAGAAGAGGTGAAAGCTACTTGAAGTTCTTACATTACATATATAGTAACTCTTGAAATATAGCCTCAAAACTATCAGCTGGGGTACCTGAGTGGTTCAGTCAATTGAGCATCTGACTCTTGATTTCAGCTCAGGTCATGATCTCAGGGTAATGAGACTGAGCCCCGTGGAGGGCTCCATGCTGAATGTGGAGCCTGCTTAAGATTCTCTCTGTCCCTCTCCCTCTGCCCCTCCCCCACCGCTCACATGCTCTCTAAATAAATAAATAAATAAATAAATAAATAAATAAAAAATGAAAACTATCAGCTCTGCAAACATTTACTAGTCAACCATATTAAGTAACAAAATAAACTCATACTGCAGTTAATTACCCACAAGTTCTAACCAAATACTAAATAACCAATCAATATCCAAAGCAACAAAGAACTTTCAGCTAATGCATATTAGTGCTTTCTTTTTTGTACATTTTTTCCTGAGTCTCAAAATTTTAAAAATAAATTGTTCTTGATTAGAACATGATTGACAACGTATAAACAGTAATATATTTGAATAATCATATGATGTTTAAAATCTGTAGACCTGTGATACACAGAAGGCTCAACTTGAATTTCATATGATATAAATATATTTGCTTTAACTTAAATTAAAAGAAAAAACATGTCCATAATAATAGAAATGTAAATTGAATATTTATCACAGTTAACCATGAATGGAAACACCTATTCATGAATTCATGAATATTTTCAGAACAAAATCTTTCCCAGACTTAAGGGGCTGGGACCCTAAAAACATAGTGAGAAAACACAGTAGTCTTTTCCGTGAATAATGCTGAAAAGTAAAACAGACCAGCATTCTCTGCTTTATTTTTACTAATGATTTAACATATACAAAAACTCAACAAAAATACATAAAAGTAAAACTATGATTAAAGATGAGTTGATATAAATATATCCGTCATTTCAAAAGATGAGTATATCTATTGCATCATATAAAAATAGACATTTTTTTACATATTTGCATGAATATGCCACCATATGGTGATCATTTTTGAATTGTCTAACCTAACATATTCACAACACTTCATTCTTTATTGTCAAAAATACTTGATTTGTACACATTGTATATTTCTGTGTATATGAATTTTTAAATGTGTTTTCAATATATGTCCCATAAAATGGTTCAGACCTAGGTATGTACATGGTGGGTCTATCTGGTGTAGGCCTAGCAAGAGTCTCATAAGGATCTAGGGAAGTCCCAGGGAAATAGCTCCTCCTGAAGGAAGGATCTGGCTCAAAGACAAAGGGTCCTGATAAGAGCGCCTGAAGAATAAGGTCAGAACCAGTAGCAGGTACTGGGAGGCCAGAAGTCCCAACATGTAAAGGAGAGCAGGCTTAGGCATACAGTTGGCTTTAGAGAGCTAGAAAGCACACAATGAAGATCCTGGGGTTGCAGTCCTAAGAAGGCTGAGGGAAAAAGAGGCACCTGACGTCAGGACAGTCAGTCACTGGAAGCAAGGCCCAAACCATTGGGCTGGATTTGTGTCCAGAACTCTTATGCCCAGGAAGCATGGGCACTGACAGGAATGGGCTCCTGCTGCAGAGTAGCAGCTAAGTCACCAAGATGGGACTCAAGTAAAGAAGGAAGGACAATTTAACAGCTATCTAAAGTATCCAGTGGTCCATGAGGTCAAGGTAAGTCCTGAAGCAGGCACAACTGATACTGATTTTAAGAGTCATGGGACAGATCTTCATTATCCCTTCCCCAAAAATGGTCTGAGGCCTGCATGCCTCAGTTGCCCCAGCTGTGGGAAGAAAAGGAATGCAGAAGTTGGGAGCCAGGGACACCCAGAAACCACAAGCTGAGCATGACCTCCTGTATTAAAAAAAAAAAAAATCTTAATGCAGTTGAAGTAAATTGACATTCTTTTATAAGAGCCTGAGTCTGCCTTTGCAGGGAGAAAGTTATTACAGGGGTTCAGTGGGCAGAATAGACTCCATTCTTGGACCTCCATTAGGTCTGATACTGTCTTTGCAAAAATCAAAAACTCTGGTATATTTCACTTCCAAAATGCCTTGAAACTCCATTATGTTCTACATTTTAAAAAGTCTTTGCCAGAAAGATGGTAACTAAATCTAATTTGCAATGCATGCCTAGTCATCATGTTAATTCACAGAAGTTATATTAATAATATCATTCACTTCAAAGTGAATCCTGTATATTCCACCGAATTAACTGGAGTTGTTCAGGTGCCTATTAACAAGTTGCTGAAATGCAGAAGCTTTTGGGTTTGTTGGGCAGTCATAGCTTATTACAAGTTGTGTCAAGGCAACTCAAGGGACAGGCAAAAAAGAATTGCTACTCTCTGTGGAGCCTTAGGCACTGCTTTCGGATTTCATTAAGAATGACATATCCATGGATTCCAGATAACTATTATAGGTGGGCTTCATTTTAAGAAATATTAGTTATGAAAGGCAACCTTAGAAAATGTTGAAATTAGCAGGAAGTTGTTTGCTTCGATAAAGGATTTTCTATTTAATCAGTAACTATCATTCATTCATTCATTCATTCAATAAATGTTTCCTGAACTTTCCCATGAGTAACTATGCTATGAGGAAGACATGATCCTTGCCCTGAAGGAGCTGACACTGCTGAAGGCACGTATTAACAATTAGCTATATCCAGCAGGTGATAGGTACAAACAAGATCTTCGGAACATTAAAATAACAGAGGCACCATTTCCAGTAGGAAATTCAAGGAAGGCTTCATAAAGAAGTTGGCAAAGACAGCAGGATTTTAATTGTTAGTGATTGCAAGTAGAAAAGATGAACAATCTAGACATGCATAAAGGAGTGGGCAAAGAATGAGAATAGGAACAGGAAGCTCCAAGGCACACGTGGGGCATGGCAAAGGGATCTGTTTGTCTGAGTGTGGATTTTGAACGAGAGTGGGAGTTAGAATTGTAAAGGTAAGTTGGAGCTGAATCAAGAAGAGCCATAAATGCCAGGGAAAGGAATGTGTGATGGCTTTTGTTAGGAAATCAAAAGCTGCTAAGCTTTCTGCGAAGAGAAAGAACAGGATTAATGCTTATTTAATGAGAGCGAAATTTGCCTCTGAAATGCTGTGCATCTTCTACAGGGACAGAAAATGGAGAGCAACAATATCAGATAAAAATATGTCACCATATTTGGTAGAGAAGTTATAGCGGCCTGAGCCCACATAGTGATATCCACCGAGAAGGAGGATTTTCCTCCCAAAAGAGTTTTTCAGTGGCCCCGTCATCACTGGCCTTGAGAAGATGCTGCACGACTGTAGCTTAGGTGCACAGGATCAAACCATGACCAAGTTACTGATAAGGGTCTGAAGCAAGTACTGGACATTCCAGGACAGACCAGACTCTTTGGGGCAAGAGCAGTGGGAGCCTCAGAGAAGATCTGCTCAGAAACGATTTTCTTGGAGTTGCCAGTGAAGGTTACTCATCAATTCTTTAGGAAGAAAGAACTGCAGACTGCTCTGAAAACCCACTGTCTATTCTTATGTTTCGTGACACATAAGGCTATCCAGAAAACCAAATATCACTCCTCTTGGGGTATAGATGAGATTATTCACAGCACATCCTCTCAACAGGGCTGCAGAGTGCCGTTAAGAAATGATCTCTCTAGGACCCATCTGAAATTTAAAGTCAGGATTCCTGTGTCAGAGAGCATGTGTTTGGAGGCAAGAACAGTAAGTTATTGTTTTAGTCTTGGATACATGAAGGAAAGGAGTTGAGTATGACTGTTTGAGTTTGCGTGACTGGGAGAATGGTAATACTCCCCGACAGAAGCTAGTTGGGAAGGGGAAATTATTTGGGTAAGATGATGATTTCAGTTGAGAACATGCTGAGTTGGGGTGGAAAATCCAGAGCAAGATGCAGGCACTGGAAAGATAGGATAAAAGATCAGCAGTAGGGTCAGAGCACAAGATCAAACATTTCTCAAAATAAAATACAAACCAATAAAAAAATTACTCTTAGAGTGGAGAATTCACTTACATATAGCTTCCTAGAACTATCTCGAAAGATTTAAATGAGGTACACCTTAATAGCATATTTGTTTTTTTATTATGTTCAATGAACCAACATAAAGTACCAATAATGTTTTGCAAATTATTGATTCTTAATTTATGATCAAAAGCACACCTGAAGCTCAGAATGTCTTAAAGCATCCACTAAATCTATTAAAGATTAAGTTATTAGCAACTGTTGCATACTAAAATTTTTATTGCCTGATAGTTATTACCTCCGTAAGGGTATTGACTAATCCAAGAATGAGGAACATACACGGATTTTACAACTCTAAAAATGTAGAAAAGGATTTTCAATTTATACAATATATTTGATATTAAGTTGAAAATCCTTTTCTACATTTTTAGAGTAGTAAGTAAAAAAAACTCTTTTTAAGGAATTGTAAAATTTATAAATTATAAAATTTGCAAAACATTATTGGTGCTTATAATTTTTAAAAACACAGAATGAAATCATAATTCTAAGAATTAAGACATGTTTTGTGTTTCTATCTTATGGATTTTTCTCCCTTACTGTCCCTCAGATGTGCTGACTATTAGAATTAATAACTTTAAGTCACTCTGGAAACAGAATTTATAAAGTGGTTCATACTGCAAGGCAGCCATCCTTCTCCCTTGTACTTAAGGCCATCTGTGCAATTGTTTTCCAACTCTGTATTCAAAATAAAAATAAAACACACCTAAACAAACTCTTGAAACCAAGGAGACACCAGCCCATTATCTTGCTAGATTACTCCACTTCACAAGGACAGACACTTTATTCATTGTATCCTCGATGCCTAGAACAGTGTCTGGCATACGATAGGTATTCAGTAAATATTTGCTGAATCAATCAATCAGTAAACATCAAAGTTAATTTTTTATTTCTCAGCAGAAATATTTTTGGCATTTTAGATGGGACTGTTCTCACCTGTGAAACATTGCCTTGCACACTGTAAGACCTGTAGGATCCCTAGCCATCTTCCTTTCAGTGCTGGTAGACCCCACTGTAACAACCAAAAACACCCTCCCACATTTTCAAATGGCTCCTGAGAGGAGGTATGGTTCCATTTTAAGATCCAGTATATGAAATATGTAATTAATTATTGGCATCTGTCTATGAACCAGAACCAATTTCATGAGATTCTGCAAAAATTAAAGAAAACAAAATCTGGAGGGGCGCCTGGGTGGCTCAGACGGTTAAGCGTCTGCTTTCGGCTCGGGTCATGATCCCAGGGTCCTGGGATCGAGCCCCGCATCGGGCTCCCTGCTCAGCGGGAAGCCTGCTTCTCCCTCTCCCTCTGCCTCTGCCTGCCACTCCCCCCTGCTTGTACTCTGTCAAATAAAAACTAAAAAATCTTAAAAAAAAAAAAAAAGAAAACAAAATCTGGAATAGTTGAGAGTAGACTTTGATGATATCCACATGAAGAAAAAAAATGCCTCCTGCTAAGAAAGTACCCAGTGTCCCAGATTCTGAATTAGAAAGGTACTACCAAGTGGAGACAAAGAAAGTAGGAGTGACCTGCTAGCATGGTAGCATGTCTCACATTCAGGAAGACCTTGGCAAGCAGCCCTCTCTCAGGAGAAAATATTCACCAGTCTACTCCTCACCCTCTATTGAAAAGCATGTTGAAGTTTATAGTAAAAGTCAAAGGGGAAGTAGGATTCGCTTTACATTATACAGCAGCTTTTCGAGAACACAACTACTCCATAGGGCTACAGATAGCTACTCCAGGGGCCAACCTTGAAAGTCCCCTAACGAAAAAATCTGAATTTTCCAAAATTTAAGACAGTAATGTCTTTAAAGACATTAACACAGAAATTACATTTTTGCAATAATGCTTTCTTACTTGAATTTTACAACAAATATTTTTGGCTTTGGAATTAAATAAATGTGCAAGGATTTGAAAAATACCCTAAATATATCATATGGGGTCTATATCAATTTTTATTGCAAATAATACAATAAAATCAGTATCTGTGTGACCTAATAATTATAGGGCTGGTTGAGTTTGAGTTTTGAACCACATAAACTATTTCTAGCTCTCTCTTGGGAGAACACCTATGACTAGTGCCTAAAAAGCTGGGTCTGAGGCATGGCTGACTCCACTTTTGTCACATGCATGAACTGCTTGCCAAGTTGGATATTCCAAGCAGAATCTCTACCTTATCGTTACTCAAAACTCCAGATGTCATATATAACAGCAAAATAGTCATGTTGTTTAAGTGGAGTCATGATAGTAAGGCATCTCTGGTGGTAATAAAGCTGTGCATGAAGATACTAAATATCCAACACTTAGCGCTGTGCTTGGCACATATTTGGAGATAATAAACATATGTCAAATAAAGGAATAAAAGAGAGGATCTTAGTTACACAGGAAATTTAAATTCTATTCAATATTTTATGTTTACAGAGGATAACATAATGTTTCATATATTTGATAAGGATTCCCATCAACATGGTTAAATATTTTTAGTGCTCACAGTAGCCAATTATCTGAAAATGATTGTCATCTAGAAGAGTCCATTTCTAAACAGTACCAGATTTTTTAGAAGTTTTTATTTAAATTCCAGTTAGTGAACATAGTGTACTATTAGTTTCAGGTGTACAATATAGTGATTCAACACTTCCATACAACACCTGACGCTCATCTCAGCTGGTGCACTCCTTAATCCTCATCACCTATCTCACCCATTCACCCCCCCCCACCTCCCCTCTCGTAACCATCAGTTTTTTCTCTAGAGTTAAGAGTCTGTTTCTTGGTTTGCCTTTCTCTTTTTTCCCCCACCTTTGCTCATTTGTTTTGTTTCTTTAAATTCCACTTACGAGTGAAATCATATGGTATTTGTATTTCTTTGATTTATTTCCCTTAGCATAATACTCTCTAGCTCCATCCATGTCATTGCAAATGGCAGAATTTCATTCTTTTTTATGGTTGAGTAATATTCCATTGTATATATACATGTTCTTTATCCATTCATCAGTTAATGGACATTTGGGCTGTTTACATAATTTGGCTATTGTGGATAATGCTTCTATAACATCAGGGCACATGTATCCCTTTGAATTAGTATTTTGTATTCTTTGGGTAAATACCTAGTAGTGCAATTGATAGATTGTAGGGTAGTTCTATTTTTAACTTTTTGAGGAACCTCCATATTGTTCTCCGGAGTGACTGCACCAGTTTGCATTCCCACCAACAGTGCAAGAGGGTTTCTCTTTCTCCACATTCTTGCCAACATCTGCTGTTTCTTGTGTTGTTGACTTAACCATTCTGATAGGTGTGAGGTGATATCTCATTGTAGTTTTGATTTGTATTTCATGATAAGTGATGTTGAGCATCTTTTCATGTGTCTGTAGACCATCTGTATATCTTCTTTGGAAAAATGTCTATTCATGTCTTCTGCCTATTTTTAATTGAATTATTCATTTCTGGAGTGTTCAGTTTGATAAGTTCTTTATATATTTTGGATACTAACCCTTTATCAGATATTTCATCTGCAAATATCTTCTCCCATTCTATAAGTTACCTTTTAGTTTTGATTGTTTCCTTTGCTGCGCAGAAGATTTTTATTTTGATGAATTCCCAATAGTTTATTTTGTTTTTGTTTCCCTTGCCTCAGGAGACATATCTAGAAAGAAGTTGCTATGGGACAGTGCCAGATTTTTTTTTTAATTACTAAAATACAGGATATGAGTTAGGAGCTTGATAAAAATGTTTGAGAGCTGGTTTCAGGGATTTAACCCACTGTAAAGCCTGAGGCAATATATTTTGTGCTGCAGTCATTTTCCTAACTCTCCTCACAGAATGGACGTTTGAGAAGCCACCTACCATCACTGGCAAAGTATGGTGCTCAGCACAGGCAACAGTCCTCTTAAAGCAGTGAGATAAGCATCGCTCTATTAAGACACTGTAAAAAAAAAGGTATATGGGCATTTAACTACAGGAACTACCACAGTACTTAAAATCCCAGAACATCATGCCAGGATAGAAGTTTGGAAAGCATCTTTCTTTTACAGAAAAAGAAACAGGCACAGAGAATCTGAGTGACTTGTTCCAGGCCACACAGTAAGTTGGTAACTGAGGTGAGAATAGATGTCAGGTCTTCCTAAAAGCTAAGCATCCCAGATGAATTATGGAGAAACACAAAAAGGAAAGATGAGAAAAGCATCACTGTACATAGTGATGCTACCAAAGCAGAGCAGCAGAAACATGATATACCATCTACCTTCTGACTTTTCAAACTTACAGTCCACCAGATGGAATAAGGAAGAGCCTGACTCATCTCACCTGAGCTCGATGGTCTCAGGAATATGAGGAAGGAAGGCCGTTATAGGAGTACATTTGTTGGCTGAGGGCCAACTGAGTCTAAGAAAACATATAAGGCCTACTGGTAAAAATGATGATAGATTCTCTAACTTTTGCTGGCCTACTGCAAAGGGCCCACCATGAAAATGCACAGGATGTTAAAGGGAAGGACCCAGTGGACAATGTTATACCAATAACAAGGAGTCAACATCAGTCAGAAAATGGCAGGTACTTCCCCTCAAATTTGATATTACCCAGAAGCCTTTGCTTTCCTGGCATTGCTATTTATATATTTCAGCATTAAGTTTTAGCTAATAATCTCAAAGTAGCATCCTGTGATCCTCATTCATTCAGTAAATTTTATTGAGCACCAACTGTGAGAAAAGTACACAGCATGCACTGGGGATACAAAATGTAAAGGCATGGGGACTGCTTAGGAGGAATGTAGTCAAACTAGAGAAAAACAGTAAGTACAAAAAAACCACACAAATGCTGGAAGTACTTTATGACAAGTTAAAGAAGAGGAAAAGGAAACAGCCCCCAAGAAGGAAGGTGGAGTGAGACTAGAAGTAATAGTATAAACAGGGGAAAGGTCATGAAGGAATGGGTTTTGCAATTTGGAAGGATCTTCCACCAGCTGTGTGAAAGCTAGGCAGATGCAAAAACCAGAGTGGCAGTGACTGGAGGAAACAGGTCAGAGAAACTAAGCGGTTACACAGATGGGACTTACTTATGCACTGAAAGCAGTGGATGGAAACAAGAATGACCCCAGGATATCCAGATTGGAGCCTCATTTACCAAGACTGAGAAAATAGGGAATGGGTTTAGTTCTGACTAAACATAAGCAGTGCCTATGGGACTTCCAGATGTCCCATATGGAGAAATCCATGAAGCATGTGGATATCCAGATCTAGAAGTAAGAGGGAGGGCTGAATGTGAGTAGGCAGGATGGTGATTGAAGCCATGGCAGCAAGTGAAAGAATACAAATAGAATATTCAGAAAGAGAAGAGATGGGAGCCAAGCCTGGGGTCTCTAAGCATATCAGAATTAAAAAACTTAATGAAAGGCAAGTCATCAGAGGAGAATGAAAAAAAAGTCAGAGAAATAGGAGATGAAGGAAAAGTCATAGACTCTGAGAACAAGTTTATTTGTTTGTTTGTTTGTTTGTTTTAATATTAGAAGTCATTGCTGTCGTATGCTCAAATCAGGTGAGAAAAGGACTAAAATGTCCCACTAGCACTGGTCATTAGCAGGTAATTGTTAACCTTGGCCAACATTCCCATGGTGCTTGTTGCCCATGTGGGTGGGAGGTAAATGAGATGAGAATCCAGGGTAAATGTGCTCAAGGAAAGGAAGTGAAGTTGAGGGGAGATCTGATTTCATATCTATATATCTATAGGCATATAGATATAGGTATATCTATAAACCCAGATATAGATACATAGAGATTTATCTAGAAATCTCTTTCTATATATATATAGATTGTGAAGAATGACAAAATGTCAGCTCTGTAACTTTTAAACTATTTGATATTAAGCAAGTTACTTCATCTATTTTATCCTCAACTTAATTTTTTTAAAGATTTTATTTATTTAATTGACAGAGAGAGAGAGAGAAAGCACAAGTAGGGGGAATAGCAGGCAGAGGGAGAGGGAGAAGCAGGCTCTCCCCTGAGCAAGGAGCCTGATGTGGGGCTCAATCCCAGGACCCTGGGATCATGACCTGAGCCAAAGGCAGTCACTCAACCAACTGAGCCACCCAGGTGCCCCTAAATGGACATAATAATAGCACCCACTTCAAAGAGCCACAAGAAAGAATGCATGTAAAATATGCAGTTGAGAGTCTAGCGCCCTGGCTGTACTTGGTAAAGCGAGTTACTAATATTGCTACCATTGTCGCTACTTAACTAGGACACTGGAGGTGCTGGCGAAAGACTGGTCTGGGAGAGCACTGAAAGAAGCAAAACAAACAGGTAAGTGTTGGATGAGTTGAAAAGGAAAGAGCGAAAGGGTTGGAGATTCCAGTGAGGTAAAGAGAAGATAACTCTGCATTTAAGAGTTGGAGAGCCAGAGGAACAGGAAGCTGTGACCAGAAGTTCCCATGTTGCATTTTAACACCTCAGAAGAGGTTCAGTGCTGGGTAATGATGAAGGCAATGGGGGCGATAACCTGGAATGGAGACAAAGATCATTCATTCATTCTCAGGTAGCAAATCTCTCTTGAGAAATGATGACATGTTGTCTTGGGAGCTGGAGATACACCTAGAACAAAGCTGAAACCCTGCTGCAAAGCTTGGAGGTTGGGGGGCAGGATGGTTTATCCACAAAGTTGTGACAGTTGGTCAAGGCGGTGGCTGGGCAGCAGCAGGGAGACTGTAGACTCACCAGGCAAAGAGCACACAAGATAGGACCATGCACATTGGCTAAAGGAGAGCTAGAGGCTGGTATGTGTGGTTGGAATGAACTTGGAAGGAGGAGTGGGCTTTGCTGGATAAATGGAAGACATGAGGAGCTAGGAATGGGCTGAACTGCTTGTAGGCCCCATGGAAGGGGGAGCCAGCAGCATCTACCCCTTTGGACAGTGGCCGGAAAGAACCCTCAACGTGGAGAGGGAGGTTTCAGTTGAGCAAAGGAGGTGGAGGATGCGTTCTGGGCGAAGCCTGCTTGTGGCGGCACAGTGCCCCATTGGCAGTACAAGCAAGGCCTCAGGGCCTAGGTGCTTTCCATAACCTACAAGACAAACTTTAAAAAATTGGCTCCAAAATAGAAAAAAAAAACTGCAAAATCTCTATTACTAAATGTTTAATTAAATGTACATAAAACACATCATTATGTCAACTTCATTAATTGTTAAATTTAGTGCTCATAAAAATTTCATTACATTCAGAAAACAATTTGTATGTTGGATTTTCCTGCTTTGCAAGAACCCCTGAGTAAGCACAATGGTTGTCAAGAAATCGCAGTCAGTTGTAAATTAAATTAGTTTCTTATAATTAAGTAATTTAAAAAGTAAAATTACTATAATTCTTTCAAATGTTTATAATAAAAATGTATTTAATGTGGAATACGGATAGAGGCTAATATATTTGAAAGAACATTTGAAAAGCTTCCAGGGGCCCACAACAGGTACCCCAGAGAAGGTGGAAGGATGCTGGGAAAGGAGGAGTCAGGGCAAAGGAAGGAACACTAACTTCTCATCAAGGAATAAATTAGAATCTTCTAGTAACTTTACCACTCTCTCCAGCTCAAAGATTCCTAATCTATATATGCCTTGGATGCTTTTGATAGTCTGATGAAGCTTAGAGACCCCTTCTCAAAATACTGTTTTTAAATGCATAAAACAAAATATACAGGATTATAAAAGAAACCAATTGTAGTGAAATGCAACTATTAAAATATTTAATGTTTTTGTGATCAAAAGAGTAACAAATGTTTTTTTTTATATAAAATAACAAGACTAGCTTCATTTCATAATAGTAATGAGTGTAAATGATATTACAAGATCATTTCAATAGCATGTGATTTTAAAACAGTGGTGGTTTTTATTGGTGTCAGTTATCGGGAACTGCTAATATTACTATGGTTTGTTGCTCACATTTATAGTTGAAAGAAATACTAAATTTCAAGACGTCAGTGCACATAAAGATGTAATTTTTTCCCATCTAACTTTACAAATCTCTAGAATTCTACCAACAAATCACTTGGAAGTTCATGGATTCCCTGGTTAAAAACTGTAGCTCCTGTGCAAATAAAATGAACAGACCAGGGCAAATGTTTAAGGAATAAGGAGCAGGAGCGGAAACATGCTAGCTGACTCGCAGGGATCTCAGATGCAAAGGTGCTCCCCCAAATTTCCATTTCCTCTTTCTAAACTACTTCATACATTCTGGCAGAGTTTGTTTCAGTTGATTTTGGTTTCATCTATTTCAGCAAAACCTCATCTGAACAGTACTGGTCTTTGACAAATACACACACACATACACACACACACACACACACACACACACACCCCTCAAAGTTAGAAGATAATTTCCCAAATGGTGTGGGCTGGGGAGACAGACAAAGAACAAGTACAAGTCAGTAATTAAGGATAAATGACATAATATAGAATTTGGAAAAGATAATGCATATTTAGGAAAGATGAACATACACTGGACATGATAATCAACCTTGCCAGTAATTAAAACTGTATCAAATAATGAAATCTTATTTTTACCTAGCAAATTAGCAAAGATTAAAAAGATTAATAATATCTAGTATTTGTGAGGATGAGGTAAAATGGACAATTTCATACACTGATAGTGGGAATATAATCAGTTCCAATCTTTTTGGTGGGCAACATGACTATATATCAAAAGGCTATAAAATGTGCACACACTTTAACATAGCAATGCCAGTAGGACTTTATTCAAAATAAATACTTGTACAAGTGGACAAAAATATAATTAAAAAGTTGATATAACATGCATAACCATTAATAAGAGATTGATAAAATAAGTTACAGAATATTTATTCAACATAATATTAAAAAGATAAAGCATTAAAAATGATAAGATGTATCTGTTAAGTGTTGAAATAGGAATTTGACTAAACTGTTTTATTAGGCAGCACATTACTATAGTGTGACCCCATTCTCTAGATATTAACTATATATATAAATATATATATTGGCAGAAGTATTTCTGCCAATATATAGTTAATATATAAATATTACCTATAGCTTATATATAAATGTTATATATGTATATACACATGCAAATATAGAAATATAACTATCAAAATATTATATATTATATATAGCTTATATGTAAGTGTTATGTATGTATATATACATATGGAAATATAGAAACATAACTATCAAAATATTATATATATATATATATATGCACAGATATATCTAAGTAAAGAAACCAGAAAGGATCTATACCATACTGTGGTATGATATCTCTCGAGAATAGGATTTTCACAAACTCAACATCCAAGAAAACAAATAATCCAGTCAAGAAATGGGCAGAAGACATGAACAGACATTTCTCCAAAAAAGACATACAAAAGGCCAACAGACACATGAAAAAATGTTCCACATCACTTGCCATCAGGGAAATACAAATCCAAACCGCAACGAGATACCATCTCACACCTGTCAGAATGGCTAAAATTAACATGACAGGAAACAACAAATGTTGGCGAGGATGCAGAGAAAGGGGAACCCTCCTACACTGCTGGTGGGAATGCAAGCTGGTGCAGCCACTCTGGAAAACGGTATGGAGGTTCTCAACAACTTAAAAATAGAGCTACCCTATGGCCCAGCAATTACACTACTAGGCATATACCCCAAAGATACAAATGTAGTGATCCAAAGGGGCACCTGCACCCCAATGTTCATAGCAGCAATGTCCACAATAGCCAAACTGTGTAAAGAGCTGAGATGTCCATCAACAGATGAATGGATAAAGATGTGGTATATATATACAATGGAATATTACTCAGCCATCAGAAAGGGTGAATACTTACCATTTACATTGACATGGATGGAACTGGAGGGTACTACACTGAGTGAAATAAGCCAATCAGAGAAAGACAATTATCATATGGTTTCACTCATATGGGGAATATAAGAAACAACGCAGAGGACGATAGGGAAAGGGAGGCAAAACTGAATGGGAAGTCATCAGAGAGGGAGAAAAACCACGAGAGACTCTTAACTCTAGGAAACAAACTGAGGGTAATAGAGGGAGTTGGTTGGGGATTGGGGTAACTGGGTGATGGGCATTAAGGAAGGCACATGGTGTGATGAGTACTGGGTGTTATATGTAACTGATAAATTATTGAACTACACATCTGAAACTAATGATGTGCTATATGTTGGCTAAGTGAATTTAAATAAAAAAAGAATTGGATTTTCATTTTCAACTAAAATAAATAAATGAAACAATACAGAAAATAATAATCATTGTATATCACTTTATAATCAGAAAGGGAAATAATAAAATAGTTCCATTTGACAAAAGGAACCTGGTTCCCGTGTCTGCGAAATGTAGACTTCTTTGAAAGGAGCCTTTGAATAATTGAGCTTTTTCTCTACTCAACAAGAATTCAGGGCTTTAAAACACTTGCTTAATTGGGTCATTTCAGTTAACACCTGAAAGCAGTAACTCAAGATGACAGCTGAGCAGGGAGCTTCCTTCCTGATTATTTCCTAACAGTCCCACAATGTCAGGTAGGAGCCCCAGACAGCTGATCCGAGGTCGCCCACTAAGCATTTCCTAAGAACCAAAAAGTCCACTTTAACAGTAATGATATTCTGCACTGACAGATGTCTGGCTGAAACCCAAGGGCCATTCTCTCATTCATAGATTCACTCACCCCATATGTGCTAAGTACCTACTGTGGAAAAGGACTAATATAATCCCTACCCTCCGGGCCTTATTATGGAGAGAGGGGAGCCCTTGGTATACAGGAAACACACACATATATATTATAAAACAGAATGCTGAGAAGGGGTCATAGGTCATGGTGGTCTTCATGGTGCAGGTGTATTCGAGCTGGATTGTGAATGAGAGTGGGCTTCTCAAGGCATAAAAGGGGGAGAACAGGCATTCATTCTGAGAGGGTGAACAGCTTTAATAAAATGAAACGAAGCTAAGCGGTAAATCCTAGCCTGTGGTGAATGAGGAGTATCTGATTGGACATGATCTTAGAGTCCATCTGGGTAAATGCCAGGAGCTAAGTCCAGAAGGTTGACTGGGATGGGCTAAGGAAGACCCATTAAGGGACTCTGGAGAAAATCCCATACCTGGGACTGAAGGTTCCCTGGCATGCATGTTAGATGTCTCTTTCTCAAGCGAAGCCAAAGGGATTGATTCACAGATTGTGTCTACTGTCTTAGGTTTTTCACACAGATTCTCCAAGAACTCTGGGTCCCCAGCCAGAAGAGATAGAAGACAGCCCTGCTCAGTGTGGGAGCTAGATAGTGGGGTGAGAATATAGAGGAGAGGCCATGGAGCATGACCCATCTGTAGGCCCCCAGTTGGTTTAGTTAAGATGCTGGATTTATTTTATTTTTCTATAAAATACAGGGACACACTGCTCATCAGTGTCCAAAATGAGGTAAAATACATGCGATCAGATGTATTCAAGGGCCCACCATTTCTGTCCTAAGTAAAAGAATACACGGGGTCTGATCCCACTGCCACTTCAGCACCCCTCTGTGGTGTAGTTGCCTAGAACTGCTTAGCAATAACTCACAAGTGTCCCTCCAATTGAATGACTGAGCAACACTCACCCTGGATATAGGTCCCTTCTATAATTCTAGAATTGCATCTTCAGACAGAGGCATAGAACTATGGGCACCATATTTGGCTGGGAATGCAGGGAAAATGAAATCCTTTGGCCAGTCTTTGCCCTTAGTATCCTGCAATTCCTATCAAATTTCAAGCAAAAATAACAGGTGACTCAAGCCCTAGTTTGGCAGCCCTCAGAGGGGCCAGGGATGCTCTGTCATCAAGTTTAAGCTTTATCCTACAAGAAAGTGCATCATCAAAGCTGTGCAGAGGATGGGGACAAGATCAGATCTAGACATAAGAAAGGCAATCCTGGTGACATTTCTAGGCTGGATAGAAGACAAGAGAGATTTAGAACAAGGGTAAGGAGGCAGAAACATCAAGCCAAGTGGGAGTTGACAAAAGCTTTATCTCCTTCTGAAACAGCAGGAAGGGACAGAGATGAGATGAACAGCATTAGACAGGGCAGAATCCCAGCATTGAGATGTGGCAGGTGAGTGGGGCCAAATATAATTCAATAGTTTTCAGCCTGAGGAAAGGGAAGAAGTTTGGTATTATTAAATCATAAAAGGATCTATAAGAGGGGAAACAGGCTTTTGTGGGGATAAAAGATAAGTCCACTGGAGTGTGATTATTCTAGATTTGAAAACACCTAAAAGTCCACAATTCTGTGACCATGGGGCTATATTTTAATATATAAAAGCAAACTGCAGAGTAGTCGTCCAACCAAGTTGCATATTAAAACATCTTCCCCATACTCCTGTAACTGCATTTTTTAGAACATAGAGAGATTTCTTCTTGTTTAAGAGTTAGTGGTATATGAAATACACACACAGAGAGGAATATTACTCAGCCATAAAAAGAATAAATTTTAGGGGTGCCCATGTGGTGCAGTTGGTTGAGCATCTGACTCTTGGCTTCAGCTCATGTCATGATCTCAGGGTCATGAGATTGAGGCCTGAGTCAGGCTCCTCACTCAGAGGGGAGTCTGCTTCAGACTCTCTCTCCCTCCCCTTTGCCCCGCCCACCTGTGCTCACTCACAGTCTCTCTTTCTAAAATAAATAAATATTTTATAAAAAAGAATAAATTTTGTAGTTTGTGCCAACATGGATGGACTTTGAAGGCATTATGTAAGTGAAATAAGTCAGAGAAGGACAAACACCGTATGATCTCAATTACTTCTGGAATCTAAAAAAAAAAAAAAAAGAACAACAAAAACATGGTTGTAGATACACAGAACAGATTGGTGGTTGCCAGAGGTGGGGGTGTGTGGGGGATAGGTGAAGTGGGTAAACGTTGTCAAAAGGTGGAAAAAACTTAGGGCCTTCAGCATAATCAGTTCTCCATCCCTGAAGATGTTCACTTTTACTTCTCTCATATCTGCTCACTTCTCATCTCTGCTAACTTCTAACTCCCCTAAACCTCGATAACAGACATGTAACAGGTCCACCCACTTCCACTCTGGGACATCCTTTAGTCTTTTCTTCACGCTGCAACAGAGTGATTTTTATTTTTATTTTTATTTTCATTGAAGAAAAACTGACATACAATCTCATATGAGTTTCAGGTGAACAGGACAAAGATTTGACATTTGCATATATTACAAACTGATCACCACAGTAAGTCAAGTTACCATCTGTCACCATACAAAGTTAATACAATATTATTGACGGTATTCCCCATGCTGCACTTACATCTCCATGACTTATTTATGTTATAACTGGAAGTTTGCACCCCTTGATCCCTTTCATCCATTTTTTCCACTCCCATCCCTTCCTTCCAGCAATAATCAATTTGTTCTCTGTATCCATCAGCCTGGGTTTCATTTGGTTTTGTTTGTTTAGATTTCACTTATAAGTGAAATCATGTAGTATTTGTCTTTTTCTGTCTGGCTTATTTTGCTTAGTATAATACTCTTAAGATCTATCCATATTATCACAAATTATAAGACTTCATTCTTTTTTATGGCTGTGTAGTATTCCTGTGTGTGTGTGTGTGTGTGTGTGTGTGTGTGTGTGTGTGTGTGTGACATCTTCTTTATCCATTCCTCCATCATTGATGGACACTTGGGTTGCTTCCATATCTTGGCTACTGTAAATAATGCTGTAAGAACATATGGGTCAGAATGATTCTTAAAAGCCAAATCTGATCATTTTAGTCTCCTGGCTTAAGACTCTCCAATGTATTCTGGTTGCGCTTAAAATCTAAAACTTCTTAAAATGGCTTTTAAGTAGAGTCTTCCATTCTACATATTGGCTTACACCCATTGTTCCAGTTTCATATCAATAGTGCCCTTTCACATTCAGAGATGCCCCAGTTTGGATGATGAATTACATTCTATCTTCAGATGCTGTTCCCTCTCCTTAGAATCTTCCCTTACCTTTTTACCTAGTTAATGCCTGTGCACCCCTCAGATGCCATTTAGGAATCACTGCTCAGAGAAATATTCCCTCAGTTCCCAAACAGGTCGCCTCTCCTGAATGATCTCTCTCAGCACCATGTCCACTCAACCATAGCATTTATCAGAGTTGCCATTTCAGTTGAGGGCAAGGACTCTGGGTCTGGCTTTGCTCATCACTTACTCTGTGTCTGGAATAAGCACAAAGCAATTATTAATAGATTATATGGATAAATAATCATTGCATTACAAAATAAAAGAAATATCCGAGATTATAAACAATCCACCGATCCAGTTTATTTATGAATCGTAATGTTGGTTACCAGAGAATATTTAAATTGCAGTTAATTAAAATCAGAAAGCAACAAGTGGTCATGTAGTCCAGAGAAGGAAACAATCCATGAACGATTAATGACCCGTCCAAGATCTCTCACCCTTTCTTGAAGTCCAAGTGAAATGCAGACAGGACTAACAGTTATCTGTTTTATTTCTAGGTGACAAGACTTGCATTGAGAAACCTTAAAATCCCTTCCAGGCTCAGATATTCATTGGTTACAATTTAACTTTACTTTTGCCTTGATAGCACTTTTCCCCCCTTTTACTGTTCCCCTTCCTTCTCCTTCTCTCCTTTTTGCATCGTTAGCCATGAAAGCAGAGAACTGCTGTCCAGGACACTATATCAGAATGCAAAAACAAAAACAAAACATAAAAATGAAAAATCTGTATGGAGAAATGGATGGGCAAGAAAAACACATTAAAGACTCTTATTCTTGGTTTCCAGAAAATTTCAAGTCATAAATCCACCTTGAATGTTTCCATCCCCCATTACAACAATGGATACAACGGATAATGAGAAATCAAACAAACTAATTTGTCAATTCTAGGATGTGACATCATGACCATTCATTTCTGGGGTTGCTAATGCCAGCCAGTGACCTTTTAGAATTATGTACAGCTGAAATGTGAAGAGGAATTTAATTAGAAAAGGTCAACAATCACTCAATGCACCAATAAAACAAGATTTTTTTTCCTTTACAATAAAATCTCAAAAATTAAAAAAAAAAAACACAACATCCTATCTTCTGATATACATTCAGTGCTTATAGCCCAAACTATAATGACTATGTAAATTATATGGAGGATAATATTTGCTGAGTTCTTGAGTATCTGAAGTCATAGACATTCCTTTAAAGGTCAGCTGTAAAACCAAGTTAATAACTCTGAAGAAAAATGTCTTTTCCCATCAGGAATTCACAATAAAAATAATCTCCTTCTCTACACAATTTTAACTATGCCTGGCAAAAATAGACAAATTATACATGATTACAAGACTACTTGGCTATTCAATGTCACAGATCAAGAGGAACAGTTCCCGTTGCAGCAAGTAATGGCCCTGTACCATATTCACTCACATATGCTTCCATAGAGAGTTTCGATGGGGCTTCAAGAATGACACGCTCAAACAGCCACATTTTTAATATCTATTAAAGTCACTGTGCCATGACTGAACAACGCCACCTGTGAGCAGAAGGGAGGGGAATACAAGCAACTGCACCGTGCACGTGGCTGAGAGGAGTGCGCACTGTCACCCGGAGCCGTTCCAAATATCTAACTCTCTTCCAGCTAGACTAAAATATTGGCGCTGGATAACAGTCAAGGAATGACAAGACATACGTGTTCCTCCAAGCCCCCGATGTGCTAATGCCAACACCATATTTTTCCCTCTTTGTATTAGTTTAGGTTCTTTAAAACAAGAATGTTATTGAACACTGCAATATTTTCTCAGTTCTCTAGTTCCTTGGCAATTACTTACGGCTTCTACAGAAAACATCTCTCTCGGCAGCATTTAGTCCTCAAATACAGACCAATGAATTTCCCCACCAGCTCACTCTCATCAGTCTATTTTGTGTTTTCTCCTGATCAAATATAATATCAGAAAGAATGTCACCCTTACCCAGTGCCTTAGGGGAAAGAAGTGACAGTCGTCAGGCACCTACCCCCAGGCCCTGCCCTCCTTACTCCTTATGTTTTCAGGATCACTTTCATTCCTCACGGGAGTCATGGGATATATGGGCTGTTGCCACCATTTTTCAGATGGCAAAACTAAGTGTACGAAAGATCAAGAACTTGACAAAGGTCATCCCACTAGCAGGAATTACAGGCTATATTCAATCTCAGGGCAGTCCCCAGTGTCTGTGCTCATTCCTTTACATGACACAGAATCAGGTCGTTCCATAGCATCTGCCTCTCAGATTTTCAATATGTGTTAAGGCTACCAACCTTCAGTAGGGACCTGAGGAAAAAAAAGTATGTGACTAAGATGACCCAGCGAACATCACCCCAATCCACTGGAGTCCTAAGTTGAAGAATTCCTTGAGCCACTCCCATAAAGAATGTTCTACAGGAATCTAACCCTACCAATGTCACCAATATGTGAAATGGCTGAACCAGAAGTGAAAGCATGTTCTTAAAGAAATGCAATGCATCAAAGGCTGCTGGGTGGAAAAGGCCCAAGAGTCAGATGACCTCTAGTTTTGTGTGCTTCTTTCCTCTCTGAACCTTCTTTATCTCATTTACAAAAATGGCATCGTAATGCTCACATGATAAAACTCTCTGAAAATTATGTAAGACCACATATGCAGAGCTCCCAGTATTGTCTGTGATAGGGTACAGGTGCATGAGACAGGTTTGCTGGATCCAAGTCCAAAAAGGCATTTTACTTCAAATTAGTAGAACTCAGTGCATCATCCCTATTTTTCAAATGTGTTTTCTCAAGGCTTTCTGGTGTTTATCAGGGCACATTCATCATCGTCTCAGCATTACCTGCACCAAATCCAGGTCACACAAAGTTATAAATGTATCTTGTATTCTAATGGCACAACCCTTGGCTGCTTCTAGGGCAAGAAGAAAATATATATATTCCTAAAAGAACACATCAACCTAAACAAAGCCAAACAGTCACAAACCAGAATGTAGTGAAGGAAACAGACTTCTTTTTTCTGCAAGAATAATATTCTGAGCATGAGGAATGCCCAGGGGTTACTAAGGAGAAACAGAATGGGCACATGGGGTCACCTAATGGGAAGACAGCAGGCATGATTTATGACATAGCCTTAAGAGAGTAAAGACTCACTGTGCTGTGTAGGACAAAGGGAAGAAGGGAGGCACGATCCTCTCACACCCCTCCCTGCAGCCGGGGAAGAGATGGAGATAAATGGACCCAGACACATAAGGGCAGACATTTGATCAAAAGTGAGTGGTAAAATTTTTTCAGGAAAGAGTTGGTATTTAAGAGAAGAACAAACTTATGTTTTGTGAGATTCTAAGATATGAACCAAGGAAATCCATCAGGGAAAAAAACTGAGACAGGAAAGTTTGCTTGAGATGCAGACACCTGAAAAGAGGAAACACAGCAGACAGGGAAGAGAGCTGAAGAACCCGGCTGCCACATGCTAGTGAGCCATCAAGCTGTGTCTAGGGGCTCCCACACACCCTTGCTGGC
Source organism: Phoca vitulina (assembly GCF_004348235.1). Lineage (NCBI taxonomy): Eukaryota > Metazoa > Chordata > Mammalia > Carnivora > Phocidae > Phoca > Phoca vitulina. Next base: position 3,623,874 of record NW_022589718.1, on the reverse strand, counting down.
CCCTTGGAAAGGAACATACAGACTGACATCTCAGAGCTGAAGTTAGAGAATTCTGTGGCCCCCAGAATTCTTTTACTCTAACTACCCTCATCCAGTAAGTATGATCCACCTGTCTGCCCTGGAGGCAATGCCAAAATGTCCTCCAGAGAAGAACTTCCTGATTATCAGTTTCCCTTTTTCTTATGCCTGAAATTGGGTGGGAATGTGGAAAGGACATTTACCTCCATTAGCTGCACATCAACTCCTGCATGAACAGTCTTGATTTGTGGTACAAGAGTCAAGCTTCCAGGGCAGATAGGAGAAGACAGGCAACAGTTGGTCAAAGAACAGCTGCTGAGAGGGCAGCTAATAAGTGAACCGGGTAGTTACAGATAGGCGAGATAGAGCCAGAACACGTGGGTCCCCACCAGAAACACCTGCTGTAGAGACCAGCCTGTGCTATGACAGCATGACCTCCCAAATCCTCTCCCTGTCCTTATATTTTTCCTATTTGAAGACGACCCACATGAGACCAAGAACCTGGTGAAGATCCTCATAGAAACAATGTTCATGACTTTCAGATATTCCTGAACGAACCCAATTTAACAAAATCTTTTAACAAGGCACTTTGATAGGGACATAACTAAAATATAATTTCATGGTAATACTCTGTAAGATTTCCCATACAAATGACAGCGTTTTTATTAAAACTATTTTAATCATAATTGTTTTAAAGAAAAAATAGGATAATATCTTATTATGAGAATATGAACAATAATTTATGGAACGTCTCTGTGGGAAGGAGTAAAAAGATGAATAAGTTATGAGAGCCCTGCCCTCATAAAGTCTAAAACTTACCATCTCTGCCTTTTAAACTAAGGAGGAACAGGACAGACCCACTGGAAGTCACTGGATCTAGGTCTTAAGACCACATCTGAGTTATTCCAGCTCTCTAAACAACCCCAGTCCTCCTACTAGAAGCACATTATTTAACCATCAACAACTTCAGCATCTCTCTCTCTCTAGAAGCCCTCCAAAAAACTCCCTGCTGTCTTAATTCAGGATACTAGGGTTCTGATTCTCTCCTCTCCCCTGCCCCTGCCCTTGGTGACTGCCTTGAATTCATCCAGCACCCTGTCCCGACTTTGGACATCATTGTACCTGTACAGAACCTCTAGCCTGTGCTTCTGTGGGACCCAACTCCTGGGATGGTACCCGGCTTGGCCTCATACTCCAATAAAAAAGCAGAAAAACTTCGCTGGAAGAAACTCTTGAGGACAAAAGTCCACCAGACACTTCTCCCTTGCTGTCCCCTACCCCGCAGCTGGAGGCAAATTCACCTCTATGCAACTTTAGTTCTGCTCAGCCAGGACCAGCTTGGACAACATGGAGAAAGTGTTTTCCTCACAATCCACCCTGATTCTCAGATCTTCCTGCTCTCTGGCTTGTGCCCTTAAGGGTAAAGACTACCCTGCCTGCAGGAGGGGCAGCAACCACCTAGTGCAAGTTCTGAACTGGAAGTCCCTCAGAAACCTCTTTTTGTTTCACATCCAATACCCAGCTGATCCATTTTTACCAACTTATCCCTCAAATCTATGTATTTCTCATTGTTTGCTGCTGCCATCAGCCTCACCCACGTCCATACTCTCAGTGGCCTCCTAAAAGCCTGATGCTCAACTGTTCACCTCTGTTCCTCTCTCCACTAGTCCCTTCTCCACATCTGACGTCAGTGCCTCTTCCATCTCTGAGCACCAGCCACACTGGCTTTCATTTTCTACCTTAAGTGCACCATGATTTCTTTGACTGCAGGGCCTTTGAACACGCTGCCCCCTCTGCCTGGCCTTCTTCTGCTTCCCCTCACCTCTTTGACTAGTTAATCCTCACTCATCTTTCAGACACAGCTGAAGCATCAGTTGTTCAGGGAAAGCTTCTCTGATCCCAAAGACCTATGACTTCCCCATTCTATGCTTTTCCATTACTTTCCTTTATATATTTGTATGATTTAAAAAAAAAATAGTGGCCATTTCCCCCACTGTCCTATAAACTCTATAAATAGCAACTGTATCTGTTTTCTTCAACATGAAATTCTTAGCAATCAATATAGTACCTGACTCGTAGTAGGAAGTCAATTAGTATTTCTTTAAAAAAAGAATAAATAAATGAAGACTACACAGTAACACAGAACTCCAGTTCTAGTGCCAAACTGTATTGTGTTTGCATCTTGGCTATATCACCCTCAAGGTCTGTGAGTTAAGATATTTGACCTAAGCTTCAGACTTCAGCCCCTTTTCAAAAAAATTTTTAAAGATTTTTTTAAAATTTTTAAGTAATCTCTATACCCAACTCAGAACCCCGAGATCAAGAGTCGCATGCTCTTCTGACTGAGCCAGCCAGGGGCCCCTTAACCCCTTTTTAAATAGAGGCAATAAAGATTCCTACTTGCATTTGTAAAGTTCAAATGAAATATCTAGCAAGTATTTAGCATAGAGCTTTATGCAAAAAGAGGGCTTAATTAGTGACCTGCTAACAAGGGAATGATCCAAGGATATGTCAACAGTAGAATCAAAGACCCACTACGCGGGGCACCTGGGTGGCTCAGTCGTTAAGCGTCTGCCTTCGGCTCAGGTCATGATCCCAGGGTCCTGAGATCGAGGCCCGCATCGGGCTCCCTGCTCAGCCAGGAGCCTGCTTCTCCCTCTTCCACTCCCCCTGCTTGTGTTCCCTCTCTAGCTGTCTCTCTCTCTGTGTCAAATAAATAAAAATCTTTAAAAAATAAAAAAAAAAAAAGACCCACTACACTTTCTCTGTTGTGGAAAAAAAAAAAAAAATTCATAGCTGTCTTTTGGGGCATCCTTTTCTTCCTCCCCTCTGGATCAGATTTTAGATCGAAGTAATAAGTATGATATATATGATTTTCAGAACCACAGTCCCAAGCTAGAGGCCTAGTCTGGGGCCCAGAGAATCAGATAGCCAAACGCCATGCTGCACATTCGCATTAATGAGGAGTTCTGGATTTTTTCATTTAAATTATTATCTGTGTATCTGTAAAACAAAATTTTGATTCCACTTTTGGGTACACTTTAGAGAGGAAATACTGGTCTTTGCGGGACATACCATTGATTTGTAGTGACAAGAACGAGTATTCTAAATCAGGATTATCTCAAAAAAGCCAGGAGTTCTGGTTTACCCTGAGCTGGCTTTGCTGTATGGATGGCATAAGAAACCAACTGTCCCTGTTGCTTCCACAGTGCTGCAGGCTTCAAACAAATTCCTTTAACATGACTCCTTCCTACATTTCAAGCTATTTGCATTGAGAGAGCCTAAGCAAAAAGCAACAGTGTCGATTCTCGCTCAGAAGTTTGGAATAGTACTTCCTACTGGTCAAAACCTTCAACCTGCTGGCCACTAAGAAATTAAAACTCGAAAGGAACAAAGACAAGGCAGCTTTGAGAATCTGTAATGACATAAAGGAATCATTCCTGCGAGTAGAGAGACACACAACGAGAGGAGTGACAAACCCCCTCTTTCTTTACCAAAACTGTCCACCTCACACAGCAAACGGGTTCTGTAAAGGGCTGGAGGGGAAACATTTTAGGCTTGTGGGATATCGAGTCTATTGCAGCAACCCCGCTCTGCAGCTGCCCTGTGCATAGAGCGGTAAAGGATTGAGCGTGGCTGTGTTCCAAAAAGACTTTATCTGTGGACATGAAAATTTGAAGTTCGTGTATTTTTCATGCGACAATATATTCTTCTTTTGATTCCCACCCCCCCCAACACGTAAGCCTGTAAAAAACATTCTTGGTTTGCGGACCTCACAAGAATAGTCAGTGGCCTGCATCTGTCCAGTAGTTGTTTCTGACCCTGTTTTACAATCAGCACAACCTCACACTTACTGGTGTGCTAAGTGCCCTTCAGGTGTTCTACAGGAAGACCGCAGGCCTGCCCCCACCTGGACTAGAGAAGTTGTATATTGCACGGTGGAGACAGAACAGGTGAACCAATAGACAAAAATTAAAAACTCAATGAAAAAACACTCCACACACCCTTTACAGTTTATCTTGCAGCTTTACAAAGAGGAAGCTTTTATTTGAGTCCCTTAACGACTCTGAGAGGTAGGCAGGGCAGCGTTTATAGGCCTTGATTATAACCACAGCAATTAAGGTTTAGAAAGTCCAAAATAAAGTTGTAAAACTAATATATGTAGCCGAGCCAGGGACAAAATCCCTACTTCTAGCTCTAAATGCACAGCTGGAAGCTAAAGCACACAGCTTTCTTTTTTTTTTTAATTTTATTTTATTATGTTATGTTCGTCACCATACAGTACATCATTAGTGTTTGATGTAATGTTCCATGATTCATTGTTTGCGTATAACACCCAGGGCTCCATGCAGTACGTGCCCTCCTTAATACCCATCACGGGGCCAAAATGCACCTTCTTTGAGAAATGCTCATGAATTGAGCTGCAGACCACTTGAGAAAACCACATTTTGACAAAGTAAATGCTAATATTACACACAGTATACGTTTGGACCTTTCCCCACCATCCCACACTTCACTTTTGTTTCCACTGCTGCACTGAGTGAATTCTGTGTCCCCCACATTCACGTCCACCTTGAACAGGTGACATTTGAAAATAGGGTCTTTGCAAATGAATTAATTACAATGAGGTCACGCCAGATTGTTACAGTGGGCTCTAAATCCAATGACAGTCGTCCCTATGAGAGGAGAGAACATATAGAGACCCACACAAGGGAAGACCAGGTGAAGATAGAAGCAGACTGGCGTGACGCAGCTGCGAGCCAAGGAACGTTGAGCGCTGCCAGCAACCACCAGCAGCGAGGAGAGAAGCACAGAACCGATTTTCAATCAGAGCCTCCAGAGGGAGGGCCTGCCTGCACCATGATTCAGATTCGGAGCCTCCAGAACCGTGAGAAAATAAATTTCTGTTGTTTTTACCCACGCAGTTTGTGGTACTTTGTTACAGCAGTCCTGGGAATCTAACAGAGCCGCCCACTGGCATTTTACACTCTAGAAATACCTTTGATTTTTGTTTCCCTGAAGACATTACTCATGTTGACTCCACACTCAGAAGAGCCCTTTGCAGGGCACCAGCGGTGTAACCAGAGTCAAGTGGGTTAAGCGTCTGCCTTCGGCTCAGGTCATGATCCAGGGTCCTGGGATCGAGCCCTGTGTTGGGCTCCTGCTCAGCGGGAACCTGCTTCTCCCTCTCACTGTCCCTCTGTCTCTCTCCCTGCTTGTGCTATCTCACTCTCTCTCAAATAAGTAAATAAAATCTTTAAAAAGGACATTAGGAGAAGGAAGGGAATAATGAAGGGGGGGGATTCGGAGGGAGAGATGAACCATGAGAGACTATGGACTCTGAGAAACAAACAGGGTTTGGGGGGTGGGGGGGATGGGTTAGCCCGGTGATGGGTATTAAGGAGGGCACGTACTGCGTGGAGCACTGGGTGTTATACGAAAACAATGGATCGTGGATCACCACGTCAAAAACCAGTGATGTATTGTATGGTGACTAACATAACATAATAAAATTTAAAAAAAGAAGAAGAAGAAGAGCCCTTTGCCACCCTTATTCGCTGGGCTCACCCACTTGTATCCCTCAAGAATCAGTTCAGTAACACTTTCTCCAGGCAACTTTGTCCAGCCCCATCCTACCCATCCTACCGGAGAGGTTGGGCCCCCCCGTGTGCCAGACGATGCCCCGGGAGATGTCTACGGTAGCCCCCGTACAGCTATCACACGTACTAGAGGACATGACTGCACACTGGGCACTGCCCCCCAACTAGACCCTCGTCTCTGTTGAGGAAGGGTCCGTGCACCCCTAGTACTTACTAGACGCTCGCTACCCATCTCAGGAAGTGACATGGCAAGCTAGTTTGCAGCACCAGAGGAATGTTCTTTGGTTTGGTTTCATATTTCCCCAGCCTTGTCTCTGCCACTTTCCAGCGGTGTAACCAGAGTCAAGTGACTTAATTTCTCTATTTCAGCTTGCTTTTCTGTAAAGTGGGGATAATGATAGTTCCTACCCTACACGGGAGTGAGGATTAAATGTGTTAATGTATGTAAAGCATTTAGACTTGTAAGTGGGAAGTGTCTGCTGAGCTCCAGCTATTAATACTTTGCCCCAAAACAGCAGTGCTCTCTGGCTCTGGACCCAGCAATGGCTTCAATGCCTAAATATAAGATACAATTTCAAGATAATGTGGGAGAAGCATAGGAATAGAACTTAGGGAAGCAAGGAGGGTCTCAATCTCAGGCCTGACCAGTTTTGGCAAGTCATGGTACTTCTTTGGGCCTTATTTTCACTTTTGTCACAAGATACGGTTAGGTTAGATAGAGTCCTCCAGGCCTGAAACCCAGGATTTTAGGGACCCATGAAAGTGATTCTGGAGATTCTCCAGCTCTGCTGAATGTTCCAGACCTATAGGAAATCATTTAAGTATTTAAAAGTGATGAGCTTGATCACACTAACCAAATGTCAAGTTTCTCAATTTAGAGAAATTAACTCCATGTAAAAACACTATTTACTTAATACTGACTGGTGATTTTTGTTGGTAGTTACTTATCCTTACAGAATAAAAATAAAACTAAATCATCTTTTTATTTAAAAATGTTGTTTCTTAAGTAGATATTTCTTTTTCCCAAAGCAGGTGAGAAGATACTAAAAAGTAACTTGAAAACCTGAGACTTTCAATGGACTAGATGGTCTCTAAAGTCCTTTTTGGCTCTAATGCTCACAAGATTACAGAAAATTTCTCTAAGGCAATCAACTATAACAATTTATTTCACATTTAATTTTACTCTGTCGCCTCAGGAGGAAAATGTCTCACTCTAAAATTTCAGGGGAAAAAAAACATAGAATATCCAGATGAGGGTTCTAAAGAGTAAAGCTTACAAAGGGGGTTAATTTAAAAAGCTGGGAATGCCAGGAGAGGAGGAAGAAATGAATTTTATGTTTTTGAGAAACAACAAGAAAGTCAAATGACCTGAAGTAGAAATGACAATAGACCGTGGGAATAATCATAGGCCCTTCCATTCATCTGGATGTAAATCTGGAGTTACTGTGTATTCCCAGAAGGCTAAGAACTGTGGAGGGAGGACGGGCTACTGTTACTTATCAGCCCCATCAGTTTTAGGAATCAGCGTAGGCCCCAGGTTCATGCATAGTCAGGGCGTGGAAACTCAGCAACAAGTTTTCTCTGTTTTCAGAAGTCACTCACTTTGTTGGCTATTCAGGGCAGAACTGTTCTCAGTCAGGTAAGACTGGGATACAAAGCCGTCACAGCCCCTGGAAGCAGAGCAGTGGGGAGGATGGCCAAGAATGGAGGCAAGTGGAACAGAGTGTTAACATTCTTCAAAGAACACAGGGTATTGGTGGATAGGGGACCAATAATAATAATGCCTGGAGAAGGACCTTTGAAAACTAAGTCCTGAATAAATGAGTTCTCTCATTTGGGCCTTATGATAAAACTGTACATTAGATGTTCTTTTTATCCCCATTTTACAACCCCATGGAAATAAAGACCAAACAAATGAGAAAAAGAAAGGCTATTTATTCAGAGCTTCCCATAGCCAGGGTGTTAGTCACCATCACGGGCATTTGGAGAAGACTCACAAGCAAGGTAAGTGGGAAAGCTTTGTAACAAGATAAAGGGGAGGCCTCAGGTGTGCCCTGATTGGAGGCTGTTCATGTGTGAAAGCTGTAGGCAGGCAAACTAGAAGTACACATCCCTATGTGATTGGTTAGGGGTACATATTTGGCTTTCTCTGGTTGGTTCCAAGTTGGAAGCAGAGACAAAAATTAGGAAAGCTATCAGGTATTAATCAAGTCCAGACTATTTGGGGCCTATTGTTTCAGGGGTTATTGTTTGGCTTCCTGGATTGTTACTAGAGATAGTGGTCTGACTTCCTATAAGTTTAACTTAGGCAGGCTTCCTGGGCTGGTTACTACACATTAATGGGTTGGTTTCCAAGGCTGGTTGCTATACGTTGTGGGTCGAAGTTCTATTTTTATTCATTTATTTTTAATTTATTTTTAGTTAAAGTATAGTTGAAACCCAATGTTATCTTAGTTTCAAGTGTATCAAAGTTTTCTCTCTCTCTCTCTCTCTCTATATATATATATGGTTGGCCATTGTCTATTTGTATATTGTTTTCCAATCCTTAGGTATGGGTCTGTACAAAAGAATGTTGGCCAAATAATTACCAACATTAACTTTCACAGCCCTAGTGAGGGACTGGGGTGGCTTCCATGCTGTATCTGGTACGTCAAAATGCCTAAGCAAATGATGTATTCACCTATGAAATGTACACACACCTTAATAAAAGCAACAACCATCTCTTTCAAAAAGTAAGTTCATTATGGGGGCGCCTGGGTGGCTCAGTCAGTTAAGTGTCCAACTCTTGATTTCAGCTCAGGTCATGATCTCAGAGTCATGAGATCGAGCCCTGTGTCGGGCTCTGCACTCAACAGAGTCTGCTTGAGATTGTCTCTCTCCCTCTCTAAATAAATAAACAAAACCTTTAAAAAAATTTTTAAAGTAAGTTCATTATCTTTTCCTGCTTACTGATTTATCCTTATACTATGATTATAGAAAGCTATAGAAAATGATTTAATAAATAAATTTCAAGGATACACAGATTCCAGGATACACCAGAAGCAAAAGTTCTCAAAGGGCTCTTTGGTAAAGAATCTTTGCAAATACTTCTTGCTCTAAAAATCCAAACATCTTCTCCTCCATAAACTGTCCCCAGTGCTACTGTCAGAACTGGAGCCTGAGTGGGGTAAATCATGGGTCTGACCAGAATGGCCAAGACCATGTCCTCGAGTCACACCAGTGTGAGTCTCAGTGCCCCTTTCTGTCTGCCCAGCAAGCCCTCCCTAGGAGTTCTGACATAAATAAGTACAATACTCATGATTAGAGCTTGAGTAGATTGAAAATAATCTGTGTTCAAAGAGCTAATTGTCAACTGTCTATGAACCTTATTGTTTTTGACTGTTACGATAAGACATGAAATGGCTACTGAATGAAGGGACACAGGCATCATTGCTGGATGATTTCAGGAACTAATTCTCTTCTCTCTTCTAATAGAAACCTAATGGAAAGCAGGACTCTGCTATAGCTACAGGATTCTGAAGTTACATAAAAGCTGGCTCAGGCCAACTCTCCTGGGGCTTGGTAAGTTCTTTTGATAGGAATGCAACCAAGAATGCACCTGTCTGCTCCCTCACTCCCACCTCCACCAACTGGTACAATCCATTCAAGCCCAAAGACCCCCAGCTCAAATGCCAACTCTCAGTAACACCATCCCTGAGTGACTCGTCCTGGCATGGGTCAACTTGCCCTTTGTCTCCATGGGGCTTTGTGCAGAATGTTAAATAAACACCTATACCGTGGGATTATAGCTATTTTTTTATACAATATTTATGTCCCTCACTCGACTCTGAGTTTCTTTAAGGCAAGTCTGTGCCTTATTGATCTTTCCTCAGTATTTGGCATGTAACAGTGCACAGGGTTTTTGATCAGTGCTCCTCTCCCTGTCTTTTCTAATTCTGAAATTATGTTGGCTTTATAACTGTGGGCAAGTCACTTAACCTATCTGAATCTTCACCCCACATAATTCTCAGGAGCATGTGGAAGTGTTTTTAACGAAAGTACTACTTTGCATTTGCAGTCACTGGCTATATTTCCGAGGATTTCAAATGCCTTCTCTTTCATAGTATCTGCTTCTGCTTTTCCTTCACAAAACCCAGTAAGGAAAGTGTGATTATGATAGCCTCATTGAGGAAACAGGTTCAGAGAGATCAATTATTTGCCAAAGGTCATAAGACTAAGAGATGACAGAACTAGTCTCAGTCCCACTTCTTAGCGGCTTGAAAAGGTTTCGTGACATCTTTTGCCTCTAATATGCTCTTAATGCTGCCTCACCACGGCAGTCAAGACAACTCCACAGTGTTCCAGATTAGTCTGTGTATGAACAGCTCATTTTGTGATGTAAGAGTTGTGCTTGGAATTCATTAATACCAGCCCTGATGCTCACTACCTGTGATCATAAGCAGTTCTCTTGTTCTCTCTTTTTCTCCTGTGAAGAATACACAAGCACAATTCTTGTCAAGTTTCTTCAATGATCATGTATTAATTTTTAATAAGAAAAGAAGACCGGCATCTATCCGGCATCAGAAGGAGAAAGGGATCACAAGCACAAGCGAGAGCATCGGGTATAAATCCTATGCCTGCAGCCTCCTCAGAACTCAAAGGACAAGTGATTTCTGTTTAATCTGCAGTGTTTATTGCAGAGGACCTCCGCAATGGATGGATATGAATATTCCACTCATTAGGAAAAGAAACCCCTGGTGGGAGGAAGGAATATTTATCAGTCCCTGCCTTGGCCTGGCTGAAGTAAACCCTTTGCTTTGACTTTACATCCTCAAAGCAACTTCCTCATTGTCATTTTCTTCCCAAGTGAATGTTCCCTCAGGGAGAGGAGCACTGATCAAAAACCCTGAGTATTTTTATTTGCAAGATGTGCACAGTCTTTATTATAAATGAATAAACTGGCATTCAGTTTTATACACCAAAGGAAAAATAAAATATGTAAACAGCAAAGTATCTGATATTCCTGACACGGTTTCTCCTTCGGCCGTCTTTCCTACTCTTTTTCTTCTGATGGCTCCTACCTCCCCTCACCCAGTTGCTCTCTGTCCCCTCTGTACATTCTTTCTCTGCTCTGCTCTGGCACAGAATCATCATGCAGTCCCCCAACACCACACTGGCACGTTTAGGCAGGAAAAAGGAAAAAGACTTGCTTACATGTAATATTTTCTGTAGTATTTAATGAGAACTATTTCTACTCCCTTAGCATTCCTACTAAGGTGGACAAGACTTTACTTCTTAGGCCTACAAAATTCTTAGCAAACTGAACAGGTCATCTAAGGTTATCAAATGGTGCCAGATACTCACATTTTCTGACCGGAGCCTCTTGGCAGGACACCCACCATCCCTGGGGTGAAGCATGTAATACAGTCGGACTTTGCTTGCATGTTTTCGACTCTGGGAAGGAAAAGCAGAAGCAGATACTATGAAAGAGAAGGCATTTGAAATCCTCAGAAATATAGCCAGTGACTGCAAATGCAAAGTAGTACTTTCGTTAAAAACACTTCCACATGCTCCTGAGAATTATGTGGGGTGAAGATTCAGATAGATTAAGTGACTTGCCCACAGTTATAAAGCCAACATAATTTCAGAATTAGAAAAGACAGGGAAAGAAGAAAGGTAAAAGCATTGGGATGTTTAAGCCTGGAATGAATAATATATTTAATTGTCCTCAAAATAAGAACAGGTCAGAGAGAGAATAATACAAGGGTCGGCTGTGATGGAAGGCTAGGTGCCCTGCCTTGTCTCGTACTCCCACTGCCTTGCCCTAAGGAGCTGGGGACAGACGATGCCCCCTGGGAGTTGGCATACATAGCATCTCCAACAGAAGTCTCTTCGTCTGGTTCTCCCATGTTGGAGCCTCATTATAGGCTATCAAAAGAGATTTTCCAGAGTCAGATATCATGAGCAAACAAAAGATATCAAATGCAAGTTTGAGGACTGCTTAGAGCCCAAACTTCATGCAAGCAGGCAGAGCAGTTAAACAATAAACCCCCCCTGCCCATAGGATCAGCAGGACTCTAGGTTTCTGCCTGTATTGAAGGGTCCGTGCCCAGCGTGGAGAAATTGATCGCATCCTAGTTCCATCTTTCCTCTATTCCTTTGCTCAACTGAGAGCCCACCTGAACTTCCCTCCCCTTTAAAGAACACTGCAGTTCTAACTTCTAAGTTGCTACCTGAAGATGGCTGAGTGAAAAGAGCTCAAACAGTCACAAGTTCAGAACCCAAGCGCAGCTCCGCTGCTCTCTGGCTGGGTGATACTGAGCAAGTCAGTCTAATTCATTTATAGCTAAAATGAGTCTCATTTTCTCTGTGTACAAAATGAACATAATATTTATTAGGGTTGCCGTGAGAATCAAATGAGGCAGTGCATATGAAAAATTGCAATCCACATAACGCTTAACGTGTCTCACCAGCGAGGGCACCAATCCTGAACTCTGAATCTACAGTGCTAGGATGTGAATTCACCTTGAATCCATCATTACCTAATTCTGATCCCCTAACCCCTTCCTTTGCTCAGGGCTTATTTCCTTCTTCTCCTGGCTTTGGTTCCACTTTGCCTTTATTTACAGTTGGGGACCAGCCAATCTCCTGTGTGATGGCTTGCCTTCATGGATTAGCCACAAAGGCAAAGTGATTTTCAGAGAAAACACAGCAAATTGCAACTTGTTTACAGGATATGATGTAAATCCCTCTGCCTGGTTTTCCTTCTTTACCACTTTTTTCATTCCTTTATTGTGCTTCTAAAAAACATGCTTCTAAACAGTCCTTGAACACTTTCAAGGCCTTTAAATGGGTTTAAAAGTGCTAATGGGACATCAAAGATATTACTGATGTAAAAGTACTGAAGTGTGATTTTGAAATATATTTGTAGCCATTTCTAGGTTGCATTGTAAGTTGTAATCAAGGGTTACCTGGAGTCCTGTTTGCCTGCGAGATTGGTAGGATGTGAAATAGAGACCTATGTGGACTTGTGCCAGATCATTTCAACAGCACTGTTCAGCTTCTGCATGCTTTTGAGAATGATGCAGTGCAGACTAGTATAGGTTTTTTGGCAAAGAAATATGTTGATTACTAAAATCTGTACACATTTTCTAGTTTTGTTGGTTTTTTGGAAGCAAGGGGTAGTGGAAAAGTTAAGATACAGCTACAGTCAAAAAAAAAGAAAAAAGAACATTTAAAAACCTACAGGATGCTGACTATGGCCGCAGAGACTGGACTGGGGAAAAGCACAATAGACAGGTAATTAGTGAAAAGACAAAGCGATACCAGTGCGAACTCAAATGTGGCTGAAGTTGGCTTTCAATGTTGTGTTTGTTACGGTAGAAGAATGGATCACAGTACCTAACAACATCAATCTGCTCAAAGTCATGGCAAAATTGGAAATCTCATAATGTGGCCTGTTTTGTGGTAGGATTTCTTCTCTTTGCTAAAATATTACATTTCTTTCAAAAAGACTCTTTCCAGCAAAGGCAGAGTTCACTGGGTTATTTAATTGCAGTTGGATAAAACTAGTAAGAAACCATTAGCTGAAAAGAAAAGGGAAGTATATGGTAAGCTCTGCTGTGAAGCTATTAGTGATGAGAGATGCTGGGATCGGTGCCTTATTAGTGATTTACCCTCCAGGTTCTGCCTTTGCCCCTGTGTATGGGTGAAGAAAAACAGAGTTTTGGAAAATCCCACCTCCTTCTGGAACGATGGTGGAGGCATTCTAGTTCATCATTTAGCTGCTTCCCTAGTGCCTCTGTCTTCCTGCTGCTTTTCCCAGGCTGCCAGAGCTGGACCCAATGCCTTCCCCGCCCACAAGCCCACCCTGACTTAGGGCAGGATGTAAAAACCCAGAAGACAGTCCACTTCTCAGTGACGTGAGTGTGGAGTCACACCTATCCAGTTAGACTGATTGAAACCCAAAGCCACTTCCAAATGATGTCAGTTGACAAGGACAAAGAGGTTGCTAGGAGATTGCTCCCAGGTGCCCTACAACTCACCCACCTCGGCTCGCCCTGGGGCCTTCAACATCTGGGTGCAGCTCGTCTAGTGAGTCCTCTCCTTTCTTCCTGGCATTCTCACCTCTCCCTCAAGGCGGGACACACTGAGTCACCCACAGCATCTTCCTCCAACGGGCTCCTCTCAACCCCTTACCTACAAGAAATTGCTTGAAATTTGGCATGGTAACCTCACTCCTTCCAATTTATTCTAGAAACAAACAAACAAAAAACAAAAACCTTCCCACAAAAAGTTAAACTTAGATTTGAGCAAACATGCTCATTGCAGCATGACCTAACTAGGAACAGCAAATCGGGGAGGCAGTTACATGTTGGACAAGAGGCTGGTTAAAGCAGCCACTGGATGCCCTTATGTTCAGTTGGAAATTGAAAAAGTGCTTTCTATATAATGCATGTTGAATGAAAAATGCTAAAACAAAAGTTGCTTGTATACTGCGATTAAGATTATATAAATATTTGTAAGTGTATCAATAAGAAGTGGAAAGGAAAAAGAAAAACAAGCATGTTTTATTAAGGTAGGGAAAGAATGGATGATTTTCATTCTTTATTTCTACAACAAATTTTCCCTTACCATAAAAGTAACAACTTCACAATGCTCAAGACATTGTAATTCCTCAATAAGTCTACTCTCTACTCATAACAATTGTGATTAGTAAAAACCACACTGATCTGGAATGCTCTTATACTCATATGTTCATATACTGATATAATTGACCACATTTCCATCTACCCTTGTTAATGTCTTATCAACATTCAAAATGCATTATGTTTTTTTCACTGCAATACTTGGTGATTAGATAAGCCTACTTAAGCCTACACATTACTAAGGTTAGTAGGTTACTACTAACCTACACATTACTTTAACTTTTAAAACTTCATTTTGGTACATACAAATGCCATGGTAAATATGTGTCCTCTTCACAATGTGGTCATTCCACTTCCTGTATATAAATGAAGATTATAGGCACAGTGGATAAATGCCATCCAGACAACCAAACTGGAAGGAAAGCCACTTCTGAAATGCATTTATGTCATCCAAATAAATATGAACAACAAAAACAAATCCTTAGGATTTTTTCAAAGATTTATCAATACCTAAAATATGCACTTGCTTTTAAGAGTTTAAAAAGACAAATTGCCAACTGAAAGGAAATGTAAGGAGAAAAAGTACCTTTCATGTTAAATGTATATATTACAGAGTTTCAGGAAAGAAAAGGGCCATTTCTTTAAGGGAAAAGCCATGAAAAAGAAATTACAATCTCTCGTTTGCACCGAAAGTCAGTCCCTGGCTCACACATTAATATTTGCATTTTAAGCAAAAGTCATTACTTTCATTCAAACCACATCAACTTTAAGCTTCCCAGATAGGCCAGAAATTACCAACTCTTCCATTTTAATTAAAGCCTTTGCCCCTGATGCTGGGCATTGTGCGGGGGGCAGACCTATCTGCAGATTAGTTTCTTTGGCTGAAACAATCTCCTGGCACTCAAAGAAATCGTCTAAAGAGGAAATTCAGGCCAGCCTTCTCTTTGGGGGGATAAAGAACAAGACAAACCTCTATTTCAGATGTATTGTGTGAAAGAAGGGGGTGGACCACATCGAAATAGAATGGCTTTGTGCTTCACCTAAATAGCCATCTTCCATTATCACATACCCTTTAAAAATTCACAACTCAAATTTGCTTCCAGCAAGGCTACTGGTTTCTGGTCTCATAAAATGTGAAGATAACAAAGTAACTTAGTATTTGCATAATGCTCCAAACAGCGTTCAAACCCCTTTGACATTTACCATCTCATTTTATCCTCAAGTCACAGTTGTGAGGCTGGCAGGAGAGGTGTTATTTCAAATCAGCTTTAAGATCCATTCCTGATTTCCTAATTAAGTAAGTGTTCACCATTTTATTTCATCTTAGGTATCTAACTATACCTCTTCCAGAAACTAGCTTAAATAAGCCAAAGACTATAAAAAAAGGGAAAACCTGAAACAGACTGATAATTACAGAAGAGTGATTCTCACATGCCACCAATTTTGAGCTGTTTCTACTCATTCTAGGGTAAAGAAGAGCTGATTAAGGGAAGGACAACAAATACCAAGGGTCTAACTCCCCAGCTACCTGAGAATGATTGGCATATGTGAGATGGGGGCTCCACCTCTTGGGAAGAAGAAGGCACCTTGGCACAACCCCACTTAACACTCCCAGGTTGAGGGCCTAAGGGCTGAGCCCTGGAAAAGCTGGAGCACAACTTCACTAGGAAGTCGAGGTGAAGTGCAGATAAAACAAAGAAAACCACAAGTGTTGGAGATCCCCTCTGATGACTGGGACTCTTTCCCAGAGTGATGCATCTCTCCTTATTATCACAGGAAGGAGGCTGGATATAGAAACTCCCTTTACTTGGGGTGGAAGATGGGCTCAGAAGAGAAACAGCCTCAATGAGGAAAAAATAAATGTCCTCTGCTGGAACTATCCAAGGACCCAGGTTCCAGGCCTCCTACATAGGCTCTGAAGTGGTCCTACAAATGGATCAGATGAGAATATCCTGCAAGCTTTCAGGTATACCATGAAAGGATCAAAGGCCAAACCTCACACACTAGGGACAAGTAGCAGGCCTTCATACCCTCTGTTCGGCCAAGAATCAGTGGCACCTAGGAAAAACTTCTGGACTAGAAAAGAAGACTCTGGAAAACGCTCAAGGAAAAGGCATAAAGCAATTATTTGCAAAATATTTCCTACAATAAGTAGAAGTACATTTTAAATGGCACAGGCTTCATTCATTTAATTCAAGAAAATACGGACTGAGGGTAAAAGCTAAAAGATGAGATAAGACAGCTGACTGAAATAAAGATGTACTTCCTGAGTTAATAAAGAAAGGACAGGGAAGAAAAGGGCCATTTTTTAAGGGAAAAAGTCATTGAGCGTCTGCCTTCAGCTCAGGTCATGATCCCAGGGTCCTGGGATCGAGCCCCGCATCGGGCTCCCTGCTCAGCGGGAAGCCTGCTTCTCCCTCTGCCACTCCCCCTGCTTGTGTTCCCTCTCTCGCTGTCTCTCTCTGTCAAATAAATAAATAAAATCTTGAGAGAAAGGAAGGAAGGAATGAAGGAAGGAAGGAAGGAAGGAAATTAAAAATATCATGGTTTCATTTTGAAGGTCTTTCACATCAGTACAAGAGCAGAATCAACACTGCAGATCAGTGTGGAAGTCAACATAGAGACACTTCCTAGAAAGCAGAGAGATAGGATAAAGAAGTGGGAAAAATGATACTGGAGAAATTATTACATGTGAAAGATCAAAACAAATGGAAAAATAGAATAAAAAGTCCCAAAATAGACCCAATAATTTGGAACCAAAAAGAAAACTGTATATATAGCTAGATATAGATATAGATGATATAGATATAGATATATCTAACTTTGTCATTGGAAAGTTTTCTAAATAATAAAGCAAAAGAAGGACTGATAGATATAGCTTTAAAAAATAGGTATTTTTAATCTGAAATACAGAAATACATGTAAGAGGCAAACCATAAAGTAGGAAAAATATTTGCAATATGTAAAATAAAATGGTTTAATACCAAAGATACAGTACTCTAACAAGTGTATTAAAAAATATTAAAACAGGCAAAAGATATAAACAGGAATTGCAGAAAAGCAAATAGCTAAATGACATATAACAACTTCATCCAAATTCTACCTTATAATTTTTAAACTAAAAAATATTTTTTTGTCACTAAATGAACAAATTTACAAAATAAACATACCTATATTGGTGAAGATACAGGAAAATGAAAATTCTTGCACATAGTTCCTAGGCATGTAAATTGATATAAGCTTCCAGGATGGAAATTTCGCTATATATATTCAAAACAGAAAAAAATTGTTCAATCCAACAATTCTACTTCTATGAATTGATTTTAAGGAAGCAGAAACATGTATTGTCATTTATTTATAATAGTGAAATTGAGAAAATAAATTAAGTATCCTAAGTGAAAGGGATAAATAGTATATCTATATGATAGATTACTAAAACTGTCATCAAGTATATTAATAGTATCAATGACATTTTAAAAATCTATGAAATAATATCAAGAAAAAAGTCACTTCCAAACAAGAATATAAATGATGCCAATTTTTTTAAACAAAAACAAATATATATATATATATGTAGTATATGTGCACATAGACATAGAAAAAGTCTAGGGAGAAACATACCAAAGGGTTAACATTGCTTATCATGGATCACAGGTGATTTCAATTTTTCTTATGTATGTTTTAAAATTTTTTTTCTGTTACCATACAACACTATCAAAATACCATTGACTATATTCCCTATATTCCCTTTTACCTACATGACTTATTCATCCTATATCTGGAAGCTTGTAACTCCCACTCCCCTTCACCCATTTTGCCCATCACAGTCCCCTTCCGCTTTGGCAACCACCAGTTTCTTCTCTGTATTTATGGGTCTATTTCTGCTTTTTTTGTTTGTTAATTTGTTTTGTTTTTACATTCCACGTAGAAATGAAATCATACGGTATTTGTTTTTCTCTGACTTATTTCACTTAGTATTATATCCTCTAGCTCCATCCATACCGTTGCAAATGGCAAGAAATCATTCTTTTTTATGGCTGAGTAATATTCCATTACACACACACACACACACACAAACACACACACACACCACATCTTCCTTTTTTATTCACATATAATTAACATACAAGGTTATATTAGTTTCAGGTGTACAATATAATCTCAGTACTCACCAAGATAAGTGTAATCCTAATCCTCTTTATCTATTTATCTATTATACTGTGTGTATGTGTGTGTGTGTGTGTGTGTATATATATATATATATATATGCCACATCTTCTTTATCCATTCATCTATTGATGGACACTTGGGTTGCTTCCCTATCTTGACTACCGTAAAAAGTACTGTAATAAATAGGGGTGCAGGTAACTTTTCAAATTAGTGTTTTCATTTTGTTTGGGTAAATACCCAGTAGTGGAATTACTGCATCATATGGTAAATCTATTTTTAATTTTTTGAGGAACCTCTATGCTATTTTCTACAATGACTGTACCAATCTGAATTCCCACCAACAGTGCATGATGGTTCCTTTTTTTCCACATCCTCGCCAACATTTATTATTTCTTGTCTTTTTTATTCCAGTCATTCTGACAGGCATAAAATGATACCTCACTGTGGTTTTAATTTGCATTTCTCTGATGATTAGTGATTTTGAGCATTTTTTCATTTGTTTGCCATCTCTATGTTTTCTTTGGGAAAATGTCTATTCATGGCTTCTTCCCATTTTTTAATTGGATTATTTGGGGTTTTTGGTGTTGACTTGTAGAACTTCTTTGTATATTTTGGATATTAACCCCTTATTGGGTATATCATTTGCAAATATCTTTTTCCATTCAGTAGGTTGCCTTTTTGTCTTGTTGATGGTTTCCTTTGCTGTGCAAAAGCTTTCTGTTTTGGTGTAGTCCAAATAGTTTAATTTTGCTTTTGTTTCCCTTGCCAGAGGAGACATATCTAGAAAAATGTTTCTACGGCTGATGTCAAAGAAATTATCACCTATGTTTTCTTCTAGGAGTTTTATGGTTTCAGGTCTCACATTTAGGTCTTTAACCCATTTTGAGTTTATTGTGTATGGTGTAAGAAAGTGGTCCAGTTTCATTCTTTTACATGTAGCTGTCCAGTTTTCCAACACCATTTGTGGAAGAGACTGTCTTTTTCCCATTGCATATTCTTCCCTCCTTTATCATAAATAAATTGACCATAAACACATGGGTTTATTTCTGGACTCTCTATTCTGTTCTATTGATCTATTTGATCTATATGTCTATTTTTGTGCCAGTACCATATTGTTTTGATTACTATAGCTTTGTAGTATATCTTGACACATGGGGTTGTGACAACTCCAGTTTTGCTCTTCTTTTTCAATATTGCTCTATTTAGGGTCTTTTGTAGTTTCATACAAATTTTAGGATTATTTGTTCTAGTTCTATGAAAAATGTTGCTGGTAGTTTGATAGGGATTGCATTAAATCTGTAGATTGCTTTGGGTGGTGTGGACATTTTAACAATATCAGTTCTTTGAATCCATGAGCATGGAATTTCTTTCCATTTGTTTGTGTCATCTTCAATTTGTTTCATCCATGTTTTATAGTTTTTGGAATACAGGTCATTCACCTTCTTGATTAAGTTTATTCCTAGGTATTTTATTCTTTGTGGTGCTATTGTAAATGGGATTGTTTTCTTAAATTCTCTTTCAGCAACTTCATTATCAGTGTATAGAAATGCAACAGATTTCTGTATATTAATTTTGTACCTTATGACTTTACCAAATTCGTTCATCAGTTCTAGTAATTTTTTGGCAGAGTCTTTATGGTTTTCTGCATATAATATGTCATCTGCAAATAATGAAAGTTTTACTTCTTTCTTACTAATTTGGATGCCTTTTATTTCTTTCTCTTGTCCAATTGCTGTGGGTAGGACTTCCAGTACCATGTTAAATGAAAGTGATGAGAGTGGTCATCCTTGTCTCATTCCTAATCTTAGAGAAAAAGCTCTGTTTTTCACCACTAAGGATGATGTTAGCTGTGGGTTTTCATATATGGCCTTTACTATGTTGAAGTACGTTCCTTCTAACCCTACTCTATTGAGAGTTTTTATCATGAATGGATATTGTACTTTGTCAGATGCTTTTTCTGTATCTATTGAGATGATCATATGGTTTTTATCCTTTTTCTTGTTAATGTGATGTTACATACTGATTGATTTGTGAATATGGAACTACCCTCACATCCCTGGGATAAGTTTCACTTGATCACAGTGAATGATTTTTTTTAACATATTGTTGGATTAGGTTTGCTAATATTTTATTGAGGATTTTTGCATCTATGTTCATCAGGAATATTGGCCTATAGTTTTCCTTTTGTGTAGTACCTTTATCTGGTTTTGGTATCAGGGTAATGCTGGCTTCATAGAATGAATTTGGAAACTATCTTTCCTCCTCTATTTTTTGGAATAGTTTGAGAAAAAATAGATATTAACTCTTCTTTAAATGTTTGGTAGAATTCACCTGTGAAGCCATCTGGTCCTGGACTTTCGTTTGTTGGCAGTTTTTTATTACTGATTCAATTTCATTGCTAGTGATTCATCTGTTCAACTTTGTTTATTTCTTCCTGATTCAGTTCTGGAAAGTTTTATGTTTCTAGGAATTCATCCATTTCTTCTAGGTTGCCCAGTTTGTAGGCATGTAGTTTTTCATTATATTCTCTTATAATCCTTTTTATTTGTGTGGTGTCAGTTGGTATCTCTCCTCCTTCATTTCTGATTTTATTTATTTGTGCTTTCTCTCTTCTTTTTTTGATGAGTCTGGCTAAAAGTTTATCAATTTCATTGATCTCTTCAAAGAATAAGCTCCTGGTTTCATTGATCTGTTCTATTGTTCTTTTGTTTTGTTTTGTTTCCTTCATTTTCTGTTTCATTTATTTCTGTTTTAATCCTTATTATTCCCTTCCTTCTACTGACTCTGGACTTGGTTTGTTCTTTTCCTAGCTCCTTTAGATGTAAGGTTAGGTTGTTCATTTGAGATTTTTCTTGATTCCTGAGGTAGGCCTGTATTGCTTTAATCTTACCTTTTAAAACAGCTTTTGCTGCATCCCAAAGATTTTGTACCATTGTGTTTTCATTCTCATTTGTCTACATGTATGTTTTTTAATTTCCTCTTTGATTTCTTGGTTGACCCATTCATTGTTTAGTACCATGTTTTTTAATGTCTCCATGTATTTGTGTTCTTTCCAGATTTTTTTCTTGTGATCGATTTCTAGTTTCATACCATTGTGGTCAAAAAAGATGCATGATAGTATTTTAATCTTTTTAAATTTATTGAGACTTGATTTGCAGCCTAACATGTGATCTATTCTGGAGAACGTTCCATGTGCACTTGAAAAGAATATGTATTCTGCTGGTTGTGGATGAAGTATTCTGAATATATCTGTTAGGTACATCTGGTCCAATGTGTCATTCAAAGTCACTGTTTCCTTCTTGATTCTGTCTGTATGATCTATCCGTTGATGTAAGTGAGGTGTTAAAAATCCCCCAATATTATTGAATTACTGTCAGTTTCTTCCTTTATGTCTGTTAATTGTTGCTTTATGTATTTAGGTGGTCCCATGTTGAGTACATAAATATTTACAATTGTTATTCCCTCTTGTTGGATTGTTCTCTGTCATAAAGTTGTGTCCTTGTTAGTCTCTTGTTACAGTCTTTATTTTAAAGTCCATTTTGTCCAATATAAGTATTGCTACCTCTGCTTTCTTTTAATTTCCATTTGCATGGTAAATGTTTTTCCATTTCTTCACTTTCAGTCCGCATGGTCTTTAGGTCTGAAATCAATCTCTTGGGTTTTTTTTGTTTTTTTGTTTTGTTTTGTTTTGTTTTTTCATCCATTCAATCACCCTATGTCTTGATTGGAGCATTTAGTCCACTTATATTTAAAGTAATGGTTTCACTTATTTGTGGAACATAAGGAATAGCATGGAGGACATTAGGAGAAGGAAGGGAAAAATGAAGGGGGGTGGGAATCGGAGGGAGAGATGAACCATGAGAGACTATGGACTCTGAGAAACAAACAGGGTTTTAGAGGGGAGGGGGGAGGGGGGATTGGTTAGCCCGGTGATGGCTATTAAGGAGGGCACGTACTGCATGGAGCACTGGGTGTTATACGAAAACAATGGATCGTGGATCACCACATCAAAAACTAATGATGTATTGTGTGGTGACTAACATAACATAATAAAATTAAAAAAATAATAATAAAATAAATAAATAAATAAATAAATAAAGTAATTATTGCTCAGTAAGTACTTATTGACATTTTGTTACTTGTTTTATGGTTGTTTTGTAGTTCTTCTCTGTTCTTTTCTTCTCCTGCTCTCTTCCCTTGTGGTTTGATGGCTTTCTACAGTGATATGCTTGGATTCCTTTCTCTTTATTTTTTGCCTATCTATTACAGTATAGCATCTTATTTATCCATTTATTTATCAGTGCACAATTGGGTTACTTCCATATCTTGGCCATTGTAAATAATGCTTCAATAAACATAGGGTGGCATACATCTTTTTAAATTATTTTTTTCATTTTCTTTGGGTAAATATCCAGTAGTGGAATTGCTAGATCATATGGTAATTCTATTTTTAATTTTTTGAGGAACCTCCATACTGGTTTCCACAGCGGCTACACCAGTTTACATTCCCATCAACAGTGCATGAGGGTTCCTTTTTTTCCACCTTGCCAAAGTTTGTTATTCTTGTCTTTTTGATTCCAGTCATTCTGACAGATGTAAAGTGATATCTCATGGTGACTTTAATTTACATTTCCCTCATGATTAGTGATGTTGAGCATCTTTTCATATGTTTGCTAAAATCTGTATGTCTTCTTTGGAAAAATGTCTATTCATGTCTTCTGCCCAGTTTTTAATTGGATTATTTGTGGGTGGAGGGGTTTGGTGTTGACTTGTAGAACTTCTTTGTATATTTTGGATTTTAACCCTTTATTGGATATAGCATTTGCAAATATCTTCCCATTCAGTAGGTTACCTTTTCAGTTTGTCGGTTTTTTGTGTTTTTTTTTTTTTAATTTTCCAAATTCTTTAAGACATCTAATCATTTCAGTAATTAGAGAAGGGGAATCACAATTTTAAAGATTCACTTCAATATTGATGATTTACCATTCTAATAGTCCTACCTTAAGATGAGTATAATAAGGGGCGCCTGGGTGGCTCAGTCGTTAAGCGTCTGCCTTCGGCTCAGGTCATGATCCCAGGGTCCTGGGATCGAGTCCCGCATTGGGCTCCCTGCTCCGCGGGAAGCCTGTTTCTCCCTCTCCCTCTCCCCCTGCTTGTGATCCTGCTCTCACTGTGTCTCTCTCTGTCAAATAAATAAATTAAAAATCTTTAAAAAAAAAAAAAGATGAGTATAATAAGTCTCTAAAAAACCAAGAGCCTTGCTCAAGATCCTACAACTTATAAATTCTCAGAGAATAGAGATTATATCTATTTTGTTCATTGTTGTTTCCCCTTCAATTATCACACATAGTGCTCAAAAAAGGTTTTCCGGTTGAGTGACTGAAGGCCTGGATGAAAGAATGAGGCAATCCCAGAACAAGAACCCAAGACCCTTGATTAATTAAAACAACAATTTGAAAGTGGTATGTACATAATTGTTACACATTCCCTTCCATTATAGAATGAAATCAAATCCATCAATCATCTGTTTCTATCTCTGTACCCCACTGCTGCAGTGCAGGTCAGAGAGAAGCAGTAAGCCTGCAGACCAGAGAGAGTTCTAAACAACAACTCCTGCAGACATTTTGCTGAGTGTGCACACTGGAGGAAAAACTCTCAGCAGGTGAATTGATGAAGATTGTGCATAAAGCATAAACTGAAGAAACTGAGGAATTGCTGCAACTGGTACAAAAGTCAAGATTCAGAGTAAGTCATATTGCCAAGGACACCGTGGCACATACAGATCCAGCTTTTTGAGGTAGAGGATGTTTGGGAAAGGACAGAGTCAATTCCTGCACTGTTTCCAAGAATTCCCCACTCACCAGATGCTGGCTTGGTAAAGTATCATTTAATCTGTGGTCAAATATGTAAGCTGTTGTGGCCTAGGGTAATATGTCTCTTAGTTTTTACTTATAGGATCTTGGGCATTTGTGCTGTATAGACTGAACTGTGTGCTTCCCAAAATTCATACCGAAGCCCTAATCCTCAATCTTATTGTATACTGATATAGGGTCCTTACAGAGTTAAATAAGGTTGAATGGGGTCAGAAAAGTAGGGCCCTAATTCAATAAGAGTGATGTCCTTTTAAGACAAGGAAGACCTTGTGAGGACACAGCAAGAAGGCAGCCTTTCTGCAAGCCAAGAGATACTACCAAAAACCAACCCTGCTGGCACCTCACTCTTAAACTTCTAGTCTCCAGAACTATGAGAAGATAAATATCTGTTGTTTAAGCCACCATTCTATGGTATTTTGTTATAGTAGCCTGAACTGACTCAGACATGTGCCATCCTCTCAAGTAGATGCTCTCTTGGAGTCTTTTCTTCTTGTATACAGTAGTCAGTCCATTTTCCAAAAGCAAAGTTTCTAGCATTATGTCATTTCATTTTTTCTGAAATATTTTTTGAAGAGCATTTGAAATGAGAATGCTTATCTTAAACAAGCATTAAGAAAAATTAATTTTTGTGGGAGAAAAATGTATATAGTGGGATGTGCAATATTCATGACTGTGTAAAAACATGTTTGCATTAAATCTGTACTTCTGTCTGCCTACACAAGTGACTACATCAATGCATTACAATTTTAAATCAAAGTCTTGCAATTCAAAAAATTAAATTATCACCAAAGTGCGGAGGAACCATTTTTCTGTGGTGTAAGGATAGAGCTAAATATATCTCCATGATGTCTGCACATTTTAAGCAGAATCGTATGAAAAATAAGAAAACACTGGAGGATAAATAATATGGCATACCTCATCTAGACTTCTCTTTTGCTGTTTGTGGAAAAAATGATACTTCCCCAGAAGCCTTTGTAAAGAAGCTAAAGTTAGAGACGAGGAAAAAAATAAAGCCAGTGTGATCAGTAATTAAAGTCAGGGAAGACTGGGTGATTTGAAGCAACAAAGCTATAAAATCCTTCTGAAATGTGAAAGCTTAAGCAACATGAGCCAATCTCGGGCTATCATTTCCCCGGGTCTCTTGGTTTCTCATATAAAATTCATGTCTGGAATAAGAAAAATTTTAGTATTTTATAAAACCATCACTGTGGAAAGACCTCCAAGATTAACCCCACCACCACCACGCATAGACACTAGTGCAGTCCCCACCTATTTGTCTGGAGTAAAGTTTCGTCTGGGGAGAAACCAAGGTAAGAGAGAGTCCCTGCCCTCATGAAATGGTTAACTAGCTGAGCGAGGAAGGACAATCACCCAGACAACCACAATAAGGACAACAGCAGGAAGCCTCACATCTGGCCTTTTTACACTGTCTAACATTTTCACATTGGATTCTTCTTTTACCCTATTATTTTATACTCCTTGGCATGTACCATATAATTATTCTCAAATAGAACTCTGTTTTATGACTGAATCCTCTATTTCTTGTTATTTTTATAATTCTGTTCCATCCCTACAATGCACCTTTAAAAGTTCTGCACACAAAAGTTCCTCTATAAATGCTTGTTAACTATTTACATAGCCAGGTGAAGAGAAGCTTTTTTGTCTGTAGTCTGTTTTTGTTTTATAGTCCCACTTGCTTATTTTTGCTCTTGTTGCCTTTCCTTTTGATATTAAATCCAAAAAAAAAAAAAAAAAGTCACTGCCAACACCAGTGTCAGGGAGCTTATCCTCTATGTTTTCTTCTAGGAGTTCTATGGTTTCAGGTCTTATATTCAAATCTTTACTCCATTTTGAGTTGATTTTTGTGTATGGTATATGATAGGGACCCAGTTTCATTCTCTTGCATGTGGCTGTCCAGTTTTCCAAACACCATTTATTGAAGAGATTTTCCTTTCTCCACTGTAGCTTCTTGCCTCCTTTGTCATAAACTAAGTAATCATATAGTTTTGTGTTTATTTCTGGGCTCTCTATTCTGTTCTACTGATCTATGGGTCTGTTTTTATGCCTATATCATGTTGTTTTGATTACTACACAGCTTTGTAGTATAGCTGGAAATTAGGAAGTGTGATGCTTCCTGCTTTGTTCTTCTTTCTCAAGTTTGCTTAAGCTATTCAGAGTCTTTTGTGGTTCCATACAAATTTTAGGATTGTTTGTTCTTTTTCTGTGAGAAATACCATTGGAATTTTGATAGAGTTTACATTGAATCTGTAGATTGTTTTGTGTAGCATGGACATTTTAGCAATATTAATTTTTCCAATCCACAAGCACAGAATATCTTTCTAATTTTCTAGGTATCTTCTTTGATTTCTTTCATCAATATTTTATAATTTTCAGTATACAGATCTTTTACCACCC
This sequence comes from Phoca vitulina, assembly GCF_004348235.1. NCBI lineage: Eukaryota > Metazoa > Chordata > Mammalia > Carnivora > Phocidae > Phoca > Phoca vitulina. Next base: position 3,597,171 of record NW_022589718.1, on the reverse strand, counting down.
TGGTTAAATTTATCCTTAGGTATTTTGTTCTTTTTGATACAATTGTAAATATTTTTTAATTTCTCTTTTTGATAGTTTGTTATTAGTGTATAATACAGATTTCTGAATATTGATTTTATGTCCTGCAACTTTGAACTTACTAGCTCTAACAGTTTTTTGGTGGTGTCCTTAGGGTTTTCTACATATAATATCATGTCATCTGCAGGTAAAGGATGCAATTCCTTCTTTTCCAATTTGGATGTCTTTTATTTTTCTTGTCTGATTGCTCTGGCTAGGGCTTCCAGCACTGTGTTGAATAAAAGTGGTTAGAGTGGGCATCTTTGGCTTGTTCATGATCTTAAGAAAAAACTTTCAGTTTTTCACCATTGAATGTTAGCTATATGGCCTTTATTATGTTGAGGTACATTCCCTCTATACCCAGTTTGTTGAAAGTTTTTATCATAAATGAATGTTGAATTTTGTCTAATGCTTTTGCTATATTAATTGAGATAACCATATGATTTTCATCATTCATTCTGTTAATGTGTTATATCACATTGATGGATTTTTAGATGTTGAACCATCCTTACATCCCTGGAATAAATTCCACTTTATCATGGCATGTAATCCCTTTGAGAAGAATTGGTATTACTTCTTTTCTAAATGTTTGGTAGAATTCATCAGTGAAGCCATCTGATCCTGGGCTTTTCTTTGTTGGGAGGTTTTTGATTACTGATTTAATCTCCTTATTCACAATAGCCAAGATATGGAAACAGCCTAATGTCCATTAATGAATGAATGGATAAAGTAGATGTGGTATATATATACCATGGAATATTATTCAGCCATGAGAATGAAGGAAATTCTGCAACTTGTGATACATTAATAGGCCTCGAAGGCATTATGCTAAGTGAGATAAGCCAGACAGAGAAAAAGAAATATTGTATGGTATCACTTATATGTGGAATCTAAAATAAATACATAAATAAAAAGTCAAATTCATATAAACAGGGAGTAGAATGGTTGCCAGGGCCCAGAGGTGGGGGTGGGAGGTGGCAGGGTGTGGGCAGGTAGGGAGAGGTTGGTAAAAGGGTACAAACTTTCAGCTATAAGATGAGTAAGATCTGAGGATCTATCTAATCTAAAACATTGTGACTATAGTTATAACAATGCATGGTATAATTGAACTTTTATAAAGGAGTAGAACTTAAATGTTTTTATATATATATTGTATATATACTATATTTATATGTATAGTTATATATTATGTTTGTATATTATATTATACGGAATACATTATTAATTTTATATATATATATATAAATAAAATATGTGAGGTGATAGATTAATTAACTGGATGGGGCAAAATCCCTTCACAATGTGTAAGTATGTCAAATCACCCTGATGTACACTTTAAATATCTTATAAATTTATTTGTCAATTATACCTCAACAAAGCTGAAATAAATAGGTGACTCAGGCTATATAGCATGAACTCAATTAGGCCTCAGTGTAAACATAGCAAAAGAAAAAAGAAAGAAAGGAAGGAAGGAGGGAGGGAAGGAAGGAAGAGAGAGAGAGAGAGAAAGAAAGAAAGAAAGAAAGAAAGAAAGAAAGAAAGAAAGAAAGAAAGAAAGAAAGAAAGAAAGAAAAAGAAAGAAAGAAAGAAAGAAAGAAAGAAAGAAAGAAAGAAAGAAAGAAAGAAAGAAAGAAAAAGAAAGAAAGGAAATTTTAATGGACTAACAAAACAGTAGACTATCTGCCTGACAAAGAGATTCCCTAACTTACAAAAAAGCCTTATAGTTTTATATTTTAAAGTCAGGTTCCTCTGGTGTACTTGAAATGAATATAATGTCAAAAAAAGCAATCAGAAAATTCATTAGGAACATTTCTCAGTGTAAAATAATATGCACAGAATGACATATCCATTTCTCTCCACCCTACTGTTTCCCACAATGTTTGAGCTAGATTTTTGCACATGAAATTAACCCACTGAAGTGGGGCAGGGGTGGGAATCCTCACTGCTGCTGAATTTGGAAGGGTCTGGCTGTGCTGCTAGTGGCTGGTAGCTTTGTTCACCTAATGACCAAGAAAGAGAAGTTTTGTTGTTGTTGTTGTTGTTATTAGAATCCCCAAACAGAGTCAAGTATCCAGAAGCATATTTAATTTTCCCAGCAATAGTTGTTTCATTTAATATTACCCTACAGACCCTAAGGGGAAACATGCACATGGTTGCCAGCTGCAACACTGCTATCACCTGCTGATCCACCCCCACCTGATTTTCAATTTGCTTATTCAAAATCCCTGATTTTAGTCTGTTTGCTGGTTGCTTTGAACTGATAGCATGATTAAAGAAAAATTGGAAATTTCTGAAATAATCCATCCTCTCTAGGAGGGTGGTTTGGAGAGATATATGTGTTCAGTAGAAGACCATTCTATTCAATAAATACTCCCCAGATGTTCCCAGAATCCCTATGGTGACTCCTTGCCCTCACTAGAGGGACAAGAAAGAGACAGAGCAGGGGTTTACATTTCCAGGTGTAGTGGAATGCACAGCACCCCCTCTTGGGGATATAACAAAGAGGAGAATGCAGGAATTCTTAGGTCCCACCTCATTGCCGGCCCCTCTGCATATGGATTAGACCCAAAGTAGTCATTTTCCTTCCAATCTTCCTCAAAGTTTGGTCTTTGGGCCACCTGATTCAGAATAATGGAGAGGGTTTTTTTAAAAAAAGGTGTCAGACCTTATAAAAATTTGCTAGGGTGGGGGTTAGGATTTTCAGCTGCTCCCCAAATACTTAGAAGGCAAGTGGATTTTTGAAATCCACATCTTCACTTTCCACTTTTCTAATCTTATCTTCTCCTTTCCCCTTCTATGGCTGCTAAGCCCACCTTGAAAGAAAAAAGAAACAGACTGAAAGAGCTATCTCCAGCTTCAGCTGGATTGCACTTCTGTGGTAGACAAACTCAAAAAGAACCAGTCAGTCTCAAGGCTCTTCTTCCAAGACCAGTAGGAACAGGCTGAGAAGTGCAGATCTTGAAAGAAGGCAGCTTTGGGCAGAGGCACTGCTCTGACATCTCCCAGCTCTCAGACTCTAAGACTGCCAGTTTTCATTTCTCACAATCTCCTCTTTCCTTCTCCCTCCCAACATCCATTCCCTTCTTAACTGCCTTCAGAACATTCCCTTAGTCATCCTACTATCCGACTCAAATTCAATACTTACAAAAAGAAGTCATCAACTTTTCTCGTGGGTCTAGCTCCCCTTTCAAGTTCCCATCTTTATCTGGGACACCAGTGCTCTTGCAGACAGGCACAAAACCAAGTGAAGAAAAGATACTGGAATTTGCCAACCAAAAATTTAAAATAAGATTAATAAATATTTTTAAGGAGTTGAGAAGATATTACCAATATGAAACAAAAACATAAAATCATAAAAAAATAAAAAGCAAAAGTGTGAGATAGTAGGATTACACACCACAACCATGTGAGATGTGAGGTGTAACAGATGAAGATCCATTCAGTGTAATATACCACATTCATGAACACTGAGCTGTGTGAAACTGATGTTTTTGTAAGTGAAAAAATGATCAAATATTGGCAGTTCCATATGGATCAACCTTTTTTCCTTTGTTAATCAGAAAAGAAGTCCTGATTTCTTTTCATTGAAAACTAACGTCCATACAAAAACTTGCATATGGATGTTTATAGCATAATTGTCAAAATTTGGAAGCAAGGTTTTTTTTAAATCTTTTATTTATTTATTTTAGAGAGAGAGAGCACAAGCAGGGGTGGGAGGAGGGACAGAGGCAGAAGGAGTGGGAGAGAATCCCAAGCTGCTCCACGCCCAGTGTGGAGCCCGACCTTGGGTTTGAACTCTCAACCCTGAAATCATGACCTTAGCTGAAATCAGGAGTCAGACACTCAACCAACTGAGCCACCCAGCCACTCCGGAAGCAAGTTTTGAAATGTCCTTCCGTAGGTGAATGGATAAATTGTCATACATCTGATAATGGGCTGTCGTACAAAGAAATGGGCTATCAAGCCACGAAAAGACATGGAGGAACTTTAAATGTATATTACTAAGTGAAAGGACCCTGTATGAAAAGGCTATATACTGTAATGAATCCAACTCTATGACATTCTGGGGAAGGAAAAACCATGGAGAAACTAAAAAAGATCAGCACTTTGCCAGGGGTTAGGGAGAGAGAGGGGTGAACAGATAGGACACAAAGGATTTTTAGAACAGTGAAAACACCCTATGATATCATAATGATGGATATATGTCATTACACATTTGTCCAAACCCATGGAATGTACAACACCAAGAATGTTACACTAAGGTATACTATGAACTCTGGGTGGTTATGGTGTATCAGTGTAGGTTTACCAATTGGTGCACAAATGCACCAATATTGTGGGGGATGTTGAAAATGAGGGAGGCTATGCCTGTTCGGGGCAGGTGTATATTGGGAACTCTGTACCTCCCTCTTGATTTTGTTGTGAACCTAAAACTACTCTAGAAAAAACCTAAGTCTATTAAATTTTTTAAAATGTAGATGCCAAAACCCTTAGGTAAAATTAATGAACTGAATACAACACTGTGTTTTTTAAAAGGTAATGTGTCATGATCAATCATGGATTATCTAAGAAGTGCAAGCATGGCACAACATTAAAAAAAAAAATCAATGTTATTTACCACATTGATAGACTAAAGGAAGAGAAAAATCATACTTCAACAATGCAGAAAAATCATATGGTAAAATCCACTACCCAGGGGCGCCTGAGTGGCTCAGTCATTAAGTGTCTGCCTTCGGCTCAGGTCATGATCCCAGGGTGCTGCGATCGAGCCTCGCATCGGGCTCCCTGCTCGGCGGGAAGCCTGCTTCTCCCTCTCCCACTCCCCCTGCTTGTGTTCCTTCTCGCTCTGTGTCTCTCTCTGTCAAATAAATAATAAATAAAATCTTAAAAAAAAAAAATCCACTACCCATTTATACTTTTTAAAAAGCTTAGTAAACTGGGGAAAGATAGAAATATTCTTTTCTCCAATAGGTCATATGAAGAATCTACAACTATTAAATTGAATGAAAAATTCTGATTATATGCCTTTAAAGACTAGTAACAAGAAAAATATGACCACTGTCACTGTTGCTGCTAAACACAGCACTAGAAACACTAACACCGCTGGGGGGGAAAAAGAGAGAGAGAGAAACAGAGAAAAGGAAGGAAGGAAGGAAGGAAGGAAGGAAGGAAAGAAGGGAGAAAGGAAAAGAGATCTAAGAATATGAAGGAAAGAGCTAAAATTCATTGTTTGCAAATACTAATAACATTTATCTAGAAAAATTGAAGGAATCAATAGACCATTAGAACTCATAGGAGAGCTTAGTCATTTTGAAGGACATGGAGATGCACTACTCAGATCCTCTTCAATGGAGAATCTGTTACCCCTGCTACTGGGAGTGCTGTCAGCACACAGCCTTCAGCTGTCAACCCTTTGCAGGTTCCTCTCAGCTACAGAGAACTGCCTCGCTCAAGGTCAAGTCCTTCCCAGTATATGGGCATAAAAGTACATAAATAAGTAAATAACAGGAGACACACCTTGAATAGACCAATTTTGAGAATGCATTATAAACTCTGAATGTGATTAATTAACTTACCCTCTGTACTTGATGCTAAATTAAATTTAGCTTGTACAAGGTTTCACAACTAGTAGGTTGTATAGAGCAGGAATTTGAGCCAAGGTTTTCTGATTCCAGAGACTAAGTCTTAACTACAATGCCATACCAATAGGATAATTTCCCCCTACTATCATAAGATCACAAAATGCATATTTTTCCTGTTTCTTTATGTTTGTTGATTGCCTTCCCAATTCCTGGGATACACAATACCTCCCACTATACCTACATGTAACAACCCTTTTATATCTGTTCCAAGACTGATCCCTCTATGAACTCTTCCCCAGTTGCTCCAGACACTAATTTCATCTATTCTAACCCCTTATAGCCCTCATTATCTTTATCATATATTTTAGCCTCTTTATTATTTTCATTTGAGCAATTCATAAAATACTCTCCTGCATATCTCATACATATCTAGTAACTCCAGCATAGCTCATGTAAGCCCCAAACCACAACCACTGGCAAAGGGCAATGTGTGAATTTTCTAGATTCTCACAAGGCAAGATACACAGTAGATGTCCAATGATTCTTGATTTGAATTGATTACATAGCATATTAATTAGTCATGCTGTCTTAAGATTGAAATTAAAGCAAAGGAAACAGAACTGTCAAACTCCATTCTGCTTGTCTTTCTCATACAGATACTATTCTATAATCTCTTCCTTACCCTCATCATTCTTGACAATCTAATTTGATTCAGATTCTCTTTTCAAAAGTCAACCCACAGATAACTATGCATATATAAAGTCAGCCCAAAACTACTGAGAAGTGTTTAACCAGTGTAATCACGCATTCAGGCTGGACATTTTCTCATCCAAGGAAAATAACCCCATCTTTATCCTAGCGTTATCAGGCACCCCACAACTATGCAGCACCATCATAGCCCCTTCCCTCCTGCCACCTGCTTTTAACTAGATTTCAAGTAAGCCCACCCCACTTCTTTTCACCTGCTGATTTTCTGTTTCATATAAATGTACTAAAAATTTGAAAACTGATGAATAAGGGTATAAAAATTATGATTATTATTTTTAAAAAAAGATAGAGGGTTTAGCTGTCTTCAGCTCCTCAACAGCCCATTGCAGTTGTTTCTGGCTTACATGACAAAACACAGCAGCCAAGGGGAGGCTCAGTTGCTGGTTCCTTTCTTCTTTGCTGAATTAGGAATCCAGCAGAAATTAGTGCCTTAAACACAATCATCTGGTCTCCTCCATGCAGTCCTTTTTCTGGACTTCAACAAGGGCTGATATGTTGATTCTAAGTCACATTTAAATCTAATTCCTAGTATTTCAAATCTTATTCCTCTCAGCTGAGAGTGTATTTATGAAAATTGGGCCAACACGAGAGAGGAAACTAACTAATGTCGGTGTCCTATTAACTTTCTAGATTTCTTTGGTAGATTAAATCAACTCTACAAAAAAAAAAAAATCCTGTGGCATTTCAGCTGAGAGGAGTTAAATAGCCATTGACTGAGGCAAGTAAACAGTGTGTACAATTACATGACAATTATTCATTCATTCATTTGTTCCCCAAACCCTTGATGCATATCATATTGAGACAAGGGTCAAAAATCAGCATAAGTCTTCTGGCATGTGGGTTATTTCTGGTTGAGTTATTGCTAGCAAAAGAAAAAACAGCCAGCATGCACCATCTAGTTATTCTCTTGTGAAATCTCAACATCACCTTCCATGATCATCCATTTATTTATCCTCCTCATTCAGTCCTGTGCCTCCTGACTTAGAGGCCAGAGTTCACTCAGCTACTTTTCTTCAGCCTGGCATTTCTTGATCTTCTTTTGGCTTTCATATGTCTAATGGCACTCCCCTTCCTTGAGGGTCTGGGCCCTAGCAGAGATGCACAAAAGCACAGGTCATGCTAACAGAAGAAAATTGGAGTTGCATTTTACCAAAGGCTATTCCAGGTCCAAGAATGAGTAGGTAGAATATACTTTTGAAATCTGTTACAAAAATTAAAACAGAATAGAAATTTAAAGTTTGTTTCTGAGTATAAAGATAAGTTAACATTCCTGAAGTGGTTTCACAAGAGAATTTTTTTGAATTGTTTAAACCTAATGGAGGAACATACATTAACTTTGAAATGATGACTAATTTATGATACCTTACCTATAAAATGCAAAGGTAGAACATGACCATTTTTAATGTCCCAATCAAAGTTAATACTGTGATTCATGATATAGCGAATTTGAAAATCCTATTGCAAATTTAGAGCACTAAATGCTTATCTTAAAAAGGAAGAAAGGTCTCAAATCAAGGACTGCAACTTCTACTTTAAAAAACTAGAAAAGGATGGAGTACCTGGGTAGTGCAGTTGGTTAAGCCTCCGACTCTTGGTTTCAGCTCAGGTTGTGATCTCAGGGTCATGAGATCAAGCTGCGCATTGAGCTCCACGCATAGTGTGGAGTCTGCTCAAGATTCTCTCTCCCTCTCCCTCTGCCCTTCCCACTTGTGTTCTCTCTCTCTCTCAAATAAATACATAAATCTTAAAAAAAAAACTATAAAAGGAATACTAATCCTAATGAAAGCAGATGACAGGAAAAGATAACTATCAAAATGAAAATCAAGAAAGAAAAAAACAGAAAGAAAATAGACAAAAATCAATGTAAGCAAAGGCTGTTTTTTGAAATGACCAGTAAAATTGATAAGCCTCTAGTCAGACTGATCAGCCAAAAAAGAGATAAAATATACAAATCACCAATATCAAGAATGAGAGAGGTAACATCATTACAGATTCTACAAATACTAAAATAATAAGAAAGTATTATAAACAACATTATGCCAATTAATTCTACAACTTAGATAAAATGAAAAAAATTCCTTGAGAAATACAAACTACCAAAGCTAACTCAAGAAGAAATAACCCAAATAGCGTATCTATTAAAGACATTGAAATTGTAGTTAAAAATCTTCCCATAAAGGTTTGGGAAGATGTGTGAAATATCACACTCAGATGGTTGCACTGGTAAATTGTACCAAACATTTAAAGAAAAAATAATACCAATTGTACACAAACTCTTCCAGAATATTGAAGAGGAGGGAATATTTTTCAACTCATTCTGTGAGGCCAGCATTACTCTGACACCAAAACCAAAAATATTACAAGGAAAGAAAACTAGACTAGTATTCTTCATAAACACAGATGTTAAGAATTCCTAACAAATTTCTAGCAAATCAAATCCAACAATGTATAAAATGGAAATACATTATGACCAAGTAATTTACCCCAGGAATGCAAAGTAGGTTTCATATGTGAAAATCAGTCAATGGAATTCACCATACCTTTAAAAAATAAATAAGTAAAAAGGAGAGAGAAAAAGAAGAAAACTCATATGAACATCACAATAGAGGCAGAGAAGACACTTGAGAAAATCCAACATCAATTCCTGATAATTCAAACTAGGAATAGTAGTGAACTTCTCCAACTTGATAAAAAGGCTAAAGCTACCATCATACTTAATGGTGAAAAAACTGAATTCCTCAAGATGGATTAGGCAAGGATGTCCACTCTCACCTCCTCTTGCAATATTATACTAGAGGTTCTAACCAGTGGGACAAAGTGAGAAAAAGAAATAAAATGAATCCAGATTGGAAAGTGAAAACTAAATACACAAAGGGACAATGACCAGACTGCATGTAAAGATAGGTCTCTGATGCACAATAGTAGCAACCAGTTCTGAAAGTCAACCTACTATCTGCAATAACTGGTCCAGAAAGTCAAACTTCTATTTGTACAAACCAGTATAAGAAGACAAACAGTAATGCCTGTCGCAATAGCCCAACACTGTCAGAATGTGATTAATAATTGAAGCTTCCTTAATAGTTTCCCCTGTTTTCAGCCTAGGATCAACTGGAGAAAGACAAATATCGGTTCCAAGCCAATCACATTGAATTGAAAGTCCACTTCTTGTTAACCCACCTATAGCTTCCCTTTGCCAAGAGCCCCCAGTCAGGGCATACCTGAATCCCCACCTTTTTTCAACTATAAAGCTTTCCCACTCCTCTGCTTCCCTTTGAGCCTCGGCCAAATGCAAGTGATGGTGGCTGACTCCCTAATTATAGCAAGTTTTAAATAAATAGCCTTTGCTGTTCTCATTTGAGTGGTCTTCATTTATTTCTGCATAATGAAGAAATCACACTGTTTTCATTCACAAACAACATGACTGTATGTGTAGGAAATACAACAGAATCTTTTTTGAAAAGCTCCTAGAACTAATCACTGAGTTAGTAATGTTTCAGGATACAAGTTTGATATTTAAAAATCACCTCCATGTGTGTTACAACTAAAAAATCAGGAATTGATTTTTTTAATTTGCTATTTATAACATATGAAATATTTAGGATAAATCTGACAAAATATGTGCAAGACCCATACACTAAAAATTGCAATACACTACTGAGAAAAATTAAAGAAGACAAATAAATCAAGAGATGTACCGTTTTCATAAGTTCTAAAACTCAACACTGTTAAAATGTCAGTCCTGTAAGTTATCTGTAGACTCAGTGCGATTCCAGCCAAAATCTGTGCAGTCTTTTTATTTGTTAAAGCTGTTGAACTGATTATAAAATTCATACGAATTTCAGTGTACTAAGAATAGTCCAAACAATTTTGAAAATAAAGGACAGAGTTAGAGGACTTACACTACCCTACCAAGATTTATCATAAAACTACAGTAATCAAGAGAGTGTGGTATTGGTATTAATATAAAAAAAATAGATCAAATGGGACAGAATAGAGTGGTAGAAACAAACTCACACACAGGGGCAACTGATTTTTGACAAAGATGCAAAAGGAATCAATAGAGAAGGGATAGACTTTTCAACAAAAGGTGCTGGAAAAATTGGATGTCCATAGGCAAAAAACAAAAAAAAGAAAAAAAAAGACGTTTGATCCATACTTAACGCCACATTAAAAGCATGAACTCAAATGGATCATAGATCTAACCGTGAAACCAAAAACAATAAAAGTTCTGGGGGAAAAAAAGGAGAAAATTTTGAAACCATGGATTAGGCAAAGATTTTATTCATAGGACATAAAAAGGACAATCCATAGAATGTGAACAGACTTAATTAATTAATTAAATCTGGACTTAATTGGAATTAAGAAGTACTGCTTTCAAAAGACATAGTTAAGCAAAGACTTTGAATAGACATTTCTCCAAATGTCAAATAAGCACAGGAAAAGATACTCAGTTAACACCATTTGCCATTAGGAAAATGCCAGTTAAAACCACGATGAAATACCACTACACACCTAACAGAATGCTAAATTACAGTGACTGACCATACCACTGTTCACAAGGATTTGGAGCAACTGGAACTTTCCTATACTGCTGGTGGGAATGCAAAAGTGTACAACGACTTGGGAAAACAGTTTGGGAATTTCTTAAAAAGTGAAATATGCACCCACTGCGTTAGTTTGTCAAGGCTGCCAGAACCAGTAACCCTGACTGGACGGCTTAAACACCATACATTTATTTCCCCACAATTCCAGAAACTAGAGCCTCAAGACTGGCATGTTGGCAGCTTTGGTTTCTTCTGAGGCCTCTCTCCTTGGCTTGTAGAAGGCTGCCTTCTCCCTTTGTCCTCACCTGGTTGTCCCTCTGTCTGTACTGTCTGTGTCCTAATCTCCTATTTTTATAAAAATACCAGTCATATTAGATTAGGACCCACTCTAATGATACCACTGTAACTTAATGATCTCTTTAAAGGCCCTCTCTACAAATACATTTTAAGGTACAGGGGGTTAAGACTACAATCTATAAATTAGAGGAAGACACAGTTCAGCCCATAACACCTACCATATGATCAAACCATTCCACTCCTAGGTATTTACCTGATAGGATTGAAGCATATGTCCATACAAAGACTTGTACATGAAGTTCATGGAGCTTTATTATTATTTATTTATTGTGTATTTATTATTATAGCTAGAAACTAGAAATAACCCAAATGTCCATCAGCAGGTAAATGCATATACAAAAATATTCATAGGGTAGGATACTATTTAGAAATTAAAGACCAAACTTTTGATACTCATAACAATACATATGAATCTAAAGTGATAGAAGTGAGAGGAAAAAGATTATATATTATTTGAATCATTTATATAAAATGTGAACCAATGCATTATGACAGAGCATATCAGTTAGTTCCTGATGCAGCTGAGGGGAGGAAGAGTCAGGAAGAAGGAATTATAAAGAGACACAGTAAACTTTTGGGACAGATAGATATGGTCTCAACCTCAACTGTGCTGATGGTTTCACTGAGGTATATATATATATATGCCCAAGCTTATCAAAGTATATGTTCTTAAAATATACATTTTAATGTATATCAATTATACTTCAATAAAACTGTGGAAAAAAGTGATTCCCAGGTCAGGCAAGAAATGACAGACCTTTATCAGAATTGTCCTCAAGTGATTACCAGTGAAAATAGCATGAGGAATGTTTAGGCCCTCTATGCACTGATTGAACAAATGTCAAACCATGCTACCTTCCTGGGAAAGATGAGGTATGTGCTGGAGTACTTTACCCAGCAAATCCACTTTCCCCCCACCCCCACTATTCTGTGGGCCTCAAGACGCTGATCTGTATAAACTTCTCCTGCCAGGCTTCTTGCCCACTGGCCTTTGCTTAGGTTTGGTCCCCGGTGGCATGCAGGCAGGACAGCTTCATAGGTATGTGTTCTAAATATAGTGCATTAAGAAAATGTGAGCTATAGTAAGACCAACAGATCAGGAGACAACTGCTTTTGAAAGATAAGTCTGTCACTCACAGTTCCCAAGAGGAGAGGGCACATTATACTAAGGAGGTACTTTGGGGTTTTTTTGCAAATTGGGGAGCAATGTCTTTAATCATTATAGCTTGAGGTCTGATCATCTCTGCACCCTCATGCCCTCTCAGTGCCCACCTGGGTCCTTCTGGGTAGAAATGTAAGGCAGGCCACAGGGCCTTGAAGCCTAGAGATGTGTGCCCCCACCTGCCAGCAACTCTTAGGCCAGGAAGCCTCGGTGAACCACACAAGGAATCACTCAGGCAGTCATGATGTAGAGGGAGGGGAACTGTGGGCAATAGCCTTTATTGTGGTTTCCAGAGGAAGGACTGGGCTAGGCAGAGAGTAAGCAAGCCTAGGATTAGCTTGTTTGACTAATTTCAACATGCTCTGGGCCACAGAGTCTGTCCCTACTTGTCTGGTACCTGGCCCTGGCATGATTAAGACAAGTGTATACTGGCCCAGGGGAGAGCCCAACGAAGGAGGTAGTCAGGTGTGTGGACTCCAGGTTGGTTGGTTTGTATTTGAAAAGTGGCCTCCTGAGGTCAGGGGAGGAGAGGAGGGAGGCAGGAGGCCAAGGCAAGGTGACTCAGGCATATTCTCAGGTTTTCCAGAACAAGGCATGTCCAGCCTATACTGCAGGGCAGATGTTAAAGCATCAAATTGATAGAAGCCGGAAACATGGTTAACACAGTGCAACCCACGCAGTCACAAAGGTCGTAACACTCAGAAAGGCCTTGCACTTGGTTTAATACTCTACTGTCACCATCTTGAAATTCTTAGTAATTTTTGAACAACATCCCATACATTATATTGTGTAACTGGTCCGATATGGAAGAGCAGAAGAGAAAGAATCTAGGGTATCTATTCCTGACTACACACTACCTCCCTGCTAGGCCATGCTTTTCCAGTGCCTTCCTTGGTTCTGCCACCAAAGGCCCCAGCTCCAGCCACCTGGCCCCCTCCAGCTGCTCCAGACCCCTCAGGTTCCGAGGACCACACAGCTCCTGTGTCTCCCGGAGTGGTAAACTGCTGTTGGAAACTCCGGGGGATGTTCACCACTCCTCACTGGTTTTCCTAAACTCTTTCTTATCTTGCCTTTATAAATCATCTTTTCAGCCAAACCTTCTGTGTGCCCCTGTGTCCAGCCTGGCTGGACCCTGCCAGGACCCTAAGAGCAAACAGATGCACAAGAGGAGGAGAGAAGGACCACAGGATGACTGACAGAGAGCCCAGGGAGAAGTACAGATTTCACAGGCTCCAAAACCATACAACGGAATTAAAAGTAGCATGGAAACTAAAAGGCACTCGAGTTCCCAAGGGCCTCAGCCTACGAAAGCCCAGCCTTTCCAAAGCAGAAGTCAGAGTTTGAAAGCCAATAACCACAGACATGACCCTGAGAGAGCAATGCATAATTTACAGAGTAATTTCAAATATACTAGCCCATCTCCTCTGATCCTCCAAGAATGCGGAGGCTGAGAGAGGCTGAGCGGCCTGCCAAGGTCACACAGGTCCCCCGCGGCGGCTCGGGCTGAGTCAGGACATTCATTTCCATCTCCCCTCTCCTACAGCCAGGCTTCCTCAGTGTAAGCTCCTCAAAGGCAGGGGCTAGTCTGAATCGTTCATGGAGTCTCCAGAGCTCAAAACAACACCTGGCACATAGAAGCTTGTAATATTTGGTGACCTGAGGCCAGTACACCTTGCAGGACACGGAGCAGTATGTCCCACAAGGTTTTGTCTGCTTTAGATGCTACAGACAGAGAAGCCATAGAAAGTCGGGCCTGTGCCTTGATGCCTATTGGCCATCCCACCTATCAGGTCACTGTGGGCAGCTGGGAGGGTCACCACATGGCTGAGGGCTGCCATCTCCAGGAGGAGGAGGTGACTTCAAAATGCAGTAGTGTTGCTGCCCAGCCACGATGCTCAGTGAGCTCACCTCTCTCGGAATTAGGGAGAAGGTTCAGGCTAGGATGAGGTGTCTTGGGCTGAGACAAGTCTGGATGGGCTCTCAGACATAAACATCTTTCCTCTAATTTTGTATTATTTTACCTATAATAAAAATCCTGTTCCACTTTTAATTTTCGATACTTCTGTATTTGAGTTCTATCCTATAAGCATATATCATGAGCAACCATGCTAAACTGCTATCCTTGTAAGTGAAAAAGGTCAAATGTTGGCAATTTCATATGGTTCAATTTTATATTTATTTGATAATCAGGGGAAAAAATCTTGATTAAAAAAAAAAAACTGAAAACTTATGGCCACACCAAAAATCTGCACACAGATGTTTACAGCAGCTTTATTCATAATTCTCAAAATTTGGGAGCAACAAAGATGTCCTTCAGCAGGTGAGTAGATAAACAACCTGCAGTACATCCAGAAGATGTGCTATTCATACTAAAAAGGAATGAGTTATCTAATTGTATAAAGACATGCAGGAAAATTAAATACATATTACTAAGTGAAAAAAAGTCAATGAAAACAGGCTACATACTGTATGATCCCACCTATATGACATTCTAGAAAAGATATTATGGAAACAATAAAAAAATTCAGTGGTTGCCAGGGTTGGAAGTGGAGTCGGGGATGAACAAGCTGAGCACAGAGCATTTTTAGGGCAGTGAAAGCACTCTGGATGGGATTATAATGATGGATATACGTCCTTATACATTTGTCCAAAGCCATGGAATATGTAACACCATGAGGGAACCCTTTGGTAAACTATGGACTTTAGGTGGCTATGATGTGTCAATGTAGGTTTATCCTGGGTTTAAAAACAATAAGTCCCACTCTAACGAGTGATGTTGGCAATGAGGGAGGGGTGTGAAAAGTGGTACATGCGAAATCTCTGTTCCTTCCTCTCAATTTTCTTGTAAACCTAAAACTATTCTTTAAAAAGTAGCCTTAAAAAAAATAGCAGCCTGCGACATTTACCTTTTTCCTGAATTAGCCACTTTCTCCTATCAATTTTAGCAATTCTAATATTAAAAGATTAATATATTTTAATTTATCTTAGATTAATATCTAAGATTTAAAACCTTACCATTAGCCACCAAGATGTCCGTCAGTCTGTGAGTGGATAAACAGACTGTGGTACATCCTGACAAGAGAACGTTATTCAGAGAAAACAAGAAATGAGCTACCAAGCCATGAAAACACCTGGAGGAAACTTAAATGCATATTGCTAAGAGAAAGAAGCCAATCTCAAATGACCACATATTGTATGATTCCAAATCTCTGACATTCTGGAAAAAGCAGAACTATGGAGACAGTGAAAAGACCAGTGGATGCCCAGGGCTTAGGTGGAGGGAGGGATAAACAGGAGGAGCACAAGGGGTGTTTGGGGCAGTGAGCTCTTCTGTGTGGTTCTATAATGTTGGAAATATGTCTTTAGGCAGTTGTGAAAACCCATAGAATGTACAACACAAACAGTAAACCGCCTCAGGTAAACTATGGACTTTCGGTGATAATGATGTGTCAATGCACATTCATCGATTGCAACAAAAGTACCACATGAATGCAAGATGATAATAATAGGAGAAACTGTGAGGTAAGGGATTATGTAGGCATTGTCTGTACTCTGTTCTTTTTTTTTTTTTTTTTTTTTGGTAAACCTAAAACTACTCTAAAAAAGAGTCAATAAAAAAATATATAAATAAAATTAAAAAAAACGAAAACCCACCTTGCCTTTCATCACCCAACAGAGAGACTGGAGGACAAGGGGAGAGAGACTGGGACAGGCTGTGCACTTTGGGAGGGGAGCAGCAGGCTCAGTGTCCGCAGAAGGGGTCCTCAAGGAGCACAGACAAGTACCAAAGACACGCTCCATCAATTTTCCAATCTGCCTAAGGCTGACCTTTCTTTCCTAATAGCACGACTTAACAACTGCCTTAAAATCCTTTTGCGAATTTGCTGCTTTCTTTCAAGCATTACAAATTTTCCATTCGGGGGTGTTTCTAAAGCTCTGGTGATGTTTAATCTTATCTCCGAGTCATGCTTCAAAGTCCAACACTTGCAAACATTT
Organism: Phoca vitulina; assembly: GCF_004348235.1. Classification (NCBI taxonomy): domain Eukaryota; kingdom Metazoa; phylum Chordata; class Mammalia; order Carnivora; family Phocidae; genus Phoca; species Phoca vitulina. The sequence continues at coordinate 3,580,705 of NW_022589718.1, read as the reverse complement.
CCAAGTAAAATGAATAGCTCGTGACAAGCCACATCTCAATGTTTTTAAACCTGCACGTCTCGCAAGGACTGCTCCGCTCATTTTTATCTACGTCATTTTTCTGACCCTGAGGTTTCTCAAGGTTGAGGGTCCCCTGAGATGTGACATCTGTAATTACAATCCCTCTAGATTCTTCTCGTTACCTTCTTTAAGAAAAGTGTTATGGACTTGCTTCCCCCCCTCCCTTTCTGCTATCTTGGGAGAAGCACCCATTTGTGTATTTTCTGCCCCGGATCTGTACACTTCTCAAGGACATCTGCAAGCTTCCATCCGTGGAAAACAAAACATGTTTATTTCTCCCCATCCTCCTGCATTCTCATTCAGTTCAACAGAATGTCCACTTTCACTGAAAAAAATAATTTCCCTAGGAATTAGTTATCTGTGTGGGCTGATTTAGGCGAGGTTAAAAGGCAATTTTTATTTTTAGCTTTAGAGAAATTATTCAAACTGAAATATAGATATCACTAAATAAAATCCATTGACCTATTCACATCAGTCCATAACCTGGCAGAGTACTAGGATACTGCAACTTAGCTTTCTCGGGAGGTTGTGATACATTAAGGAGGGAATTACCCTCAATGAGACATAGGTTGTCTGCACCATAGTCTGAAGAGACTCCATTGGCATTTGGAGGCATTGGGATCTGCCCTGATCAGACACCAAGTGCTTCACAGATGTTTTTGCTCAACACACTACAGAGTACCACAGGTCTACACTATGGATACTAACTCAAACCTGGAACAGAGGAAATGCATACCCACTATGTTGCATTTCATGAACTATTTTACCAACCAGACGATCCCAAGCACTATCTATAAGAGGAGTCAATAGTTAGGCTTCTTTAGGCTTTTTGAGGAGTTTACTTGGGCTTTTTGCTCGCTGTGGACCAGCTAAGGGATAGAAGAAAGACAACTAAGGAAGAAGCCACAGGCCCTTCAGCAGGGTTTGCTGTTTGGACCAGGAAGGCACATGGTGATGGGGTTCAGACACATACCGTTCCCCTGCCCTTCTAACCCCTTCTCCTTATGGACACAAGTGTTCCCAGCCCAGGCATGTCCCAGCCTTGTAGCTTCGGCCTCAGCCCCCTTCTCCTTGGGGCTCTGTCTCAGCTGGGTTGCAGAGGGCCAGCAGTTATCACGTAGGTGTGGTGCTACTGTGTGACAAGGTTATGTTAGCGAGGGACAAGAACCTACAGATGAAGTAGTGGAGAGATTGGGGGCTAGTGGCAAATGGAACCTCCTCCTCCTGACAGCAGAGAAGGCCGTAGAAGCTCAGAAGAGGAAGAGTAACAGATGCAGAAACACTTGGTCTCAGCTTAGAAACCCAAGGCAAAGCCATCAGAAGCCCCCTCTGGGCCTCTGCTTTCTAATCTGCTCACTAAGCTCTCATCAGCAATTCTATTTTATGGTCCTGTCATAATGGTCTTCCCAGACCCTTGTCCAATCACACATCTCCTCCGGACTTGGCCTGAAAACTCTAACCTTGGGTCTATATTTATGGCCACGCATCCCGTCATACCACCTGACCTGGGGGCAGACCTCCATGAGCAGTCATGGCTAATGGCTTGAATATCCCTAACAGTGCATTCCTGCAAAAAGGCCCTTCTGCACCTGACTCCTAAGTACACAGATGGAAACGCCACTGCATCTGCCCCATCAGGCATTCAAAGGCACGAATTGAAAGCTGCAAGGTATCCTCATGAAATACCATGATCACCAGACCATGAGACTGCTTTTTAGTGCAATTTCTAGCTAACATAGTTAACTCTAGAATTTACAGTTACAGAAATTCAATTCAGAGTCTCGGCTGTCCCTAGGCTGAGGGGAGAATTTAGTGTCACACCTGCTTCCTCCCTGGGGGCTTCCTTTTTGCTTTGACTGGTTGCACTGATACATCAATTGGGAAACTGTTCTCATCAGTGGAGTATTGATTTAAAAGTCTCAGGCTCTGGGACTCAGGGCATAAACCTTCTCCCCAGAGTTATTTTATATGACCCATTGCATTAATGTTGCATATAAGAATTTCCCCATACTTTATAATAAACATTTTCCATTCTGCAAATTGCAAACCAATGGCATTCTTGAGCATCCAGTGCGATGTTTGATATTCCATTCACTATCACCACAAGTATCTTAGGCTTTATACAAGACGCTGCCTACACAGGTTTTTGTCCCTTCCTATCACTAAATGAACCTGAAAAGCAAAAGAAGTACTTAAAAATACGGCTGTGACTTTTGAATTTTCCACATTTTCTTTTTCTTTGCCCCCACCACCTCTTTTTTTTTTCCATTCAGTCTTAAATAGCAACTGGGACATATGAGGAGATGGGGAGGTTTATTCTGTGATCCCCCATGGATCAGAACAACCTCACTCTCTCCCCCTCTGGCTGGCTGTGGGGTGGGCTTGACTATATGGAAATCGGAAATCTCACGCCATGTTTAACCTGCCTTAAAAGTCGGTCTGAGCAAGTGTGCATCTTTAGGGGAGCTCCAGGAAGAAGCTGTGGGACCTCACCACTGCTGTCCTGCCCAAAAGTTACGCCAGACTCAATCCTCGCCACCCCCCTTCCCTTCAGAGAAATGGTCCCTGCACGAGTTACTCTGATTGGCACTGAAAACAAAAACAAGAAATTGATATTCCATCTCAGGATGTCTCTTTTTGTACCCTGTAGCACAGGGGGAAGAAAGGAAGTCAAAGAATGAGTGCTTAAGTCAGCAATTCACAAAGCAATTCACAGAGTTGTCCACTAACCACAAGCCTCGAATTTCACCCAGCCCTTTATCATTGTCTCCGTGGTATTTAAAAAACAAAGCAAAACAAACTTTCAAAACTGCAGACCTACAGTTCTGCCTTCAGTGCACTAATTAGCATGGTATCTCCTTCCCTCCTGGGCCCCACCCCACGCAGCTGCTACAGAGATCCCAAGGTGAAGGGGCCTGGATTTGCAAGCCTGAAGCATTTTTCACAGCATTTCAGCCAAAAATCACCTTGTTTTCTCCCTTCCTTTTGGGTGTCTGGAAAGCTGCGTGAAGTTCTAGGCCAAATGGCCACTCGCAGTGTTTGCAGAATTAGCTTCAGTGCAAAACTTTCTGGCCCCGCGCCCTGTCTCCTCGGGAGGTGCCATTCCTGGGACCTCTACTTGCATGGTGGGGGATAGGGGTGGGGGGCAGATACCTGGGCCCCCAGGAGGGCTCATGCTTCTCCCACTGCACTCCAGCAGACCCAAGCTGCATGCCATTCCCACGCAGCCTGCCTTGAGAGTTTTTGCGCCACCGCTGGCCTGAGTCTCCTTTCCCAGTCTCACTGCTGAAACCTTCCTCACTCTTCAGAGCCCTGCTCATCCCTCCTCTGAGCATCCAGCCTGATGATGCCCCACACCCTGCAGCCTGCCCCACCAAAACACAGCGCCAGCTGCTGTCCAGGCGTCAGGGAGGCTGGGCACGCCGATGTGTCTAACAATTGTGCCCACACGCATCCTGGCCCACCAGGGGACCCAAGCTGTGACACAGACAGCACCACTCATTCCGTATTCTTGGGCCCTAGGCTCAGGGCCTGGCACATTCTGAGGGGACAGTACATGCTTGCTGAATCGAAGGGGACATAGCTGGATTCAACTGCAGTGCCACCTGTCCCTTCTCAGACTGAGAAAAAAGGGAGTGTGACAGGACCAGGCAAGGTAATACTGAGGAAATTTCCTAAATAGCAGGGCCCAGGTATTGTAGCTTCTTTGAACCGCAATTCCCTCAAAGGGCAAGTGCAAAATCATACCTACCTTGAGAGTCATTGAGAGAAGGAGATGAGATGATGCCTATGAAGACTGGTCCAGGGCTGGTCCTCGGTCAGTGAAACTGTGCCATAAATAAGGTCTGGGGTGGGGAGCATACCAGGCAGGTCATACACTCCTCACCTGCAACAAGCTCCACCATGAGACTGGTTTGTCGCTAAATACACTAGAACAGGCACTTTGGACGTAGAGCAAGACCCCTAAGTCTGGGCCAAAGCCCTCCATGGGTAAGCTAGGCGGGAAACAGGCGAGGGTCTCAAGGGTGCTAGCAGGTCCTGGGAGAGGCAGTGTCCCGGCCCAAGCCTTTCACACTCTAGGACCTCAACTGCCACCCGGCTTCAGAGCAGGGCTGTAAGAGGACACAGAATACACCATAGCCTCTGCTACAGCCTGAGGGATCAGCTCCTTGCTCATCCCCTGCCTCCTCTCGGTCTGGGCAAGCCTTCAAAGAACTTTAAATCCAAGCATGAACCAGGGCAGCTGTGCCCAGAGACCTGATCTGCAAGTTAATGTCCCCCCACACACACTACTCAGGAAGAACTTTCTCGTTCTTTAAATCTTTAAATCTCCTCCCCTTGCAAATATTTATGAAACCCCACAGTGGGATATGTTCTTGCCAACCTGCGTGGCTGTGTTCCAAGGTCCTAACACCAGGCTGTTAATGTATGACAAGCCGCAGTGGGCAGGACATCTTATTTTTCAAACCCCGCTTGCAAGTCAGATGAAAAAAGACGTTCTGAAAGGCAGCAAAGAACACTTAGAAACCAATAAACATCTCTACCCCCTGACTGATTCTACCTTGAAGAGCTGCCTCGAGTTTCCATATGCTGCATAAATCTACCCTATTTTACAGCCACGGAGGTCCCTGCTGATGCTCCTCATAGTCCCAATCACCTCCAACTTCGGTGGGCTCTGACACAGGAAATCTCCATTGATAAAGTAGATAATGCGCACTTGCTTTCCCAGAACAACACTGGGTGGAGATGAATCTTCTCTCATCTTTACTGCTGTGGCGGCTATTTCTCAACTTTACTTCCCAGGACTTCATCCTGGGTCAGCACAATGTTTCACCAGCGAACAAAACGTAGCTAAAATTATAGGCCATTCACCTTCCTCCACCCCAGTCCCCTTCTCCACTCCAGGCTTCGGAACACTTCCTACCATTCAGGGGCTTTGTTTGTTTTTTTCCCCAGATCAAAGTCTCCTCAGTTGACTGTAAATAGGACATGTTCCCAGCTCCTTCTCCCTTAGCATCTAGTCTAGCTTCTCTCTTGTGTCTGCCTGTCTATATCCGTCTCTCAGATAGATAGATAATACATGATGGAGAGAGAGAATCAAAAACACTGCTTCTCTAATATATGGACAGAGACCAATGTATAGGACATCCCTAATATATATGGACAGAGAGAAAAAGAAAGAGTCAAATAAGAAGGAAAACAGTTTTTTTTTTTTCTTTTTTTTTTTTTTAAGATTTTATTTATTTATTTGAGAGAGAGAGAGAATGAGAGACAGAGAGCATGAGAGGGAGGAGGGTCAGAGGGAGAAGCAGACTCCCTGCCAAGCAGGGAGCCCGATGTGGGACTCGATCGCGGGACTCCAGGATCATGACCTGAGCCGAAGGCAGTCGCTTAACCAACTGAGCCACCCAGGCGCCCAACAGTTTTTTTCTTTATTTCAAATGTACATATTTGTCCCTTTCTCCTGAGAGCTCCCAGGGCTCTCCTAAGTGGTTTTCCATTTGAATACACAAAAGAAAGGGAGCTAGTCACAAATTTTTCAGTATAAAAAAAACTTTAAAACATCACCAACATACCTAGAAAATTAATAAGTCAATCATTAAATCAATCAATCTAGTGATCACTTTAATAATATAAATCATTGCCTGACCAGCTTTGGAAATCATTGGCATAAAAGCCATTTAAAAATACTAAGCCCCCAAAGGAGTAATCAAATAGTGAACTCCAATATGCAGTGATGGTTTAAGCCAATGTTTCTCAACTGTAAGTAAAAGAAGAAATTCTCAAGGATTTGATGACTCCTATCTGAGAAACAATAACTTATTAATCTAAAGTCTTATAAAAAATGTCTTTTAATTGTTATCACAGGGAAGAGGAATGTTTCATCTTTATAGCTGGTCAAATATATTTATTAAAAATTATCATTAAAGGGGTGTCTGGGTGGCTCAGTCGTTAAGCGTCTGCCTTCGGCTCAGGTCATGATCCCAGCGTCCTGGGATCGAGCCCCGCATTGGGCTCCCTGCTCGGCGGGGAGCCTGTTTCTCTCTCTCCCACTCCCCCTGCTTGTGTTCCTGTTCTTGCTATCTCTCTCTCTCTGTCAAATAAATAAATAAAATCTTTAAAAAAAATCATCATTAAAAAGTTTTAAAATCTAAGGGTGCCTGGGAGGCTCAGTCAGTTAAGAGTCGGACTTCTGATTACAGCTCAGGTCATGATCTCAGGGTCGTGAGATCGAACTCCATGTCGGGCTCTGTGCTGGGTGTGGAGCCTGCTTAAGATTCTCTCTCTCCCTCTCCCTCTGCACACCCCCCACTCTATAAAAACAAAAACAAACAAAAATAAAGTCCAAAAGAATATGCAGAATCTCAAGATTACATCCATGTGCCCAGTTTGAGAAACCCCATTCCAAATGTCTTATTTACAGACAGTTCTCAGAGCTACAAACTCCTAAAATTCTAGGGAACCAAACACTGAGCATCACTGTAAATTGTTTTGTTTCCTCTTCTTTTTTCTCTTTTCTTTTCTTTCCTTTTTTCTTTCTTTTTAACTCAGGCATTAGAAATGACTATTTCCTGAAGACATGGATAAGTACTTCCTTATGATTACACACAGGACAAATGTCCCAGTCAAAAAAAGCAAGATTTCCTGCAGTGTGACCTTGAGCAGCCTTAACTTTTAGAGATGTGCTGCCATAATCAGGACCTTGTTCTGTATGTGAAGCAATCACATTTCCCCTTTTTAATTATTAAATACATTATAATACATATCTAGTCTATAGACAAGACTCAAGCAGTTCTTTTTATTTTCACATTTCATTAATAGAGAAGAATAAGTCAAATTGCATTTTCTTTGTAGCCAAGTCATCGTAAATCTCTGTGATGAATAACACATACCTATGCTCCTCTCAGGCTGCTTACCCCTTTCTCATTTGTATGGCTGTCATTTCTGCTCCTGCCTTAACTCCCTACCCAAAATAAGTGCAATATCTTTGTCTTTTTCATCTAGGGATCACCATAGAGGAGGCAAATGGAATCTATTATGGTACATTTACAGAGTATAGATGTTCAAAAAATATGTTGGGAGAATAAATGCAGACAAACATCAGGGGTGTTCATCATCACACTCTTAACTCAGAAGAAAATGTTCAGAAATAGTTGCAAGTCCCCCACCTCTCAGAATCCTGTACTACTTGGCTAACCCATTAACCAGTGTGTCCTTCTGTACACCATTGTCACAAAAACAAGCTGCAGAGACTTGCAGTTTCCCACGTGAGCATTCCCAGAGGGGAGGATGAGACCCTTTTGAATTCCAGAGTCAGCCCTACAAGGCTGAGCACACTGAATAGAGTGAACAAGTTTTACAGCAGGTGGTCCATATCTTTCAAAGATTCAGGGGATAGCCCTGGACATTATGACCCAGCACCTCTCTTTATTTTTTATTAAAAAGGGAATGTGTATCTCTGCTGCATTAATATTTTAGCTATAAGATGGCTTTTCTGAGCAAACACACTTTGGTTTTTAAGGTGTTAGTGTAGTATACATTACTTTATATTCCTGTAATCAGAAAACATTTCATGAAAAATTCTAAATGCCATAAAGACCCAGTGACATCAGATTAACTTTGTTTTCTCCTCAACTGAATCAGAATATTGATTAGTGCATAAATATCACCACCACTGTCTTATCTCAGGCATGCCAAGCCATTCCAAAGACATTTGCGTTCTTCAAGTACTAGAGCCAAGAGATCTCATGCTTCTTTCAGTGGCCTCAACTTATTCAGCATCAGACTTTTAATTATTTCTTTCAAATGTGGTCCTTGCTTCTCACTATCCACAGTCCCAAAGCAAACTGACTTGATTAATTCCTTGTCCCGTGACACAATCAGATTAAAACAGCTTTTAAACCAGGAAAACCTCATTATCATAGAGCTTATTATTATATGCACTGGATAAGGTACAGGTCAAATCATGTCTCTGGATCATCATAATTATATAGCTTGAAAAGCAGACACAAGGCAGTAATAGCCAAAGGGGAGGGGTTAGTCATGTCACTAGCAAAATAAAGAGGATCCACTATGACACTTTCTTCTCTTTCAAGAAAATAAAACTTTTTTTTCCTTTAGATCAAAGGAGACTATTATGGGATCACATGAAACAGTAAAAATTTCAATAAAGAATGTTATAGCACTTTACCAAAAAAATGTGGTAATGAAAATGCAGCTTAAGGGTGAAATTGGGAAAAAAAAGATAGCATATTTTGGCTTTTTATTACAGGATATTTAAGAGACAGCTTGGCAATAAATGCTAACATCTTTCTAATGGTTGGGAATGCAGTTTTATAAAGCTGGAAACTCACCTTGACTTATTGACACAGCAGAGTTTTAAGTTACATTGCTCATTCCCAGAGGAAATGCACCACACTGCAAAAAATGTGCTTAGCCTCCCTCCATAAATGGAGGTAGGTGTGAGCTACTGTTACCCAGCTGCATTAGGCGTTTTGACCCAGGAGAGGCAGATGGAAGGGGCAAGCAAACCAGGAAAGAGGGAGGAAAAGAGGCAACAATGTAAAAAAGAAAGCAAAACAAAAACAAAACAAAGCAAAAAAAAAAAAAAAAACCTGGCATTCATTATGCCCCACTAGGTTGAAATACAGTGAAGAAAAAAAAAGAAATTAAAATCATGGCCCTTGTCTTCAACACAATTACAGTTTAGTTGAAGAGCAATGATTAAATCTTAGCAAAAGAAAAGAATGGAACAGAATACATATATTATTAAAAACTAAATTACACAACAATTATATGTGTACTCATGTGTTATATGTTACATTTTTCTGAAATTTTAATGTAGAAATTGGCTTAAAATGGAGTAAGTGCATAGATATCCCTGCTTCGACATGACCCGATACTATAAAGATACCAATTCTCTTCAAGTTAATTCTTAAATCCGATGGAATTCCAATACAAATTTCAACCGAATTTGTGAATTTGTTCAAGCATTTATATGAACAACAAAATTACACACTGCATAAATAGCTAAGTCAACTCTGCAATAGAAAAGGAAAGAGATATGACTGGTCACTCTCAGATATTATAACATAATTCCAAGGGATGGTAATTAAGTACAGCATGGACTGGCCCAGATGAAGACAAATAGGACCACAGAACAGTATAGAAAGGTCTGATTTGGGGTCAAGTACCTGAAGAAAATTAACATACGGTAAAAGTGACACCACAAATTATGGGAAAGAAGGGGATGTAGATGGTGGTAGGAAAACTGGTGAACTACACACAGGAAAATCAAAGTGGATTCCTACCTTATACAATATATAAATGCAGGCTCCAAATAGAGTTAAAGACATGAATATAAAAAATAGAAGTGTCAAATTAATAGAAGCTAGTATATTTAATGTTTTTGTGATCTATCAGTGGGAAGAACTTCTTAAAGTGTAAAGGCAAAAAGTTTGTTAAATTTATCACATAAAAACTGGCAAGCTTAACAAACAAAATTAATAAAGGGGATCATGAAAACTTTTAATAAGATGACCAAACAGAAGATATCTGCAATGCCTAAATCCAATAAGAAATATATGAGAAAATCAAACAGAAAAATACTAGAATAGCAAGAGAAAAATTGACACAAGATATAAACAGAAATCACCAAAAAAAAAAAAAGAGAGAGAACAAAAGGACTAAAAAGTATACACAAAGTTGTTCAGACTTCATAATAATTAGAGAAAGGCAATTTAAAATAACAAGATATCAAATATCAAGCAGATCAGAAAAAAGTGAGAAAGCTGAACAAAGCCGATTGCTGACAGAGACATAGATATGGGATCCCTTATGTAGCACCTCACTACTAAGCAAGGCTTAGACAAATAAGGAATAATATGACTTCTGCGCACTAGTTCCACTCTTGCCTGTACATCCAGGTCACATAAATTCCCACACAGGTTCTTTAGGAAACTTGTTTAAGGATGTTTGTCACAATGTTGCTTGGGTGAGCACTGTGAGCGGGGGCACTAGAAGCAACCTAAGTATCCAACCCTGAAGGAATGGGAACTCAAAATATGATACACGGAATGTTGCACAGCAGTCAGGAGCAAGACATTCGACATCTTGTAGGAACATGAATGGTTCCTAGAAACACGCTGCTGACTGAAATAACACGATAAGGATGAGATTCACATCACGACGCCATTTGTATACATTAAAAATACATGCCTACACTGTGCATAATGACTTCCTTCCAAAGAGCACACTATAGAAAGGGAGAAAAAGAGTAAATTTACAGTGGATTAACCTGACAAAGACCACTTTGACCTAGAAGATCAAGGGGAACATTAACAGTGATAAGTCATGTTGATAATACTACCCTCAACATGATGGGATGAGAATGGCGCTTTACCGCTGAGATCTTCCTCACCAAGAACGTAGAACCCCAGACTGATCATGAGAAAAACATCAGAAAATCTCCACTGAGGGTCTTTCAACTAAATACCTGACCAGTAGGCCTCAGAATTACCAAGGCCATCAAAAACAAGGAAAGTATGAGAACCTGTCAGTCTATGGGAGCCTAAGGAGACGTGATGTCTAAATTTAATGTGCAATCCTGGATGGGATCCTGGAACAGAAAAGTGACATTTGGTTAAAAACTAGGGAAATCTAAATAAAGTACAGACCTCAAACTTTATAATGTATGTTATATAATAATAATAACATATCAATATTGGTTCATGAGCTGTGAGAAATGTGCCATAGTAATGCAAGATGTTAATAATATGGGAAACTGGGTCAGGGTATACAGAAATACTCCATACTGTGTTTGTAATTTTTCTGTAAATCTAAAGCTAATCTGAAATAAAAGTAAAAATAAATAAATAAATAAATAAATAAAATCTGAAATAAAAGTATGCATGCCCACAAAGCAATACATATTTTAAAGAACATATACAAATAAAGAACATGTCAAACCTAATAAAATAGTTACCTGTGGCGACGGGTATGAGGAGTGGGGATAAAACGAAAGATGACTGAAGCTTCTCATGTAACAGAAGAAAGCGCTAAAATCTGAAAGGGTTAGGTGACTTCATTAAGATTGTACTTACAACACAGGCCTTCTGACCTTGGACTACACCCAAAGCTCTTTTTATAACTCAGCCCTGCTTTGCCTGCTCTGAGGATAAGCTAAGAATGAATTTACTCCATGGATAGAAAACAGAGTTTAGCAGGTGAGCCAAAAGGGAGCATGAACTTTTCCATGAAGTGGAAAAAGATGAAGACATTGCTCTGGGCTTTAAAGCAAATGACAGCATCCCGAAGGGCTCCTAGGTTAAACATGGGGGCTGGCTTTAGGGCCATAGAACTGTGGGGAATTAGATAAGAGGCATTGTTCAGGCAGAACCTGGAAGCTTAGTTTCCAGAAGATAGACTTATTTGCAGTAAGTCAATAGCTACAAAGAATTAATGAAAACATGAAATGAGTAGGATTTCTTGGATTAGAAGGCAGGGCAACATTCCAGGTCAGAGGCAAAGTTTGTGACTGCAAGGCCAGAACGGGTCCTCTAGAAGCCCAGAGGAGGAAGATTGGTAGCAGATAGAAAAGAGCTTTGTTCTATTTTTCCTATTTTCTTAGTAAAATCTAAAAACTTTCAAACTTCCTGTAGGTTTTTCAAGGTGAAGGAAGGACTGTTTCTATATTTGAAACAGTAGAGAGTGGACGTAAGAGCCTTTTTAGCAGCTAGCATAGTGGTGGTGTCCCAGAGACCAAGGACCCCTGAAGGATTGAGCAAGGAGACAGGAGTAGTAGGCACAGGAGGAAGCAATTTGGGGGTGGCATGGGCACTTCCCAATGAGGTACATTTATGTCTTTATATGATCCTCAGAGAAAGGGATGGAATTCAAAGTTAGAAAAATACTACTCAAAATTAAGTCATCTTAGAAAAAGCCTGAAGAAACTAATTAAATTCCCAAATCACAGAGAAGGAGGAACCATGCTGTCCTCAACACCTTTTCCCACTAACAGAAGAAATGTAGACAAAGACACATGGCTTAAATCAACACTCAAGCCCACTTACTTAGGTCATTAGCCTTTAAGAATCCTCTGTCTGCTAATATCTTAAAAAAAAAAAGAAATCAACAAGCCCAGATGGCTTAGTGATGAAGAGGTCAGGAATGCATATGTTTTCAAGTAAATGCTGGGAGTTTGGAAAGCTGGAAGAAAAATTGTCACTGTCAATAACCAACCAGCACAGGCTGGGATCTGAAAATCAACAGATCCGTGCCTCACTCAATGAGTGTTCACAGGGAGAAAGTCTTTTTTTTCTACTGGTTACTTCAGTGCTACCAAGGAGTTATCAGTCAATTCAGTAAATATTTCTTTATGAATTATATTTATATAAGGAGATCTATGCCATGATTAAAACAAATAAAAAATGGAGGGTCTAGCGTGCCGCCATTTGCAGAAAATATTTCAAAGGAAAAATTAAGTTGCATCTATATGCATAGAATATTTCAAAGAAAATTGGCACACTGTTTTCATCTGAGAAGAATAACTGGGGAGCTAAGGGATAGGTGGGAGACTTTTCACATACGCACTCTTTCATGCTTCTTGAATTTTGAATCACATGAATTTACTGCCACTTCAAAAAAGGAATAAAATGCTAAGATAAAAAGATTAAATATTTATATATTTATACCCCACTACTTTCATCAAAGACTGTAACAGATCAAGTAACATCTACATCTAATGCAAAAGGATAAAATAAATAATTGAGGGATATGGATTTAAAATAAAACAGGGAAAATAAAATAATAGTATCCAGAGGTAAAGTGAGTACAGTAAAATCCTACATTGTCTAGTTGCTGGACATGGCTATGAATTTGGTGGCGAAAGCAAAGCAGGAAACAAGATTAAAGAGTCAACTGCCAATAATAAGCTAGCCTCTCAGCAGAGGAACGACGTTTCTTACAAGGCAAAGCACATGGAAATTTCTTCCAAACATCCATCTTTAGAAGACACCGAGATACACGTATGTGCCCTCAGCCTTGGCACACAACTGGACCCCGCAGAGGTTGCTCCCAGACCACCAGAGCGTGGAAAGGGCAGACCATTCAATGCCTGAGGGCCACAGAGTTCAGGGCCTGGGGGACCAGTTGTCTAAGCCCAAAAAGGTGGAGCAGAAGGGAAATCCTACATGTCAGACAGGCCACTCACTACACAGGCCCCAAATTCCAACTGGAAAAGCTCTGTGCTTGACCAATTACGTCAGAGGAATTGGAGAGAAAATCCTAATTTGATAGCATATAATTCCCTTGTCTTTTAGACAAACAACACGTTTGCTTCAGTTTCCTACAGAGCACTGTAATGAATAGGCATCATCTTCATGGCAGCCCCCAGACACTTGATTTCCAGAATTGTTTATGTTTCTTTGCCAAGCCCACTCCCTTTGGGATGCATGGGCTTTCCTCTCTTTCCCTTTCTTCTCCACCTCCACTTCATCACCAAAATACCCAAAGAAAGTCCTAATCACCATGTGCCCTGTAGTGCCACACACATATAGTACACAGAGACAACGCTATGTGCTCACCACACTGGTTCCATTTTCCTCCTGGGCACATACCTAAGCCCATTTCCCAGCCTCTCATACAGTCAGAAGAAGACACAGTTGAGTTCTGGCTCATAGAATGTGTGTGGACATGATGCCTCTTCCAGGCCTGGCCCCCCAAAATGTCCTGCACAAATCACCTACATTGCCCATCAGTCCCCCAGGTGCCAGCTGGGTTTTGATCATCAGGGCAGTGTCAGGAGCAAAGATGGTGGAGCCTCTATCAGCTTGAGTCTTAAATGATTGTGAGGTACAAAATCCCCCTTTGGAAACCCACAATGGGCTATAATGTGAGTAATAAATAATTTTTACTTCTTTGTTTATTAATAGAGTTAGCCTACCTTGTCCAACATAGAAATGGAGGTTCTCGCATAATAAAAAACTTAAATGTTTGACATGGACTTAGCTCAGATGGATGGTAAGTAGGGAAAAAACAGCAGTTCCAGGTTATACAGTGGCAAAACACCGGCAAAACTATTGACTACGATACCATGGAATGTAGACCACCTGCCCATTGAGCTTACTGTTGTAGGGGAACTAGATGGTTCTATGCTAGGAGAGGGTTATAATTCCAAAAGAACCAGAAGAGGATGGAAAAACAGAACACTTGATATCTGTTGTCTGTTACTAATTGTAACTATAATGTGTAACTGGCACATAAGCACATAGAAGTAAAAAAAGAAGAGTTATTCTGGAAATTTGGGACCTAGTTAGAAAAGTCATTTGTTAATTGCTTCCAGTAACCAAAAATGAAAGATGTCGTAGCAGAAGACATTATATGTTGAAGACCCAGTGAGACTTCCCAGTTGCATATTGTGACTCAGGACTTTGGCAAAAATTGGATTAAGGATGTCATCTTTCCGCCTACTTTTAGATAACCTGAAGATGGCCACGATTAAACTGAAAAACAGAAAGAGGCACAGAGATGAGGAAGCAATAAAATAAAACAAGCAGCCTTGAAATTGTGTCTAGGAAAGAATTGTATGGTGACAACACATGAAGCTTTCTGAAAAAAAGTAAATCAGAAGCTTTCTATATTACTGAGAGAATTGTATTACTAAAGCAATTATTATTTTGAATTAGAAAGTCTTTGAATATTCTGTATGCCTTAAATCAGTCTCAGGAAGGAAATGGGCTATGAATGCTGGCAGTCCACAAGGAAAGTGTAGGACCCAAGATCCATTTCAGATGTGGCAAGGATGATGGAAAGGGAAGAACTGTGGAGGACAGAACCAGGGCTCATTAAGAAAAATGAACAAGAAAGTCCCTCTCAGAGGAAGACTGGAATCTATTTGGGGAACTTCCCCACTCTCTGAAAAGAGGAACTTCCTAATGGCTGCCCTGCAGGATGCCAACTTTGCTATGGGCCAGTGATTACTCTCTGTCTTCTTTTCCTCCTTTTTCTGAATAAGAAACATTACCATTGTCATCACCACTCTAAAGGAGGAGGTGGAGAGGTAACATTTCTGTTTTGCTCACAAGCTGCAGGACCAAGAGGAGAGACACACTCCCTTCCTGGAGACCCTGAAATTTGAGCTGAGTAAAGAAACTGGGTAGGGCTTGAGGAGAAGGAACATGTACTCTATGTGTTAAAAGAAAAATGGAATGGATTTTTGGTGAACAGAGGGGTAGACTGTGGCAGAGACGATCCTATGTGTTTGTTGAACCCATTTCATTTCCTTGCGCAAATAAATTATTTTTCCCAACCTCTCCTGCAGCTAGGTGGGACCATGTGATTGAGTTCTAGCCAGAGGAATGCAAGCTGGTTCCTAAAATCCCCTAAGTGATGTCATATGCTCTCAGCAAATGAGAACTCATGCTGCAGAGCATACTCTACCTACCCTTAACCAATGAGCATTAAGCATACACCATTTGACAGCGGCTCTTAGCCAATGTGTGTGTTGCCCAGAGTATTCAGCCTACTGTTGTTTTCTTCACTGTAGCCTCTTAACCATTCATTTGGTGTTCCAGTGAACTATTTTGACTAGTGATAATTGATAAAAGATAAAATGACTGGACTTGCTGGAATAAAACAACAGAAAAATACAATAATAGTTAGAAATTTTATAGAATCTCAAGAGTCTTCAATGAAATGGTCCCAAGAAACAGAGGTAAAGACTAGTAGGCAATGGGGAATGGGTTGAAGTCCTCTGACATTATAGAGGGTAACAAGAATAGCTTTAGCCTTGGCAAATGAGCCAATAATTGTATCAACAGCATCTGGGAGAAATTAAGCATGTCATGACTGTAAGGGATTTGGAGAGACTGAAACAGTGATTCTCAATGTACGGTGCAAAGAAGCATCTCCACAGGAACCTTGCTATAAAGATCTTTTATTGTCCTCACCCAGTTAGCATTTGCATCTTTAGGAACATATCACCTGCAATGCCCAGGATGGCTGTTGACCCAGTGAGCCCTGACAGAACTCAAGTGCAGTTAATATAGTACCTGATAGGAATGATGGGCTGCAGAAACATAACATGATATTAACCAACAGCTCTCAAACATGGGAAAGAAGCTGTCCAGACTGCATATATACTCAGACAATTAGAAAAAAGAAAAGGGAAAAGCAAAGTTGAGAAGGTATGAGAGATGGAGGGAGAAAAGTCCTTAAAGGCAATGGTAGTATAGAAAATTATGCTGCTTTAATCAGCACACATGAGAAACTTCAGATTTCACCTTGTTGGGTCTAACCACAAAGCACTTACATCCCATCTACTACCCGACTTACAGAGACCAGAAGATTGTCCTTTGGCTAGTCCCCTGCATTAAACAGAAGCTGGGAAGGCCAAAGTTCTATTGGAAGACAATCAAAACAAGAGAAACAGGAAAAATCCATTTCAGCATGCCTCTGTAAGTCCTCTGTGTGTGCTGTGTGTCTGACCACAGAGCAATCCTGGATTCTGCCACTCCTGGGTGGCTTAATGGGGGTTCATTTATCAGGACTGACATTACTTCAAGATTCAGAAATGTTTGAAGGGTTTTTCATCAGTTTAGAGAATTGTCTTTCCTATATAACTACAAAACCATCACCTACACCTTAAGGCCAGATCCTGAGTACAGACTGACTCCCAAGGTATAACAATACCTCCTCTGGTGTACCCATCGATGCTTCCATTCAACTTGACCCATTGTTTCCCTCCTCCAGTCCCCAACTTCAGCCTTTTCATCAACCTACAGCCTACAAGAACAACAACCATGGGCCAAACTCTAGGGTGGGTGCTATAGAAATAATTGAAGAAACTCAATGCATGACTCTTGCCTACCCTCAGGAAGCTTACAATCCTGTTTGTAGGTGCCAGGACACCTGAGCCACTGATTTTGCAAGGAACAATTAATTACATACATGGCACAGCAACACAAGAGATATCAGCATTCACAGGAAGGGGCAAGCCACAGGGACTGGCACATTTATGCCCGACTTCATTGGGTTTGCCTAACAAGAGCTCTCTCTTTCCTTCTAGATCGCTCATTCATATTTTTCCTTTAGCTTTACTCAAAAAAAAAAAAAAAAAAAATTCTCTGTCCTTTTGGTTTCATTTCTCATGGCCTTCCCTATACAAATCCTCTTTTTCCTACAATGCCAGGAAACCACTCCTTCACTCATGTAAGCAACCCTTTCCTTTTGCAGAAAATGATTCTTTAGCCACTTAAAACTACAACAAACTACTCAAGTGGCCTAACTGGGAAACTATTTCTAACCTCTATAATATCCAGGCATGTTGAAAGGTACATGTGAAAGCTGTCTCTTCCCCTCTGTGTCTGTGCCTACTTGTTCTATTGACTCAGTGAACAGAGACAACATCTAATTATATTTTCCACCAAAACATTAACATGTTATTAATGCTTAGCAGTAAGAAAAATAATGTCTTTATATTTCCCATTTTTTCCACTTCAGGATTTCATATGCAAAAAGAGATTTTAAAAATATAGCATGGAAGAGTTTGGTCCATTAGACATATATTAGGTTTTTCTGTCCTCCTATACAAAGGTTCAGCCTTTTAAATGGAGCATGCAGCTATTAAGCATTAACCCATCTGTTCTGTTTCTCTTTTATTTCAAAGGACTGGCACACAAGCCTCATAGCAAAAGTCATATGAAGGCTGTTCTTTTCCCAACAATACACCTTGATCACTACCAATGGAATGTCACTCAGAAATGCTCAATTATACTGTTAAGTTCCCCAATGCTTAAGAGCCACATAAGAGTACAACATCCCCTTTCCTTTACATTCTGACCCCACACTACCCCTAACATACTACTTTGCACTTCCCTTCCCTAACACAAATCCTCCCTCCTGCCAACCCAGCTTCTGCAGTGCTCCTTGGAGATACCAAGACTTCTCATTCCAGCAACTCTTAACTTAACCCATCCATCAAGGTCTAGTTAGTTCATGACATACCCAACAAATCTTTTTTGACCACAGTAGCTCTTGGTGGTGACTCACTCTTTAGAATTTGGCATATGAAAAGATCTAAAAATTTAACAACATGACATGGCAGCTATCAGAAAGTCAAATGGGCAGAAGAATTAACACTGTTTATATCGCATCGGATCAGCAGCTCCTTAGGAGCAGGCAGCAGAACTCTACAGATCACGTTCTCAGTATCACACACGTATTTATACAACACTGAACTACCCATGGCTGTTCTCCCAACGAAGTTTATGAGCTTCTTGGAGGCAGAGACTATTTCTAACACAGCTTCAGAATCCCCTGCAATAACTAACACTAATAGTGCTGGACATGCAGAAAGTACACGGCAGATTCTTTTTGATTCGCCCCATAGGGAAGCTGGGAATATTTTCCAGTTGAATAAAATCAAGTTAAAGCAATACATCAGTGATAGAACATTGAGACTCAGTGTGACAACATTTTCAATGAATTGAGGGGATTTCAGACCCATAGAGACCCACTCTTCATGCAATTTCAGCAGAGAGAGTGTATGTGGAAGGAGGGGGCAAATGAATTGGATCAGATTATCAGTTCTCAAATGGCCTTCAGAATCATCTGATGGAAGCCATCCTCTTAGAGATGAAGAAGTGATTGGGGAAGCCTCCTGACTGAAGCTAGAAGACCAGAGTTCTCATGAGGCATGAGCCCCATTCACATCCCTAGCTGCTTTGCAGTGCCCCACCTCTGCCTGGAAGCAGGGAGTGAAACATCATTCAGAGTCCCTATCCATAGTTAACAGCAATGCATTTAATGTTGTTTTGATGATGTGTAACACTGTTAATTGCAGATCTATTGTAATTGCTTTCTTTTCTCTATCTCATTTATGCTACATGCAACAAATAGTAACACATCGTCTAAACAATTAAACTGTGCCCAGCAAGGATACAGAGTGGTAACAGGAAAACTTGAGTTCAAATAACTAAACCATTAATTGAGCAGCTAAGATCTTTTTCTTTAAAAATTTTTTTTTTCAATTTTCTGACATTACTTTTCTAGCTCAGGTAACAATAAAGCAGTGCTGGACTGTGCTACCAGAATATTTTTGTAAACAGATGCTAAGTGTGCATCTGGGATGTGCAGGCACTGTTTCAGGAATTACGGAAGATCAAATGAATAAAACTCTGTTTCTGTCCTAGAGAATCTAGTAAGATGATTAAAAATGAACATAAAAAATCTAATAAAGGGAGAACATAAAGGGCTAAGAGGAGGCTATGGAATGTAGAAGCAGGAACAAATTCCCTGATTTTTCTTAACTGGGGAAATCATATTAATAAAACCGTGTATGTTTACAAAGCAATATACACAGAAATTAGAAAGTTCTTAACTTCAAAAGATGGGTATCTTCCATTTGAGGAAATTCTTTCAAGTTCACATTTACTTCTAACACTTGATTGCCTACTTACACAAGAATATGCTAACTTTTTTCACAGGTTCTGATTCTTAAAAGTTGTCTCAGAAGAGCAAGTTTTATTTGCCCTCATCAGATTATTGCTGCAATGGAGTTAATAATGAAAAGCAATATAATCACGTATGTTATAGCACACTTTACAGCTTCCAAAGCATTTTCACAAATATTATTTCAATAGGTCTCGTTTGGTCCCCCACAAAATCCTGAGAAGTACACAGGGCCAGTTTATTGTGTTTCTGGGCGAGTACATGTGCATGTTAATATTGTTTTCTTCATTGTGCACAGAGGAACTGGAGGCTCAGAGGAGTCTGGTGAGTGACAGTGACAACTGGCATTTGTCAGACTTGTCAGACAAAAAGAAAATCGCTGGCTAAGCCCTCCAATCTAAAATTAATCACAAGTTATTACACTTGAAAACTCATGTTCCCACTGGTATATGTTCTCTCAAAAAGCAAATATGCCCTGGGCAGCACTCAGCATCCAGGGGCTTCCCAGCTTCCCTCTGTCTCCAGGGGAAGCACCTTGTTCCCTCCCCAGACATTGGCCAACCTCTCTTCTCTTATTCTCTGTTCTCAACAGAAGATGGAAAGGCAGCTATTTATTTGTTTGTCCATTCTAAAGAGCCAAAGCCACTGAATTAGGTCCTTTAAGAGTATTTGGATTTTAAAACTGTTATAACTTTACAGGGAAGTCTTTATGCTGACAAACACATTTAGGGCAGTGGCCATCGTGTGAAAGGAATTTGGTGCTGATTCACTGATGCTGCCATCTCTCTGGACGGTGATTAACAAAAGGCCTCTGAGCTTATCTTCAAGGTCATAGAAGGAAAGGGAGGCTGGCACTAATGCCTCATGCCCTGTATCCCTGAAAGGAACTTCAGGGATGAGCAATGACAGATTTAACAAGTAGAGAAAGCCCACTGAGTCTCTAGGGGCTAAGGTACCCCCCCCCAAAAAAAAGAATCTGGGAAGCAGCCAGAGCCTGAGACTGACGTCCCTAAGCCTCAATCCCAACCCTACACATGCACATTTGCCCCAGCCTGATCTCAGACTGTAAATGTAAAGGCTCAAGCCCTGTAGCTCTTAAAACCTGCCCCAAGACCAAAAGGAGCTGTCCTCAAGTCCTACAACCACAGTCCACTTTCCTCTTTCTTCCACTGAAAACACCGAATGGGAAAAGCTGTCCTTACCTCATAATGAGCCACACGCTGAGATTCGGATATCAGCTGTGCACTGCACACCTTGCAGTAACTGTCTGTAAATAAATCCTGATCGATATCGGAGGACTTCATCAGGCTAAAGGAGAATCAACAGAAAAGAAAAATGAGTCCACTGCTTTGATGTTTATGCAGGACATTAATTGTGTGAAAAAGCCAGGAGCACAGTAACAGACCCCAGGATGGTAGCAGTGGGGGAGACCTCCCTACACCTTAGGTGATACCATGTCAGTTAACCACAGTAAGTGTAGAGTGTAGAGTTTATAATATTCTCATAAGTGCCCAGTAGAATTGCTGGTACCCTACAAAACAGAAATGCACCTTTAGTTTTCTCTTTCTGACAAATCAAACTTATATCTAATGCACTGCCAAGGATTTATGTGAGAGGATATTTTCATATGTGATTTATATTAACAAAATATTGTACGTGCTCAATATATGCAACATAAAGAGACTGTATGTCTAGCATCCACATGCTAGAATATGAAGTGCCTCCCAAATCCAAATGCAAATCAAATTCTTCTTTAAGAGAACATTTAATGAAATAGGAAAAAGTTTACCATTAACAAAAGGGTTTACAAATCAGTACATACAGTATTATACTAAATTTGTTTTAAAATATGTATAGGTGCAAAGAAAAGTATCCCAAGAAGCTTTTTTTTTAAGATTTTATTTATTTGACAGAGAGAGAGAGCACAAGTAGGCAGAGCAGCAGGCAGAGGGAGAGGGAAAGGGAAAAGCAGGCTCCCTGCCAAGCAGAGAGCCCAACGTGGGGCTCGATTCCAGGGCCCTGGGATCATGAGCCGAGCAGAAAGCAGCCATTCAACCAACTGAGCCACCCAGGAGCCCCAATGCCAGGAAGTTTTAGCAAGGTGTTAATAGCAGTTATCTTTCAGAGATTATAGGTAATCGTTTATGTAATTTTGTTTATTTTTTAATTTTCTACAATGAACACATATTACTTTTGTAATACATGGAAACAAGTTAGCTTTGTCAAGAACCTTATAAGCAATACAAAATTTAGTTTTGAGTTCAACAGCTATCCTTACAGAATTAAAAAATAAAATCAGGCTCAACTATAACTTTTCTTGCAAGCTTGTATCTTTTAAAGTGAGGAGCCCTCATCATTCACGCTCACTCTTCCACATTTAGGGTTACTGATATTCATAAAAGCCACCTCCACCATCCTGCACCACAGTTGAGCCCACAAAAGTAAATAAACATATCGTTAAATTCCAAACCCTGAATTGAAATGCAGCCAAGAGTCTCAAGCTTGTGAAGGTAGTCTGTCACAAAGGTATCTCATAGCATCTGAAGCATAATGTCACCACCATAGAAATGCACACCAGCACAACCAAATGCTTTCCTCCAACCCACAAACTCCACTCCATTTTACCTCCCACCAGCCAGGTAAAAAGTAAGGACTATGCCAGACAGCATACATATGGAGAGGCAAGAGAATTTCAGACAACAGGGATGTGGTGGGAACCTTGGAGTTCATCCTGCTCCCACACCCTCATTTTATCTGTGAGACTGTTTGAAGTCACATCACTGATTATTGGCATGGCCATATATCCTTCCTGGTTTGCATGATTCCAATTTCCACACTCCAAATCCATCTCAGGTCTCATGCTACTTGCCAGCCACGTGATATTCGATGAGTCACTAAACCTTCTAGATCTTAGCTTCCTCCTACACAAATTGAGATAAATATTAGCCATGCCTTTTTAGAGAATTGTGGTGAAAATCAAAAGGAGAAATATAGGAGAAGGTACTACATAAACTGTAAACTCTCTTCATTTGAAAGGGATCATCATTACATTCTTACTAATATCCTAATGTTGGCCAAGTCTTGACCAGTACAACAAAATAGAGGACGGTGGTACATTTTAAGTGATTTTTTAAGCCATTTAAATAGCTGGGCTACAAAATAAGTATCTATAAAAAGCTGCCTGCCTCAAGAATTACAAACTCAGTTTCTATCTTTGTCCTTGGTTGTAATGGCCCATTCAGAGCATTTGATTTTCACAATGCAAAAGGATTCAGTTTTTGCTCCTAAGAGACAATGGTAGCTCTGGTTTTTCAATGCCCTGAGTACCAATAGTAATGCCAGATAGTAAGGACTACTGACTCTCATAGCTGAAGTGGATCTGTTATTTGTGGAAGGCTCATTCCTGGCAGAAAGCTCAGCCAGCCTGGAGTCTAGCACCTGCAGTGCCTGGAGACTCACTACCTAACATGGCAACCTATTCCAAAGAGTCTGGCAACTCTAGTGGCTAGGTGTTTTTCAGGTTGAATCAAAATCTGTCCCACTGTAGCTTCACTCATTCATTCTGTCTTTGGGTGCAACACAGAAAAATTCTACTCTCCTTTTTCATGCGATATCCTCTCTCAAGTACTTGAAGATAACTCTCTTCTATCTATTCTCAACCCCTGTCCTGACTTATCATCTTGGTCTGTGTCTATTTCTTTATGGCCCATCTTCAAAGGCAGTGCCAAGAATGGAATGAACATTTCAGACATGGTCTAATCAAGTGGAGGATCACAAATCCAAATGACCATCCAAAATATCCATTGTCATGTGTAATGGTCTGTATTCGCATCCCAGAATGCAAATGGAGAAGAGGTGTTTTGATGATGAGAAAATGTAGTACAACATTTTGAAATGTCAAATGGGAAAAGAAAACTTACTAAGATGTATTTTTTAAGCCAAGCTTCTATAAGTAGTTGTGTTTAAATATTATCATGTTCCCTGCTATTTCTAATAAAGAAGTGCACAAAAATAGATTCATGGGTGACCTGGTTAATAGGAATCTCCAAACTCACTGCACACTCCTTCCTCATTATACAACCGACTGCAGAAATCAAACACTGTGAAAGGATATTCAAGGTACGTGTTGGACCGAGTGGGGCCCGTAGGAGTCTGAGTCTCGGTAAAACAGCTGTGCAGCAGAAATAGCTTTAAAGGCAGAATATAAAAATGTGTATACTAAAAAAAAATTCAAAGGAAGAAGAGAATATCATGGCTTTTTCCACTGTTTTATATAAGAATATCGATTGGAATAGGCCCATATGCAGTAAAATGGCAATAAAGACCCTCTGAAATCTACAAGGCCCAAATGGAAAACCTGAATAAGTTAAATTCCAGTGGGAAGCAATTAGTAGGCAAGTGTCAGGCTGGTCTATGCATAAGGCCTTTTCTCCAAGAAAAGAGAACTCTCTGTGTAGGTCACTTTAGACAACTAGAGAGCCTGATTTATAATTCAAAGAGTGGAATTCCCCAGGAAGAGGGCTGCCATTTGTTTCCTTCTCTCACTTGCCTAGAATAGAATTCTCAGCTTCTCTGGTCTTCAAAAGTACAGGTGAGCTGGTAAGAACAAGGAAAACCGGATTAGCTTTCTTTAGCCTTGTCCATGGTCCTGAATCAGCAACAAGCACAGAGACAGAGCAGGGCCCTTCATCAATTAGTAACTGGGCAGTCCCCACTGTCTCATGGGAGCCGATGTGTGGTGACCCCCAACCTGGGACATGTGGACGGTACTACATTCTGAGGCCCTGGAGCATTCTGAAGAGGGAGAGAAGAGCAGGGGAAGGAAGGAGTTTGAGTTCCTGAATTTGAAACTGATCAGAATGAAAACTTCCTCAGTGTTCCCCACAATGGCACATTCCAAAGCAAACACTGAAGATCTGAATAACCTATCACTCTTCAGTATTCACAGAGGACAGTGCTACCTGTATTTCCCTAAAGAAGCCCAGAGGAAAGTTGGAGGCAGTATTAGAACAGGAGTCTGATCAGATTCACATTTGCTGTCCCAGGTCTCTCTACAGCAGTAAATCTATTTTCATCTGACAGCAGTGACAGTGTAAGACTCAGAGGTGTAGCTAGGTATAATAAGTAAAAGGAATATGGGGGGGGGAGCTTTTGTTTATTCAATAATGATTACTGAGCATCTACTATGTGTGAGGCACAGGGATAACAGAGGGCACAACTCCCATCTTCCAAATCCTTATGAGCTATTGAGTGAGAAGAGAAACATGCACACAAATATCTAAGGCACAGGCAGCAAGTGTAATTTGGCTAATAAAAAGAAATACAGGATTTCAGAAGACAAGGGGATTATAAGGAACCTTCGGGGAGGTTCTATAAGAGTTAAAAATTTAAGAATGAATAGGATTAGAGTGGAGGGAAATGGGTTCAAACCCAATAGGTTCCAATTCTTTTTGCTGGCATGGAGAAAAATATTACTACCAGTAGGCATGAGAAGATATATACAAGGGGCTTCAGTGGGGCTTGCTTGGGAATATGCAACATGAGGGAAGGAAGCAGAGAGAGAAGGGTATACAAAGCTCAGGCCCCAGATGGAAGGAGGGGAGACCGAGGGAAAACAGCAGGTCCCAAAATGTTTCTCAAGGTTCAAGGAATGGCCTTTTTTCGGATCTTTAGATGCAGATGTGAAGCCCTCCCCTCTGCCGCTTTCTGCTTCTCAAGAACAGATTTCAGGAACACAGCCTGAAAAGCCAGAGAAACCTGAGGCTTCATGGCCAAGAGTAACATTCTTCATTCCATTCCATTTCTGATAATGCCAAAATAGCTTTTGACTCAAAACCCATGCAGGGCTCTTCAGAGGAAAAAGACATTAGTTCAAATCCACGTTTGGTTGCTTGCCAACAAGATTTTTGAGTGTAAAGTTACATATCCTCCCTGAACCACCATTTCTTCATTTGTGAAACAGGGGAAACATTCTCACAGGCTCATTGTGAGGATTAGAGATGATGTAGATAAAAAGCATCTAACAAAGACTGTGGCATATGGTAGACACTGAAAAATAGATATTACCACCATTATGATGAATATTATTAATTTTGTATTATCATTATTCTTATTTTCAGGAGGGATGCTGTAAATATTTAAGTAGAGAAATAAATAGAACCACATTAAAGACTAAGGGGTCAGATTACAGAGTTGATGTGTTGAAGTCATAACTCTGAGTGTCATCACAGGGTTTCTCTTTTGTATTAATCTTATCACCCACAAAAATGGCTCACTTCCACTGAGTTCTACTGCCAGCTGATACTCAGACCTTATACCCATGAGGACCCCACAATTCATAAACACTTAAATCTACTTTTGTTGCCAGTAGGTGCCCATACGGCAGACGGAGCAGTTTGATGAGAACTCTCCCACTGTTTCCCTCACCCACACCAGCGCTCATCTCACTGGGACCTGCCCCCTGGGGGACAAAAAGGAAAGCACATGTCATCCAAAATTGGGATTAGACCACTCTCTGGACCTGCAGCCACTCACTGCAGTAGCCCTGAGGAAGCCACAGCAGTCCTGCTCCCCAGGATGGTATCCCCTCTACCCCAGTCCCATGGGGAGAGAAGCCCTTGGCTTGGTGAAGCCCACCAGTGGGTGTCTTGTCACAGGTTTGGACATTTTCACTATAAAACTCATCTATAAGATATAATAACCTACTGCCCATCCATTCTCTCACCTCACTAGCCCTTTTAAAAATAGTATTTCAGGGGCGCCTGGGTGGCTCAGTTGGTTAAGCGTCTGCCTTCAGCTCAGGTCATGATCCCAGGGTCCTGGAATCAAGTCCTGCATTGGGCTCCCTGCTCAGCAGAAGCCTGCTTCTCCCTCTCCCTCTGCCTGCCACTCCCCCTGCTCGTGCGCTCTCTGACAAATAAATAAATAAAATCTTTTAAAAAATAGTATTTCAGACCCATGGCAATTTCAACTAAAGAGCTACTCTCGCCTTTAGGGGCAGAGTTCTGAACCTCTAAACTACCACTCCACAGGACTTGGTGAACTCTTCAGTATCGGGACCCTGGCTCTTCTAACGATGTTCCCCTCCTGACAGCACTTGACTCTTGTGAAAACTCTGGACCCAGAAGGAACAGAGATTGTATTTTACTCCTATAAACATAGTAAGCGCTGCTCCTGAGCCAGGCTTAGTGCTAATGGCCTTACCACCAATTTAATTCCCTCCAAGGGGCCGGCAGAGTGATCAGCCTCACGTTCACATTCAACAACAACTTCAAAGGAAGTTGAGGCTTAGATGTTGAGTCACCACCCAGAGGTCGCACAGCTCCTAAGTGTCAGGTTGCCAAGCCATGGCTGGCTACGTCCACTGGCTTAACCCTCGCCCTGGGCTTCCTCTTTGTGCCAGAACTCAGCACAAGGAGCCCTTCAGTCAGTTTTTCCCCCACTGCCAGTCTAGGGAGCACCATTAAAAATACTGAACATGAAAGTAGAGGGCAGACATCCTCCCCAAAACTAACATGCTGTGGCCTGGAGAGCCCCGACTGTCCAGGTGAAGCCATGCAAACTGTAAACTGCTTAGGGCCCAGACTCTCTTGCCTATGTTTACCTGAACCAAGATGGGATGCACTATCATCTGCCCAGACACCCTCGTCTGCTTCTGCCTGCACACCCAGAGTCTGTGCCTCCGTAACCTGACTGACTCACCCTCGGATCCGGTACCTGCTTCTGCCCTCCCACTTGACCTGACACCCTGGAAAACCACCACTCCCTTCTGTCCCATCTGGCTGGTGCCTCTTCATCTAGTCTAAGACCCTCGACGTATGCCACGTGCCCAGTCCCTCCAAAGGACCCGGCTCTGAAGGCCACCGTTCTCGGCAGCTCTGGACCTCTGCTTCCTCCTGCCCAAAGCAGAGAGACTGAACTTCTATCTCTTTCAGATTTGACAAGCTGAACAGTAGACAAAAATGCCACCAATTAAAACGAACCTTCTCCTGGTTAGGAACGTGAAACAGACATGAGCCATACCGCTGCTGTCTAAATTCGGCCACATTTTAAAATTACTAATACCTGAAGGCTATCAAAATTGTCCCTGCTCTGTTTTATCAATATTGGAGGGGATTCCACTCTGCTCAGAAAGGAAAAAGATATGAGAATTAGAGCTGGCCCATCTTCAGCACAAAACAAATCAGCCTTTGTGATCTTTCTGAGTTTTCATTCCACTTACAAAAGGGTCCTTGAACCCAAATCGACCTTTGGTGTTCTTATGTCTGTGGCCTGGTCTTTGCTCCCTTCCCATTTCAGACCCTGCCACTGTCCTTTCCCTCTAGCCTCTCTAGCAACAAAAGGAGGAAGATCTGGGAGATGAGCCTGTGGCTTCAGCAGGCATCTCCACAGTGACCACCCACACCACTCAGGCCCCAGAGCCCAGAGGATGAGCTGGAAGCAGGGTCTGTCCTGTCTCCTTCACACCTCCCTCCACATGAAGTGGGCAACCCAGGGCTGGCTGCCCTGGCAGCAGACTAAGCAGCCTTAGAAGAAAAACAGCCATGAACAGTACTCCAGAAATGAAAGCGTTTTGGTCTTTAATGAAAGTATGCTAGGGAAAGCGCAGCACAGATGAAGTGCCGATGCCCCAACCCAGCTCAGGGGGCCTGCGGACTCCAGCATGTACTTGCCTTTAATTTACCACACACCCCGCAGGTGGCCAGACAGGGGAACCTGGAACCTCCCGAGAAGCAGCTGAGATCCGGTGAAGGTCAAATACAGGACCAGCTTAAAGAATCTTTGGATTCTCCCTTTCTGGTCTGATGCTACCACCCCCATTCCTGATGTTGCTCAGACAAAGGAATTCGGCAGTCCAGGCCATCCACATGCAGGTGCGAGCTCTGCTATCCAGCCTGAGCTTTGTTTAAAAGAGAGAAAACTCCCCACACCACTCCCTTCTCCTGCTTGGCATTGCCAGAAGCTGCATGGCTGACTCACACCACTTGAATAATTGTCTTTTCATGGCACCATTCTCTTCACGTGTAAAACTAGGTTCTGTGATTCCTGACTCTGAGGCCGTCGTCACTGCTGGGCACACATGCCTCACCCTCGGCCCCAGGCCCTGGAACTGAATCTGTCAGTCTCCCTCACAGATGGCACAGGCTAGCCTGGTGACATCTGGAAAGGAGAGCAGCAAGCATGCCCCCAGCCTGGATCATTCCTGTGGGCACGCACACATGCCTCTGCCATATCTGAGGAGGCATGCGTGCCTGGTTCCTTGCTACTCGTCCCCTCTCCCACCCCTTGTCCTTTGCCTGAATGTGCAGATCTGAATGTAGGCTCCAGGGGCCATGAAGAGTCTGAGGCTTCAGACTCCTCTAGCCCCTCCCAGATGTTGTGAGACAATTCACCAAATGGCCTCTGCCCAAGTCCAGCACACTAGAAAGCCTCACTAAGATTCCTCCTTTACTCATTAAACAGATTTTTATAGGGCATTTACTATGTGCGTAGTGCTGTCCAGGCACTAGGTTTACAGCAGTGAACAACACCTACAGGGTTGATCTTGTGGGAAAGGTTCACCTACTGGGATCTAGCAGACACCATTCTACATAAACATGAACATGATTCCTGTCTCCATCTACACATAAATAAAATATTCACACCAGCTGGTAGACATGGCTCTTGCTCTCCCACATGTCATTCTAGAATCTCCACTTGCCCTGTGGCCCAACAGTCCTCACTAAGATTCCAGTGTGGGACTTTGCCTCCACCTCACAGTAGAGACAGGGGATGTGTACAGAGGCAGACAGGACTAGCAGGTACTCCAAAGGATGAAAGCCATTCTGTCTGGGTTTCCGAAAGGCCCTTTCAAAGCCCACTTTGGGGGAGGGCCCGAGGTGTCTGGCAAGAACTGCACCCAGCTGACAGGTCTGGGCGGCATGACAGAGTGTTCTCGTCAGGGAAAACATCGTTCACTTTGGTAGGATATTAATGAGTAAACACCTCTGCCAATCAGGGGGTCGGAAGCATTTTCTTTTTCTGCACTTTCAGAGGGGAGACATGGGTGGTGGATGGTGAGCTTGGATTTTCCATAGGCTTATCACTTCAAGCCGAAGCAAAAGCAGAGCCCCCACCAGAGGAGGAAGGCCAGAGGCAAAGAGAAACAAAAAGATGGCTAGCCCAAAAAGAGTAGGAGAGGAGAGGTGGAGAAAATACGAGGGAGTAAAACATGCGTCTTATGTTTTCTGTCGCTCATTCCATCAAAGTAAAGGGCTGTGCACTCAGCTGGAAAAGCCACTCATATTTTAAAGAATAGGCTCCTACCCTCCCCCACCACTCGAAGGAGGAAAGCCAACATGGATTGCTCACTCCAGTGTGTTAGCTACCTGTGTGGGGCAGGTGCATACTCAAAACCGGTGGATTTTCTTAACAAGCTGAAAGACAACAAGACCTTTCTTTTTAACAGTGGTTACAAGCCTTCGAAAATACAGTTCATAAATAAGTATTCCATTACTGTAACTTGTTTACATGATTTATCTTCACAAGACTGCCTCTACTGAACCAGACAGATTGAGGGCAAATTTAGATGCAGCTATCACATCCAGGGCTTGCAGGCACAGTTCTGCACCTGTATCCAACTTCAGAGGAGGGCACAGACAAGCCAGACCAAGCTGCTGCAAGGAAAACTATTACTTTCATTTTAATCCATACTCCGAGGCTGCTGCATTGGCTGTCAGTCAGCCAGCAGACATTTTCAGCTCCATTCTCCAATACAGCATACAAACTTGACTTGGCTTCTCTGAGGAATCCGGTTTGGTCTCCATTTGTCTGCTGCTTTTCCTAAAATCAGCAAAATTGTGGCATCCACATATAAGGATGTGGAGTGGCCAAGATGGGAAGACACAGGAATTACTATGTTGCCAGGTTAGGGACTACCCATCCATAAACTGACAAAAGGCTGAGTGCAGCTCTGCTCCTTCCGTGAAATCTTTTGGTCAGAATTTATTTTCCAATCTGAGAGATGGTTTGAGATCCTCTGCCCACCTCTTGCTTTGGGAGATAGCAAGAAGTAGTGAAAGTAATGATAGCTTAGGGAATTCAACTGTCAGGAGAAGCTAAGCACATAAAAGTATGCCGACTGTGCCCAATAATAGACAATAAAGGGATTAGTAACAATTAAAATATCTAACTATATCAAGTATTAGGAAAGGTGTGGACACACAGGATTTTTTATGCATTTATTGACAGGAGGGTCAGCTGAAAGTTAAGCATTATCTCATCAAGTGAAACAACGAGGCAACTGCATTCCTAGTTTATAGGTAAGAAAAACTTTTGCTCATATACAACACAAGGCGTGTAAAGGATGATGATAGTAGCATTGTTCAAATAGCAAAACCTACAATCAGTCCAAATGCACATCTACAGGAGCACAGACAAATGAACTGAGGTATTGTCAGGTACGAATGAAGCTCGGCAACACATCAGAATACGGTTGAATCGTAGCAATCTAATATTTATAGGAGAAGAGTCAAAGAGCACATACACCAAGATCCTTTTCATAAAATCAAAACAACTAAAGTAAAAATACATACATCTTGGGGATACACGTAGGTAAGATACAACTCTAAAAATGTTTGGCAAAAAAAAAAAAAAATTTGAGGACAGGATTCAGGATGAGGATTACTTCAGAAGGGCAGGATGAGAGAAAGTCATACGATAAAATACACGTTGTTGCCAGATCTTTGCTTTGGAAAGTGTTGTGGGGGTGCTCTTTCTGTTATTAAAGATGGTAAATGATAAACAGATAGATGATGATGGGTAGATAGGTAGACAGATATTATGTATGCACCAATGATGAGACATGATTTTCTGGAAACGAATCCTCCACTCTAACAGAGACATAGTTATTTTTTTTCCTTTTCCCCAGCCACAAAAGATTAGGCTGAATTTCCCATCCTTTCCTGAAGTTAGTGTGCCATGTCACTGAGTTCTGGTCGATGGAATATGGGCAAAAATGATGTGAACATGTCTAGGCGGAACCATTAAGAGCCTGCTGCATGGTCTTCTATCTGCTCTCTCTTCTGCAGGTTGGATACCGCCGCCCTCGTCAATCTGGGAAGCCACATGTAAACAAGGCAGGGTGTTTGAAAGCCAGAGTTCCTGAAGGACTAAGAGGAGTAGAGCCCCATGTACCCAAGCCATGGCACCCATGGGACTCCATGTGACTGGGAAGTCAACTTCAACCGCACTAAGCCACTGTGATTCCAGGGTGTATCTAGCATTACCTTCACTCACTCAACCCAAACATTAGTAGCTTGACTATCTGGAAAACAATTACACAGAAGTGTACTTTTTACCTAGTCACACCTCTTACATGCTTTGTGAGGGAGTTGGAAAAAGCCAAAGACATTCAAGATCCGAACTTTGAGAGACTGGATTTTAACACTGCTTCTTTTGCTCAGTGCTTGGGGTAATGGCATTAAACAGCCCAGACCTCACTGACAATGCTCATTTAGGACAGTACCAACCTATTCCTCATTTGAAGGGAATGCGATGTAAAAACAGGGGCTTTAAAATCAAGCAATTTATCAGAAAGCGTACATCATTTTAGGACATGGCCTGAGTGCTGGGACATTGACCAGGCACCCCTTTTTTGAGTATTTTGAACTAGGAGCCCCTCCTCAAACACCAGTGGCACCTTCTAGGAAGGCCACTCCATTTCTCTCCAGTTTTGAACATATTTAGTGTACTCATCCCCTGGCATGTTGATGCTGGTGTCTTGCAAAGTCTGCTTTGCCATCTTGTGAGGGGGCAAACTGAGCAGATGGTCATGGCCACTGGGATGCCAGGTAATGAGCAAGTGCCTCACATCCGAGCATTGGGGTCTTGTCACCTCGCCAGAAATGACAGCTTGGCTGTCTGGCAACAGCCCTGATGTTGGGAGGAAGCACACATCTCATCACTTCAATTCCTAATGTGGTTATACTTTCAAATTCTTGCCCTGAATCAATTCTTCTCATCTTTTCAGTTGAGGTGAGCACAGATTGGGCAGTTTCCAGGTAATGAAAGAAACCATATTGATATAGATTCATCATCTGACTGAGTAGTTTCTAGCTTCAGGGAAAAGAGCAAGCATATCAAGTAGAGGTGGGGTGATACCCTTTGAAAGCCACTCCTCACTCCTCTACCTGAGCCAGACTGACCCTAAATCAATGCCACCACCCCTGCTCCCTCCTACCTACCTTCCCTACTTGCTGGGAGGGAGGAGGGGCTGCTCAGTGGAAATGTAGATCAGTATCATGGAACATGGACACTAGCTGGAGGTGGAAGTTGAGGCAGGGAAAAAGTAAAGGGCCATGGGACTCAGGCAATCCAGAACTGAGTGGATGAGAGAGTAATGAGTCCATCCCACAATGGAGAAGTGTATAAAGAAATCAGAACACTAGAAAGGACCTCAGGTATCACCTAACCTCATCCTTCACATGCACAGAGACTCAGAAAAGACACCCAGGAAGATTACGGGGCTTAATCATATTTGCCCTGTAAGTCAAAGGCAAAATGGGGGTACCTAACTGCCAAAATAACATTCTTTCCTCATACCATACTGCCAGTCCAGAATATTTATTATCTTCCTTTCAGGAATCATTTTTGAGCAAGGAGGAAATCAAAGCTACCCTCTGAAACCTGGGCATATCCACACGTTTGTGACTGACTGACTGGTGGGAGCCAGTGATGTAGAGATGCCCAACAAAGACCATCTTCCCAGGTCAGATCCCAGGAGGGCCAGGGAGAAGGGCCAAGAGGAGGAGCATCTGGATAGGACAGGCTCACCTCTCCTGCCACATTCTTAGATTTTATAGGCAAGCATTTTATCAAGAATGATAAAACCCAGAGACCTGTGGCATGTGAAGATGTTAGGGTCAGAGTGGGAAGTAAATTTAAGTACTGATTCCATGTAAAACTGAACCCTAGCAATGCAATTTTATCACAAGCAGCAATTCCTATTTCTCACCAGCCAAAAATAATAGGCCATCCTCCCAAGTTGATGGGCTGTGACTTGCTTACTGACTGAGTGGTCTAGACCCACATCAAGATAAGTACTTGGAACTTCTTGCGGTGGACAAGGAGATGTGTGGGCCAGATGCCCTTTTGAGGAAGAACTTGCCTCAACTGCTAGCAGTGGAGTTGGCATTCAGACTTCAGCTGTCCTCCCCTTCAGGAATGGCCTCTGCTGTGGAGAACTGTCTCACCCAAGGTCACACCCCTGCCCAGGGTGGCCCAAACCCAATGACTGATGAATGCAAGGATGCAAAAGCCTGGCCACTGCAGTCCAATATGGGACAACTCCAAAAGGCCACTATAGCCCCCAGAATTCTTCAGGGGTCTGCTGAAACTGCTGCACCTGCACCAAAGCCCTGCTTCTGCTCCTCCCATCCCTGGGTAATCATCCCAGGAATCATTCTTAGCCAATATCCTGGACACTAAACTCTGTAGGGTCTGTCTCCTGGCAAAACCTCACTGGGACATTTCTTCTCACTTGCCTCCTCATAAAGCAAACCTCACGTGGTGGTTCCACTACAGACCTCAGCTTGTCAGAAGTTCAGAGACCTGATTAATTCCCAAAGCTCCAGAATTCCTCCAAGAGCCCATAAATGGAATTCCAGAGTATCATTTGTGCAATACTAGGCAAAGAATTGTTTCTGGTAATGCTGTGTCTTGAGATGGGTTCCACACTATTTAATAATATGCAAAAAAAGAGAAATATGCTTGTGCTGAATCCCATTTTCCCATTCTTTTGATCTGCAGTCTCCAGTGTGGTTACAGTTACTATCATGCCATCTGACTTGAACTGATGATTCGAAGTTCCATAATGTCAAATAAGTCATATTTCAGTAACACTTCCTACCCATTGCTAAAAATATTGTTTCTTCCCACACAGTTATTCCTAATGAGATATTTCAAGCCACCTGGCACCCAGAGGAGTTCCTTGGCTAATCTTCTATGGAGTCCCACAAAATGGAAGCTGTATACAATAGAATCCCATTGGATGCTGGTGTCAGAGGGCAAGAAGAGCAGTGACAACACAGGTTGTTTTGTCTTACAGTTAAGAGATGTTTTTTGGAGCTGTCATTAGACCGACAGTCACTGTGACCTTAGGGGAAAGAGAGTACATTACCATGTGTTTTTGTAGTGAACACAGAGGAGCTGGCCCCAGTTACTGGCTGGCTCTCCTCCAGGACCTTAGTTGCTCTTTCTGATGAGAACCAGTTGGAAACCTGAACAACTCTTAACTCCCAGTGAAATGTAAACGCACTGGGGACCAGGCAAGCCTCCTGTCTGGCTGCATTGCCAACTGATTCTAGCTCTTCCCCAGGCTGCCATGCCTTGCTGATAATGTGCCCTGCCTGCTCTTCCCTCCCTATCTTGTGAAATGCTACACTGTGTTTTCACCTCTTCATCACCCCGCTAGGCCATGTGTTGGATGTTCCTTCTGTGTGATACCCTCCTCCTCCTCTCATCCTGGATCAGGGCCCCTTTGTAGGTTCTCCTAGCTCCCTGTGTAGACTCACAGATGACAGACACAATGCACTCCAATAACCATGTGTACCTTCACTCCCTGGGAGCCTCTAGAAGGAGAGCCCTTTCTTCATTGTACTTGGTGCCCAGCACCATTGTGGACATTTCAGCTAGTATTGTAGTAGCAAAACCAAAATGCAATGGTGTGGTCAACCATGTCTAAACAGCACTTTCTGGTTTTAGTCTTTGAGCCTTACCCTTAAAATTATTAGAAGAGCCCAGAGGGTGGTCCCAAAGAAAACAACAACACATCATCCCATGGCCTTAATTAAGCCTCATCCACTATTCAGACCACATCTGTGGGACATCTGGGAAAATGCTACTAGTTACTCATCTTCAGAGCCAACATTTACTGACTTATGGGTTGAATTGTGTCTCTTAAAAAGTTATGTTGAAATCCTAACTCCCAGGACTTGTGAATGTGACCTTATTTGGAAGTAGGGTCTTTGCACATGTAATGAAGCTAAGATGAGGTCATACTGAATGAAGGCTGGTCCTAATTAGTGTCCTTATAATAAGAGGGGAACTTGGACAAACAAATGGGGGAAAACACCATGTGAGAAGAAAAGCAGAGATTGGAGTAATACGTCAACAAGTCAAGGAATGCCAAGGATCATCCAATAGCTTGAAGAAATAAGGAAGAGTTCTCCCCGAGAGCCTTCAGAGAGAGCTTGGTCCTGCTCACACCTTGATTTCTTGGAAACTAACTCACTGACCAAGCATTTTATTCCATATTCAGTAGTCCCACATAGTGACTCTATACAAACCTCACAATTATGCTGGAAGGTGGTTATTGAGGCCCAGAAAGCCCATGTGGTGTGCCAAAGGAAAGGTCAGTATGAGGTCCATATAACTAGCATAAACAGAGCAGGGACTCAAACCATGTCTCCTGACTCCAAATCCAGCCATCCTTCCAAAGGTTTTAAATCAAATTGTTGTTTCATCATTTGCTTTAGGGATCTTCTAATCTTTATTAAAACATTCCAGTTATCTTCCTTTCTTCCCACTTGCCAAAAGGAGAAATAATCTGAGGCTCTGATGGAATTCCAGATCTCATGGTCAGGAGACGCAAAGCCAGTTGCAGCTGCTCCCTGCCCAGTTTTGTCAGAGATCCTGCCTGGGTTGCTGCACTTGATCTGGGGTCAGGAGAAAGCAGTAATTTACAAGCTGTCTTCACCTGCCAGTGTCATAAAGGGAGTCCATAAGCAATTAGGCACTTCTAATCACTTAATCCTCTTCAAATCTCTGCAAGGGGAAGGTAATAATTATGGAGCTCCGATCTGGCTGGTCCTTGCTTGGTCTTCAGTCAACCAGGGTTATTATAGAATATTAGAAAATACGTTTCCTAAAGACTTCTCCAAAGCATCTGCAACCCTGAATTCGAGCCCTGGGCAGGCTGGGAAGGCCAGGGAAAAATTTGGGTTTCCCTCTATCCTCTCCCTCTGCATGAAGCCTCGCTGTCTCAAAATCCCTCACTGTCAGGATCTTGACTATAAATTGGAATCAGATCCTTCATCGCATCACATCATGTGGGTGACCTCCCCCGTTACCTCTCAGCTCCACAGCTCCTAACAAAGGCCCCAGGTGTATAATTTACCAGGTTCTGCTGGATCAGAGATCCAGCACAATCTCAGGACCCCTGTGTCCAGCTCACTGCAAGGTGGCATTTATATGCTGGAAAAGAGCATTGAACCAGGAGGGAGCTGAAGAACAGGCTACTGCAATCCATTTTTCCAGGGAGCAGAAGGCTTTTCAAAGGCATGGACATTCCCTCCACATACTGGACTAAAAACTCTCCTCTAACCTTCCCAAAGCAGCAGGAATAGCAGTTCTAGATATTTCAGGGTTTTATCTCCAGGTCCTTAGCACTTCTCCAGCCTTCAACACCCACAATGGTTATTCCACAGAAGCACATTATTTATTCAACAGCTGCCAGCTCTATGTACTCAAGTGTCACACCTGAGACTGTTCCTTGTCTTCTTTCTGGAGAATGTGTGCTGGCAAGTCACCAATACAACCCAGTGATATGAGAGGCTCAAATGAAGGACCCCTCAAGAATGATCAGTGAAACAAAAATTGGTTGAATGGATTTGCTGCCAAGTGTGATTTGGGGGTAGCTGGGCAATTTGGAGTGTACCTGGGAAATAAATTCCAGCAGGGCAATGCACTCATTCTCAGGATCTATCCCTTCCTTCCTCTCAGGTTTACAGGTTCTGTTATACACTGCATCCAAAAAATCAAAACTCATACTACCAAAATGGGAACAATTCAGCAAAGACCCAACCAGTGGACATTGAACACCTTCATCAGCCCACCCTGGGGCCTCTGAAAAATGCCCAAGTGTATAACCTACAGGCCTGACAACTGAAAAATGATGAAGTAGGGGACATTGGTAAAAAGCAAAGAAACAAAAACACATATGACATAGAAGTTAAATGAAATAATAGCTTACCTTGAATTAGCAACAAATCTAACTTTCTAAAGTGATTCCACACACCATCATCACATTTTAAACTCACTTGTGGAACATAAGGAATAGCATGGAGGACATTAGGAGAAGGAAGGGGAAATGAAGGGGGGAAATCTGAGGGGGAGATGAACCATGAGAGACTATGGGCTCCAAGAAACAAACTGAGGGTTTTAGAGGGGAGGGGGCCACGGGATGGTTTGGCCCGGTGATGGGTATTAAGGAGGGCACGTACTGCATAGAGCACTGGGTGTTATATGCAAACAATGAATCATGGAACACTACATCAAAAACTAATGATGTAGTGTATGGTGACTAACATAACAATAAAAAAAATAAACTCACTTGGGGTAGTAAAAGTATTTTTAGCTCACATCTGACAGAGCAGAAACTGAAGCCTAGAGAAATTAAGTGACTCACCTCATGTCACGTGTACTGTGGCAAGGTTAAGGTATGAACTCAAGCATTCATGGCATTGGTGTGAGCAGAAATAACAGGTTCTTTCAGGAGGAAGTCCACAGGGTGACCTCAGTACTGCAGGCTATTGTCAATGGAACTAAAACAAAGATACAGGATGCCCTGTGCACCAGGAAAGGGGCTATTTTAGACGAAGCCCCAATTATCCTGATTGCAGGTGCTGAGTGAGGCTCTGAACTATGTGTCAACCACCAAAAAAAAATATCACATCTCCGGTGCTTAGAGCCCTACCTTCCAATTAGTTCAGCTCTCCCATTTCCTTGTGGCTTGGGTCTTCTCCTGAAAAGAAGTGTGTGCATCCCCTGGACCCATTCCCAGATCAATATGGCTAGAGAGCATCAAATAGAACATTTTATACATCTTCATTATCATTTTCAAAAGCTTTGCTTCTCCAGAGAAAATACTCTCGTTTCAAGATTCAACACTCTGCTGATTGCCCATGGAAGAGGACAAAAAGTTTAAAGTTATTAATGGCTATCTCCAGGCAATTACAAACACAGTGCCCTCGCTCAGGCTCCTGGTCTTCCCAGATGCTGCGTGCTAGTTGGCACTGTGCTGCTTCGGAGAGATAATGCAGCCTGGTACCATTGGTGAGATGCTCTATCAGACCTGCAGGTTGTGGCAGCTTTGGAAAAAATAGCGGCATCCTGTAATTTGACTGCAGGCAAGACAGTTGCTCGTGTTCAGGCAAGATAGTCCTGACACGGTGAGAACCCCAAGAGGCCGCTGGGAGCACACGGTGAAAACCTGTGTTCTCGGTGCCGAGGAATTGCAAAAAGCCTGTTATGAAATGTTTCAACCTCCCAGGCTAAAGGCACTTGCTAGTTTAAAACAAAAACAAAAACTAAGGTTGGAGGGGACAGCGAGGGTGAAAATGTATTTAACAAGGATAGAGCTGTGCACCAATCAGGACCAGCCCCAGAAGGAGGCAAGATGTCAAAAGAAGGCAGCAGCCAGCTGACATATGGGCTCCACACAGAGAGGAGGCAGGACCACTCCTTGTCTGTGAGTCCCGGAATTCCAAGGTTTGGACTTCAGCCCCGCTCAAACCCCAGAGAGAGCAGCTTCACAATAGCCTTCCCGAAGCATCAAAGAGCAGAAGTTGCACTAAGGAGTCTGCAGACCAGTTGGCTCTGGCTGAGACCTGGGAGCTAGCAACTCTTCATGAGCTCCCTTTCCAAGGGCTCCCCAAATAACACTTGTTGCTTTTTCCTACAACCTGAAGGTCACATATTTCTCTCTCCTCAATCCATTCTGCCATTGCCCCAACCCTCACACTCAGCCCAATCTCTAGCCCCCAAGGGAGACAGATTCCCCGTTTCCATGTGTCCTTCTCAGACATGAAGGGAACACAGAGGTCCTGGAGCTGGGGTCTGGGGCTCACAGAGGTCTGTTCTGCAGAAGGAGAGTGTTCCCCGGGCCAGGCTGCAGCAGCCACACAGCTCCGTGAGGCTGCCTCTGAGCTGCCTGCCTCTGGATTCCATAATTGAAGTCACTGCGTGTTTGATCACCTCCTCGATGCAGAGTAATTAAAACTGCTGCACTGTTTGTTTTCCATTTCCTTTGATAAATGGTGAAAGTGTTGATGAGCAAAAGGCCCGATGTTCCGCCGCTGTTCCGCCCCACCCTGGCTTCCTCCTTTGCAGGAGTGCCCTGCTTCCCTCTGGGTGGGGACAGCGGCGGGACACAGGAGCAGCGACTCTGTGGGATGGATCCGCCCCCGGCGGCTGGGAAAATGTTTCAGCATGACCCCTCACGGAAAGCTGGCACTGTCCCTTCAACCTTTTAAGGGTAGAAAGGGTCCAGGTAGGTCTTTGTTGCAGAAGGAAAACGAAAAGTACAAGTTCAGGCTGCTGTTTGGCTTTTAAATGCATCCCCCTTCCTCAAGGCCTCTTAAAAGAGAAATGGGGCCATTCAGTCACCCTGGAGAAAGCAGCCTCTGTGTTCCAGTCTCTCCATCTAGAAAACAGGTGTTGTCATATTTGCCCTGCTGATCACACTAAAGGTGTAATGAGAGCTAAATGACATATTGTACGTGAAAATGCCACACAAACCACAGCGCTCCATGTGATGTCGGTAAGTTCCTTACATTATTCTTGCCTCCCTGCGACGTTAAGTGCACAGAGAGCTTGGCTGTTTCCCAAAGCTACATAGTGTCTCTAGCTTGAGCCCTGGCACCAAGGCAGGACCGGGGAGGGGAGGAGGTAGGAGGGCAAAGGGCATTCCAGGGAAGTTTCCACACTTTCCTCTGTAATGAGAGGAGTTCACCCATTCCTCCTGCACACTTCTAGAAGGTGCTGCTGTAGGCCCGGGGCCACCAGCTGACCTCACATAACTGCAGGCTGCTCTCCCAAGGAGCTCCACTCATTGGCAACTGCAAGAAAAATGCCCTTCCTCTAGTAATTTCCATGGTCTCTGTAACTGGGTTGGGAGGCAAATGAAGGCACCTGCAGGGGTGATGTCTGTCCTGGGAGTGCTCCCTGGCATCACCTCTACGTGGCAGCAAAAGTCCATCCACCAGGTGTGGGCTGAACCTGCTTCAGTCAAGTCTGGTGCCCGCGGAGCTCTGACAAGAAAACCTGAGGTCAGCCCTTCTCGGCCTCCAGAGAGCGCTAACCTGCCCAAGGATTATGAGAAATCTATTTCAAAAGCACACATGATATGGCCTCTAATTTAAGCCCCAGACTTTTCCTCAGAACCACAGGGACCAGGCAACCTTCTGGCAGCAGTAATTTTGACAATGAGGGGAGGTTTATCTGCTGGAACCCTGGATTTAGGTGTGCCTTCTGTCTACCTCTTTACGCCGTCAGCTGTCCTGGGAAATCAATGTTACCCTGAATAGAGAGAAATGAAATCCTGTAGACTAGAGAAACAAGGGGAAAGGGATTTGAATGGGAAATAGTGATCTTTGGAGGGAAATGATTCTATCCCAAAGCAACATCTGCCCATGAGAAAGAAAGCCACCGAAACATCTCTACACAAAAGTCACACTCTCCTCTCCATGACCCCAGACTCCACACCAGTGGCCGGGGTCCATCATGTCAGGTGTTCTCCCTGAGTAGCCCTGCAGTGCAATAAAGCGTTTAAATAAAAGCCCTCACCAACACCCACCCAAAAAGATAGTGATTGTTTTTAGTTCTTTGGAGAAATCTAAGGCAACTTAACTTTTTGGGAAAAAAAGCAGGAGTTGAGTGAGGCATGAGTTAGGCAGCAGAATATAATAGAGGAGGAAAAGCACGGGGACATGTACATCAAGGTGTGAGGGCTAGTTATACAACTTTGAGGGAGTCATTTAATCTCTGAGCCTCAGTTTATTCATCAACAAAATAAGAATATTAATAACCATACCATATCATTGTGGTGAGGAGAACAAAGAGGATAAACCTAAAATTTCTTGGTGCATAGTAGGGATTATACTATTATCTTTATTACTACCAACAATATTACTGCTTTGGTAGGGAGAACTACATAATTCTTTGACCATTCGCCTCCTCAAATCAAAACTCCCTTCACTATGGTTCCTGATCTTAAAGACAAAGCCGGCACCCACATTGTTCGTCACCCCCAAAGAATCTGTTTTGGAGAGGACTCCAAACTTGGCACCAAGGAGAGTTCAGAGGTCCCCTGCAGGTCAGTGCTCTTTGTTCCTGGCAGATGGCAAGTCACGCAGGGAAGACAAGCTGCTGTCAGGCTGGTGGATGCCACACCGTGTTGGCATCACAAGTTGTCAGGTCAGACCTGCATAGCCACGTAGAGAGAGCCAGAGAGCCCAACCTGCAAATCTATACATGATGGAGGGGTGGGAGGAAGTTGCTAAGCCCATCGGCCTCTTTCCTGATCTGTACGCACCATGGCTGACTTCAGGCCACTCTCAACACACAACTGCCCTGTTTTCATCATCTTTAAACCAAACAAACATAGCCAGAGACCCCACAAGGAACAGTCTTCTTTTCTGATTTTCTGAGTACTTTCATTATTTACTCGTAATATATTTATAAGTAATGACATTCACCTACCCACCTCTCTCCCACAGATACAGGAAGGAGGAGTAAGATGAAATGCTCTAAGCTTCTAAGGAGAAAGAGATAAAAGACATTATACTGCTATCTCTTGCATTCCAAAAAATTACAAAATGGTTACCCAAACATGCCACCTGTCCCCTGAAACACACACTCCCCTGATTTCTAGATGTTCCCCCGTACCTGTACCTCGTTCAACATATCCCTACTAACGGGGTGGGAGGAAAGGAGAATTCACCCAGATGGCATTACTCACTCCACTCCTCTGCTTCCAAAGCATTATGATGAGAGAGAGAAATAAACATGATGTGTGTGTGTGTGTGTGTGTGTGTGTGTGTGTGTGTGTGTGTATGTGTGTGGTGAGGATCTCCTTCAACACCTAGATCAGTGTCTTGAGCAGAGTAGATACTGGACCAATATCTGCTCAGTTAGATTGTAGTGTATACGCTTGGATATTTAACAGGACTCAAACCCAACCTGAATCCAAAGAGAACTACTGAATACCATCTGCAAATTCACCTGCTTTCAAGGTTTCCTCATCTCAGTAAATGGTACAACCATTCACCCAGCTGCTCAGGACAGAAACTTCAGATCCCTCTTTGATTTGCTCTTTCCTTCCTGCCCATATCAAATCTATTAGCAAGACATGCTGCTTCTAACTCAAAAAAAAAAAAAAAAGGATCCTGAACCTGACAATGTCTAAACTATCTTCAGCAGCACACCTGGAGCCTGAGACACCATCATCTCTCCCCTGGACTACTACAAGGCACTTAACTGCTCTCCTGCTCTCCCTGTCTCTATCTTGCCACCATAGAGTCCATTCTTCGTACAGCTAGGATGAATTCACGGATCAGACACTCTCACTCACCTGCTTACAGCCTAGTAAATCTTCCCAGGCAATGAGAATAACATCCAAACTCCCTGCCTGGCCCATGAGCCCTACTTGATCTGGATGCTGCCTGCCTTGCCAGCCGAATCATCCCCGACTCTTCTCCTCACTCACCACCCTCCAGCCGTGCTGGCCGTCCCTCCATCCACTGGAACATACCAACTTCATACTTGGAATGTTCATCCACCAGACCTTCACCTGGCTGCCTTCCTCCAAATATGACCAAGCCCAACATAAGCACCCACCCACCTGTTTCCTACTGCCATTGCTATCATATCACTCTATTTCCTCTGCTTCAGAGCACATGCCAGTACATAAAGTGATGTGATTTTTTGTTTGTTCATGGGTTGCTAACTTTCCTCAAAAGAATTTAAGCTCTTTAGATAGACACTCCCTCTATCTTATGGATAGCTGTATCCCCAGGGCCTGGAATGCCACCAGGTACATAGTCAGTGCTCAGTAAACATTTGTGGGCTGACCACATTAAGTCGTTTGAGCTCGTACTGTCTCCAGTACCCAGGTTCTTTCTCAACGAATTTAGTTTTGCACACCCATGTGTATTTATAGATTGCATTGGGGGAGGGGATGAGGGAATAAACTCTCCAGTGAGATTATATAAACCCTCGACCTTATGACTGTCCTTACAGGCTAGCTGTTTGCAAATAAGATAATTCTCCTCTTACAGTGTATTCTAGGTCAGCAGTTCTCAAGCATTTTGTTCTCAGGACCCTTCTACACACTTAAAAATTGTTGGGAATCCAAAAGGGCTTTGGTGGGTCACATCTATCAGTATTTACTGTGTTAAAAACTAATATTGAAATTTTTAAAAATATTAACTTATTTAAAGATGATAACAAACCATTATATTTTCATATCTATTTATATAAAATTAATTATATTCTAAATGCAGTGTGGTATCCTAAATTGGACCCCAGAACGTAAAAAGGACATTGATAGGAAAACTGGAGAAATCCAACTAAAGTCTATAGTTACTAATGTAACAATATTAATTTCCTAGTTTTGGCAAATATAACATGGTAATGTAAAATGTTAATATTAAGGGAAACTAAGTGAAGAACACATCAGAACTCTTTGGACTATGTTTTGAACTTTTGTATAAATTTAAAATTATTTTAAAATAAAAGGTTTATTTTTTAAAACTATTTTTTCAAAAAAATTAGTGTGAAGAGTGGCATTATTTTACATTTTTGCAGATCTCTTTTATGTCTAGCTTAATAGAGTTGGATTCTAGTATCTGTGTCTGTTTTCAATTCTGTTGCAATGTGCTGTTTTAGTTGGAATATATGAAGAAAATCCAGTTCACACAGATATGTAGTTGGAAAGGGAAGATTTAAATAGCCTTATCAGATCATTATGAGTATTTTTCTTTGATACTACACCAAAGTTTGACAAGAGTTAAGTGTTCATTGCAATGTGAAATATGAAACCATGATCAGTGAATTTTTTGTACTCCATTATATTAAACTCTGTTGGTTTATCTTGCATTTTGGACAGATCTTTCTCCCATCAATGATTTTGTAACAACATGTACTGATCATTTGGAAAACAGTCACTGAGTTATAGAGATCTTCCCAATGTTGACAAATTTCATTATATAATGTCAAAAAAAGAACATTTGCTAATATCAACCATCTCACCAGAAAAGTCTTTAAGGTTTAGAAAGCTGTCAAGTTCATCATGAGAGATATAATTTTTCCAAAACTCTAATTTTTGCTTGAATGTTTAAATAGTATCACTGGAGAAAAAATACATTCAGTTGTTTGCCTTGAAATGGCAGGCTCATTTCATTCACTTTTAAGAAAATATTTCCCAAATATTTAAATCTGAATAGTCACAATTTGTCTGCCAGCCATCGTTTTAAATAAAAAATAGTGTTCAAGAAAAGAATTTTAAGTCAGTTCACAGCCCAAACAATTGCACATGTACATCGGTATGGAACAGAAATCCATCCCCACTTTATCACACAGGATATTAAAAAAGATGTGTGCTCAAGGGTTGGTGTTTATAATACAAT
Source organism: Phoca vitulina (assembly GCF_004348235.1). NCBI lineage: Eukaryota > Metazoa > Chordata > Mammalia > Carnivora > Phocidae > Phoca > Phoca vitulina. The sequence goes on along the minus strand of NW_022589718.1, from coordinate 3,535,751 downwards.
TAATCATTTCTAAAACTTGAACTAGTACATTCTTAAGTGAAACTGGAAGTTTTTGTTTTTCTCTGTATTTATTATTGCAAGTGTGTGGCAGGCAGTCACACTGACTTCGAGTACAGTTGGTTCCATTGTCTTAATTTGGGCAGGTACCAACGGTTTTACCCATCTTAGCTTCTGCCTCATCAGTCTAAGTGGAGAAGGCAAATAACCCCTTACTGTTATTATGAAACTAATATTGTCATCACAGAGATCCTAAAAGGATCTTAGGAAACCCCAGTGGTCCTTGGAATCACATTTTGTAAACCAGTGTTCTAAATGATGTACCAGTAAGATACCCCAAAATGCAAACATTTATGGAGCATCAACTATATGTAGATCAACTCTAATCATCTGTAGATATCGAGGATTGGACAGCACAAAAGAAATGAAGACAAAGCCCCTTCCCTGGGAGTTTCAAATATAGTTATGTAAACAACAGTAAGATTCCCTGAGCTATAAGGGAATGTCAGTGACAATAAAATAGAGATCACAATGAGAATTCAAAGCACTAAAGCAATGCAGAACTGTGGACCTTCAAGACTCAGGTGGATTAGGTAGGTAAGGATTCCAGGTCAGTCCTTTGGCAGAGTTAGCTCAGGCTTCTGGATATCTCCTCCCACCTTGCTCCCAAGCAATCAACCTAACATGGGTTCTAAAGACCATGGCCTCAGCCCAAAGACTGCAGGTGGAACTGGAGCGAACACAGGCAGGGAGGAAGGATGGCAGAAGGATTCGTGAAAATGGTTTTTGGAAGTTACAACAGTAGAGAAGAGAAAAGCAAAAGACTGGCCAGATACCAGTGGTGGTCAATTTATACATTTGGGTAAAAGAAAGAAAAAAGAAAAGGAAATACTGTGGGATGCTCCAAATGGACTAATTTTTGAAGAAAAACAAAACAAAATGACACACAGAATTCATTTAATGGGAGATCAAAATCCAAGGACAGGTAGGGCATTTTTGAGATGAAGTTTATCCCAGATGAACACTGTACACCAACAATATTTAAAACTTCCACAGCTAATTTGAACACAGTGGCTTTCACGGTTTTCCTCCATCCCCCGCTGTTTGTGTTCATTTCAAATGACATTAGACTTCAAAAATTGGCCACCTGCCCACTTAACTTAGGCTCTTTGTAAATGGTTTGTCCAGACCAGAAGCTATTTGAGCCTGCATTATTTTTCTGACAAGCTGTGGTCTTCTATCCTGCAAAGCCAGCACGTCCTGAATCCTAATGGAGCCCACTAGAGCCCATCAGAGATGGTTATGGGCTTTTCTGCTGGCTGCTTTGATGGCCCTGGTGCCAAATGACTCAAAACCCCTCAGGCTTTCTGTTGCTAAGTTCCAGTGATTCCAAGCAGAGGGCCAGAGACATCTTCAGCAGAGATAAAAACCGTTTCTCTCCCAGCAAATCCACAGGCGCAGTAGGGTTGGGGAGCCACAGCCCTCCACCACAGAGCCAATGGCACTTGGTAGAATTAGAGCCAATTCTTATGGAGGCTGGAGCATTTTCCCAAAGAGAATTGACCCGTCACAAATATTGATGACAGTAAAACTTGTCTACAGGTCTTCCCTGTACATGAATAGCTCTATCCTTCCAGTATTTGGTGCTATCATAATGCTCACCACTGCTTTTTTTTTTTTTAATTTAAATTCAATTAGCCAACATATAGTATGTCATTAGTTTCAGATGTAGAGGTCAGTTAATCATTAGTAACATATAACACCAGGTGCTTATCATATCACATGCCCTTCTTAATGTCCATCACTGAATGACCCCATCCCCCCAACCACCTTCCCTCCAGCAACCCTCAGTTTGTTTCCTAGAGTTAAGAGTCTCTCATGGTTTGTCTCCTTCTCCGATTTCTTCCCATTCAGTTTTCCCTCCCTTCCCCTATGATCCTCTGCACTATTGCTTGTTTTCCACATATGAGTGAAACCATATGATAATTGTCTTTGTCTGATTGACTTATTTTGCTCAGCATAGTACCCTCCAGTTCCATCCACGTCGATGTAAATGGTAAGATTTCATCCTTTCTAATGGCTGAGTAATATTCCATTGTATATATATACCACATCTTCTTTCTCCACTCATCTGTTGGTGGACATCTGGGCTCTTTCCACAGTTTGGCTATTGTGGACGTTGCTGCTATAAACATTGGGGTGCAGGTGCCCCTTCAGATCACTACATTTGTATCTTTGGGGTAAATACCTAGTAGTGCAATTGCTGGGTCATAGGGTAGCTCTATTTTTAACTTCTTGAGGAACCTCCATACAGTTTTCCAAAGTGGTTGTACCAGCTTGCATTCCCACCAACAGTGTAAGAGCGTTCCCCTTTCTCTACATCTTCACCAATATTTGTTTCCTGACTTGTTAATTTCACCACTGCTCTTTAAAGAGGAGTCCCACCCAGTGATCACATCTGACAAGACCCTCGCACTCTGGACAATGCATGAGCCCTGGGAAGTCATAGTCCACACAGGCTAGGTGAGACAGGGAGGGGATTCAGCGAAGTCCAAATCATGCCGTTACTATCTCTTCCTCTGAATTTTTCTCAACTCTCAACTTCCTGGACAGACAGGAAGAAGAAATTTGCCACTAATAAAACAGGGAAATCAGTGAAGGGGTAAGATGGTGCTCATTTTTAGCTCCTTCAAAACATACTCTTTATCTGTTATGTGCATTGACGTGGATGGAACTGGAGGGGATTATGCTAAGTGAAAGAAGTCAAGGAGAGAAAGTCAATTATCATATGGTTTCACTTATATGTGGAACATAAGGAATAGCATGGAGGACTTTAGGAGAAGGAAGGGAAAAATGAAGGGGGAGGAATCAGAGGGGGAGACGAACAATGAGAAACTATGGACTCTGTGAAACAAACTGAGGGTTTCAGAGGGGAGGGAGGTGGGGAGATGAGTTAGCCTGGTGATGGGTATTAAGGAGGGCACGTATTGCATGGATCACTGGGTGTTATATGCAAACAATGAATCATGGAACACTACATCAAAAACTAATGATGTATTATATGGTGACTAACATAATAAAATAACTCCTCTATCTGAGATCCTTAAAAAAAAAAAAAACAAAAAAGTACTCTTTATAATTTGCAATATTTGGTTTTTGTCTTTTACTCTCTATTATATGGTAAGCTCCCTGATATCTCCACAGTACAAGGTCTTCAGCAGAACAGCCCCGCATGGAGACCAGGTGGTGATTTTTCCTCTTTGGATTGACAGGTTTAGTAAGCAAGCATATAGAAGAGGTCAAAGCGTTATGTGCCTGTGAAGATAGCTTCACTTCTGTGGGTCTTAGATTCATGTGTCGATCCAGAGGAACAACTGGAAGAGTGTGGGATCCATGGAAGGCCAGCAGCAGATGGATGAGGAGGTTTTCCCTACCCCTCAGCTCACATTGTTCACTCCATCCATGAAGAGTTCACCTGAGTTTTCCAGGTACTAGGAAACCCCTCATTCCTTCTCTCCACAGCTCTTCTGTTCTCATCTACCATGTTCATCTGCTTGCCTTTGTCTTCCTTGTCAACATGATCAAACATGTTAAATCTGTCTACACTCCCTGTCCGTGGGTATTTGCCATTTACCTCCTCTGGGAAACAAAAGGTGGCCCCAAAGGACCGTGTTTATGACCAGTGGTAAAGCATATTGTGTCCTGACATCCTCTTATCATTAAGATGCATTTGGCTTACATGTAACTAAATTGAGGCAGGGTCTCCTGAGGTCCAAAGAAAGCCTTTGTAATTGCCCTTGACCACAGAATAAACACTATGTAAATACTGTTTCCTCCCCAGCTGGGCCAGGGCTGCCAGTGCCCACCTTGCCTTCCTGATCTCAGCAACTTCAGAAGGATTGTGTTTTCCAAGGAAATTAGATTTATGCAAAATACCGAGTGAAGTCACATGCCTACCTTCAAGACCTCCCTGCTTCCCTTCTGCCTCAGAAGCTGTAGGGGAGCAATCTCAGGTAGCTCTCCCTAACGGGGATGGTCGGCCCCACCCTCACAAGAGGATGAAGAGGCTTAACCAGCAATACAAACCCACAGAAAGAAAACTGACGCTCCTTACTTTTCGTCTCCACTCCCTCCTCTCCCCATAAGCAGCACATGCATGGAAACCCAAATCTTCAATCTCCTAAATTCCCTGTCAATGGCAGTTGGAGGGTCTAGCACCACACACACACACACACACACACACACACACACATGCTTTAAGGATTTGGAGTTAATTGGCAGACAAGAATTACAGGCCAGCTATTTGCCTTTAGTGGGCTTCTAACAACTCGGATTAAGAGCAGAAGCTCAAGGTAAGATGCAGTAACTCTGCTCCCAGTCTACACATGTCCCATTTGATGTCACAGCAAAGGCTGTGTGTTCACATGAGAGATGTACCAATTGCAAATGCAGTGGTGAAAATGTTACCTTACAGTATTAACCAAGCTCCTCTATAACTGCCAACAGCTGAGTTAAGTCACGAGGGTTAAGGGTAGGAAGGATCACAGAATTTCACATTTCCGTGTAGTGATGGCACAGGTATACTTTCAACATCTCCCACATCTACTTTTCAGCCTTATTACTCAAACAACCTTAAAATATAGGAAAGGCTGTTGAGGTTAGTCTGGAGGAAGAGGTTGTTAAATCTATTTACCAAGAAGTGATACAATTCTATGTGGCACAGCAAAAGGAATCAGGACTTTGTGGCCAGTTGGATCAAGGACTAAACCCAGCTCTGGGATCTGTGCCTGGGGCAAGTCACAGATTGTTTCAGTCTCAGTTCCACATCTGAAAATATGGATAATATTTGTTTATACACAGTGTTTTGTTTGGTTATGATCCCAGCCACAAAAGCCTTTTTTTTAGAGATCTTCTAATCCAAACCAAAATGATCATTGGCATGGTTTTAGTACTAGCCTGAGGTGAGGCAGGGGATCCATCAGATGAGTGGCAGCCAAACTGAACCCAGATATGAACCAGTATTCACCAGAGTCATTGTCACACTTTGCCCCTCAGAATGTACAGGCATAAATAATTTATTCATTAGAACAGACATATTTTCACTTATTACAATATCCACTATCATCGTAGGTCCTTTCAAAGGATATGTTATTTCTTTTCATCATGATATTGTTACTTTGGACAATGGCAATGTCTCTTCCTGCTTGCTTCCAGGGGCACACATGGAGCTCTGAAGAGCCACAGTGGAGAGTGACACACAGCCCTAGAGATGTGGGTTGGCCACTTTGGACATTAGGATAATGGCTCCCGAATCTGTTCGGCCCATGGAGAATTTTGGCAGGGAACGCAGACTACATACTACAATGTCTCTCACATTACTGGGAAGAGCTTCCAACGTTACCTAAAATTGTCAACAGATATTCATGAGCATCTATTTGTGTGCCAGAATTTGGAGTTATAGCAAACCAGGCTCTCACCCTGCCTTCATGGAGCTTAAAGTCTGGAGATGGACAGGTGATTGCAACACAGTGGAACAAAAAATCTAACAGGGAAGTGTGTGACGCTACATGAGTCCTAAGGAGGCCATTAAATTCACAGTTGGGAAAGCCAGCAGAAGCTTCTAGGAGGAAAGACTCCAAAGAGGAACAGGTCTCAGATCTCCTCACTGCCTCAAGGAAGCCCTCATGACCACTCCTCCCAATCTAAATGAGGCCCTTCCCACACTCTCATATAGCCCTTGTCCCTTCCCTCACTTATCACCATTTGTATATTCATATTTAATACTGGCCTCCTTGACTAGTTCAAAACCCTATGAGAGGAAGTACCATATCTATTTTGTTCACCAGTCCTCAGTACAGGATCTGGTACATGCTAAGTGCTCTGCATGTATGTGTTGGATGAATTAAGACTGAAAAGGCAGAAAGAATAGGCTGTGCAAAAGGATCGAGGGATAGAAACAGATAATGCATTCAGGGAACAGAACACCGTTCAAGTGATCCAATGATCTTTCGGAGGACAAGAATAGTAGCAAGAGATGAGTCTGGAAAAGGAAAAAAAAAACAAAAAACAAGGAACAAACCAGACAGTGCCATGTAAGCCTTATGAAAGGGTTTGGACTCTATCACAAGGACAATGTGGACTTCTGAAGAGCTTTAAGTAGGGAAGTGAGGTGATCAGATTGGCATTACTCTTACCATGGTGTAGAAAATGTTTAGAAAAAAACAAGATTGAAGGTGGGAAAACCAGTTAAGAGTGTGTATATAAAACCATGTAAAAGATTATGGTGGGCTACTCTAGAATTGAAAGAGAATTTTGAGAAAATTGAGATAAAAAGAAATAAGTAAGAAGCAGAATTTGTATGTGTTGAGGATCCTTTGAAAGTGGTTGAAAGATGGGGCGCCTGGGTGGCTCAGTTGGTTAAGCGACTGCCTTCGGCTCAGGTCATGATCCTGGAGTCCCGGGATCGAGTCCCGCATCGGGCTCCCTGCTCGGCAGGGAGTCTGCTTCTCCCTCTGACCCTCCTCCCTCTCATGCTCTCTGTCTCTCATTCTCTCTCTCTCAAATAAATAAATAAAATCTTTAAAAAAAAAAAAAAAAAAGAAAGTGGTTGAAAGAAAAGGAAAAGTCAAGACCTATGCTGTGACATTTGGCTTAAATGGTGGGGCCATTCACTGTGGCAGAGAACAACCCAGGAGGAGGTCGAAGGTGAGGCTGGGAGGAGGGATGCAGATGGGTTCAATTTATAAGTGGTTAAGTTTCAATTCCTATGGAGCTTCCAGGGAGAAATGCCCAGGAGGTAACTGAATATACAAGAGTAAAGCAACTCAGAGTCAGAACTAGATTGCAGATAGAGATTTGAGAGAAATCCATATAATGGCAGTCATTGAAACAGGGGAATAGATGAAATCCCCTCCCCAAATTAATCAGAATAGTAAACTTTTATGAGACACCAATTATGGAAGACCTTGTGAAAATCATTAACTTATGTCAGAAACCAAAGTAAAGCTATCTACCACGAGGACTCCTGATCAAGTATTCATTTAAAGATTATACACACACTTTTACTGCAGCATCTACCTATATAAAATAATTATCACACCTTATTACTTGCTCAGCAACAAAATCATAAAATCCTAGAATATGGGAATATATTTGTATTCATATTTTATTCATCTCTTGTGCCTTGCACAATGTCCAACATATAGAAAGTACACAAGCAATGTTTGCACATGGCATGGAATTATATGCCTTGATGAAATGACCTTCCCCAGTAAATGAACGTATCTGACTTTTGCTTGGATAGAAATATAGCAGAGTCGTGTTGTCCCAGGCTCAGGAAATCTGGCCCACTTCGCCCCGGACAGAAAGGCCAGTCCAACTGCCAGTGTCTTGAAAATCAGCAGCAAATGGCCTGTCTTTTGATACATGTTCCCTTTGAGAGTTTCCTCTTCTCCCCTTACTACACTGGATATATGCCCACAGATGAAAATAACACTAAAACGTTACTAACCTGACAGTGTTTGCATTTCAAAAGAATTTGGAGAAAAATTGAGAAAAACCACTCTGTAATGGTGAGGTGGCTCTAGGAAAGAGGGCCCTAGGGGACCCTCAGATAGGTAGCCATGCTGGCACCTCCAGTCCTCCCCACATAGGTGGGAAGGGATGACTCTGATGGCCGAGGCAGCTTAGTGGCAAGGGCAAAAGAGGTCAAGTGCCATGCTTACCCTGTGTGGCGTGGGTACCTGCCACGGTTGGTGGCAGCCGTGACTGGCACCAGCATTGTGACTCCAGGTCATTCAGGTGGCCCAATGTCTCAATTCTAAATTCTGGGTCTCTGACTACAGCGGGGCCGTGACTTGCCCAAGGGACTGGTATTTTTATGCACTGTGATGGCAGAAGTTGAACTTGAGCAAATATAGAGACAGGCTCTAGCATGTTAGGAGATGGCTATAAAAAGTCTACCAAATTACATTTCTCAAAAACTGAACTCTACGTCACCACCATATCAAAAGTTGAAAATGCACTGATGCTGATTTGGATGCTACGAAATTCCAATATTTATGAAGTACCAAGTTCCTAAAAATATAAACTCCTGAGCACTTTTATTGAAACACTTACTGAAATTCTTTCTCTATTTAGGAAGTCGGTTCTTTGAATAAAAGAGCGTCAGCACACAGCACAAAATTTTACTGAATGAATTCTGAACAGGGTCAGGAAAAAAAAGGGAAATTAAATTGTACTGGCAAATTTTGATGCAAGATTCCCCTAAAATGTCACTGTGCATGTGTGCGTGTGCATGCGTGTGTGTGGCAAAGGCAAAGGCTGAAAGAATCAATCTTTTGCTGAATTCACAAGTTCTAAATGACTCGTAGCAAGGATGGCGAATGCTACTTTCTCCCACTTCTGAGCTTCACACAGTGTTTTGCACTACAAAGTCCAAGACAAAAAGGAAGTCGTGAATGCAGAATCAAAGGTGCCATTACATGCCAAGACTGATATCCCTCAGAAAATGTCCCCTTCAAACAAAATCTTGCACACAATTTCGCCAGCACTGCCCTCGGAGCGTGAGGACAGCTGTGTGTGTCTGCAGTCAGGGAGCTGCCCTGCCTAGGGCTAGGGAGGCCTTCCTGACAGGACGTGACCTGGCCCCCAGGGCAATCTGTCAGTGACCCCAGGCCTCTCTCCTCCCAGGTCCACAAAGGATGAGCAATGAATATTGACACCACATCTGTTCCATGCTAACCCCCCACTGGGTGATTTAAATACACAGTTTATCTCTCCCAGCAACAACCTAAGAGGGATTGCGCCATTCTTACTTTACTGGGACCAGAAGGAAGCCGGAACTTGGAAAATTAAGTCACCTGAAGTCCGCAGCCTCAGTTTATAAAGCAAAGCCTCAAGCCCAGACTTTGTGATTCCATCTTAGGCTGTTTTCACTGCACCGGGCAGAAGGTGAAAGTCCGAGTCCTAAAAGATGGCCTTCCTTCTCCTACCATTTGCTGAGCATCAATCTGCTTTTCCCAACAGATGTTTGGATTATAGGATGCCAAAGCAACTAACTTTTCACCTTCTCCAAAAGAAAGAGAGCCATGAAGCAAATGAATGGGTAGACTAAAGCCTCAGCTCCAGGAGTCACCCCAGAGATACATGCCAAACTCCAAGCCAGCCTGGTGTTCCCGGATATCTCCTGGCTGAGGGCACGGATTAACAATTCTGTTTCACAGCATCTGCAAGAACATGGCATCCTCAGAATCTTGTACTGCTGTTACCAACCATCCAAGCCCCTAGAAAGAAGGTGATTCCTGCAGCTCTCCCTCCGGAATCTAAATCCATCATTGCAAAGGCATGACATCTGCTGCTGCACCTCTTTGCTTGTGTCCGGTCTCCCCTTCCCACTTGTAACGGTTGGTGGGCATCGGAGGATCCATGGCTGGGCATGAAGGTTCTACACACCGTGCCAATGTCCCAGGGCTGGGAAACCTCAAGTGCCCCATTGTAAGCGGATCCATCTCCACTAATAGCTGGTGGATGTGCATTCCAAGCCCACAGGCACCCCAGGCACATTTCCAACAAACGATGTGGCACACACAGGAATTCATCCGAATCCAGCAAAAATCACTTAGCTTAATAACGCTGCCCTGATTTAATTTTAACTTCTCATAAAGCATGAGAGATGAGTGGGGTGTGTTTGGTGTTTTATGGATTACTGATGAGACTGGGCTCACATCTGGCTGTTTTATGTGTTGTTGTTTTTTTATAACTTCCAAAAAGGAGGGGGTTGAGAAAGGAAGTAGATGGATAATTAAGAGGAGGGCAACACCTGCAAAATGTGCAAGTAAAACGCTCTACCCATGGCAAGGGGAAGTTTTTGCTTCTCTCCGGTGTGTGAGTAGCTGGCAAGAGCCTGAGAGTCCAGAGAGAATGCCCTCCGTTAATGGATTCAGTGCTGTGGATGTGAATATCCACAGGAAAGGCAACACACACGCACGCAAGCATGTACATGCACACATGCACGCACACACACACATACACATCCACACACACAGGGCACACAGATGGAGAAACTATTTTATACTTTTTTCCACTGGTCTGCATTTAAGCAGCACCCTGAGGGCACAGTAAGCCCAATGGTTGCCCACAGAGTGACTGTGGTTTGCAAGCACTAGATTGGAACAGATGTGCTGACAGTCATACTTAACTCTTCTTTCTCCTACTCTAACTTCAGAACACACCCAGCTCTTCACCATCCCTACAGCTGTGCTGTTGGAAGGTACCATTGTCCCTCCATGTCCTCTCCTGCTACTTATTCTAATCTCCAAGGAACAACCAGAGTGATCCTGATAAGCGTTAAGTCAGATCCTATAATCCCTTTGCTCAGGCCTCCCCAGTGGCTTCTCATTTCTCCCAGAGCAAAAGCCAAAATCCTTACAGGGGCTGCATGGCCCAGCATGCTGTGTATGGTCTGCACTCTTCCCCCCTCTTTGCCTGTTTGTCTGAGGCACCTATTTGTTCTACCCTTGCTCCTTAGCTCCTCACATTGGCCTCCTTACTGCTTCTAAAACATGCCAGGCAAGCTCCACCTCAGGGCCTTTGCATTTGGCTGTTGCTTCTATCTGGAAGGCTCTTCTCGGATAGCCATGTGGCTCACTCACTTCTTTTGTGTCTTTGTTCAAATGTCACCTAACCATCCTATGTAGAATTCCAATCATCTCCTGCTACCCTTCCCCCAGCCTTTCCAATTCTTCCTATGCTGTTTTATTTTTCTACTCTGCACCTACTATCTTGTAAAATACTATAGAATTTGCCTGTTTATTCTCCTTGTTTATCTCCACTAGCCGACTGCAAGCTTTCTGAGAGTAGGGCTTGCCGTCCTCGGCTCTACTGCAGAGGCTAGCCCAGGGTCCGGTACAAACAAGCTGGACGACGCAAGTTGGAGTTGCACAAGTCCACTTACATGCAGATTTTTTTCAATAAACATAAAAATCTATGGTATCAATAAATACAGTATAGTACTGTAAATGTGTTTCTCTTCCTTATGATTTTCTTAAAATATTTCCTTTTCTCTAGCTTACTTTCTTATAATAATACAGTATATAAATCATATAACATATAAAATATGCATTTGTATTAACTGCTTATGTTAATTTATGTTCTCAACAAGGCTTCCAGTCAACAGCAGGCTATTAATAGTTAAGTTTGGGGGGGAGTAAAAGTTGGGATTTTTGACCACACAGGGTCAGTGCCCCTAACCTCCATATTGTTCAAAGGTCAACCACATTAACATATTTGTATAATATATGTAATAATATATTATTAATATATGTGTTGAAATGAAGAATCAACAAATGATTTGCAAGTATATTCATATAAAAATGTTTAATTCCATTAAGTTTATATTTATAAAACTCCTATATTCAAAATATTAACAGTGGACAAAATCAAGAGAGCCACGGGATATCAGGAGGCCAGTAGGCAAAGCAACCATGGGCCAGAGCAGCTTGGAAACCTCTGTGAGCGGAATAAGTCATCCTCTGTACCTGGCACTCCCAGCCGCTCTAGGACACCTGCCTGCAGGCACAGCTAAGCTCTGCCACAAAACCATGAACAAAGAATTAAATCTGGCACACCTCCTGCCCTGCACTGTCTAAGGGTTTACTCCAATGGCTTTCTCACGACACAACACCTCCCTGCCCTGAGACCAGGGTCAAGAAAGCCCATTAATCACAGACTGCACATGGACATTGTCAGGGCTTAACCAAGGCCAGGGCATGAAAGCTGAAGGAAAGAAAATGTTTGGGTTAGAATTTTGAAGGCAGAACAAAGTCCAAGGTCATAGACCTTCCCCCTACCCCACCCCATCTTAAAGCAAATATCATCACAATCCCCTCCTGAGCCCTAAGGTTTAATGCTTATCTTAACAAGCTCCTGAGGAACATCTATCCATCCCTCTCTGTTGCTACCAAAGGCAGGTACACCAGTCAGCCTCCCTGACTTTAGGCTCTGCTCATCCTGTCTCTTCTGCATACCACCACCAGATTCATGACTTTAAACACCATCACTCTTAGGGAGCTGCCTTATTAAAAAGTTCATAATTTTACCTAGTATACCAAACTGAAGCTCTCCTTCCTGACCTCACAGACCTGCAAGATGGGCTTTGGCTTTGTTCCACCTGTCCAACCCCATTGGCCACAGCACCCCCACCTGAACCCTCTGGTTCACACACCATTCTTCATTCTACCTTAAACATCTCATGCTTGTCCCCACCTCTCCTCACTCATGTTTGTGTTATTGCCTTTCACTGGAAGACCAACCCTTTAGCCATACAAGTACCACTTATGCTTCTAGAAGACCCAGTTCAACCTTCATCTTCACCAAGGAAATTTACTCCTCTTCTACAACTTTATACCACATTTGGTTTGTTCTGCATAACACTACTGTCTTATATAATATGCTATCAGTTGGATATATATATAAGCCTCCTATAAATATTTACCAATTGACTGTGCCTTCCACCTTTGTACTGATATCTAGAGGATTATTCTTTGCCTATGGGTAAGTAGGGTAACATTGGGCTATGGTATCAGGCATACTTAGACTTAAACCTCCAGCCTGCCACTTACTATGCCTGAATTTGGCACAGTACTTACAGATTTAACTTCTTTTAATCTCAATTTCATTCTCTGTAAAAGATGAATAAAAATATATACCTCCCAGGGTTATTATAGGGACAAAATGAGATGATCCCTAAACTCTATTAGGGCAGGGACTTTGCCTTAGTCACCTCTGTGTCCAGGATGGTAACTGACACACGGTTCTCCTCAGTAATAAAAAATGTGAGTGAATAATATGCATAAAACTCCTCATATAATCTGTTGAGTGATAGATAATTAAAAAAAAAAAAAAAAAACAGAGCTATCACTAATAGCCTTATTCTGATGCAAACTTAGAATAATGTATGACCTCTTACTGAAGCAACCCTCCACGCACCTGGCAGCCATCAGCAGGACACCTCTCCCCCTCTCTTCTGGCTGAGGCAGTGCAGACCCATTAGCTCTTTCTCATTGATCTCATTCCCTAATCTTTTCATCATCATCATCCTTGAGGATCTTTCCAATTTCACACAAGATAAAAATCAAGAAGTCTAGTTAATTCTGGAAGGAAGATTATCCTTCCCAGAAGTTAGTTATTTATTTCATCCATGTCTTCCTGGTACTACTAAAGACCTCTGTATTAGCCTTTCTTTACATGTTATATGTTTTCCTCCCTGACAGAAGATGGATTCCTAGAGCTACAGAGTAAGTTCTGGCACATATTTTCCATCAAACATCACGTACATAACAGATGCTGAAAAAAATAAGTGTTGAGTAATTGAATGAATGTGCCAATTGATGAAGTAAAGCCAATTTTGCAATGGTGGACCTTAAAAATGAATGGCAGAAATGAGGTTAGACTGTGGTCTTGCAAATAGAGCAGAAAACTTCTTTCCAATCTAAGGAAGAGATACTAGAGCAACCAAGGTCTTACAAGACACTCTGAGGAGGAGCTTTTGTTTGCTGGGCCATCTGCTTATTCTTCGTAGTTATCCAGACTCATGTGTCACCCTTCCCTCTCTTCACCAGCCCCCATTTGTAAAGCAAGCCCCATGACCTTTCCATGACCTTCCAAGGAGGTTGGTTGATGAGCGAGACAGTTTACTTGAAACCTTCTCCATCCGCAGGGGAATGGGAATGCTTCAAAGGAAGCACATTATTACTCAACTGTCAGGCGAAGATGGAGCTTACGTCTGACTGCCTGACTGACACACCAGGTGAGAATTTCTATTTTACAAGAGTTGCTACACCATTTGCTTAAGAGTGATATGGGGCAGGTAAAGATTATGAAAAAGAGAAGGAATTTCTTAAGGAGCTTACTCCTCCCTCTTTCATGAGAATGCAAACATGAGAATAACTGGGGGCAGTAGAGAAAGGACCACCAGAAATCTCTCTCCAGAAATATCAAGAGCATTAGGTTGCAATGGACAGGAATTCTCAAAACCTCCATGGCACTGCAGAGAAGGTTAGGGAGGAGTGGAAGCAAGCGGATGGTAGGAAAAAAACATGAAAGAGATTCCCCACCAGGATATGAGTTAGTGCTTCTGTGCCTCTGCAATGGAAGCCTACCCAACCCTTCCATTGGATGGCCCCATTCCCTCATGCTCTTTTCTCCTCCATTAAAGAAGTGCTCTCAGGAAAGGATTTGAAAAACTGCTTCCTGTGGAGTCTAGAATGATAATAAGAACTCATGAGTTACCACTCCTGAATATATGTGTTTTTCAGCTCAGATTAAAGCCTAATGTGAAAGAAATTCATCACAATTTTGGGCTCTCAGGGAAACTATGTGACATGATTTCCAAGTAGAATAGGATATTTGAGATTAGGGCCAATGTGGGCAAATTTGGAAAGTGGGGTCACTGCAGCAGTCAGTCAAAAGGGGAGGCTTCTATTTGAAAGTAGAGGGCGATTCCAAGACCTCTGGAATCACACCGGTGGAGCTGGTACTTGCACTTCACTCCCCATCACGGCCACCATGCTCACACATGCACATGCTCACACAAACACACATGCTCAAGCACACACATGTTCATACACATGCTCATGCATACACACACTCACACACCCATGCTTACACATGCACATGCTCACATGCATGCTCAAACACACACATGTTCACATGTGCACATGCTTACACACATGCTCATACACACATACACACATGCTCATGCGTATACATGCTCTCACACATGCTTACATGCACACATGCTCACACACACTCACACACACACGCTCACATACACACATGCCCATACACACCTCACACCTCAGCAGGAGGCCTCTATTCAGGGCAGGGAAAGCACCCACAGTGAGGAACCCTGAAGGGGTGCCGCACAGAGCAACCAAGATCTCCCCCGGCTTGGAGAGAAGCACAGGGAGCCTCTCCAGGTGCCAGTGAAAACCTCTTTCCTTCAGACACAAGTCTTGTCACAAGATGTGGCTGTTGCTAGGTAACAGTGATTCCTACCCCCCCACACACATACCTCCCGCCTTCCCGCCCTGGACAGGAGCATGAACATCCTGGTAAATGCCTCCACTGTGCTCTCAAAGTCCCCTCTCGGAAAGGCAGGCCTCTGGCCCTGACCCAGGGGGGTTAGTGAGGATGCAAAGGCAGTGGTGACAAGGTGGCGCTCCCTCCAGCAGCCTCTCATCCTGCACCCCCGTGGGTCATACCCAGAGTAAACTGCATGCAACATTTCTGCTGCTTAAAGTTATTAGACTATCATCAGAGAACTAGATTTGAACTTGAGGAGAGAGGTACTGCCGCTGGCAGTGGCAGGGAAGAGTACAGGGGACTGGTTTGTTTTTAGTTTTTGTTAGCTATTTTAGAATTTAAAGAGAGGTTTGCTATTGCATGCAGCCCTTAGAGCACGAGCCACTGGGGCGGTCAGCAGGGGCCGGCCAGCTGAGCTCTCTGCGGACCAGCACAGCAGAAATCCTGGCCTCCAGGATTTTAAATAATCAGGGGCTGTCAGCACTAATAAACCTCAGTCTCTGAAGCCCCGAGAGGTTAAAAAAAAATCTTCCACGCAAGGTGACAAAGAGATTTAGATGAAGAATCCTTCGGGAAAAGGAAGGGGGCAGCCGCAGCTTGGAGGGATGTGTTGCCTTGGGCCCATCTGAGAAACCCCCAGTGTCACCTGACTGGCAAGCCAAGCCCCATATCAGTCTTCCCTGGATGCACAGCCACATGTGCACAGAAAAGATAATGTTAATGTCGCTCCTTATTTGTTTTTCTGTCTACAAAAATGCCCACTTACCAGTATTTAATGGCTCTCAGAAATAAGCTATTTTAGAACATCATCCAAGATGCAAATGAGTCACTGAAAGCTGTCGCTCTGACCTTTCCCTGTCACTGGGTAGATGTTTCCAAATCAACAGCAGCCTTCCCAGTGGCCCCGGTGCCGAGATTCCCTGGTGCAGCAGAGCAATAGCGAACGCTACACCTTAGCTTTTGCTTTGGGGAGTGACAGACCCCCAATGGCCCACAGATCCTTGAAGAGGAAGTCCCTGCGGCTGCACTTAGACAAAATGCTTTCTCCTCCAGGGGCTGCTTCCTCAGCTTCCTGGCCTTGATGAGAAAGCCAAGTCATCTAGCAACGAGTGACAAAGGAAGGCCGCCACAGAGAGCCCTCTGTCTTCTGGAAGATCAAGACACACAGAAACGGGTCAAACAAGGTCCCCCCAGTGTAGTCCCAGAAGCTCTTCAACTGGTTGAACAGCACTGAGAGTTAGGAAGTGCGGCCTTGTACACTGTTTTCGACTTGTGTTGTTTTTGAGGATGTCAATTCTGCTTTGACAACCTCAGTTCCACCCTCAGACACTTGAAGAGTCAAGGTGTTAATATTAACCAAGTAAGCGAGGCTCACGGGAGGGCATTCCACTCCCACCACACACCGACTGCTCCCACTCCAGAGGAGGAAAAGGTGAAGGGAGCTGGTGACAGTGTGACAATTGAACTGTATTTTCTCATATCAAAGGTTCTTTCCCCACAGGAACACACTCACATGCCTTTTCTTCTCTTTAACTGCCACCCCAGACATTACCCCTTATGGAATGCTCAGGCCCGTTGGCAGAATTTTCATATTTCCTGAGATCTGAGAATCCCCACACCAAGAGCCATCCTAGACTCTTCCATTCTCCTCATTCCCCAAAGACCCCTGTCTCTTCCTTATTCTCTTCATCCATGAAATGGGATGATTTTACCTATCCTGGAGGCAGTAACAGTGGTGTGGTTAAGGGCATGGATTGTGAAATCCCTGGTCATGGGAGACCTTGGGCAGCTTATCCAAATCTGTGCCTCAGTTTCCCTCACATATCCATTCTTAACAGTACCTACCTTACAGGGTCATTGGAAAGATTAAGTGAGGATAGTTCCCAGCTCTTAGTAAATGCCATTATCATTATAGAGGAGTTTTAAGAATCAAAAGTAACCTAGGTGCAGCAAGGTACCAATGCCTCTCCAAGTGGTCTCCATCGTTAACACCTCAATCCAGGTTATTGTCCTGGCCTGAACTATTGTAAAAGCCTTTCATCTCTCTGACTCCAGAATCCCACCTCTCCAACCCCTCTTTCATGACACTCTAGGGACCCAGTCATTAATTTACATCATTCCTCTGCTTAAAAACCTTTAATATCTATCTGTTGCTTATTGCATAAAGTTCAAACTCCTTGTCATGGCCTAGAAGGCTCTTCATGGCCAGGCCCATCTCTTCAGCTTCATTTCCCATCACACTGTTCCCATCTGCCTGGAATGGCCTTTCCATTTCATCTGCCAGAACCACTTCACACTCTTCTCCACACAACTCAACCACCGTCTTCTCTAGAAAGCCCCTCTGGCTCTGGCTGAGTAACTGACCTCTGCCTCTTCTGAGACTCTACTCTATCTATCCCTGTTTACACATCTGCCTTCTCTAATAGACTGAGAGTTAAAGACAGGGACAGTGTGTCAGACATCCTTATTTTCCCCATGACTGGCATGATGGCTGGCACTGAGTAGATGTTTCATAAGTACCTGTGGGTGAAGAGTCTGCTCTTGCAATGGCATAAACATAAGCAGGGTCAATGTCAACAATTCTAATCACTGGTACAGCCCCACTAGGAATATTTTAACAAAGTAACCCCTGAGTTAGCCTGGGTATGCTTCCAGTCAATTCTCTCTACCAACAAAGTGGGATTCTGACCAGAAATCTCTGCAGCATGGGACTATATGTAAAGCCAAACACACCCTCCTTATCCTCCCCACCCCCATTCTAGTCTCTCCAGAATCCAAAAGGAACATTGAGTTTTTAACAGTACTTGTACTCTGTTGGCATACTAATTAACACCAATTAATCATCTTCATTAGGTGTAATAATGACTGAGAGAGAAAAGATTAGTTCCAACAAAATATTCTGTGCCTATATCTAGTGTCCTGATGGCTCATGAGATTAACCCACCTAAGATCAAATCCTCATCAAACTACCCCTGCTCTGCTGGAGACCTGTCACTAAATCTCTGGATGATGTCAAAGAAGCAAAAATGCCCAGCTGGGGAAGCAGCCAGACATAGAGATCTGATCTAAACAATCACTGAGAAATTAACTGATGTCCTTCCAAAGCAGGAATTCTTTGCAATCCCAACAGCCCCAGAATATGATACACCCATCAAGTACAATTCCCAAGTCCCTAAGGAGACAGCAAAGTGCATCATATGGTATACCTACTCCTACGTAGTTTCCAGTCAATGAGGAGAGTTCCAACACTCCTCACTGGCCCACTGCCCCTTCTCACAGCCTGTCCCATCACCAGCACTGGCAACTCCAGCCTTCCAACTGTTCCAGCCAAAATCCTTGCAGTCATTCTTGGTTCCCTTCCTTCTCCCCTATATCACAAACTACTCATTAAAAATAAAATTCAAAATATGCAAAGTATCTGACCACTTTCTCATTGCCTCCACCCTAGTGCAGGCCACTTGGACCACTGCGGTAGCCTCTTGACTGGTCTCCTGCTTCCACCTTTCCCTGCCTTTGGTCTATTCTGAACACAGCATCCAGCATGAGTCTTTTAAACAATAAATCTTATCATATCACTCTTCTGCTCAAAATCCTGCTTGTCTCTATGAGTCCTTAAAATTGGTCTACAAGGCCATATATGACATCCCCCTGCTCTTCTCTGACCACCTTCCCTGCTTCTCTTTCCCTTTCTCAGTCTATACAACAATACTGGCCTCCTTGGGGCACCTGGGTGGCTTAGTCGGTTAAGCAAATGCCTTCAGCTCAGGTCATGATCTCCAGGTCCTGGGATCAAGCCCCATATCGGGCTTCCTGCTCAGCAGGGAGTCTGCTTCTTTCTCTCTCTCCCTCTGCCCCTCCCCACCACTCATTCTCTCTTTCTCTGAAATAAATAAATAAAATCTAAAAAAAAAAAAAAAAACCCCACAATACTGGCCTCCTTGTTGCTTGAACACATCAGGCACACTTCCACCTCAGGGCCTTTGCCCAAGTCTTTACACATGTAACCCTCTTCAGGAGACCTATTTATAGACTACCCTATCTAAAATTGTAACCTGATGCCATTCCACCTAGCTCAGCATTCCCAACCCCCACTCCTGCCCCCAGCATTCTGCTTTCCTTTTTCTTTTTTTCTGTAACAGTTATCACCTTCTAAAATTGTATATAATCTACTTGTGTATCATTTGTATTATTCATTATCTGTTTTCTCCTGTTAGAATGTAAACTCAGGGAGAGCATAAGTCTTTGATTTATTCATTGATTTATCCAAGATACAGAGAATAGTGCCTGGTACATAGGAAGTACTCAATCAATATTCACTAGTAAGTAGTAAGAACATTTAAGAGAAGTACACAAAAGTGACTAGAGCATCCTTGAGAGCCAGGGACAGGAGAGGAGAGATCGGGGCAGTTTCCATGGGAGGACAGGACATTGGAACTGAACCTTGAAGGATGGGGTAGGATTTGAACCTGTAGAGTTGAGGGGAGGCATTCAGGTAGAGAGAGGCAGTTCAGGTAGTGGGCCAACAGAGGGTCTCTAGAGAAGAGTCAGGTGTTCAATTAGGCACAGGGCACACAGTGTGCAGCCAGGCAGTGGAGAACTGGGTTGAACAGGATCCACTGCCTTGCCAAGCAGGGAAAGGGCTTGCTGATGGCAGTTGCTCGGGATTCTGTGATGAGTTAGAGGTGTCCCTCCTCTTCACTACTTCTGCTTTATAGAAACATGAACTAGGACTGTTCTGCAAAGCATCATCAACCTTCACAGGCTAGTGGCCAAGAGACCTCAGGCCATTCTCCTTTTCATCTCACCCGCCACATTCATGCCTGTTTAGGGGCCTCTGCTCATGCCACCTTCCCAGCCCGAGACCCTGGCTTCTTCCCTCTCCTTTACGTCCTAAGTCTAACTAAGCCCTAGTTCAACCCTTCCTTGTACTTAACACTTGCAGGCTTCTCTGACCACCACCCAATTGTCACCTTCTTCTGCATGTTCACTGCGCTCTCTAGTACCCACTGAACCCTTCCTTGTTCTCCGCTCATTTGAGGTATGTCTGTCTCCTCATCTACATCATGCAGCTTGTGGGCAGGGCCAATGCCTTAGCCTCTTGTGGCCTCGGCACACTCCTGAACACTTAGGAGGTGTCCCATCAAATGTCTGTGCTTAGGTGCTCTTCGAGAAGCAGAACCGCTGTGGGCCACTGTGTCAGCTGTAACAAGGCACCCATCACATCCAGCTGCTAAGATCACCACCACTTGGAATTCTTTTGAAGAAAAGAAACTCTGAGAGAGCAAGAGTTACATTCTGGGCTCACCTCAAGATGATGGGGGTGGAAGGTACTGGGAAAGCATGTGTATATTTGTTTTTATTTTTATTTTTTTAAGATTTTATTTATTTATTTGACAGAGAGAGACAGTGAGAGAAGGAACACAAGCAGGGGGAGTGGAAGAGGGAGAAGCAGGCTTCCCGCGGAGCAGGGAGCCCGATATGGGGCTCGATCCCAGGTCCCTGGGATCATGACCTGAACCGAAGGCAGACGCTTAACAACTGAGCCACCCAGGCACCCCTGTATATTTGTTTTTAAATGAACGGGCATAACGTATACCAGGGAAGACACCCCCACACACACCTCCCAAGGGGAGTGAAACTCCAGGATTCACCTAGCCGTTTCCTACTGTGTGGTTGGAATGATCCATCCACTAAATCTTACAACTGGGGGCCTACGGCCATGGCTGACAGACACCCCTAGAAAAAATACCCCCCAACCCCAAGCTAATGAGATACAGTTTTCCTAAGCTTTCCCTTCACTCCCACTCTCAAGGGAAAACTATAAAATCTGTTTTACATACCGTTCCCAGGGCAGCTAAGCATACCTAATTTAAACACAATTTCTTTTTTTTTTTTTTTTTTTTTTTTAAACACAATTTCTTAATGGTTGCACTTTTGCACATGAATGCGTTTTGGCTACTGGAACTTTTTTTAGTGCTTGTATCTGATCAGTGGCCCAAGGCCTTCCCTAATTGTAACTCTTGGTCTGACCTGACTGGCTGCAACAGGTGTAGCTTCTGACATGGCTTATCTTAGCAGCAACACCAAAGAAGATGGTGGTGTCTGTATTCATAACTCAACAAAAGAAAAATGCCTCCCCCTCTTCCCATTTTCCTACTGGATTTTCCAGCTGTACTACTCAGAATTGCAGGAGCAGGGCAGATGAACGCACCAAGAACAAGAACATATATCTGCCGATCTTCCATGCACTGAACTTTTTTGTGCTTGTCTCCGGAACTGGCTACTATATTCCCCTGCACAGCGTCTAGGAAAGTAGCAGGACAGCCAGGAACAAAACTAAATTCTTTCTTCTCTGTCACACTTGGCTCTATCCCTGTACTTCAGGTTTCTAGCTCTCCCTAGAGGAACTCTAGATTCATTCTTGGCTCCCTGTCCAAGTGTCACCTATGGGAGTGAACATAAAATCTCTTGTCCAGGTGGGTATACTTAGTACAAAGATAGCCCTGAGTCTAAGTCTTGCCTCTGCCCAACACATCTCCTTGGGTGTGATGACTGTGAGTATAACATGAAACACTGAGCAGGAAGACCAAGGAGCATGTCAACTTGGTTCAGACAAGGGAATAGGTTAAAAAGAAACAGCTAATGAGCACGTGTCTGAAAAGTATTAAACACAATACAGCATATTGGTGTGAGCAGCTGATTAGAGAAAAAGAAATGAATGAGCGTGTGTCTGAAAAGTATTAACTATAATATAGCATATCGGTGCTCACAGCCCCCACTGGCAGTGAAAATACTAGTTATTACCTATGGGATTTCCAAGTTAAGAAGAACAGTTGGGAAACAGGTGGTGTGTGTGGTATATGGTGTCTTCACCGGATGTGGAGGAGGGTATGCGAAGTAGCAATCAGGGCTTGGTGGCCCCAGAAGACAGCTAGGCTGGGAGCTGAATGCTGATGAGCTCCTCCCTGACCTGTCTGCTCCCCACACCCTCAGCAGTGCCAAGTCTGCCCACAGTACTCAGGGGTACCCATCTGGAGAAGGACAGGACCTCCCCCAAGACATTCCTTATAGGAGCCCACTGGTCAGGCTGCAGGGAGGCCAAGACATGAGGGAAAAAGAGAAGATAGAATGTCATGCCCTTCAAGATGGCTACTAAGCTACTAGACCAAGGCTGGTGACCAGCTGTCTTCTCTTTGCTCCACAGAAGAGGAAATATGTTTGGCTACCATAGAGGGAATCGGGTTAGTAAAGTTAAATTTGAAAATAACGTGAAAAGTAGAAAGTCATTCCTCAGTGAGGAAAGAAGAGGAGAAATGTTATCAATCTCAGATGGTTTAAGGCGAGTTATTCCCAGATGTACAAGTATTATCTCAAAGATTGTTGTTGTGGGTTGAATTGTACCCCCTCCCCCAGAAAATTCATATTTGAAGTTCCAAGGCACAGCACCTCAGAGCCTGACCTTATTTGGAGATAGGGTCTTAACAGAGGTCATCAAGCTACAATGAGGTCATTAGGGTAGCCTCTAATCCAGTATGACTGGGACCTTTATGAAAGGGGGAGATTTGGACACAGTGACAGACGTGTAGAGGAAAGACAATTTGAAGAGACACAGGGAGAAGGATGGTCATCTACAAGCCAAGGAGAGAGGCCTGGAACAGCTCCTTTCCTCAAGCCCTCAGGATGAACCCACCTGCTGGCACCTTAATGCAGGACTTCCAGGCTTTTAACCTGTGAGACAGGAAATTTCGGTCCTTCAAGCCACTCAGTCCTACTTCATTACCACAATCCTAGCAAACTAATACAACCGTTAGAGACTCTTTCTACAACTATTAAAAATCCCCAGGAATTTATAAAAGGAATCTTTTCACATTTTATGCCCAGGAAATCTGGTAGGATTAGTTACTAATAAAGCTGTCCTCTTGTTGGACTGTGAGTTTTGGTGACGGGGGTAATTTAATTGAGTACTCTGCCTGGACATCGTAGATACTTAGGAAAGTCCTTTTGTTTTCTGTTGTTGTTGAAAGCTCTTTAACTCCTTTTTACCTAATTCCTAAAAAACAAAAGAAACAAAATACATATGTGTTTGAACACATTCAGGGTTTTTACTTATGTCTAAATATAACTATAAGTGTGTGTCTGTGTGTGTGTGTATGTGTGCGTGCGTGTGTGGAGAGAGAGAGAGAGAGAATTTTCTCCCAAGACTTTCAGTGGGTGGCAGGAAAAAAAATCAGCATCGTGCCAGCATTATAGCTGATGTTTGGTACTATTTATAGAGCCGGCCATGGCCATGTCAGATCTTTAAAAGAAGCAAAACATCTGGGTGCATTCCAAAGCAGAGAGGAAAAACCTAAGTCACAACATATTATACAGAGGAAGGTGGCATCTTTACAAAAGTTACAATTTATATTTGCTAAACATAATCCTGTACCTCGGAGGATCTTAGGGAACCTGATTCTGGTGCTGAGTGTAATGAGAAAAAAAAAAAAAAACCACAATAGCCATTGTATTTTCAATACCTTGAATTTCAATGTAATATTGAAATTGAAATACAATGTATTTCAACTTTTTAAAAAAAGTTCCGAGGTGAATGAGCGGTTTCCAGAGGGCAGAGAACATACAACATCTCCTCAGCAAAGGGCCTCCAAGTGGCCAGTGGCCATCAAGAGTCAATCAAGAGAGACAGCCTCATTGAACTTAAGTCAGCAGCTGCCCTGACATTTTCGGCAGGGCCAAAGTTAGAGCCAAAAATGTCCCTTCCCGCACCTCACTTGAAGGCAAGCAGCACCCCCTTCCTGCCCCACCTCGCAGAGATGTCATAAGGATGAATTGAAGAAAAATATTTAAACTTATCTAACACTTGGGACATCTGCACTAAAGGAAAAAAAAAATCACTATTTCTACAATATTTCACAGACCTAAAGCAAGTGTGTCCTACTTTAAGCAAAACCAATACATTAAAAAAAAAAAAATTCCAGATTTTGAAAGATATATATCAGAACTAAGTTGTCCAATGCACAGAAAAGAGTAAATTCCACATAGGTTGAGGTCTCTGCTTTATTCGCCAGGGAATACCCAGCACCTAACCCCAGACCTGACACATGACATGTCCTCGAAAGGTATTTGTTGAATAAAAGAATTATTTCTGTTAAATAGCCAGCTCCATCAGTGCACTTAATGAACTATAAAATTTGCAAACATTCTATTCAGATACCCCATGCTTCACCATGCGTGATGCCATAGGAGAGAACCCCTGTAACCTGGCTCAGGCTTGGGGACCACTGTGTCCTGTGAGACACACCTGCCCCTGGACCCATGGCCACTGCCAAGTGGCCTACATCATCCCTGCTGTCTCCAGCCCCCATGTTCTAGGAGCATCCTCTGGGCAGGCCTGCTGTTTTAAGATACCTCTTCCTGGTTTCCTAGTGACAACCATAAGGAAAGAGGGCAGCAGGCTCCAGGCTGGGTAAGGCTTTGGTAGTGACTAGACACGTAGGTTGTCACCATCTGTGGCTCCCAGGAAGCTAATGGATTTCAGGGCTGAGAGCAAACCAGGGCAAGCTATCTGCTCTGCTTGCTGATGGCTTCACCGCATACCCGCTTCTGCCTCCTCATTTCTGAATGTTTGCTTTTATCTCCAAAACACTGGTTTCTTCCACATTGGTCAGGGAGAGAAGAGAGAAGGATCCATACACAGCCTCCCAACAAGCTTCCGGGGAATCCACACTCAGGCCTGATCCCCAGAGAAATACTTTCCAAACAGCGCAAGCACTGAATCCACTCAGGTTACCAGATCTCCTATTCTTTCCATCATTTTTTAATTACTTTTATTACAAAAATTAATAAAGGCTCACTGTAAGGTATTTGGAGCTACAGAAGAAAATACAAAAAGGAAAACAAAACTCATCTGTAATCTCACCATCTGGAGAGAATCTCTGTTAGCATCTTGGTGTACTATAGCCATGTTTATGCACATATGTGTGTATTTCATTATGCAGTTTAGAAAATATTTAACCTACGGCTTGATGGGCATGGTCTCATGTCACTAACATTCTTCAAATATTTTTATTTGGCTGCCTACTACTCCACTGTATGGATGTACCATAATATATTTAACTAGTTCCCTGTTATGGGGGGAAGGTGATTCCAGTGTTTCAGAAAAACTAATAACACCACAGTGTACACGTTCATACACACGTTTCTTCACATCTCCGATCATTTCCTCAGGATAGAATCTTAGAAGTAAATCAAAAGTATGGAACTCCCCAAAATCATGCCTACCAGAAAGGTTGCACCAATTACAGTTCTAATAATAGGACCTTATACCATTCTATCATATCTCCATGACACTGAGCAATGTCATTTTTAACCTTCAGTAATTTTATAGCTGGAAAAATGGCATCTCATTTCCATTTTAATTAGCACTTTTATTATTGTTATTATTGGCATTGTTATCAGTGGTAAGAGCTCAACCTCACCACCACATGGTATCCCAGCAAGGTAGGCCCTCTCATCCTCCTGCTACAGAGGGAGAAACTGAGGCCCAACTGAATGACTTTGACAAGGTCAAACAGCTCACTTTCAGAGCCAGGATCAAAGCCTGACTCCAGAACCCCATCTGCCTAACTATTCTGCTCTGCTGATTAGTCACAGAGTCAAACATTTTTCTGTGTCTTTAGCCACTGTATTCCTCTTTCTCTGAACTCTAGTGAGTTTATTTTTCTGTGTAGAAAAACAGCCCTCAGCATTTTGGATGTTTTGACACCACACGCTTGTGCCAAGATTCACACATCACCCCCGACCCCTCCTTCCTCAGCCCAATCCAGCCACCCACCCATCTCCCCACATGTCAAGTGTGACACATCAAGTGTCTCCTCTCTACGTTGCAAAAAGCTTAAACTGGCTTCACCTGAGCCCTCTTGAGATTACTCAGAATGCCCTGGAATTTAACTAAACCCAGACTGGGAAATATCCATTCACAGTCAAAAAAGCGATACTTAATGTCAACCACATGGGGCCAGATCGCCTGGAAGGGCTTGAAAACACAGCCCAGTAGAAGGCCCATTAGAAGCGTCCTCTCCACACAGAGACAGGAGTATCTCCTGACAGACAGCTCCCACGTCAGTGTCACGTTTAAGTGCGCGGGCGGGTACCTGTCCACCACCGTCACTCCTCAGATGCCGGAGGAGATGTGTGCCCACCCTGCCCCCGACACACAGGTGAAATCCTCTCAGCAGATGAGAGCCCCAGAAGCTCTGCCACAGGCAGGTGGGAGACACCCTCCTACCCCGCACACCACCTCACCCTGACAGCTGAGAGGGAGCTGGCTGAGGGGGCTCCCCTCCTTGGGGGTCACCGCCTTGCCCTGGAGTTCATGGCACAGGAAAGTTCTGCAGGGTCATAAACCAGCCTCACGCCTGCCTCGGAGCTCACTCTGCAACTCGCAGCCATCATTTGCTTGATTCAGCTCGGGTTAGGGAGATGGATAGGATTTTCCCACAAATCACTTGATTAGTGTGAGAAATCTATGTTCCTGCTGTTCTAAGCATTGCAGGGATTTTGGGTTCCCTTTAAATCTCAATATTATGGTTCTTGCAGCTTTCAGAGTTTCTTTCCCAAGATTTATTTTTTTTGAAGGCACCGCACTATTTGGAAATTCTATACCGTTCCTCTCTGGTACGCTGACCAGCAATATTTGGGAAGAAGCACTTGAGCTCTGAAACCCAGAAACAGGTCTTCCAACCTTTTTACTAGCCACTCGGAGATGGCTACTGCAGCAGAAGCACATGGAATCCATGACCTGCTCACCCCAGCCCACTAGCCTGGCCCAGCCTGGCCCAGCCTTAGAGAGAAGCCGCCCCTCCCACCCACACCCCTGTCACCCTGCATTCCCACAGATTCTTGCATACGTGCTCTATTATAGGCACTACGCTGGATACTTTAGAGCTAACACTCCACTTAATCCCTACAACAAATCTATGAGATGGTATCCTGAGGTATTTGAGAGCTGGGGAAACGAAGGCTTGGAGCAGCCACAGGGACTCTCTGAGCCAGGCCCTTGGAGATAACTTGGGTTTGGATAAACTCTGGGTCTCTACACCTCTGCGCTTCCATATTCTCTACTTCATCCCCAAAAGACCACCAGAGATAAGATTTGGAGAAAAGACGATGCATCCTCTTCCTGGGTCAGCCCTGAACCACAAACTCCGTAGTGCCTTTATCACTCCCACAAACAACCTCGGGCCCTAAGTGAGCACAGGGTTTTAGACCCTCTGCCATCCAAGAAGAGTGCCCTCTCTGAAACCCGGATGGGCCTGGGGACAGTCACGGGTCCTATACATGCCCGGTTTGGTGCTAGGCCACGCCCCTTCCTGGGCTGCACTGACAGTGCATTGAGGTAAACCGGGTCCCTCAGCACACATTCTGAAGTCCCCGAGCATCCCCCACTTCCCTCAAGCTGCGCTCCTCCCTCCAGTGCCGCACACAGCACAGTCCCGGAGGGAAGCCTCTGCCTGCTTTCTGCTGGGTCTATGCTCTTAGTTGGTTCTCTCTTCTAAAGCCCCCAAGTCAGTTTCCTTCCACCAATCCCACTTGTGCCCTCATCTGTCTTCCTTGCTCTCTCCCTACAGGCATCTAACTAGAACTAAGGAGGTGTTCTATTTCTTCCTACTTTCTATGAACAGTTCCCTCTTCCCAAACTGTAGGGACTTCTCCAGGAGGCTGCTTCTCCACCTCTCCTCCCTTTGTCCTAGGACATCTGAAAGGATGACACCAGAGGGTTCAGTCCCCACCTTATGGGGTCCACCCCACATTCAGATCAAGGACCTTGGGTAGGTCCCTTCTCTCCCCAGGACAATGTCTTCACATAAAAATTAGAGAGAGGAATCCTCCTCTCATTCCTTCCTCTCTCCTGCCTCATAAAAAGATGTAAAAAATAAGTAAGAAGTCTCAAATAAAAAAGCTTTAGAAGGAGAGAGAAAAAAGTACAGCAGGCTTCCCCTAACTCCCCCAACCCCAGGCCAGTGGTCTCTCTCACCTCACGCAACTGTCTGATTTGGGAGGAGTGATAGTAACTCCAGTCAGCAGCTCCATTTCCTCAAAATACAATCGTACAAAAAAAAAAAAAAATGTAACTACGCATAGTTATGCATAGTGATGGATTTAACTAGACTTATCGTGGCGACCATGTTGCAATATATTCAAATATCAAATAATTATGTTGTACACCTGAAACTAATATAATGTTATATGTCAATTATAGCTCAATTAAAAAAAAATACAGCCATATAAGAGCCACCTGGGTAGGCAGCTCCAGGCCTGTGGGAATCTGAGACTGTTTTTTGAGGACTTTCAATCCACACCCTTGTCTTGGCCTTATTAATTCAGTCATAACTCTTCAGAATTTACAGAGCCCCTTTTACAGTGGAAAGCTCAAGTGATAGCATCACCACAAACATTTTAATTTTGATTTAAAGACTCACAACCTCTTCATTGTCTCCCGACCCCCTCCCCCCTGTGCTCAGGGGCATCTGTCTCCACTGCCCATGACCAACGTCCCCTCCCCACCTGACAGCTCTTGATCTTCCTTCCCAGTCACTGAGAAAATGAAGCAACAGGAGAGAGTCCCCACTCTGACCCCCACACATCCCACCTGACTGCCTTGTGAGCACAACTGCCCTTCCCTTCCCTGGCTGTCCACTCGGCCAGCCAGGCCACGCCTGCCCCCGTCACTGGGTCCCAGCCCCTCCCTCCCCATGGCTCCAGCAGTTGTCACCTACATCACCTTTGTGCTCTAGACTCGATTGTTTCCACCAGCACACACACATCCTGGTATTTCCCCCATTTTAAGCACACCCCCCCACACTCCTCCATAAGGTTGTTTCCATAAGCTATCTCCAACACCTTTCCACCAACCCGCTCCGAAGAGGCCTTCACCTCAAGCGCCATCAGCTCGCTGGTGGTCTCCCTGCTAATGCTCAGTTCTCGGTCCCCACCGACTTCACACACCAGCAGTATGTGAGCAGGCCGATTACTCCCTCCTTGCAGGTAGAAGTTACAGAAGATGAGACCTTCCACCTTCAACAACCTTAAAGATTTAAGGGTCAAAACTGTTCAGGGGGGAAATGATGAGGGAGCGGAAGGCTAGATGAGGACAAAGCAGAAGTTGGCACCCTACACCGCCCCGCCCCCCATGTGATAAGTGTGACATTCCTCAGGCACTCCTGGCTGTCCCTGAGCTTTAATAAAATCACCTTTTTACAAAAAAAAAAAAAGAAAGAAAGAAAGAAAGAAAAAAAGAAAGAAAGAAAGAAAGAAAAAAGAAAGAAAGAAAAGAAAAAAGAAAAGAAAGAGAAAGAAAGAAAGAAAAGAGAGAAAGAAAGAAAATGCTTCACTTAGGCTCTGAGGCAATCTTACCTCAGGGGCTGTTCCTTCTCCATCTCCTTTGCTGGTTCATCTTGACGTCCTAGTACAAAGGTCAGCAAACATGGCCTGTGGGTCGGCTGCCTTATTCTGTAAATGAAGTTTCATTGAATGCAGTCACACTCATTCATTTACATGTTGTCTGTGGCTGCTTTTGTGTTGCAAAGGCAAAGCAGACTCGTGGCAGCAAAGAACATATGGACTGAAAAGTTTAAAATATTTACTATCTGGCTCTTCAACAAAAAGTTCACCAATTCCTATTCTAGATCTGTAAGTATTGGAATTCCCAGAATTCAGTCTTTGTAGCTCCTTTCTACACTCACTCTCGAGGTTATCTCATCTGGCCCCATACTTTAAATACTATCAACACACAGACAACTCCCAAGATTTTTCTCTAGCATAGACTTCTCTGAACTCTAGACCCATAACCCAACGGACTAGCAGGAATTTCATTTAGATGTCTAACATCTCCCCAAACAAAATTCTTACCTCCTGTTTCCCCCAATTTTTTCCTTCCACAAACTTTTCCATCTCACGCCAAAAGCCTTGGAAATCATCTGTGAACCCTCTTTCTCTCAAACCCTACGTTCAACCCATCACGAAATCCAGTCGGTTCCACCTTCAAAATATATCCAGAATCTGACTGTTCCACACAACACCCCCCCGCAACTGCTACCACTAATCCAAGCCACCACCCCCTCTAGCCAGGATCATTGCCTCCACACAGCTCTCCCACAGGGAGCTCTCAAGGCACGCACTAGGCAGCCAGAACAATCCCTTCAATCATACACTGTGTTACTCCTTTGCTCAAAACTCTCCAGGGGTTTGATGAAGCTCACCTTGGCCTCATGGCTACATCTGACCCCCCAAGTATCTCCAGCTTCAGGGCCTCTCCTGGCCTGGACTGCCCTTGCCCCAGACATCCGCATGGATCACCCTCCACAGCCCTGGGTCTCTGCTCCGGTGTTACTTTATCACTGAGACCCTCCTGGGGACACACCCTCCTGGACACACCCTCCCCACACACTCTCCCCATTCCCTTGCTCTGCTTCATTTTTCCCCATTTCACATATCGGCCCTCCTACAAATTGACTTCTTTGTTTGCCATCTGTCTCCCCTCACTGGAATAGCATCTCGGGGAGGATGGGGACTGGGTCAGTTTTGTCCGCTACCGCATCATAAAGCCTTAGAACTGTGACTGTCAATTCTCACTATTTTGAGCAATGAGTAAGTGAAAACATCACATTTCAGAAGCTCACAACCCTGTTCAGGAAATTGAAGGATGAGGGAGAGAAGCCCATCATTTCCATCAGGGTGAAATCAAAGAGCAGAGCAGCCTCAAGCTCTCCCAGCCCTGTAGCCTGCAGCATCCCTCGATGACCTGTCCCAGGGAATGGACAAGTTACCCGGTCTCCAGCGGCAAGGGGCCTACTGGCCAGGCCCTCCCTGAACCTCTCTGCAGAGCCTCCTGGAAACCAGGAGGAGGCAGGATGGACAAACAGACAAGGGGCTGCTCTGGAGGCAGAAGGAGCCCCCTTTCCCCCTCCTAGACCCCCACGGTCCCCAGGCCTGGACCAGAAGGGCCAGCACAGCTGGCAGCACCAGCCTGCAATCCGCCACCCACCAGCTGTGTGAACTGCACCTGCGTTGGGTTCCTCTGCAAAATGTGGCTGATGACCAAACGTTTAAGACTTTGAAAAGAAAGGGTAGTCTCAGACTCTTTTTCCTTTCTTATTTATGTCTCGCCACACTTAAAAATCTACAGTTTAGGGGCACCTGGGTGGCTCAGTCGGTTAAGCTTCGCCTTCGGCTCAGGTCATGATCCCAGGGTCCTGGCATCGAGTCCCACATCGGGCTCCCTGCTCAGCGGGGAGCCTGCTTCTCCCTCTGCCCCTCCTCCCACTCATGTACATGCTCGCTCGCTCTCTCTCTGTCAAATAAATAAAATCTTTTTTAAAAATCTACAATTTAGAAAGAGGTTATGCTTCTGTTTTTTCAGTGTGCTAGAAGTTGCTTCCTCGTTTCCAAACACCGCTCTTGAGTTCCCCACCTCCTCCCCATTCTGCTCCGTTTTTCTTTCTTTTCCTTTTGGCCCATAATGTTTCCTTCCTCTTTTCATATTCTGAAAACCTTAAGTTCCAGGCAGGCAGGGGAGGGCTGGCAGAATAGGAACCATCCCAATGCCCCTTCCTGTGTTCTGGAACCCTGCAGGGCAATTTTGTTTTCAGTGGGAGCAAAATCAAGAGAGGCAGCGAGAAGGAGGGAATCCATAGGAAAACCCCAACCCATTACTTCCTCCCTCCCAGTGGCATTGCCCGAGCTTATTACGCAGGAGGGATTCTGAGAAATGAAGCAAAGCCTGGGATGAGGGACACGCAAGGCACCTCTCCGCATCACCTCCTGACCGAGCCACATGGCCCCTCAGTGGCCTCCAACATCACATGCTGTCTCTTGGCTCTGGATCACCACTCACACCAGGAAGGTCCCTTTTCTGTCCCAATCACGCTCATCCTTCAGGGCTCAGGACCCTCATCCTCCACGAGCCTTCCGTGATCACTCGCGCTCTCGTTGGCATCCACTTTTCTCAGGACCTACTGGACTTGGCCTCACGGCAGGACTCAGCTGAATGCACCGTGTTCTGGAAGTCCCCTCACATGTGCTACCATCAACTAAGTCATCAAGTACCTGCCAGGGCCACACGGGGTGCTGTGGCCCACCCCCGCCGCACCCAGGACACGTGCCAGCAAGAAGCCCCTGTCGATTACGAGTAGGGTGGTGTCTGCGGGCAGAAAATCTGGTTTGTTCCATGCTGGCTCTTCTGCCTATTGCCCATACAAACTGAGGCAAGTGGCTTTGCCTTTCCAACTATCAATTTCCTCCTGTGTACAACGGGGAGAAAGACACCTGCCCCATCCACCTCTGAAGCTTGCGAATGCAAAACGTCATACAAATCTGTGTTGTTATTCAAATAAATAGAGCAGCAAAGCAGCCAAGCGGCCCACACCACTCCTCATCCAGCCCTACCTCTTAGCAGGCGTCTCCACTCTCCTCAGTTCAGCCTGTGAAAGCCCCAAGGATGTGGCCCTCAGAGCCGCCACCTGCCCTGCTGAGGGAAAGCGCCTCGGAGAGCCCTGACGCAGCCTGGGCACACACCATGGAGCCAGCCATCTGTGACCGCCACAGACAGCGGGATTCTCAGGCTGCCCAGAGTTTATGCAACAAAGGAAAGCACCACGGGAAGCAAAAGCAGTCTGGAAAACCAGCCACAAATGAGGCACTCAGTCAGGAAGCAGAACCAGGAGGGCACCGCTGGAGACCCTCCGCACCCAAAGTCACTCCTCTAAATGCGATGGCTGTCGGGAGCTGTCCATGCATTCACTCGGTCTTAATTAATAGGTGAGTTAAGCAAAAGGCTTGGCTTCTGGGAAGGAGGGGAGGGTGCTCCACACCTTCCTGCTGGAAATCTACCAGCTATCCACAATAGCACGAGAAGCTCTACAAGACAGCCCACTCCAGAAAGGGTGCACGGGCTCTGATACCCAAGTTCCTTGTCACCTAGCTCTGCCACTCACTAGATTTGTGACCCTGATCCTGACCAAGTCATAGCCTCTCTGAGCCTCAACTTCTCCACTTAGGACATCTGCAGATGTGTGTGAGGCATGTAAACACACCACCTAAAGGCTAAGCTAGGTCTGACCACTGTAAGGGACAAGGCTGGCACTGTGTGTGGAAGGGGGGAGGAGAGAAGGGGAGGAGGAAGGCTGCCCCTGCCCATGGCCACCCTTCCCGGCACAGAGATCCTGCACCCTCAACATCGGAAGCCGACTTTGAGCAGGGGAGCTCGCGCTGCTCGGCCTTTGCACATTTATCCAATCTCACCGAATGGACTGAGGACACCTGGCCGGCTGCCTTATGACTTTTAGGGAGCAAGACAGTGCCGGACACATTGTTACATGTATAGTCCCTGCTCCAACATTTGTGGTTTGAATAACTGATTTAAAGAACGTGCTTTTCTGATGTGTAAAACAACACATTCACTGTAAGAAATTTGGAAAATACGGAAAAGTTTAATAAAAGAATCAGATGTTTCCTAAAACCCGGAGATCACCACCATTATCACTCTGATATATTGTATTCCATTCTATTTTTCATGACTGTATGCATCTTTTTTTTTTTTACAAAATTGTATTTATACTCTCTTTACTTTTAAACCTTTATTTACTTACTATATATTATTAGCATTTTCCCATATTCTTATATATTATTCAATGTAACTTTAATAGCTTCTTTGATTTCCATTTTAAGGATGAGCCATATTAGATTTAATTAATCCCCCCATACAATGTTTTGTTATAATGAATAATGCTGAAAGGAATATCCTTGATTAGAACTATTTTGCACAGCTCTGATTATTTCCGTAGGATAAATTCCTAGAGGAGGAATTGCTTGCTGGTTTAGAGGGTATATTTTTGAGACATGTCTCCGTGCTTGCAAATGATCTTCCCACCAGCTAAGTCTGCAAATGTCCACGTCCTGGCATTCATTACAACACAGGGCGTATCATTTTCATTTTTGCTAGTCTGGTAGGTGGATAATGATATCTTATTTCTAATGTACTATTTTAATTATTAGATAGGTTGGACACTTGTACATCTTTTTCTGGACATTTGTGTTTCTTTTCTCTTTGTTTGAACTCCCTGTTCACATCCTTTGCCTACTCTTCCATCAGGGGACAGACTGATTTTTTAATACTCGATGGAGAAGAGAATTAGTTCATAGCCGTCTTTGCTGACCCTGTCCCCGTGTTTAACAATCCCTCCATTAAGGCATTAACGCTAATGTCTAGCTTATATCCTTTTCCTGTTGTTGCAACCCATTTGCTCCCATCCTGCCTGCAGTGGGGGGCACTGCTCTCTCCCTTTCTCTCTCTGTCTCTTTCCCTCTTTCATCTACCCGTGTGACCTTTCCTTGTCACCTGTCAGCTTCTCCTCCAGGGGATGAAAAATTCATTTTCATTTTTGCTTGACTGAGGATAACTTAGGAAGTCAAAGGGTCACCCTGCGATGCTGTTCCCTCCTCTTCTCCCATTGCCAGGGTCTTCCTTCCTCCCTCATCACTGCTCGCCTCGATGGCAGCAAATGACTTCAGGACCAGGCCCTTAGCCCAGCCTTGCCTCTCCCAAACCTCACCCCCACCCTCCATTCCACAACTCACGCGTCCTAAATGCGAATGTGACTGCCTTTTCCTGCCTAAAACCCTTCTGCTCCTCAGTGTGGCCAGCTGGTCCCTCCCTACCTGGGCACACTCCCAACCCCTGTCTCTCTTGCACCCCCAGAAACATACCTTGTGTGCTCAGATGCAGCAACACCCGAATATTACTCACAGTGCTCTGACACACGGGGCTGTTTCGTGCTTCTGAGTCCTGCCAGTGCGGCTGCCCTCCCCCTCCCCCTCCCCATCCACCCGGTGGGATCCTTTTTATTTCTCAAGTCCCTGTCAGGTGTTGCTCTCTCCAAGAGGCCTCACCTGACCATACCAAGCATCCAGGACATACTACCATCGTGCCCCCCACACCTCATTGCCTTCTGCTGCAGTCTGTGACACCGAAGCGGGGGTCAGGCTGAGTGTCATCCTGAATGGAAAGGAACAGTGGCAGCAGGGCTGAGACAAGGCCACCCTGGGTTAGCCTGCCCATCTGTTTTCTCTCGGTTCTCTCTATGGACGTGGGCTCTTTCACCTTCCCAGGACAGGCGCGGCAGTCCCTTGGCTTTCTGTCCTTTCTTGTGCTCTCCCCCCTCCTCCTCTCCCTCGGCTTCCCGGCTCTCTCCACGCTTCCAGCCTGTCTCACCACCCGGGCAGCCCAGTCCCTGGTGCCAACTGTGCCCTCTTACCCTTGGGCTCCTCAGACACACCTCCTGCTTGGCTGCCTCAGGGGCTAACGGGCTTCCCTTGAAAGTTCCCACAGGACAAGGACCACGCCTATCTTGTTTCTGACGCACTCCCCAGCGCCTGCCTCAGGGCTGGGCACAGTGCTCAGGATGCCTTTGTTAGCACAGAAACGTGGCTCTGGACACCCCCTGCCCAGCACAGCCTTACGTGTTTGTTTCCTTGTACTCAGTGACTACACACATGCACTTCCCAATTATGAATTTATTTTGTGGTGTTCATTTCACCAGTTCGTCTTGCATCGTACGTGGCTCAAACCACTGCAAGGCAAAGCGGGCCCAGCCTCTGCCTCATTCTCGAGAGCGTGAGGCTGTTTTTATCAGCAGGACCCTGCTCCTCCCCTGACCCCACAGGGAGCCAGCCTCCAGGCCTTGAGAGAGCCCACCCCTTTGTCACAGTGTGCCCCTTCCTCGGGCCTCCCCGAAGGCTCTTCCCAGGGGGCTCCAAGCATGCCCCCAGAGATGTATCTGCCCAGTGATGAATCAAGTCTGGCTGGAAGGAATGTGGACTTTCAGCCCCACGTTGTAGAAGCGTCTCTCAGAAACGAGAATCTGAATGAAATTCCAAATTCTGTTTTGTTTTGTAAAGGTAACTGGTGATATAAGGGTCTTGTCCACATCCCATGCATGCTGTGGACGTCTCATTTCATTTATCCAAGGAGGAGCTTGAACTAGATGTCTCAAGTCTCTCAGCTCTATAAGATTCAGATGGAATAATATTTTTCCTCCTCGCATTGTACCCGATCCCCTCTTTTCTGCTCCAGTTTCCGGCAGGCACGCCCTCAGCCCTGGCCTTGCGGCAGCCCCTCCCAATCACTGACTGAGGCTGAAGAGTTTGCTGTATAAATCAGGGAAGGTGGAGTGGAGTACCCCGTGCTAGTAAAGGGCACTCGGTAAACACTGCTTAACTGCAGGTGTCCCTGTCTCCACCACTTGGTTAGAGAAAAATTAGGAGCCCAGAAAAAGTAAATGGTCTATTCAATTTGGAAGCAAGAGAAAAAATGAGCTACCAAGCAAAGAACACTAACTCAAGGGATGGAGGACCTCGACTCTGGTCCTGGCTCTGCCATCGGGTCAGGGCGTGAGGACACCAAGGCCTGCTGCCTCCCTGGGTCCCATTGGCCACAACTGGGAATGAAAGATTAGACTTGGAGAGCCCCAAGCAGTGGACAGGCTCTGCCAGTCTAGGCGGTACCTGGAGGGCCACGCAGGCTGGCCACAGCCCTTCCTGCCATCCCAGGGACTTGGGCCCTCAGCCACTTTGATAGCCTCAGAGCAAAGGTGAGGTTTCTGGGAAACCACAAAGGGCCCTCCTGGGGAAAGGGCCAGGATCCCGGGAGCAGACAGCCCTTCCTGCAGGCTCCTCACAGCGCTCCACCTCCTCCTCCAGCTGAATCTCCTGCTTACCCATTTCCTAAAGATCATCACGGAGGCTCCACAACCTTCCCTTTTTAACAACTCTTGCTGATGGAAAATTCTTCCTCATACCTAATCTAAGTCCATCTGCTGCAATTTCTGTCTATTTTCTCTCGTTCAATCCTACTGGAGATGGAGAACAGCTGGTCGCCATCCTCCATGTAACATCCCCTCCTAAACCAAAATCAGTTATTACATCACCCTCAGCCTGTTTTTCCTGTGGCATAACAACCACCATCCCTCCGACCTGCCTTCATGGATTCCAGCTCCGAAAGCATCCCTGAGCACTGTGGCCCACACTGGAGCACGCTCCGCAAGCTCCAAGTCCTTCTGGAGCTCTAACATCCCCAGCTGGATCTAGGACTCCAGGGGCAACATCCAGAGAGAAGGGCAGAGCAGAAAGGGGATCGATGAGAACACAGTCCAAGCCCCTGGCTGTATATATGAAGAAACTGAGGTCAGAATAGGCAAAATAAGTACAGTGCCAAGGTCAAGTCTGAGGGATCAGGCTCCGGGTGCTAGACACCAAATACTGCCGGCACATTCCCCCACGTGGCTGCAGCATGTCCTTGACGGGGTGAGAGCACGACCAGCCTTCACTGAAAAGCAAAGGTCCACGACTGCCCAGACACTCCCCACCCAAACTCCATCTTCTGAATCCCAAGGCAGATGTCTGCAATTCCACTATGAACAGCTTGGATTTCCATTAAGAACACAAACACTTCTGTCAGTGGCAACACTCTTAACCATTTACACCCTAGTAAGAATAAGTAGATCTGATCCTTCCTAACTCTGGAGAGAGAGAGAGATTTAGGGGTAAGAAGGGAACAAAGAACAAAGGAACTGGGAGAATGACAGGCACATTTCACTGCTGGCTAATGCGTCCAAGGTCAGTCCTTTGCATGGGAGCTGAGGGTGGGTGGGTGTCAGGACAGCGGGGCAGCAAGGGTTCTACGTGATGGAGTCCCAGCGAATCTAACAGGCCTGTGCTCAGAACCGTCTGCCCTGCCTGCCTCATGAGGGGTAGCTGCACCACCACATGTGCTCTGGGGAGGTCTGCGTGGAACAGAACGTGGTGAAGGATTGTTTCACTGCTCCCGCAGGGCAACTCCAGGTGCATCCCAGAATTTTTGACTCCCCTCGGTTAACTGTTCTAGAAGTGAGGTGAGCAGGGTGTCCAAAATTAAATCTCAACCTCTAGGGTGACCTTAAGTGACAGGAAGGAAGAATCAGAAGAGAAGGAAGAAAGAAAGGCATGTATCAGATTAAGTAAGATCGTTCAGCATGCAATAGCTCCCGAGCGGGGAGGGAGGAAGGCGACATGTGTGTGTGTAAGGAAAAGTGAGTCAGGTGAACTATTTACTAACAATTTGGGCTATGAAATTTTCCTAAGAATGAAGGGGAAAAATAACCGTGGGAGGTGAGTACATTTCAGAGCCTAGATTTCAAAACAGCCTTCACCCTGTGATGAATAAAGAGAAGCATCATGCTCCAATCTCTTCACCTTTCAGGGGATACTCCAGACTACTTCAAACCGCCAGACACACACCCCCAGAATAACTGGGGAGTTCACGCCTCCACCCAAGAGAAAAAAGAAGACATCTCAACAGCACTCAACGAAAACACCTAACACAATAAACGTGCTTATTTGATTTCCCCAAAACCACAAAATTAAATTTTAAAATAGAAGGACTAAAAGACTCTTCTCTGTTAAATTTTCATATGTTTTCAATCCTCTTTTCAGGGGACAGTTTTCTTTAACAGCAAAATTGGCACAAAATGATGAGATCAAAGTAGGTTGGCAAAGAGATTACTGATGTGTTTATGATGAAAAGAGACAACAGGAAAGAAAACAGAAAAGTAAGGAAGGGACTTTTACTTGCCAGGTAAGTCACCCAGGGCTTGTGAAAGCAGAAAGAGGCAATCCCTGCTCAGCACAGTAGTTAAAAGAGAGAAAGCCTAGTTGCCCAACTGGGGAGAGGAGAAAATGCTTGATCTATGGATGGTGCTTGCCCAGGGTTCTGGCAAAGGCTACCATGTTTGATGAAATGACGAGTAACAAATTTAATTTTCCGAGCACCAATCAGTCCCTTCACACACAAACAGGCACCATGCTTCACAAGGAACCAATCAGCCTAACACCAGAGATTGAATTCTCCAAAGTAGATCACAGCGGTGGGGCTGGATCCTGGATTTCGTGCCCCATCCAAGGTGAAGTTGCAATGATGGTGTTTTGCATTTCACCAATTATTCTCCAGCTCCTATTATGCTTTTTTTAGTCTAGAGTTGTTATTTTAACGGTCTTTGTTCCAAATGGGGAACTACAAGGAAGAGGAATGAGGAGGAGGGAGAAGAAGACAAGGCAAGCGCTCCAGTGTGTCCCACTGGCACTTTCCAACGCTCCCTCTGCTCCCTCCCCCCACCCTGCCTTTTTTCTCTCCAGCATGAGTCACCATTCAGGAGCTGGTTTAAAAGCCTTACTTTGAACGTCCTCTATCATGATAGAAATCTAGCAGATCAGCATCAATTGAAAGGACCCTCAATTTTCGCTACTGGTTTTTGGTTTGAGGCACCCCTGAAACTCAAAAGCATTTTCTAGTTTTATTACTGCCTTCTTGAAAACCAAAGTGCCCCCACTCAAACTACCCCCACCTGCTGGGTGCCACCTCTCCTGGGCTCTCTGGGGGTCATGTGCCCTAGAGAGAACACAGGGGAGAAGGTGTGTGGCCAAATATGCCCCAACAGCAGACAAAAGCTCAGTGTCCACTCCAGACTCCCAAACACAAAGGCATAATTTGCAGGGCTGTAAGTTTGTTTTGTTTACTGTCAGACAACATGTGCAGAAGAGAAAGCTGACTGTATCCTGACCAAAAAAAAAAAAAAAAAAAAAGTCAGGCAGCTGGTTTTTTAACCATTGTGAGTAGAGCTTCGACAATAATGACTCCCACCCAAAATAGCTGCGTAAAGGAGGTGGAGAACCTGTTGTGGCAGTTAAAGAAAAGAATTAAAAGCTGAGAGTGATTTGTGGAGCCAGAGAAGGGTGACTGTCATCCGCACCTCAGCAGGAAGGGTGTCATAGGGACAAGGGGTTGCTGGAGGATCTCTCCCAGGATGTTCACTTTTTGCCAGGACTGGGAATCGAACTCCCCAGCTTCAGAACTAGGAAAGAAATCAGGGTGAGGCAATTCACCTGACCTCACCAAAGCCCCAGGGACTTGTAAGATCGGTCCTGGACTGACAGCTTCAGAGCATCCAGCAGGTCAGAGGACACACCTGGTAAAGTGCTGTGGGGCATTCAAGTAGGAGCTGCCTGCCCCAAAGCAGGCGGGAAGTTCAAGACCAAGCACATCACCTTTCTCTCCATGGGGACCTTGCTTCCTAGGAGGCCTAACTCCTGTCTGCAGAAGTTCTGGGAAAGGAGTTTTCCCCAGACCCAAAAGTGGGTCTCAGAGCAAGTGAGGCCCTTGTGATCCCACAATTTAGAATGCGCAAGGGTGTTTCGAGGCTGAACCAGCCGCTGACCATGGCAAGCTTTTTGGCTTGAAGAGCAGTGATCAGAAACAGTGTAGATGGTGGCTCCAGCACCCTCTGGGGCATAGACGTACCTGCACACCTACACAGGGGCAGCCCCTAGGAGTCTGCCCCTCCCACCAGCCTCCACCTCTTAGAGCCATTGGCATGCTCTGCCCTGGACAGCCCTTCTCTGATAAGGGTGTAACCTTCACAGGGGATACAGTTTAGCTCCATCCCCTTTATTTCAGGACACACCACCCCTGAAAAGTCTTCCAGTTTTCAGGAGCTCATCAATTAAGTAATCTTTTTTCCCTCCGGGAACTGTTTCGTTGGTTTCTGAAGTTGTGTGTCACACAGATGCCCATCAGGTCAAACAGGACAGCCGCCCACACCCCAGGAAATTTCTTTTCCCACTCCCCCCCCCCAAAAAATGAACTGAGACAGAGTGGGCAAAGGGTAGGAGGGAGGAAGGAGACAGAAGTTTGAGAAAGGACTCAAGTTGAAGGTCACGTAGTTGGGGGAAGGCAGGTCAAGGTAATGGAAAGGGGGCAGACCCTATGGCAGAAAACCCAACCAACCAATCATATTTCTCAGCATCAGCCTCCCAGTAATGGGTTTGCCACGAAGCAGCACATCCAGGGGTGTAATTCCCTTCACCCAACAAACCTGAATTTACACCCCAACCGTGCGGTCACCCTAGCCCCAGACCAGACCTATTTCCACAGACCTCAGTGCAGCTAATTGAGAGAGTAGTAAACAAAGCCAGTTCTAGACAGCGAAGAAGTTTTCTAAATTGTCAGCTTGTTTTTATCCCAACAAAAGACGGTGATTTCCCACCTTTGTCACGTTTCCTCCCCTAAACTTTTCTTTCTGCAATCCGTCTACATATGCTAAACCGCCAGCCACTGAGAATGCCAGAGCCGGAGCAGCACCCCCCGCGACGCAGGCAGGAGTACCTTTTCCGCGGAGCAGAGGGGCTGGCGGCCAGAGGCTCGCTGCCCTGCCGAGCCGTGGAAGGATGCTGTCAGGATGGAGCACGCTGAGGATTACGCGTTCCTGTCTCTGCGACCAGACCTTTCGGCAGCTCGGCCCAACTGTGCTAGCGATGCACTTAGCAATTATCTGCTGGCGCCGACGCCCCGCCCCCTGCTCCTGCGATTGGCTCTCCGGTCCCGGGCAGGACTGCATTGGTTTCAGCAGACCTCACTCATTGCTTTGGCTCCTACTATTATCTAAGCCATCAAAGGAAATAATTCCATGTTTCATTGACAACCTGTAAGGCTCTCCTCCTCGGGCCCGGGGTGGGGGCAGGACTGGGAGTCCAGTGGAGGGGAGAGTAGAAAAAGTGGGGGGGGGGGGGGGGGAGGGGGGGCGCTCGGGGAGGGGGGGGGGGGTGACAGAGAGAGAGAGAGAGAGAGATGGAGCTATCAAGCAAGCAGATTCTTGCTCCAGCATTTTAACTTCCACAAAACAGAGCCCATAGCAACAATTTTCTGGCCTTATTTTTCCCCCAACTGGTGAATGTTCCTGAGGGCAGAGAGAAATATAACAGTGGGGTTTCTGCCTGTGTCAGGCTCTGGAAAGCAGAGCAACGTAAGGGCTGAAGGAATATAGTGATGTTTTTTCCTGGGGCCACCCTGGAGGGCATGTGAAGGTCATTTTAGATTATTTGGGGGGACATATTATGCACCTTCACCGGACTTTGTCCATCATTTTTCCCTCAAAGTCCACCTAAACCCCCAAGCTGGAAGACAATTTCCCTTTGCAGCCTCTTCAGAGTCTCAGAAGAGCTGTTCTTAGAGTCAGTGGAAGTCTGGAATTCCTCACAGTTCTCGCTGGGAGGTCCAGAGAGACAGGCAGGCATTCCAGAGCTCACCATTCTGTTGAACCCTCACTTTTGCTTATTCTGACCGGCTTCAATTAAGATTTAGACGTGTGTCATCAGCCAGAGCAAGGGGAGAGAGGAGAAAGAACTCAAGGGGTGGGGACAGCCTAAATGCTTTTCCTTGTTCAACAAAAATTCATAAAGCACAAGTTTTGGCCTGAATTTCCCTTAATGTATTTTTTTCACCATAAGCAAAGGACATTATTTGGTTGACGATTTTTTTTTAAGAAGAAAAAAAAAGAATTTAAAAGGGGTCTTTTAAGGAAAGCTCTTAGAATGGCAAGTTTCAGATTAGTTAGAAACTAACCCTTCACTGTTCTGGGACCTGCACATCTTTGAGCCCAGGCTGTAGTTCCAGTTCCTCCCCCAAGGCCTGGAACCACAACAACCCTTATCACCATCTGCATCCTCCGAAGCAAATAGCCTGATCCCCCTGCCTTGTCCAGTGAGCAGCTGCTTCATGTGCACATGCCTGGCTTCCCTAAATATATTGCAAGCTCCGTGAGGACAGAGACAGCATCATGTATATCTTTATAACTCCACAGACAGCACCTAGCACTCAGTGAGTGGGCTGACTAATAAAAACCCAGTTCAAAACAAAAAGTGTGCATGGTACTACGCCTCGTGGAATCATCATGGCGCAGGCAGCCCTCATCCAGCGGGGGCAGGGTGGGGAAGGGGCCCAGCCTGGAGTCCAGGAGGCAAAAATTCCAGACTGACACTGTGACTACTGCAGCTAGGAAGTCCCTCCCAGTGCTCAGGGCCTCTGTTCTCTCTAGAAAATGAGGCAGCTCTTCATCAATGCCTTCCTTCTCCCTCAAGCATCAGAAGGAAATGAGATGTGGGATGCACATTTTATTTGTGAGACATCTACCTCCAAAAATTAAGTCATTTCCATAATGGCTTTCCAAATATCAGTATAGCTCAAAGGAGAGTGACCGTATATTAAAAATAAAAAACTAGGACAGGGGATGTGGCAAAATATTTGTTTTCTATTTTATTCACTTGTCTAGATGAAATTTCTTACAAAGAAGCAGTGGTGAAATTAAACTTAGCAATTCATTTAAAATTGACACTGCCCCAGAAAATCTGGCATGTTCCGTCATGGTGTAAAAACCATAAATAACACCTTTATGATTTAAGCAGTAAGATTTCCACATCCAAGAGAAAGTGGGCTTCAGCTTTGTTCCCTCACACTATCCCTCTGTCCTCCGTGAAAAAAATAAATAAATAAGAGAAATAAACTAAATTATAAGAACTCTCTTGAGCATCTGTCAAAAGTTCAGTTGTCCTTAAAGGAAAAGGAAAACACTTCAAGTGATTTTCTAAAATGCTTGGTCTAAAACAGCTTGTCCTTATATGTACTATTTGCCTTTTGAAGATGAGAGAGAGAGAGAGAGAGAGAGAGCTGCAAACAGTTGTTTATGTCAGTGTCTTTTAAACTGCCTGGTCATAAAATATTCTCTTTGAGAGAAGTATGATCCCTCTGTGTCCCATAGATCAACTGCTTAATTCTGAGAGTTAGAGAATGCATATTAAATATACAGATTCCACTGGCACTTGCATTTGTATTAAATATCAGCTTCATATAATTTAAATACACTGGGGTATGAAATGTACCGAATTCCAGTCTGTGGCCAGGACCCTGACAGAGCAGTCCATTTGGACATAACGGTTTCAGTGCCTGAGCAGTCTGCGAGGCTTTAGGGGGGTTCATGTTCCACTTTGAGTCATTAAGGCAAGAATGGGTTTCGTTATTAAAACACACATGAAATAGCGGCCACTGGAACCACCATCTTTCTTGCGGATAACCACTTGCTAATCACCCTGACCTTCCGT
The DNA here is from genome assembly GCF_004348235.1 of Phoca vitulina. Taxonomy (NCBI): domain Eukaryota; kingdom Metazoa; phylum Chordata; class Mammalia; order Carnivora; family Phocidae; genus Phoca; species Phoca vitulina. The sequence continues at coordinate 3,491,654 of NW_022589718.1, read as the reverse complement.
GGGAGGCTGGAGAAGCCCTGCGTTACGCTTCTGTTTATACCATTTTCTCAGTTATCATTTATTTACGCCAAATTCTGTTCCTAAAAGGGAGAAGAGGAGAATAAATCTAGGCAATACCAAGAAAGAAGGAAATGTGTGAAAACATGAGGAAAAAAAAAAAAAAAGAGGGTGACTTTCAACACTACATCTTTGCTAATTGAGTTGAGCCACACAGTACCATTTCAGTGAAAACATGATATTAGCAGGATTTCTTCAAGCCAGCATTGGATGAAGGAAAGGTTTTTCAGAAAACTTCTCCCAGCACAGCTCCCTAAGTAGAGAAACTTGGAGGAGCATACTCACAGCTTTCTCTTCCAGCTGATGGCTGTTGTGAAACTTTATGTAATCTAATTCCTTCTCCCTCCACCCGCCCACTCCACCCCCCAAATCAAACCTGTAGAGCCAGTGATGTTTCCACTAAGTACGAGAGGGGATTGTGGTTGCCAGGAAGGTATCAGTCATCATGAACCATTTTTAATGATTTCATTAATTACTAATGAGTCTTCAGAAAGTTGGTATTAAAAGAGACAGGGCTTCATGAGGTTTGAAGACACTAAGGAATATTTTATTATTTAAAATGCCCTGCTAGGGCACCTGGGTGGCTCAGTCGTTAAGCATCTGCCTTCGGCTCAGGTCATGGTCCTGGGGTCCTGGGATCGAGCCCCGCGTCGGGCTCCCTGCTCAGCGGGAAGCCTGCTTCTCCCTCTCCCACTCCCCCGGCCTCTATTCCCTCTCTCGCTATGTCTCTATCTGTCAAATAAATAAATAAAATCTTTTTAAAAATAAAAAATAAAATGCCCTGCTAAATAAAAGCAGGTGATTCTGGTGGTTCGAGTCATGACTGTATTTATTAGTGAGCCGGAGTTGTAAATAACCTGAAGGAAAGAGAAAGACAGAGACAGACAGAGATTTGTAAGATGAAATTGCCTACCTGAATTCTGTTTTGCTTCAGTTAAATTCTTCATAAGAAATGTGGAGCTAAAAGCTGTCATTAAATATTGTCCAGCAGTGCGCCAATTGACAGAAGTTGGAGAACTGAATTAAGAAGGTCAGCATGCCTTCCGTGCGGCTGGCTGATCACATGTGGCATGAAGCCCCCTTCCAGAATACAGGTCCGCACATGTGAATACAACTGTTGGACACCCTGCCTGCCAGAACCCGTGTCCTAACATAGAAGTCTTCTTGAAAGGACCCGTTGGACATGTTCACAATACCTGCCACACATCATTTTCTCTTTTGTAAATCAGAATAAGAATAATTATTTCTAAGGCTGTTCGCAGAATGATGGCAAACCAACCTACAAAGGATTACAGAAATGTCCTGCCACTTGATATTAAGCAGTGATGTCTTGGCATGGGCCACTATGAATGTGATGCATAACCACTTTGCTCCACTAGTACAGGATGTCAGATCAGCTCTTGGAGTGGGACCAGAAGATGCTCAGAGGGGCAGAAAATATGCTCCAGGCACAGGGCACAGCTTTGGGCAATGGCGTTTCACTTCCTCTTGCCTAAGAAAATTCTCAAACTGCCCCGTCAATGTACAGCATGTAGAAGAGAAGACCCTGGGTATGAAGGTATCATCCAGGTAATCTGCTACAAGGCAAAAAAATTTTTAAGTATGCATATTTTGTTATTAAAGTCATGCCAATTTTGTGTTCTACTCCAAAATATATCATGTTTGTTTTTTTTGTTTTTTTTTTTAAAGATTTTTTATTTATTTATTTGAGAGAGAATGAGAGAGAGCACATGAGAGGGGGGAGGGTCAGAGGGAGAAGCAGACTCCCTGCCGAGCAGGGAGCCCGATGCGGGACTCGATCCAGGGACTCCAGGATCATGACCTGAGCCGAAGGCAGTCACTTAACCAACTGAGCCACCCAGGCGCCCTATATCATGTTTGTTTTAGTACATGAGTTAAAGAATGATTTGCCCCAAGGGTGCCTGGGTGGCTCAGTCGGTTAAGTGGCTGCCTTCAGCTCAGGTCATGATCCCAGGGTCCTGGGATCGAGTCCTGTTCAGCATGGAGTCTGCTTCTCCCTCTCCCTCTACCCCCTCCCCTGCTCATGCTCTCTTGCACTCTCTCTCTCTCTCAAATAAATACATAAAATCTTTAAAAAAAAAAAATGATTTGCCCTAAGTATTTGTGTAACACTGAGTTTCCAGGAAGATGCTTCACACATCTGAGTTACCTGGGGTTTGAGAAACATAGGCTTAAAGTTCCTGGCCTCCCCTCTGGCTTCTGAAGTTAGGTGACACCTGGCTCCATCCTACCGGTCTAGGCTCTTCCACCCTCATCCTGATGTACCCCGGTCCCTGTGAACATGCTCCTTCCGGCCTCCTGATCTTCTCCTGGCTGTTCCTCCCTCCCCAACGTCTCCTAACGAGACCACAGCCAGACTTCAAGAGCCAGGCACATCTCTCCTTCCCTCGGACTCCTATCTGCTTGGCTGTTTCAATTTCCCCTTCTGGGCTACTCTCCAGAAGACAGGTGCTGGTTTCCTCTGTAACAACTTCCAGAACACCAGCTTCCCTTGGTTTCTCCCCACCAAGACCCTCATCAGTTTGCTGGTAGAGCTCTGAGCCTTTTATCCTCTATCCTGAAAGGCTCTGACAGCTCTTAAAAGGCAGCCAATAAGATTCCATCAGGTTCCCCTTAGCCACCACCCCCCACCAAAATAAATCTCCTTCCTCTTCAATGAGGAATGCTTCTGTTTTACCACCTAGTTTATTAAGGGAAGCAGACACTTTTTTCTTTTGACTTTATTTTAGGATCATAAAACAATCAAGGCCTATTTTAAACAAGGTCCTTTCACTTGTATGAAGAGTAGGAAATGACCAATTATTGCTGATTCCCACAGAGACCAGGGCAGAGGGCCTGGCTTTTGTCCCACGGTGCAAGACAGATGGGCTAACTATGAAGAGATGGTCTTGGGATCCAGTTTGCCTCCAGTTTCCCTCTTATCTCTAAATTCCAGTGTATTTCTTCTCATCCCCTCATGCCTCTTTCTCTCCCCTCTTCCCTTCCTTACGATTCCTGCTTTCCTTTTTAATTTTCAATCTTAGACCTCATGATAAATATTCTTAAAATTCTCTTCTTCCTCTTATAGGCAACTTATACTGATCATTGAGCCATTTAGAGAAAAGAAGACATGAAAATCTAACCAAATGGAGTAAATAAAATGCCACCTCTTTGCCTAGATTGCCTGGAGGGAAAAAAAAAAAGAAGAGCAAATATCTGATTTTTTAAAGATTTTAGGCTAAAAGGTGTCTGTGAGGGCCGACTGAAACAGTCATATGGAGCATGTTACTGATGTTTCTGAGGAATTGGGTTGGGGGTTATTCCCAAGGAACTTCAGCAACGGACTCTAAAATCAGCAAATTCACTACAACCAGTCCCATTTCTAAGCATGCAGCATGGATGCCTGAGGGGGCTGGAGGATCCAGCAGGGTGGCAGATGAGGAAGGAAAGAATGATGGCGCCAACTTTTCAGCTTAAATCTTCTTAGCATTGGTTTTACAAAATGTCTGAGCGATGGAGTTTCAGAATCCAACTCTGCTTTTTAGCTGTTAAAGAACTGTTAAGAAGGTCTTAAGCTTTCAGAGGAAAGCTTTGAAATCAACACAAGCTCCTTAAAACAGTCTCTATAACTCAAGACATTGAAGGGCTAGAAAAGAACAGATACGCCAATATATTTATAGCAATGTTACTGGCATGATTAGGAGTGGTCTTCAATTTTTTTCCCCAACTTGCAAGGCACTGCTGGGCTTCTGTGGTCTACAGTTTCTATGAACTGGTGTTCCTTTCATAGTTCCTCCCTCCTGGCTCCATTGAGAGCAGCATTTCTGTAAGGAAATATGGTCCTTCTGCCCTTGTAATAGGCATGGTGCAATGACCCAGTCTATGAGCATAAGGCATAAATGTTGCAGATTCATAAGTGGAAGTTTTAATGAAGCTAATAATCAGTTGCTTAGAAAGGCCCAGCTGGGATTCTCCATCTTGGCAGGTTAGAAACGTATTTCTTGAGGTTATGAAGTAAATGTAAAGCTTCTCCAAAACTAGGCTAGGAAAATTCTGCTGGACTCCTCACTCTGATACTGAAGATTTTGAGAAGTTGGGGGTGGGGGGGGGGAGTTCATAAACAAATGTTTATCAAAGAAGCCTGAGCAATAGGACATTTTAAAAACCAAGATCAATGAAAAGAGTATTTGCTGTTCAATATGTAATGATAATGGAAGTTGGAGAATCCAAGAACAACGTCCTGACCTAACAAGAGCACAGGGCCTGAAACACACTAGGGCTCCATAACAATTTGTTGAAGAGTGGATGAGTGGATGAATGAATTGTATCACTGGCTTAAACCTTTGGCCCATTTACCATGACTTAATCTTCTGGATATGTTTGTAGGAGGGAATGACTTCCTTTCCTGACTTCACATTTAAAGATTAGGAATGTCCCCTAAACATCACATCTTTGTAAGGACCTCTACACACAAGCAACACTACACAAAACTACCTTCACCTTTCCCAATTTATTTTGTCAAACATCCTCACCAAGTTTCCAGGGCTCCCTAACACTGCCTAAAATTACCTCTGGATGGTAGGGTATATGTGATTAATAAAACTTTCTTCCATTGCTCTGGAAGCCCCCTCCCCTCATTGCTAACCCTTCATTTATATCTGATCACTGTCAAGGTCACTGATGCTGATGAAGAGTTAGTGAGGCGTTCGAGTTTTAGGGAACTATTCTAAAATATAGTATGTTTGTATTAGTCAGCTTGGGCTGCTGTAACAAAATACCATAGATTGAGTGGCTTAAAAAAATCAGAAATTTACTTTCTCACAGTTCTGGAGGCTGGAGTCCCAGGTCAAGTTCTGGCAGGGTTGAGTTATGGTGAGGGCTCTCTTCCTGACTTGCAAATAGCCATCTTCTTGCTGTGTCCTCACAAAATGAAGAGAGAGAGCTTGTTGGTGTCTCTTCTTATAAGAACATGAATCCTATCAGATCAAAGCCATGCCCTACAACCTCATTTAACTTTAATCACTTCCCCCAAAGCCCTATCTCCTATAATCACATTGGGCATTGGGGATTCAAAATGTGAATTTTGAGGGGAGCCTGGGTGGCTCAGTTAGTTAAGTGACTGCCTTCGGCTCAGGTCATGATCCCGGGGTCCTGGGATCGAGCCCCACATGCAGTTCCTTGCTCAGCAGGGAGCCTTCTTCTCCCTCTCCCTCTGCCTGCCATTCCCCCCTGCTTGTGCACTCTCACTCTCTCTCTCTGTCTCCCCCTCTTGCTGTCAAATAAATAAATCTTTAAAAAAATACGAATTTTGGGAAGACACAATTTAGTCCATAGCTATGTTCTTTTGTCTTATTAGAACATTTTATTTCTTCCTGAGGATGGATGGAATGGGATGTATGACATCCCAAATTGTAATTTTCTGTGGCTTCTGGTAACTTTTTTTTCCCTTTTCTTTAGCCTCTTCTTTTTCTTCTTGCTATTGTCATTATTAAATTGGCTAATTTTCAATATTAGAAGTTCTAAAAACCTTATAGAATAAAAAACCCACTATTTGTGTGTTACAATAAATGATACCCTACACTATTTGCAGCCTTTCCTCCTGCCTGCATTAGTTCTCCCTTCCATGGCCTCCAACCTTCTTTGACCTTTGGAGCATCCTCGGAATCCCAGGTCTGCATTCTTCTTGAGTGATTCCTGGTGACCTCGGCTCTCCCAAGCCCTCCAACCTGTCCCTTTGCATAAGCAAACAGTCTGGGTAGCAGAGAAGCTCACCCAGTAGGAGATCTATGTGCAGGGAGGGTCTTGTAGAAAGGAGGTGCTCAATAAATGTTTATAGACGGAATGAAGCATCTGTTGGTCTGACATAATTGCCATTTGCAGAGCAGGCTGGAAAAAAGATAGACTACTTGGCCGATATTTGGTGCATTCTTTTTAATTTGGCAAGAGCTGGATGAGGAATCAGAGGATCTGGTGATAATTCCCAGCTATGTCCTTTCCTACCCAGAGCAAGCAACCTTCTCCAAGGTTTAGTTTCTATAACATTAAAAGGTATATTGATGCCTATCTTAAAATAAAGTTAGGAGGATTATTACATGAACTAATGTATCTGAATTCATCAGCATAGTGCTGGATATGAAATCTTTCTCAATAAATGCATTTTGAGTCTGAATAATGTCACATGAAAACAATGCATTACTTCTTCTTATTGTACATACAGAAGTTTGCTGGGCTATTTACTGCGTCTTAGGTAAGTTCTCCTTGATTGAAGTACACTGATACAAAGTAAATTATGGTTTCTTCCTTATGAATATGACTATTATATATCAGCTCCTCTTAAAATGGTTACTTAAAAGGACTGTGGGAGACCGAAGATAACAGTAATTTCCTTTTTTTCCTAGTAATTTAGTAAAAAAAAAAAAATGTTAATCCTTTTAGATATGAACATTAATTCAAAATACAGTATTTAGGAGCAATGTATTAAGAAAATCAAATAATAGGGGCGCCTGGTGGCTCAGTTGGTTAAGCGTCTGCCTTCCACTCAGGTCATGATCCCAGGGTCCTGGAATAGAGTGCCACATTGGGCTCCTTGCTCAGTAGGGAGCCTGCTTCTCCCTCTCCCTCTGAACTTTCCCCCAATTGTGCTCTCTCTCTCTCTCTCGCAAATAAATTAATAAAAGAAAATGAAAAGAAAATCAAATAATAAATACAGTTTGACAATTTTAACAATTTTTACACTTACTTTAATGTGACTTGATTTTATTCTACCAAATATTTGAGTGGAAAACTATTTCAAGTAAGTTTACAAGTCTTAATCTTTATTCCTCTAATCAAAAGTCTTCAGGATTGTGATAGTGACTCTGGCATTATGGGAACAAATGTCAGCTTGGCATCAACAGTCCTTAGCTATGAAAGCACTATGTAATAGAAACTATGGAAAACAGCTAAAATAGTGTTTTGAAGAAAATTCCTTATGAATGCATTAATAAATAAAATGTCCTAAATACTTACATTAATAATCAAAAGAAACTGAAAAATTTAATTAATTTAATTTAATTAAACATACTATAAGCAAGTTAGAAACAAAAAAGAAATATGTCTAAAATAAATAGAAACAATGATTAATTAAAATAAAACCAGAGATTAATAAATCAAGAAACTAAAAACGGCAGGATAAACACATAATTAAATGGTTCTTTGACAAAAGCAAACAATAAAATTAATAAGCTGCTAACTCACCCAATCAAGCAAAAGAGGGAAGTAGAATGACTCAAAATATGAAATGATAAGGAGAAAATAACCTCAAATACAGGAGAAGTTATCTGAAGAGGATATTTTATTCATCTTTATGCAGTAAATTTGAAAACCCAAACACAATAGAAAATATAAGAGATGAAAATGTAACATAATTGAGATAGTAAATCCAAACAGACCCATTACCATAAAAGAAATAGAGAAAATTGTCAAAGAACTACACCCCCAAGAGATAGCAGGTTGTTTTACACAGGGATACTACCACAATTTAAGAAAAAGATAAATCTGACATTATTAGAGCTGGCTTAAAGCGTATTAAACAGAAGGAAATCATCTAAATCTTTCTATTAAAAAAAAGGTAATACTGATACCAAAATCTGAAAAAGAGAGCAGATACAGAAAATACAGGCTAATTTTACCTCTGAGTCAAAACATAAATCTTAAATAGAATACAAGACAAACAATATTAAGTAGAACATTAAAGGAATAATGCACCATGACTACATGAGGCTTACTGTAGAAATCAAAGAATGATTCAATATTAGAAAGTTGATTAACATAATTTACCATATTATCATTTCAAAATAGATTTGACTACCACTGGACTATATGCAGGTAGAGACCTGTCTTTTCTGTTTGTTACTATATTCCCTGTAATCGCAATATTTCCTGGGACACAGTAGGTGCTCACTTGTTGAATGAATCAAATGCTTGAGAAAGGATCACATAATAATTGCCATAGATTTCAAAAAAAGTACTTGATGAATTTGAAATCAATTATTGATAATTTTTATGAAATAGAAATACATGGGTACTTCATTCAAAAGTATAAAAGGCTATGTACATATTTGCATGTATCTGTGTATAGATATCACCACAAAGGCTAGTATGAGGCTTACTGTAGAAATAGCACGAGCATTCCCATTAAAGTCAAAAATGAAATAGTGATATATATATTTTCATCGTTTTTATTTAACCTAGATCTGGAGGCACTAGCCTATACAATTATATAAAGAAAGAAGAGATACAAATTTTGAAGGAAAGGAAATACAACTAGTATTATGTGAGTATGATATAACTGTATATGTAGAAAACATAAGAGAATAAATTTACAAATAATACAAATAAAGATACTGATAAATATGTCTGACTATATAATTAACCTACCAAACTAAATAATTTTGGTATAAATAAAAATAAAAATTAGTTGGAAGATATAATTAAATAACAGTAAGAGTAAAGTTAAAATATTTGGAGGATACAAAAAAATATGTAACATCTACATGATTAAAACTTTAAAGTGCAATGAGGGACACAAATGAAAAATTTAATGAATAAAAGGCATGCCATGTTCTTCAGCAGAAATATTCAGCATCATTAAGATGTCAATTCCCCCTAAATTAGTCATAAAATAATGCAACCCATAGTACTTTTGGAAGGAAAGGGGCAAACAGGCAAATGGGTTTTATTCTTCATAATAAAAAATAAATAAGCAAAAAGAATGAGTGTTTTTAAAAAGAAGAACCTCACCAACTGTTAAAATATATTGTAAGTTATAAGAATAAGACTGTAGTGCCATTTCTTGACTAGACAGACCAATGAATGGCTCCAAAAAGAAAGGCCAGAAGTAGATTTGAATTCATGTGATAAAGTAGCATTTCAAATCAGTGCACTAAACATGGATTACTATATAGAAATGGTATTGGGACAGCTGTATTACCAGCTGAAAAAATACAAGTATATTCTTCAGTGCATATTTTCCATAAAATGAAGTTCAGATGGATCAAAAATTTAAATACAACAAAGGGAATACTAAAAAGTATTTGAAGTATGCTACGAGGAGATTTTGTATTACAGTTTTTTGTGGAAAAAGTCTTAGTAAATATGACACAAAATCCAAACACAAAGAGAAAGATCCACACATTTGCTCACAATAAAGAAAGCTTCTGCATAGCTAGTGGGGGTAGGGATGGGTGAGACGTAAAATAAACAAGATCAGAGGCAAGTAACAAAATGGAGATAATATTTATAAATAATAGTACACATAAGCAACTTTCTTTTTTTTAATTTTTTAAATTTTTTATTGTTATGTTAATCACCATAAATTACATCATTAGTTTTTGATGTAGTGTTCCATGATTCATTGTTTCTGCATAACACCCAGTGCTCCATGCAGAACGTGCCCTCTTTAATACCCATCACCAGGCTAACCCATCCTCCCACCCCCCCTCCCCTCTAGAACCCTCAGTTTGTTTTTCAGAGTCCATCGTCTCTCATGGTTCGTCTCCCCCTCCGATCTCCCCCCCTTCATTCTTCCCCTCCTGCTATCTTCTTCTTTTTTTTTTCTTAACATATATTGCATTATTTGTTTCAGAGGTACAGATCTGTGATTCAACAGTCTTGCACAATTCACAGCACTCACCATAGCACATACCCTCCCCAGTGTCTATCACCCAGCCACCCCATCCCTCCCACCACACCCCCCACTCCAGCAACCCTCAGGTTGTTTCCTGAGATTAAGAATGCCTCATATCAGTGAGGTCATATGATACATGCCTTTCTCTGATTGACTTATTTCACTCAGCATAACACCCTCCAGTTCCATCCACGTCGTTGCAAATGGCAAGATCTCATTCCTTTTGATGGCTGCATAATATTCCATTGTATATATATACCACCTCTTCTTTATCCATTCATCTGTCGATGGACATCTTGGCTCTTTCCACAGTTTGGCTATTGTGGACATTGCTGCTATAAACATCGAGGTGCATGTACCCCTTCGGATCCCTACATTTGTATCTTTGGGGTAAATACCCAGTAGTGCAATTGCTGGGTCATATGGCACCTCTATTTTCAACTTTTTGAGGAACCTCCATACTGTTTTCCAGAGTGGTTGCACCAGCTTGCATTCCCACCAACAGTGTAGGAGGGTTCCCCTTTCTCCGCAACCCCACCAACATCTGTCGTTACCTGACTTGTTAATTTTAGCCATTCTGACTGGTGTGAGGTGGTATCTCATTGAGGTTTTGATTTGGATTTCCCTGATGCCGAGTGATGTTGAGCACTTTTTTATGTGTCTGTTGGCCATTTGGATGTCTTCTTTGGAAAAATGTCTGTTCATGTCTTCTGCCCGTTTCTGGATTGGATCAGTTGTTCTTTGGATGTTGAGTTTGATAAGTTCTTTATAGATTTTGGATACTAGCCCTTTATCTGAGATGTCATTTGCAAATATCTTCTCCCATTCTGTTGGTTGTCTTTTGGTTTTGTTGACTGTTTTCTTTGCTGTGCAAAAGCTATTTATCTTGATGAAGTCCCAATAGTTCATTTTTGCCCTTGCTTCCCTTGCCTTTGGCGATATTTCTAGGAAGAAGTTGCTGTGGCTGAGGTCGAAGAGGTTGCTGCCTGTGTTCTCCTTTAGGATTTTGATGGACTCCTGTCTCACATTGAGGTCTTTCAACCATTTGGAGTCTATTTTTGTGTGTGGTGTAAGGAAATGGTCCAGTTTCATTCTTCTACATGTGGCTGTCCAATTTTCCCAACACCATTTGTTGAAGAGACCGTCTTTTTTCCATTGGACCTTCTTTCCTGCTTTGTCAAAGTTTAGTTGACCATAGAGTTGAGGGTCCATTTCTGGGCTCTCTATTCTATTCCATTGATCTATGTGTCTGTTTTTGTGCCGGTACCATACTGTCTTGATGATGACAGCTTTGTAATAGAGCTGAAAGTCCGGAATTGTGATGCTGCCAGCTTTGCTTTTCCTTTTCAACATTCCTCTGGCTATTCAGGGTCTTTTCTGGTTCCATACAAATTTTAGGATTATTTGTTCCATTTCTTTGAAAAAAGTGGATGGTATTTTGATGGGGATTGCATTGAATGTGTAGATTGCTCTAGATAGCATTGACATCTTCACAATATTTGTTCTTCCAATCCATGAGCATGGAACATTTGTCCATTTCTTTGTGTCTTCCTCAATTTCTTTCATGAGTATTTTATAGTTTTCTGAGTACAGATTATTTGCCTCTTTGGTTAGATTTATTCCTAGGTATCTTATGGTTTTGGGTGCAATTGTAAATGGGTTCGACTCCTTAATTTCTCTTTCTTCTGTCTTGTTATTGGTGTATAGGAATGCCATTGATTTCTGTGCACTGATTTTATATCCTGCCACTTTACTGAATTCCTGTATGAGTTCTAGCAGTTTTGGGGTGGAGTCTTTTGGGTGTTCCACATAAAGTATCATATCATCTGCCAAGAGTGAGTTTGACTTCTTCTTTGCTGATTTGGATGCCTTTTATTTCTTTTTGTTGTCTGATTGCTGTGGCTAGGACTTCCAATACTATGTTGAATAGCAGTGGTGATAGTGGACATCCCTGCCGCATTCCTGACCTTAGGGGGAAAGCTCTCAGTTTGTCCCCATTGAGAATGATATTTGCTGTAGGTTTTTCATAGATGGCTTTTATGATATTGAGGTATGTATCTTCTCTCCCTATACTCTGAAGAGTTTTGATCAAGAAAGGATGCTGTACTTTGTCAAATGCTTTTTCTGCATCTATTGAGAGGATCATATGATTCTTGTTCTTTCTTTTGTTAATGTATTGTATCATGTTGATTGATTTGCGGATGTTGAACCAACCTTGCAGCCCAGGGATAAATCCCACTTGGTCGTGGTGAATAATCCTTTTAATGTACTGTTGGATCCTAATGGCTAGTATTTTGGTGAGAATTTTTGCATCCATGTTCATCAAGGATATTGGTCTGTAATTCTCCTTTTTGATGGGGTCTTTGTCTGGTTTTGGGATCAAGGTAATGGTGGCCTCATAAAATGAGTTTGGAAGTTTTCCTTCCATTTCTATTTTTTGGAACAGTTTCAGAAGAATAGGTATTAAGTCTTTAAATGTTTGGTAGAATTCCCCTGGGAAGCCATGTGGCCCTGGGTTTTTGTTTTTGGGAGATTTTTGATGACTGCTTCAATTTCCTTAGTGGTTATAGGTCTGTTTAGGTTTTCTATTTCTTCCTGGTTCAGTTTTGGTAGTTGATACATCTCTAGGAATGCATCCGTTTCTTCCAGGTTATCTAATTTGCTGGCATAGAGTTGCTCATAATATGTTCTTATAATTGTTTGTATTTCTTTGGTGTTGGTTGTGATCTCTCCTCTTTCATTCATGATTTTGTTGATTCAGGCCATTTCTCTTTTCTTTTTGATAAGTCTGGCCAGGGGTTTATCAATCTTGTTAATTCTTTCAAAGAACCAGCTCCTAGTTTCATTGATCTGTTCTACTGTTCTTTTGGTTTCTATTTCATTGATTTCTGCTCTGATCTTTATTATTTCTCTTCTCCTGCTGGGTTTAGGCTTTATTTGCTGTTCTTTCTCCAGCTCCTTTAGCTGTAGGGTTCGGTTGTGTACTTGAGACCTTTCTTGTTTCTTGAAAAAGGCTTGTATTGCTATATACTTTCCTCTTAAGACTGCTTTTGCTGCATCCCGAAGATTTTGAACAGTTGTGTTTTCATTTTCATTGGTTTCCATGAATTTTTTAAATTCTTCTTTAATTTCCTGGTTGACCCATTCATTCTTTAGTAGGATGCTCTTTAGCCTCCATGTATTTGAGTTCTTTCTGACTTTCCTCTTGTGATTGAGTTTTAGTTTCAAAGCATTGTGGTCTGAAAATAGGCAGGGAATGATCCCAATCTTTTGGTACTGGTTGAGACCTGATTTGTGACCTAGGATGTGATCGATTCTGGAGAATGTTCCATGGGCACTAGAGAAGAATGTGTATTCCGTTGCTTTGGGATGGAATGTTCTGAATATGTTTGTGAAGTCCATTTGTTCCAGTGTGTCATTTAAAGTCTTTATTTCCTTGTTGATCTTTTGCTTAGATGATCTGTCTATTTCAGTGAGGGGGGTGTTAAAGTCCCCCACTATTATTGTATTGTTGTCAATGTGTTTCTTTGCTTTTGTTATTAATTGCCTTATGTAATTGGCTGCTCCCATGTTAGGGGCATAGATATTTACAATTGTTAGATCTTCTTGTTGGATAGACCCTTTAAGTAGGATATAGTGTCCTTCCTCATCTCTTGTTATAGTCTTTGGTTTAAAATCTAATTTTTCTGATATAAGGATTGCCACCCCAGCTTTCTTTTGGTGCCCATTAGCATGGTAAATGGTTTTCCAACCCCTCACTTTCAATCTGGGGGTGTCTTTGGGTCTAAAATGAGTCTCTTGCAGACAGCATATTGATGGGTCTTGTTTTTTAATCCAATCTGATAGCCTGTGTCTTTTGATTGGGGCATTTAGCCCATTTACATTCAGGGTAACTATTGAAAGATAGGAATTTAGTGCCACTGTATTGCCTGTAAGGTGACTGTTACTGTACATTGTCTGTGTTCCTTTCTGGTCTATGTTGCTTTTAGGCTCTCTCTTTGCTTAGAGGACCCCTTTCAATATTTCTTGTAGGGCTGGTTTCGTGTTTGCAAATTCCTTTAGTTTTTGTTTGTCCTGGAAGCTTTTTATCTCTCCTTCTATTTTCAATGACAGCCTAGCTGGATATAGTATTCTTGGCTGCATATTTTTCTCATTTAGTGCTCTGAATATATCATGCCAGTCCTTTCTGTCCTGCCAGGTCTCTGTGGATAGGTCTGTTGCCAATCTAATGTTTCTACCATTGTAGGTTACATATCTCTTCTCCCGAGCTGCTTTCAGGATTTTCTCTTTGTCTCTGACACTCGTAAGTTTTCCTATTAGATGTCAGGGTATTGACCTATTTTTATTGACTTTGAGAGGGGTTATCTGTGCCTCCTGGATTTTGATGCCTGTTTCCTTCCCCAAATTAGGGAAGTTCTCTGCTATAATTTGCTCCAATATACCTTCTGCCCCTCTCTCTCTTTCTTCTTCTTCTGGAATCCCAATTATTCTAATGTTGTTTCGTCTTATGGTATTGCTTATCTCTTGAATTCTGCCCTCATGATCCAGTAGTTGTTTATCTCTCTTTTTCTGAGCTTCTTTATTTTCCATCATTTGTTCTTCTATATCACTGATTCTCTATTCTGCTTCATTTATCCTGGCAGTTAGCACCCCCATTTTTTATTGCACCTTATTAATAGCTTTTTTGATTTCGATTTGGTTAGATTTTAGTTCTTTTATTTCTCCAGAAAGGGTTTCTCTAATAACTTCCATGCTTTTTTCAAGCCCAGCTAGTATCTTTAAAGTGATGGTTCTGAACTCTAGATCTGACATCGTACTAATGTCCATATTGAGTAGGTCCCTGGCAGTCGGTACTACCTCTTGTTCTTTTTGTTGAGGTAATTTTTTCTGTCTCGTTATTTTGTCCAGAGGGGAATAGATTAATGAGAGAACAAAATGCTAACAGGGTCACAACGTCCCCAGAAAATATACTCTAAACAAATCAGAAAAGACCTGAAGCTGGGGGGAAAGAAAGGGAAAGAAAGAAAAAAGAAAAAGATAAAAAAAGAAAAAGAAAATGGTAAAAACAAACAAAAACAGAACAAAAAAAAAAACAGAATATGATCAAATATGATCAGGCTGGTGCATAGATCAGTGCCACACACTAGATTTTGGGTGTATTTTGGTCTGTTAGAAGAAAGTGCCTCCCAAAATTTTAAAGAAAGAAAAACTTATATATGTACAAAAATAAGGGTTGATATGATGAAGGGATGGAATATGACTGTAAAGATGAAAATTATAAAAAATTTTATAAAAGGAATTGATAAGAAGTTGTTTGAAAAAAGAAAGAAGAGGATTTATAAAAAAAGAAAAAAAAGGGAGAGAATGTGATCAGGAAAGAGAGTAGAACAAAGCCATACACTAGAGATTTAGGGTATATTTTGGTTTGTTAGAAGAAACTGTATCTCAAAATTTTAAAAAGAGAACAACTTATATATATGTGCCAAAAATAAGGGTAACTACTATGAAGGGATAAAATATGACTCTAAAAATGAAAAATAAAAATGTTTTTTAAAAAAGGGATTGATAAGATGTTGGTTGAAAAAGGGAAAAAGAAAAATTCAAGAAAAAAAAGACAGTTAAAAAAAAATTAACTTTGAAAGACTAAAGAATCATGGTAAAAAAGCCATGGATTCTATGTGCATTATTCCCCTAGCACTGGAGTTCTGCCGTTCTCATTGATCAGTAAACTTGGTCTTGGCTGGCTGTTCTCGCTGATCTTCTGGGGGAGGGGCCTGTTGCCGTGGTTCCCAAATGTCTTTGCCAGAGGCGGAATTGCCCCGCCCTTGCCAGTCCAGGCTAAGTAATCTGCTCGGGTTTGCTCTCAGGAGCTTTTGTTCCCTGCAAGCTTTCAGTTCGGCTTTGGAGGACGACAGTGAAAATGACGGCCTCCCAATCTCCACCCCAGAGGAGCCAAGAACTCGGGGCCCCACTCCTCAGTGAGCCCCAGAGAAAGCAGTCAATCACTCCCGTCTCCCCGGTCTCTGGCCGCACTCCGTGCTCACCCGGCCTGTGACCGAGCATTTCTATCTCTGGCACCCGACCCTGTGTGGAGTCTCCAAACCCAGCAGGTTCCTTCCGGTGCGCTCCCGCGCCGCTCCTCCCAGGGGAGGAAGGAGAGTCTCCCCGGATCTGCCGCCTGTTGGGTCCCTGTTGGAGGAGCAGTAGCCCGACTGTGCTGCGGATCAGGGTTTATGGCAACCCCGAGCTGAGAGCCCGCTCCTAGGCTCCGTCTCTGCAGCCGGCTTCCCTGCTCTGATACCTGGGAGCTCTACCGCACTCAGGCACCCCCAGTCTTTCTGTGACCCCGAGGGTCCTGACACCACACTGTCCCATGAGGGCTCCACCCCCCGCTTAGCCACTGGAGCGACGTCCCTCAGCGAAGCAGACTTCTAAAAGTTCCGATTTTGTGCTCCGCTGCTCTATCACTTGCCAGAAGCGGCCAACGGAGGCCCCCTCCCCCACCATCTATCCTCCCGAATATCACCTTGGATTCACTTATCCACACATCCTACCTTCCAGAAAGTGGTCGCTTTTCTGTTCAGAGAGTTGTTGCTATTCTTTTCTTCGATCTCCTGTTGAGTTTGTAGGTGTTTGGAATGGTTTGATCCCTATCCAGCTGAATTCCTGAGACCAGACGAAATCCAGGTCTCCTCCTCCATCTTGCTCCAGCAACTAACTTTCTTAATATAGAGAAATTTCTTATGAATTAGTAAAAGGCCAGTAATCAGTAGGAAAATGAGCAAAAGAAAAAAAGAGAATATTTATTTCTACAAAGACTTAAACATAAGGATGTTCAACCTGACTCTGAATGCAAATGAAAAGTACAATCAGATATTTTGCACCTACCATAATTTCACATAGACTAAGAGTTAAAAAAAAAAAAAGCTTGATAAGTCTATGTGTTTGGCCATAGGGTGGGGAAACAGGTATCCCATTCTCTTCTAAAGGTACAGAAAATTGGGAAACTAAACAAAATGTAGGACACATCCTTTTGTCCCCATAATATCACTTCTAGGAATTCATACTACAGATTTATTCCCACATGTGTAAAATGATGTATGTATAAAGATATTTATCACAGCATTGTTTGAAAGAGCAAAGAGAGGACACAACCTTCAAATGTGTTCAAAAAAAAAAAAAAAATCCCAGTATTTCCAGACAATAAAAGACTATGTAGGCATTTTTTTTTAAAGATTTTATTTATTTATTTGACAGAGAGAGACACAGCAAGAGAGGGAACAGAAGCAGGGGGAATGGGAGAGGGAGAAGCAGGCTTCCCGCTAAGCAGGGAGCCCGATGTGGGGCTCAATCCCAGGACCCTGGGATCATGACCTGAGCCGAAGGCAGATGCCCAACGACTGATCCACCCAGGCGCCCCAGACTATGTAGGTATTTAAAAAGAAAGAAGCACTGGATAGAATCTGACATGTTAGCATTCCCCAAGGTATGTTGCTATTGGGGAAGGGAAAATTTTCCCCTAAACATCTAGATTCTTTTGGCTGGTCTAATTAAACTGACACAAGACACATTAATAGAAGGGAAAAAATTAATTTCATTCATACATATAGCAGTCTCATAGTATAACACCCAAAAGTGACCACAGCAGGCTGTTTATATACCTTTTAAACAAAGAAACAATACATGTGTGGGGCACCTGGGTGGCTCAGTCGGTTGAGCGTCTGACTCTTGATTTCGGCTCAGGTCATGATCTCAGGGTCCTGGGATCGAGCCCCATTCAGGGCTCCCCACTCAGCAGGGAATTTTTCTCTCCCTCTGTCCCCCCTGCTCATGTTCTCTCTCTCAAATAAATAAATAAAATCTTTTTTTAAAAAAGAACAAAGGAACAATACATTTGTGAAGAACTGACAAGACAAAGTAATTTAGGCTTGGGTACTAATTAGTGAAAAAAAATCAAGCATGATTTGTTTACATAGCCTTCCTTCTCAACCCTGAATTCTCTATCTCTAGTGGTAAGAATGTCTCTCTATCCCCTGGCACAGGGAGGGTACCTTTCACATGGAAGATTTATTTCCTGCTTTTTGGGGGCAGACAGGAGGGTCAGAATGCCCTCCTTGCCCTGCCTGTTTCTCGAGTAACTTTAATTCAAAATAATCAATATGCGACTCTGGCATATTTAGGGGCAGCCTGCCCTGCACACCATCATCGCTAAATGATAAAAGCAAGATGAAGGACACCATGAAGAGTGTACTGTCACTGGTGTAAACCAGAAAGCAAAAGAGAAGTGCATATTTATATATGTGCTTGTCCACAGGTAGGATACTCTGAAAGACATGGAGGGACCTGTTAGCAGTGAGCCCCTCAAGGATGGAGAGCTGCCTGGCCAGAGCCAGGAATAAGAGGGAAACCATTTGCTAAATCTTAACCTTTTATAACTTTCTGATTTTGTACCATATACATATATTGTTTTAAAAAAATAAATAAAATAATGTTTGAAGTCCTTGATTTTGTTCTTTTCCTTAACGAGACCTTACTGATTACAATTAAAAAAAAAGTTCCATATAGGGACAAAACAGGGTTTAAAGGCAAAGGGTACCAGAGAGATATGGCCTAAGACTAGAAACGCAGAAGTTCTTCAGATTTTCCGCTTTTGATGCATACAGCTATTCAAAAAATAATAATTAAGAGAGTTTTGTGCATCACAACTCTATCTCCGTGATGGTAGGGAGGTCGAGCCTCGCGCTCAGCCTCAGTTCCAGCATTTTTATCATGAGATCATTGGACTAGATACTTTCCAAGGTCCCTCTAGCCCCAGATTTCTATAAAACATCACTCTGATCTTTCCCTGAGGTCACTTTATTTACTTGCTTCCACATTAGCCCACAGATTAGGGATTACCAGCTGCTAACTATTGCTTGAAACTTCTTCTTCATTTAAATAAAATGGCTCCCTCATCAACCTTTCTCTTAAAGCCAAGTTTATATGAACAGACTCTGCCTATCTCTTTTTAATTAACAAAGCTTATATTTATATAATTTATACCATTGTCTGTTTTCTAAAAGTCAGTATCCCTTCTGGTTCAAACTATGTCTAACCAAAATTTAAAACACGGCAAAATTTATGTCTAAACTGGAGGTATAAAGCAGTGTCCCCTTATAGGTTCTTTTAAAAGACAAGACAATGCTCCGGAAAGAAATTGTTCACCTCCTGTTAACTTAAATGATCTGCAGAAAAGTCCTCTGCTCTCTTTTCTGAAAGGCACCTGGGGCCCAGCATGTGCCTCTCTTCCGGAGCCAGGCCCATCCCTCACCGGAGGAGTTTCTAAAACGTGGGTCTCTTTTCCAGGGGTTTATGGGGTTTATTTAGCCAGTGGGGGCATTACTCATCTCCTTGGGCCCTTTGTCATTATTCCTGCTTGATTCTGCCTTTTCATAATTTCTGATAAAGCACTGGTGTCCTATTTTCTGCTTTAGTGATAACCTTGAGGGAGAGTTACTTAAGCCACTTGACCAAAATACGTTTTGGAGCATAGCCTTTTTGCAAAAAAAAAAAAAAAAAAAAGAAAGAAAGAAAGAAAGAAAAAAAGAATAACCGGGATTCAAATCTCTGTTCAATGACTTGCTAGCTTTGACATAGCAACATAAAATACATTTCTCAGGTTGTCAGAGCTTCTGCTTTCTTATTCATCAAATGAAAATAATAATATCCACCTTGCAAGGTTTTGGCAAAGATTGTAGAAAATACATAGTACATGAAATAGGTAATATATGTAGCGTGTATAGTAGATACTGCATACGGATAACATATATATACTATATATTTTATAATTTATATGAGTGTGGGGGTAAAAACATGGACTTTTGTTACTTAACCACCCTGAACTTCAGTTTCCATTTCAGTAAGATGGACATATTCGTAGCTGCTAACTCACAGTGTTGTCCCAAGGGTTAAACGATTGAACTGCAGCAGTTACACACTGAAAGGCAAACAGTAGGAGCTCAACAAACATCCTCTAATGTCATTATCAGGCAGCAAGTTCCACCTCACGACATCAGCACTCAGGAAGTGGTAGGCATTGAGCTTGTTCATTTTTTTCAGCGGCCGTCCACAAGCACCCATGTGGAGGGTGGGTGGGACTGGAAGGGTGCTTAGGAATGGACCCCATGCTGTACACCCAAGAGGAAATGACACAGAGCCCGTTAGGCAGGGGTTCGGGAGCACATCAGCAGCATTCACTCTTCCTGCTCTCTCAGCCAAGATGGTCCTTGTGGAGACGTCTGGGAGACTCAGTCGGTCAAGCGTCTGCCTTCGGCTCAGGTCATGATCCGAGGGTCCTGGGATCGAGTCCTGCATCAGGCTCCTTGCTCAGTGGGGAGCCTGCTTCTCCCTCTGCCTGCCGCTCCCCCCTGCTTGTGCTCTCTCTCTCTCTCTCTCAGTCTCTCTGTCCTTCCACCTGCAACATCAATACTCCATCAACTCCTGGCTCGGATTCCTCACCTAAGTCACGAGGATTTCTCTAGTTGCAGGACATGCGTGCAACTAGATGCGTGCAAATACAATGATTCTCCAGAAATCTTACCTTTGGACCTGGTTCCTAGATCTCCTGGGAATGGATAGGGGGGAGAGAGGGGGAATGGGGGAACAGAGCCAGAGGGAAAACAAAAACAGAGAATGGTGGAAGGTGCATATGGAAGGGAGAGCTTCACAGAGGCTCTTTCTCCCAGGCCCTCAAGAAAGGGAGCTGCTTGGGAAAGAAAAGAATTGCATTGTTTTGGGGGAAATCCCCTGAATTTCCCTCTAGGAAAACTTCAAACCGCAAGGTTGCCAAATCCTTATATCTGAAAAAAACAGATCACAAAAAGCAGATGGACGTCAGGGCACACATTAGCGTCCCGTGAGCACCAGCAGTTTTGAGGGCAAACAGCTCTCTCCAGAGTATTGATTTAGCCACAGCAATGGGCATTCTGCTTAAAAAGAAAGTCTGTTCCTGCATGGCAACCCCACCCCCGTCCAGACAGAGATGAAGAGCAGCAAGGGTGGACAGTGGCAGCTGACCACATTGTTCCCAGTACATAACTCCAGACACGGCCAGGAGCCCTTTATTGCCAGCGAGTTTTAGAGCAGAAGGAGGAAGCTTTTGAACTCAATTAGCATTTAATCGTCCTGATGCTCAATCACAGGCATCGCTGCGAAGTTACTAAAGCCGGGAGCCAGGGGCTGGGGTAGCCAGTTGTGTTTGAAATGTCAGTGCGTTTCACCTGAGACCACCTTCCCCCTTCCCACCATCCCTCCCTCCGAGTCAGGGGTCCTGATATTTAGCAGCATTTCACAAAGGCATGGAGTCATCCTTCAGCCTTGGAAACAGGGACCTTGAAACACCCGTGGAGTCAACTACAGTTTTGCTCTGTACAGGGGAAAATAAGCCTGCATCAAGATCTGAGGACACAGGTAACACAGGCATGGTTCTGCAGCAGGTGTGGGCTCCTCCCAGATGGGGTCCTATATCCTGCCAGAGCTTCTGGGGAGACAAGGGGGCCATAGGGTAGAGAAAAGAGCTTGAGAAGAGCTTTTGGGAGGATGTGGAAAGACCCAAGCTCAATGTCTCTATAAGCAAAACCCAATTCTCTAGTATTGGCAAAGGATCACAGGAATGTAACCCTTTATGGGCGCCTGGGTGGTTCAGTGGGTTAAGCATCTGCCTTCAGTTCAGGTCATGATCCCAGGGTCCTGGGATGGAGTCCGGCATGGGACTCCCTGCTCACGGGGCGTCTGCTTCTCCCTCTGCCCCTCCCCCTACTCCTTCTCTCTCTCTCTCTCTCCCAATAAATAAATTCTTAAAAAAAAAAAAGAAATGTAACCCTTTATATTCTAAAGATCTGAGAGTAAACCAGTATAGCTAGTTCTTAACCAATACCCATGTCCTTTCCCCTTTGCCTGAGCTAGAGTCCCTTCCCAGCCTGCTTGCATGTGGGTGGAGCTGTGGGTTGATTTCTCACAGGTGCACGATGAGCAGTCTCCAAACTTCCTTCTTCCTGTATTCCAGAGTAGAGGACTCAGTTCGAGGCTCTGAAGACCTGAGCAGGGTGGAGCCACAGTGTGGAAGGAGCTTGAGTATCTGCAAAGTTATCTGCAAAGAACAGACCTCCCTCACTCCAACCCTAGGCAGTAAATTGAACAAAAAATAAACCTTTAACCTGCTAAGCCACTGAGATTTTAGGTTGTTTGTTATGCCAGCTACCATTAAGTACCCTAACAAAATGACATCATCAGAATTACAGACAAAAATATCCATTACAGGTCTATTCATAAGCAACAAAATAATTGAAATTAACTATCCAAAACTAGAGGATTGGTTAAATATATTATGGTACATGATGTAGTCATTAAGACACATGTCTCTAAAATAAACATGGAGACATGATATAAAGTTAAGTGAACTGAATTTTTTTTTTTTTTGACTGCAGAGTCCAGCAACCAAAAAGGAATTATAAAATAGCTCAAGTACTTTCATTAGGGTCTTTGAGGGCGATTTATAAATCACAGAATTATTTTTTAAATTTGCCTTTTCTCTTCTGGCCATTCTTCCTACCCCACAATAGCTGCTCCCACACTTTTCAAAATTACTTGCACCAAGTCTCCTCCACCAGCCCACTCACCCACTACCTGTAACCCCCTCTTTCCTGCTTCCCTACCCCATCCCGTATGGCACCCCAAACCTAAAGGACAGGCCTACCAGGCAGAAAAGGAAGGAAGAAGGAGCAGGAGGAAGGCAAAGATTGATAACAGTCATACATCCATACACATCATTCGCCCCTCACTCATCATACTTATGGCAGAACGATGTTCACTTTTCCACACCTTCCCAACATCAGAATCTTGCTCACTTCTCCCCCAGGGTCAAAGGGAAGTCTTGTCATTAGAGAAAAATGAAGGAGTTCTTCATTGCCATTTAAAGTAAGAAAGAATGTTCTCTGATGAATTTCAGGCAGGAAAGGTAAGAACGTGTAGCCAAGTAAAAGTTTTGAGACAGGGAAACCGAAGGGACCCCACAAGAGAAAAAGCTGTTTTTGTTTTGTTTTTTTTCCTTTGCTTCTTATCCGGCTTCTATTCTTGCTAGGACCTGCACACCCACCCCACTCTACGCACAGCTCAGAACGCAAATAGCCTATGTCCTCCTCATAAGGGACAAGGACTTAATGATTTCTCTAGAATAGATAACATCTAAGGAAGGACCAGGTGAGAATGACCGGATGAAGTTATCATATGTGTATTCCAGATCACTGGTTCTAGATGCCAAGACCCCTGGCTTCAGAGAATAAGTGACTTATAATCACGCCTGGACCTTGTCCTCATTCTGACCGGTTCCTGGATTCCTGAGAGGACATGTGCACTAGACGACAATCATCAGTAAAAACCCCCAGAGCCCAAGCAAAGATTATATCCCTCTTTTCCTTTCTGAGGCTCCTAGATGCTCCCTCTGTATCTCTCCCTATAGCTGGCTCATGTTGGATAGATTTCCATCCTGCGTGAAGCCAAGGACCGTCTTGGCAGGTCCTGTGGGACCCCCATGTGGGTCCTCGGACCTGGCCTGCCTGCATCAGTCTCAGGCATGACTTGGGGGGAAAAAGAGGTCAAAGTTATATCAAAATGAAAAATAAACTAGCTCTCTTATTGAGAGAAATCATTTTCTTGATGGTGAGATAATTTTTATTTTTGATAGTAGGCAGGAAAATCAGATGAAGCCTGGATTGGAACTCCCTCCCAATGCCAGCCACCTCCGTGTACATGTCCTATTTCCCACCCCACAACCCCATCCATGGAATAACAATGTCCCCACCTCCTGGGGGAGGGTGCCCTGAGTTGGAATTATCCCAACTTCTGGAGCAGTTGCATATTATTTAGCAGATGGCTTAAGCTTGAAAATGTGAAGACACAGAAGTGAACTGAGGGAATGGCATTGGATTATTTAACGGGGAAGGGAGATACATCCTGGAGAAAAAGATACTTCAGGAATGAAAGGAAATGAATAGGCAAAGTGAGAGAAAAGCAATGTCCAATGGGACATCCCGGCCCCCCAAAATGCCTAGACAACCATGACTGGGTCCAAGAGTGTGAAATAGTTTTATCAGGGGTATAATACTGAGCCAACTAGGGGCGCCTGGGTGGCTCAGATGGTTCAGCGTCTGCCTTCAGCTCAGGTCATGATCCCAGGGTCCTGGGATCGAGCCCCACATCGGGCTCCTGGCTCAGCGAGGAGCCTGCTTCTCCCTCTCCCTCTGCCTCTCTCCCTGCTCATGCTTTCTCTCTCTCTCTCTGTATCTCTGTGTCTCAAATGAATAAATAAAATCTTTAAAAAAAAAAAAATACTGAGCCAACTGCCTAAAGTCTTTAACAAAGAATTGCTTAAATTTGTACTGGGTTTCATGCATTCAGGTTTAGGGAAATGGCAACTGGCTAGGAATCATCAGCAGATAATAGTATCATCTTCTTTTTTTATTTTAATTTTTTTAAAGATTTTATTTATTTATTTGAAAGAGAGAGAGCACACACGAGTGGGGGAGGAGTTGAGGGAGGAGCAGGCTCCCTACTGAGCAAGGAGCCCAACTAGGGGCTCAATCCCAGGACCCTAGGATCATGACCTGAGCCGAAGGCAGACGCTTAACCGACTGAGCCACCCAGGCACCCCAATAGTATCATCTTCTTTGGACACTGGATGGCAAGAACTATCTTTTGGAAGACAACCAACCCAGTTAAAGAAATCTGCCCTCCTCAGTTCCCCAGAGGGTAGCTAGAGGCATAGCCCATGGGACACTCCATTTCCCCATGAAGGAAATGGCCCACCATAAAGTTGTGTGGGTGTGTTTTTCATTTACCTAGTTATCTAGTCAGCTAAAAGAGCTGAAAATATTAAAAGTGGTTACTTCTAGGTGATGGGATTAGGGCGAAATTTGTTTTCTTTTTTATATCTTCAGTATTTTTGAATTCCTTACAGTGAGAATAAATTATTTCACAAAGAGAACAAAGCAAACATCATTTATAAATAGAACCTCTGTAATCCTACTACAAGTGAATGTCTCCTGAGCAGGTGGCATCAAAGAGAAGTCGGATTTTTTTTTTCCTCAAATGAATTAAGTAGAGCAGAAGCTTATCCCGGGGGTAAGAATGCCACTTGTGGGCACCACTGATTTTTAGGGTTCTCCGTTAGCTCCCTGAGTCTTCACAGCATCCCTGGGTAGTTGGTGGGTATCGTCCTCATTTTAGAGATTAGTAGCAGGATAAGAAAGTCACCTCAACTCCTAGTGAAAGGACCCTGATGAGAGTCCAGAGCGTTGACTTGGAACCTCAGGTGCCCCTGTCCAGAGCTGCCTGAAATAGGAAGTTTTCCCATCTGCAACACATGCACACCTGCCCCCAAGCCCCCACAGCTCCTCCGCTCCCAGCCATCTGAATCTGGGACTGAAGCAGGAGTAAAGGAGTCACTGTGCACCCCCAACCATGATATTGATGCTCCTCTTGGTTCCCTTCCGGGGGGGAGTAGGTGGGGTGGTCAGTAGAACAGGGGTTCTCTCAACTTCAGATGGTCAACGGCATCACCCTGGGTGCGCCACCCCAGCCTGAGAGCTGTTTCATTACACTAGTTAGTTGCATGGCATGTTTATGACTGCCTGGCTTACAAATCAGGAGCTCAGTCTTACACACTGATTAATAACAGAGTGCTTTCCCACCCTAGTAGCCCTCTTCCTCCTTAGCTTCCACCTTTCTCTAATCATGTTTTTCCCCCTACACATGAGTCAGATTGGCTGGGAATGTGTCACTTTGAAAAGAAGATGCCCCAATACTTGTACGTAAAAAAGGGAGAGTGCCACTTACATCCACCTTGCCACCTGCTCTGGGCACCCATTCGGAGCTCCAAAATGATCCCAATAGCTGGGACTTCACAGTTGGTAGGTGTGGATGAGTTAAAGCTCTAGGCTGACAGAGGGGATAATTAATAATGGCTCATAGGACATGTATTTCACCCTTTTAAAAATTTTTGCACAGTGGGGGTCCTTTTCAACTCCCACCCCGTCTGAAAGATACTTTTTCCCATCAAGGATAAATTTCAGCCTCAAGAGAACAGGGGTATCTGAGCAGACACAAACAGAGAGACCTCAGAAAGAGAAAAAGAGAGACATAAGACCAAACCTTACAGAGGAAAGCAACAGGCATTTTGCACGCAGCATTGCATTAGGGAAAACCACTGTTTCTCTTTTTTTTGTTGTTGGTTTTTTGTTTGTTTGTTTACTAATTTATTACCTTTATGTGTACATTTTTGGAAATAAATACACATAAGAAAACCATTATTTCTCTTTCACTGAAGATGATTCTGCTTAAAACAGAACTTTGAACTACTTCAGCTGCAGGGACCAGAATTCTCTCTAATTAGTAAATATGTAGTTTGCCTCAGCTCCGTAGAAGATTCTGAGACAAGGCAAGCGATAAGGTGCTGCCAGTTAACAGAATCTGGATTTTGAATAAGGAGAACTCTGAGCTGGAAAGAATGGAGCTTATTGCACTAGATACAAAAAGCTGAGCTACATCAATCACTACACTACACTACAATCACTACATCATCACTACTTCAGAAGTGAAGAAGGTTAATATTAAGGACTTCAGGAAAAATTACTTAGACTTTTTCAATTAATCCTTTGGCTGTCTCGATAAAAGCAGAGGGGGACATAGCCTTAGTAGTTGTTCTGTCTGGATTAGGGATGTGTGACTGGCAACTGCTATCAATGATATTATAACCATTCACTGAGGATCACAATGAGCTGGGGACTTGCAAATATTGTGGCTGATCTGCCCAATCACACTGCAATGTAGGGATGATGAGTCCCATTCTACAGAGCAGTAAACCGAGGCTCAAAGAGGATACGTGTTACTCTATTGTAAGCACCAACTACAGAAGAATGTGAAGGAAAAATGCCTCATAATCAAACCCCCACTGTTAATCACTTTTTCTGTTCGTGTATTATTAAAATTTTAACAAAATTGAAATACTCCATCTAGTATTTTGTGCCCTGCTTTTTCACTATTTCCTCCCATCATTAAATATTCTTTGAGAAAACCATTTTTAATGAATGAACTGTTTTCCATTTTTTAGTTGTGCCATCAATTATTTATCCAACCCCCCTATTGCGGGAGTTTTAGGTAGTTTCTCATATTTTTTCTGTTACACTAATGGCTGAGATGAATATTCTTGAACATAAATCTTGTACATAAATTTGATTGTTGCCTTAGGACAAAATCCTAAAAGTGAAATTACTGGCTCAAAGTCTATGAACGTTTTAAGGCTGTTGATACAAAAATTGCTAAATTACACTCCAGAAGGTTTGCACCGGTTTAAATCCCCGCCAGCGGTAATGGATGAAAACATCCTCTTTCTTATATCCTCAGCAGCAAATTTTGTGGGTTTTTTTTTAACTTTCTACCAATTAGATGAGCAGAAAAATTATAGATTTAGAACTTTCATTTCTTTGATGAAAAGAAGCTGAATACCTTTCCTTGTTTGTTAAGCATAAGCTTCTGTTCTATTGTGAATGTCCTTTCATGTCCCGTACCCATTTATCTATCACTGTTTGGTGTTGCTGGCATTCAGAACCTTCCAGTGCTTAGTGTGGTGCTCCTCCTGATGAGACAGAATCCTCTGTCTGTGAAAGATGGTTGCTCCTTAATAGGGAGCAAAAGTTATCATCCTAGAGCCTGACAGGGGAGCTGGAAGGCATATCCCCTCGGCCTAACCGCAGTGGCTCTGTAGAAATTCTTAGGTCCCTGGATTTAGAAACTCACCAGCAACCAGGCCTGGTAACTCAAGACTAAATGACTCTGCAACGTATAATTTCTCACGAACTTGACCATCCCCCTGCCTTCACTCAGTGACTGAACCGGGCCGAACTGCCACAGAGGCGCAGCTGTGGCCCTCCCCCCAGCAGTGAGGCTGAAGGGCCAGCTCATGAGCAGACCATCCGTGCAGATGGCGGAGATACCCTCTGGGTGACCCTGAGACACAGCAGGAGGAAAGAAGGCTGATAGTCCTCACACTTCTGAAGAGGGAGTAATGCTCCAGTAAAGGACACAGCAGCACCCGTGGGAATAAACACGAATCACAGAACAACCCCGATGAACTTGACCTCAGTGGCTGGAATTAAAAATCTCTTCCTCTGTGCAAGTCCACCACCTGCCCCGTGCCTTTCTCCACTGGGGCAGTTTGTCCCAGGTTGTAATCATTATAGTTGTTGGTTTACACCCTTGTCTTCCCAGCCAAAATGTCAAGTTTAGGGCATCCAGCTCCTCACATGGATTAAACCCTTTGTAGTTGCTATGGGTGAATGAATGAGTGAATTAATGAATGAATGAACAAAACAATGCTTTTCTAGCGCTTCCCTCCATGCAGCTGCGGACTCTGAAGGCATTTACATCGCTCCTTAGATGCCTGGCACATAGTGGGATAAACGCTTCTCAAAGGACTGAATGAACCAAACCTCACTTCGACCACAATAACTCCTACTTGCACTCATCTTTTCAGAAGTTCTTCCCTCAGGAGACCTGGTAAAATGCAGCGGGATCCCCAACCATTCCCCACCGTGGCTGGTGCTACATGGAGCTCTCGCCATTGCATTGTCCTGCTCAGGCCGTCGGCAGCTGGGCTAACGCTGCGTGGCAACTGCCCCCACGGGGCCTTCGAAATAATGAGATAAATGTCTGTCTTCCCAGCCTCACGCTGCTGAGAACCACGCTTCCCCGAGAGAGAAATATCCGACCAGGGTACACCTGCAGACACATTTGTTTACGGAGGCAGATAATGACGAGCCCTGTCAGGACGCAATCAGCTTAGATTCTGTCAGGACGGAGCCCACTGTGCCCCCCACACCCCATGGCAGCTGAAAGGGCTGTTTGCAGCACACTGCCTCGGACCAAACCCCAGACTGACTCAGACAGAGCTTCTGTTCAAAGAAATAGCTGTTGCCACACTTTAATTATGAGTGTTGTCACAGGGGAGCACCCCAGAGCTCACGCACACTGGGGAGAAGCTCCACATCACCTGCAGAGTGGGGCAAATGGCAGCCCCGGGCCCGTGACTCCCCCAGCCAGAACCCCTGTGCTCAGCACCCCAGTCTGACGGGGAGGGGGCCTCCCAGCATGTTCCCGCCTTCCCATCTCCCAGGGAGCTCTCACCTTACTGAATAATTGAACTTCCCATCCAAAAGAGGCTCTGTTCTCTCCTCGTACAAACATAAGAGCTTCTAAATATTTCAGGATTCCTGGGTTGGGGAGGGTCACTGGGCCTGCCCTTCAGATAACTGTAAAGCCAGTGTCGGCTGCTTCCCGGAGGGCTCTGAACACAACGGTGCAGGCGGCCCCTTCCTCCCCTTCCTCCCCACTCAGGGCCCTTCTCGGCCACATTCAGTAATCCCTCTGTTCTGTGAGCATTTATGGAGCACCTGCCTCGTGGGAAGTTCTGAGATCCCTACAGAGAATGACTCAAAAGAGGAGGGTGTGTAAAGAAGGGGTGCTCAGGGCATCTGTCCAATGCCTGCATCCCGTGCTCCCCCACTGAGGTGACGAGCCCCAGGCAACTACTCAGGCTGCCTGCCCACATCCCCTGGGGCCTTGATGATGGCTTCGCACAGCCCATTCGGCCTCAGGAGGCCTGTGGCACCACCGGGTCTCCAGGGGCTGGGACTCAGGCCTTTCTGAGAACGCTCCCATTACCACAGAGCAAGCTCTGCAACTACGCAGCTTCACCAAGTTTGAAAACTTGGCCTTCCCCCCAATTCCATCTACATCCCCCCATACATATCTTTGTTTTCCCCAGAAAGAGTTTCCGAGGAGCGTTGATGGGGGGCTTGCCTTACTGCTCTGTTATAACGCTACCTTAAAGGTAGCCCTTGTGGGAGCCACTCACAGCGGGGCCACCCTGGCTAGCTGCCACTCCCACCATGGATTGCCCCCCACCCCCATTCTGTGCAAGCCCACAGAGGGCTCTTCACCCCACCAGAGCCACTGTCCATGGCCCGTCACCACCCCTGCTGCTTATCCCTGTGGCTTCCCCCATGTGCATGCTCCTTCTGCATGTACATCTCCCTGTGCAGTGGGAGCCACACAACAGACGTCTATGCTTTGAGAGGCTGGAGGTGGCTGCTTCCGGTCTGGTCTGCTTCCCTCTCAGGGAGTTGATGGAACCCCACAGACGGAACCCCACAGAAACTGCTTCCTGCCTGGAAGAGGGATGGAGGGCAGCAGATGACCTGCACCCAGAGCTAGGCTTTCTAATGCTGGGTCCCTCGGGAGAGAATCATGAAGCCGCCCTCTCTGACCTGTCTTCCGTCACCTGCCTGGGAACCTACTCTCATGTCCCCTCTGAAGATATAAGCTAAACCTCCTCCTGGGCATGGCCTGGAGAGAAGAGCTCTGCACAGTCAAAGCTCGTCTTTCTCTCTCTCTTCTCACCTCCAGACCCCTGTGGGTGAGGCTTGGGCCATGCCACAACAGCTAAACTCACGGTGCCTCATCTCTCAAACCCACCAAATGGTAAAAGAGGTAAAACCCACCCTGAAAAATCCTTACTGTGCCTCCAGTAGGTAACACGGTCCTGGAGGTTTTTCTTAAACTGGCACCCTGACTTTCTTAGCCTCAGAGGTACACATACCAGGGATGAGGATACACGAGCACCTTTCTCCATTCCCGCTACCCTCAGTCCTACCCTAGAGCTATACTGTTGGCTAATAGCAAGGTATGAACTGTCCCAGAGATTTCACATTTCCAAGGGTTCTTCGATGCAGAAAGAGCTCTAGGAGTCAAAGGAATTTCACTCTAATGGTGAAGTTACAGGTAGTCTGGCAAATATCTAGAGCTAGAGGACCTACTAAGCATCCCTTCTATCTCACCACATAAATATCTGCCCCTCTGAAAGCCACTCAGGCTGACACCCCAAACACACCCTCCTGGCCAGTGTGGTTCTCTTAAGGATGCCTGTGATATTGATCATCTTGCTGTACTTCCCAGCTAAAGATGTAGCCTCTGGGTCCTGCTGGACCCAGACCATCAGGCAATCATATTTACTATTGATCTACCACCTTCTTCTTTCCTTCCTCCCCCACTTTGCAAGCTTTAGCAAAACATGTTTCAATTCCCACTTTAAAGTGAAATTATTAGCATCTAAATAATTAACCTTGCATCAATAGGAGGCCATGCGATCTGCACGCACACCTATACTGGTCGATCTGCCCCGTGAGGGGAGGAACAGAGCTTTCCCCCAGGGTTTTCTTAGAGCTTCAGAGACTGAAATTTGAGGATTGATGAAGTATACAGGTTTGGAAGTGAAAGAGGGAAAATCTAACTGAAGGAGAGGAGGGAGACTCTCTGCAGTTCCCAGGTAGCAAGCTCTTACAGCAGTTGGCATCCCTCCCCAGCACTACCATGAAACATTAATCTAACAAACACGTCTATACCCTTATCCTAACACTGAAACATTTTTTAAATATTTTAACTTCGTGTACTGTTTTACACAAGGGTCACACGGCTTGCCTCCATGAATGGCAACGTTAATAACTGATACAGCCCAGATGTTATGTAGCCTCCTGGGACCCCAACTGCCCGAGACCACTGTGCACTGATGATGCCTCGTCATTGATCATCCACCTGCAGGCTCCCCTGTCAATTGCTTATGAGCCCTTCTTTCTGTTCCTTCCCACAGCCCAGTCCATAGTGCTGAACTGTCTGAGCATGAAGCATCCAGAATCTCTTCTTCTGGGTTCATGGAACACTAATCCTGAGAGATATGCCACCCAAATAGGATTCTATGGCCAATTAAATGGGAAATCTTGCATAGCTTATGCCCTTTCCAGGGATCCACATCTTTTTTGTTAGTAAAGCCTTTTAGATGACCTTCAGGAAGGGACACCTAGTTTTTTCCAAACTCACTAACCTTTCCCCATAATGAGATTTTTAATACTATCCTGAAGACTTGTGCTCCACAAAAACACTTGGAAAGGCTTTTCCAGAATGGCATAGGATGACGTTTGCAACAATAGTTCTTCTGCAAAGGCAGCAGTGAACTTTGCCTGACTGTTTCAAGGATGTTTAATTAAAGCCAAGGGCATGGTTCCTAAAATGCAATTCAGAGAAGATAATTATGCAAGGAAATAAACTAATATCGTTCAAGTAATTGGTCTTCTGGTGGTCCAATGAGATCCACGGGTCTCAGAGTGCCTACAGGGGTAGATAAGCTGGGGGACCTTGACAGTCACCCCGAAATGGCACTTCTCTCTCAGACTTAGACTCTCAGAGGGAAAACAAAAGAACCATTATCTTACTTTAATAATAGGGTAGGATCCATATGCTTTGGAAACAAGACAAGCAAATGGCAAGATGCCATCTGAGTAGGAAAATTGATGAGCTGATCGGTATTCTTACCTGAATGGAAGTCTCCATTCTCCTCAAGGACAGGAGACATGAACTCACTTGCCTGAGGTCACACCATGAATTGGTAAGAGGAGAAAGCCATGTCCAGATTCCTGACTCTCCCTGTGCTGACCCTGCTCAGTGATTACTCACCCCACGCTGACTACCTAAAGACTCGGCTTTTCTTGATTACTTAGAACTGAGTTGTATGCTGGGCATTTTAATGTATCCAGAAGTTTTTATTATTCTGTTTTGTTTTTATTAAGTAGATGGGAGCCTGAGACCATGGGCAATGAGGAACCAAAGAGGAAAGAGAAGGAAAAGAGGAAGCATGTAGGTAAAGTGCACACTCCTGAATCTTGCTATTTGTACTTCAAATTTCATTTTCCGGGACTCTAACCATAAACATAATGGTAGGTAGGAGGGTGGTGGCTGTGTTTTACTGAGCACCTACTCTGTGCTGGGTACCACGCCCTATCTAAGCACACCTTCCCAGACCTCCTGGGTGGTTTCATTTTTTCGAATTTTAAATGTCGGAGTGTCCCACAGACCGCTTCTTTTCTCAATCTTCACTCACTCTCTTGATGATCTCATGCAGGGCCAAAATTTTTTGAACTGTCTAGACATTGATGATTCCCAACCTTGTATCCCAACCCCAGCCTTTCCCCTGGGCCCCAGACTGTCATATGCAACTGTCTGCTCATCACCTCCACTGGAGTCAAACAGACACCCGCAACCTCGCATAAAGCCAGAATCCTGACTCCAGCACCCCCCAAACAACTGAAGTGTTTGCTTCCCACCATATTCCTCATTTCAATATATAAGAAGTCCATTTTACAAACTGCTTAGGACAAAATCTTAAGGTCAGTCTTTGCATCTCACTATTCACATACCCTACCCCATGGACCAGCAAATCCTGTAGGTTCTACCTATGGAATATATCTAGATCCTGACTACTGTTTACCACTAGCACCACTGCCATCACCCAGACTATTGTCATCGCTTACCTGAAGATGCAGCAGCCCCCCAACTGGTCTTCCTGCTTCTCCATTTACGGTCTTAAAATCTATTTTCCACTGAGCTGTCGGAGTGATTCTTCTAAAACATGTATCAGGCTGTGGCATTTCTCTGATCAAGGCCCCCAGTGGCTTTTCCATCTCACTTAGAGTAGCTCTACAAGGCGCACATGATTCCACCAGCCGCTACACACACACACACACACACACACACACACACACACACACAAAACCTCTCTACTTTCTTCCCCACTCTTCCCTCAACCCCTCCCCTCCTGCCACACACAATAACTTCATGTTCCTTGAACTTGCCAAGCACTCTCCCACCCCAGCACCTTTAGACATGCTCTTTCCCATGTCTGGATATCTGTATGGCACCTCATTTTCTTCCAGTTTCTGTTCAAGTATCACCTTATCGAAGATGCCTTCCTTGATCATGCTTGAGGAAAGAATCAGCCCCGCACATGTACATTCTTTCTCTTCCCTCACCCTGCCTTATGTTCCCTTTCAACATTATTATCACCTGACACAGTGTATAATTGTTTGTTGAGATTTTCTTCTCCGCACATTAGACTATAAACATCTTACGAGGAGAGACTTTGTATGTCCTTTACTGCTTTTCTTCCAGCACCCAGAATACGCCTTAGGATGTATTTATACCTGTTTATATTATTTGGTAAATAAATGAGTGCAGGTATCCTAATCCAATTTTACAGATGAAGAAATCGAGACTCTTTTTTTTTTTTGATTTTTTTTTTAATTTTTTTATTGTTATGTTAATCCCCATACATTACATCATTAGTTTTAGATATAGTGTTCCATGATTCATTGTTTGTGCATAATACCCAGTGCTCCATGCAGAACGTGCCCTCCTCAATGCCCATCACCAGGCTAACCCATCCTCCCACCCCCCTCCCCTCTAGAACCCTCAGTTTGTTTTTCAGAGTCTCTCATGGTTCTTCTCCCCCTCCGATTTCCCCCCCTTCCTTCTTCCCCTCCTGCTACATTCTTCTTCTTCTTTTTTTCTTTCTTAACATATATTGCATTATTTGTTTCAGAAGTACAGATCTGAGATTCAAGAAATCGAGACTCTTAAAAGTTGATAACCTGACAAAGGCCAGTAAGTGGAAGAGGCAGGATGTGAACCCAAGTCCACCGGGCTCCAGTCACATGGGCTTCCACTGTAGTCCTGCCTTGCTTGCTGTCCAGCCCCCCAGGGGATCACCACCTCCATCATGTCTACAACAACTTGAAGCCTCTTCTTCCTGGCTCTACTCCCACCTTCAGGAAATGAGCAGCTCTCAGGGGCTATGGCCAGGAAACATGCAGGCAGGTGCAAGAGTTAGAGAGGAGGCATGGGCTCTTTGGGGATTTATTTGTGCCACGCACCCTGCCTTTTCTGTCTCTTGTAATCAAGATGCTGAAACGTCTGCAGCTGACACAGATTCCAGAGCACCTACCTCAGAGGAAAGGCAAGGCTTTGCAGGAAGTCTGGAGGTTCCCCACAGTCGCGTGGTGGTGCCTCCTTCGGCCTACTCACCAGGCACGCTGTTGGGCTTCTGTATTAATAATGAGATATGGAAACGAGCAGGAAATCTATCTCCGTAACCAGCCCAGTTCCTTAGGGCCTCTTCCACCTCAGCAATATGATCCCTGCTTAGCTGGTACCGCAGTCCCTCTGTCACAGCCAAGGTACCTCGCCCCTCCCATTAGAACAGAGTGCCCTGACCCGCCCTCTGACCAAGGCTGCAGGTGGAGAGCAGATGGAGTTCCCTGAGTGAGATCTACACCTGCGCCACCTGCATGGCAGGTCACTCAGTCCCCCCAGCCCCCCACCCCACCCCTACCGTACCCCCGCCCCACTGCCTGCCAGCTGCCTGTTAGGATGGGGCTGGGAGGAAAGAGGGGAGCAAAGGAGGCGCTTTAGGAATGCACAGACAGCCTAGTGCTCTCGCTCTGGGGACACTGACCGCCCCCCCAGCTCCCCGCAAAAGCCTCAGCACCCGCTCCGCATGCTCAAGAGGAGGTTACTGCTGCCACCGAGATCTGGAGCTGTTTCCCTTGTACTCCACCTCCCAGGCTCTTTCCTGAAGCCACAGGAAGAAATTTCATCAGCGGAATATCAGTCCATTGATATGAGTCCTGACAGCCTTTCTGAACAGAATACCAAAGCCCAAGCCTGCCCCATCTCCCGCGGCAGGTGCACCTGACAACAGCTCGGGGTTCCACTTCCCTGACTCTTGGCCAGAGCCGTGCGCTGAGCTCTCAGGGTTCAGGGTCATTGCCCAGCCAGGCTGAGAGGTAAGCAGGCAGCACTGGAGGGGAGGCAGCAATGCCGCCAACAGCCCTGCTGTTGCCTCGACTTAAGAAACCTCATTTTCCCTCCTGCCTCTGGCCATTGCACAGGAGGTGGGCCCCGGGGGTCTTGCTTCTTCCCACTTCCCAGACGGCTCTGAGAGCCCACAGACAGGCAGCACGCTGGGCCCTGTCTCCCCTGCTGCTGTCACAGCACGTCTCCAGACGTGTCCCATTTCCACTTTCTACTTGCTGCCTTACTTGTAAGCCCCGAAGTCCAAATGAGTCCCCCGCATACTGAGAGTTGTCCTGTGAGGAGGAGCTATGCAGGGGTCATGGGGAGTGTAATCACAAAGTAGGGAAGGTCAGGCAAGGGGAAGGTAAGCAGGCTTCTTTACTGCAGGACTTCTCAGAGCCTTTAATACGTATATTTAGATTGTGAATTCCCAAGAGGAAAATAGTAGTGTTCTCCTAACTTATTTTATAAGGGAAGGGAAGGTATTTTTCAAGGCACTCAGCTATAGACTAGGGCTTCAGAGACCTATTTTGGCATAAAAATTGGCCTGAGGCACAGGGAGGAATTGGGAGAAGCAGGCGATGCCACACCTCTGATGGGACAGAGAGTGCCCCTTTCAGAGAAGCAGGACACCTGGCCCGACAGGACCCCGTCCCTGGTGCTCTGCCCTGCAAGGAGTTGCCATGTGTTTGGAGAGGAAGGGCTGAGGAGGGAGAAAGGACGTGTATGAGGCAGGCACCCAGAGAGGACAGGGGACGACAGAGGGGGAGGGGGAGCCGGGAGCAGTGGCACAGTGGGTTAGCTGCCTCTTCCGATGTGCCCGAGACCACCCTCCACGCCCCCTGCACGCCTCAGCCTTTAGAAGAGTGAGGAAGGAGGAAATCGCAGGAAGGCTGGAGAAAATGTTAGACCGGGGCTTTGCTCCCAAAGTTTAGGTTTTGTTTTTAATTCTGTTAAGGGAGTGCATGGAACCAAAGCATGGCTATGTACTTCAGTTGATTTGAACCAGTATTTACTGAGCGCCTACCAGGGGGCCAGCTCCGAGTCAGGGGCTGTGAGGAAGCAAAGGATGCAGCACAGTGCAGCTTTCAAGGCGTTGGCAGTGCTGCTGGAGTGACAAGACCACACAGGCTAATGATTAGAGGACAAGAGGAGATTTCACCAAGAACAAAAGGGAGGAATACCCGCAGTCGGTGGCAGCACGTCCAGGAGGCAGGGGCTGCGTGCACGGAGACCAGTGCAGAGGGCCTTGGAGGGTTTGCCTTTATGAAGGCATCTGGAGGAGGGGAGGGCCTCCCTGCAGGAGGACAGTCAGAGAGGCCCCCGCAGCAAGGCCGTCTGTCCAAAGTAAGATGGCCGGGAGTTTGAGATATCTGCGGACCGCTGGTAGACTTGGGCCTTGTGAGGAGGCTGGAAGGCTGGTGATGGCTGAGGCTCCGTCCTCTACTGGGTGCCCGTAGGCCTTGTAGGAAGGCAGAGGGGTGGGGATGGTGAGGGCGACCCCCTCTACCAGCAGTGTACGGTGCTGGTCGGAACACCACCCATGGGACCTTCGTCCCCTTCCCATCGGCCACACGGAATGTTGTAGCCTGAATTGGGTCCCCCAAATTCGTATGTTGAAGTCTAACCCCTAGTACCTGAGAATGTAACTGTAGTTAGCGATAGAGCCTTTAAAAAGGTGTTGAAGTTAGTGAGACCATACTACTGGTCCCTAATCCAAAATGGCTGGTGTCCTTAGAAGAAGAAATTTGGCCACAGACATACCAACAGAGGGCCTGTGAGGACCCGGGGAGAAGACAACCATCTCTAAGGCAAGGAGAGTGGCCTCAGAAGAAACCAACCCTGTCAACGTTTTGACGTAGGACTTCAAGCCTCCAGAGCTGTGAGAAAATGAATCTCTGTTGTGTAAGCCACTCTGTCTGTGGTACTTGGTTATGGCAGCCCGAGCAGACTAACAGAGGGAATCATGCCACCTTCCTGGCTTTTCCTGGCGGAGTACTGCCTTATTTCCTGGGTTCCTACCCCTTCTCCCCATCACTTAAACTCCCTTCTTCTCCACAGTCTTATTGTCAAGATCAAATAACACACTGAATGTGAACACACTTTGAATGAACTTCATATAGACATCTGTCTGCTGGTACTGTGCACTGTGCGGGGCCCTGGCAATTCAAACATGGGTGACACGGGGTCCCCGCTCCCAACGAGTCACAGTGGGGTGTGAACAACATTCACAGACACAGGTGACTGGGCTACTTGGCCGGTAGGAACACAGCAGAACTGAGGGGGCACAAGGAAAACTGTCCAAGGAGAGGGCATTTAGATGGGCTCCGAGGGATTAAGAAGAGTCTGAGAAGGAGGGCAGAGTATTCTCTGAGGGAGAAAGAGCATGTGCAAAATCCAGAGGCGGGGCGCCTGGGTGGCTCAGTCAATTAAGCGTCTGCCTTGGGCTCAGATCATGATCCCAGGGTCCTGGGATCAAGTCCATCAGGCTCCTTGCTCCGCGTGGAGTCTGCTTCTCCCTCTCCCTCTGCCTCTCTCTCTCTCTTTCTCCCTCTCTCAAATAAATAAATAAATAAATAAAATCTTGAGAAAAAAATCCAGAAGCCCACAGTGCATGACGTGTTTGTGGAACGGTGAGGAGTCAGGGTGACCGCACAGTCCACATGGGGCATGGTGGGAAGGAGCCGGGAATTCTGACGAGGGTTACAATCCTCAGATGCCTGGGAAAGAAGCTGACCTTTAACACGGAGTTAGTGAGGAGCCGAGGGAGGGTACTAGGAGGGCCTCCAGGATCAGCGTAAAGAGAGCCCAGTGCAGTGAGGAGACTAGAAATCTGTTTTTGGAGCCCTCTGGGAGCCAGTGGCCCATCCATGTGGCAGCCAGTGAAGACACAGCTATAAGGCTTAGTGGAGGGACTGAAGACGGGCTAAAAGAGATGAGTAAGGTGGTGTAGACCGCAAAAAGAAAAGGCAGTGGGACTGAAAGCCCACCTGGGCCAAATAGTTAACCCTTCGAGGCCTCCGTTTACTCATGGGTAAAATGTGGGAAAAAGAGCTCCTACCCACATGACCATCAAAAGAGTGAAATCAGTAGGACAATCTGTGAGATGCTTTCAGCGAGGCCTGGCAGGTAGGCTCGATGACACTGGCTCTTGTTGCTGTCCCAGGTCATGCAGAGATAAGGGTGGAGGCTGGGTCACACAGAGTGGACTCCCATCTAAAATGAGCGAGGAGGAATATTACGCAGCCATCAAAAAGAATGAAATCTTGCCATTTGCAACGACGTGACTGGAACTAGAGGGTATTATGCTGAGCGAAATAAGTCAGTCAGAGAAAGATAAGCATCATATGATCTCACTGATATGTGGAATTTAAGAAACAAAATAGGACCATAGGGGAAGAGAGGAAAAAATAAAACAAGACGAAACCAGAGAGGGAGACAAAGCATAAGAGACTCTTAATCTCACAAAGCAAACTGAGGGCTGCTGGAGGAGAGGGGGTGGGGGGATGGGGTAACTGGGTGATGGGCATTAAGGAGGGCACATGATGTAATGAGCACTGGGTGTTATATGAGACTGATAAATCACTGACCTCTACCTCTGAAACCAGTAAGACATTATACGTTAATTAATTGAATTTAAATTTTAAAAAATGTATAAATTGTAAATTTAAAAATAAATAAATAAAACGAGCAAAGACACCGAAGGCTGTTGGCGGCATGTTTGCCTCAAGGCCACATTTCTCGAACTATGCATGAGCACAAATTCAATCACCCCCGACTCCAGACAAAACTGGTTCTGGAGCCTGGAGGACTGCGCGAAGCTCCCACTGCCTCCGGAGCAGTGTGGGGAAGCAGGGGCAAGGACTCCTGCAAGTTATTAGAGGGCAGGACTGCAGAGAAAGTGCAGAGAAAGGGAAAGTACGAGCACACTGGAAGAAGCAGGGCGAGCCCCTCCCCTCCGGGCGCTGCTGGGCTGTGGGGCTGTGTGGGTCCGGGGGCTGCAGCGGGCCCTGGCAGCCTTGTTGGTAATGTGCCACCCTCTCTCCTTGAGCTCTGCCAGTTCGCTTTGCCCCCCGCCCCCATCCCCATGGGAACAACAGGTGAATGTCCTCTTCGCAGCTGAGCTGCTGCATTTCTCCTGTAAGGGGTTAGGTACTCTCACTCCCTTTGCAACTTTGGCTGCTCAGCCCTCACCTTTCCTGCTGCTCAGCTGAGTCGAAATTAAAACCGACTGAGGCAATTTTTACAAGGCAGACCAAGAAAAGGTACTTGAAATTCAACACAACAGCACATTTAGATGTCTGGGATCCCCTGCACGGCTAGACTCTGCGCTTAATCATTTTGAAGTGTAGCACTGAACACATTATCACGGACTTTCCTCATCTAATTGAGGCTCTTGCATCTAATGCAAAAGTGCTATGGAAGATTGACATTCAGAAGGTTAACCAGAAGCATCATTCTGCCTTAGGTGGTGCTTTCTGTGTTTGTGTGTGTGTGTGTGTGTGTGTGGTGGTGGTGGTGGTGGTGGTGTTGTTTTATGCGGTGGGTTCACCAAAGGTCAGAGTCTGTCTGGGTCTCAGTTTTGCAGATTAATAAATTAAATTTTATTGGTTCACCTAGGGATAAGCACATATTTGGGGATGAACGCATAACCATCAAATTTACAAGGTACTGGCTGGTAACCTTTGCAACCACAGAGGTATGCCCAGCAGTGACCCATTAGGGTCATTGCCCAAATTTAATTTTGGAGGGGGGGTAGGTTCACACCCAAAATAAGATTAAAAATTCTGCTCAGCAAATATATTCCGAATCCTTATTATGAGCAAGGCACCAAGCCAGATGCCCTGGTGGGTACAGCCATAAGTTCTACATGGGTCATGCCCTCGAGAAGCTTCCTCGCACATAGATATAATACAGATAAAAATGTGGACAAGAAAGATGCAGAAGGGCTGCTAGGGGAGTGCAGGGGAGGGAGGAATACTTCCAGAAGGGTGTGGAGGGAGTGGGGAAGGAACCAGAAACCAAAGGAGGAGGCGAGCTGCATTTTGAAGGAGGTGTGAAGGTTTGTACCCAAGGTTGGGGGTGGGGTCATTCCAAGGAGAGCAGTAGGTGAACAAAGACACAGAGGATGGAAAATGAGTTATAGGTTTGATGTGGTGGAGAGAAGGAGGCTAGAAAGATAAGCAGGTACCAGATTGTGCCTCAGAGTCACAGAAGGCAGTGAGAGGGAGCACTTAAGGCACAGCCAATCAAGCAAGGAAAACTCCACGAAGAAGCTTTTTCCCAGGGTATGGAGCCTTCTGTCTATGCCGTCAGCACTGCCTGCTTGAAATTGCATCTTCCATGAATTGGGGGAGACACCCTGGCATGCTTCAGTCTGTTCTGCTTAGGTCCCTAATTCTTTCTCAGTCATTAACCTCCTCTGTCATTGCAGTAGGACCCGTGACAGGGTCTTACAGCTCCTGAGATTGTCGCTTACCTTGCACTGGTGTCTTCCTTACAGCATTCCAGAGAGCACCTGGGTTCTTAGTGACAGCCAGAGGACCCTCTGTGCTTACCAGCAATGAGGACACCGACTGCTCCCGAGAGTGGGTTCCTTTCTCAGAGACGGAGCTCTTCCCCCATTGACAGGATTTAATTCGCTCCCGTAACAGAGGGTGACATTTGCCTCCATCCTCGGGGTCCACGCTATCTGGGCTTCCACACTCCTTCCTGGCTGCAGTGGGGTTAGAGTTGGAGACCGCTCAGGGTGAGCTGAACGTGGCAATCCTGCCCCCAAGGCCAGTTCCGTAAGGTCCCAGGGGCTCCTGCTGCAGAGAGCCAGACACTGGAAAGAGCAGGGGACATGTCCACCACCTGATTGTCCAGAGTTCCAGAAAGGGCCTAGACTTCGTGTTTGGTGATATGTGGTTAGGAATTAGGAGACTGTGTTTAGGAAGATGGGTTCTAGATTCAAACAGAACCAGCTTCAAATCCCAGCTCTAGTCCTTCCCAGCTGTGTCACCTGGGGCACATGATTTAATCCAAGCTTCAGTTTCCTTGTGTGTAAAGTGGGAATAAAGATCACACTTACCTCCTAAGGATGTTGTGGAGATGCCCATAGAACAGCCAGCACAGTGCCTGGACTGTTAATGAAGCTCGGTATGTGTTAGCCATTCGTTACCACAGACATCTGAGGCGTGCATTAACAATATCCGAAACCTTCCAGCTGGTGAGAGGAGCTGCAATCTATATCCCTGGTAGCCAGGGAGAGCTAGATCAATCCCTGGCTTTTCCGAGTGACTGCAGTGGCTTTTCACTTGCCCTCCCTTCTTCCTGCATCTGACTGTGGGGTGCCACCAGACAAGCCACGCGGCACTCGCTGAGCTCAAAGGAACTCTCCAGAGCTCCACGGGATTCCCCAGTTCCTAACTTCTGCATTAGTGACCTATGCTGGCACCAGAGAAACCCACATTCCTGGCCACCTGAGGCACAGGGAGGAAAGATACCCAATTCCACTGTGGCTGATGGTAAAAGGCATCATGGTGACTTGGGTTTCTAAGCCTCCAGAGACAGCGGGACCAGTGATGTGCTGGGGAAGACATCTACCAGCTTGCGTGAGATGGCTGCTAAGTCTTCGGGAACTGTGCGAGCCGCTGGACATCCTATTGGTGGCATGAAATGGGTCGGGGTGAGAGTATTGACACCATAGAGCTCAGCAGATGTCTCCAGTCAAGGGTCCTCCTCCGCCCCCAAGAGCTGGTTGTTAAGCATTTATCAGCACACCACTGGGCACGACCGTTCTCACTCCCTCCCTCAGTTGCCTGTAATTACTCCCTCACACCATGCGCCCCCACTTCCAGACGGTCCAGCTAGATCTCCAGTAGTCCCGGAAGAAACTGCCAAAGACAGGCTGATGAGAAATGGCTTGAGATGTAGAGAAGGTGCTCCGTGTGAGCTGGTGTCAAGACTCTAGCTCGTTCCCTTTACTCCTCTCAGAAGGAAGTTAGTCAGCTGGTGTTTAGATGCAAGGACTGGTCACACCCATCAGGATGAAAGATCTTCCCGCCAGTTCAATGAAGTGAACATGGATCAAAGGGGAAAACAGAACAGTGACTCAGAGCACCGGAATATTGACCTCTAGGGGACCACACTGGGTGACAGAGGCTTTTAGTCCCTCCACCAGGAGGTGAAGTCCCTCCACCAAGAAGAGCTTGTGGGGCTTGTGGAAAGGGGAAACTATCCAGTGTCTTCAAGTACCTACGAGCTCAGAGAGACCTCAGTTTCTCTGAGGCCAAATCTGCATTTCCCCTAACAGGAGCTGAAAGAAACCCAGAGCAGCAGCTTGGAGGCTGAGCGAGGTGGCGCGTGTCCCCATCCCCACCCCCACCCAGCAGACACTTGCAATCCTCTTCCATCGGAGCTTCACTGAACCACAGCATTTCTTAGGACCCGGGAGCCCTGAAGCCTGGCAGTGACGCCAAGGAGCCCCCGACTGGAATCCCACCCCCCTCCCTCCTCTCTATCCCCCCAAGCAGGGGCCGGTTTCCTCCGCAGCAGTAGATTTCTCCCTTAACTTTATCCTTAAGTGTATCTGGTACATTCACTCCTGCAATATTTATGCCTCCCATCAATTTTTCATCCATCCCATCACTCAGCTTTTCAAGCGAGTTTGGAAACTACTCTCCTTGAGTTCTCATTCTCCTTAGGGTGGGGTGGAGACAGGAGGAAAGCACTAGGGAGGGACCTGCTGCTCCAAGGCCAATGTATGATCGTAATTACCTCTCAGGTAAATATTACAATCCCATTTCATACATGAGGATCTTCAGACACAGAGAAGATGTGACTTGTCCAAGGACACACAGCTCATACATGGCAGAGCGCACATTCCAGTGCTGTAGTTCAGCCCAGGACTCATACTCTTAAATATCACCTCATTCCCGCTATTTCTAGCATCCCTGCACACATTCTACAAGAGGGCAGTGTGGAGAAGAGCAATAGCCATCAGCCCAGCAAAAGAGGAGAATCTTCAGGTAAATATGTGGACTGAGCATAAGCACTTATATCTGCTCCCTCCTGAAACAGCAGCAATGTTGTAGTAAAGAAGTAGACCCACAAAGACAATGAGAGGAGAAGCTATGGCAGAAGAGACAGCAGCAAAATTCCAGGAGTCAGAGAGTGGGTGAGAGAGTGGTACATCATCACACAGGCAGACAAAGCTGAACAGCTTATCAGTCCACCCCGAAGGACCCTGGGGGTCGCAGAATGAAGGTGCTGAGTTCTGGGGAAAGGTGGCGCAAGAAGAGATACTGAAACTAAGACCATCTGGAAACTTTTTTTTCTTTTAGATTTTTATTTATTTGAGAGAGAGAGAGAACACGAGTGGGGGAAGGAGGGACAGAGGAGAGAGAGAAGCAGACTCCTCGCTGAGCAGACAGCCTGATGCGGGGCTCCATCCCAGGACCCTGGGATCATGACCTGAACCAAAGGCAGATGCTTAACTGACTGAGCCACCCAGGTGCCCCCCCATCTGGAAACTTTGATACAAAATTATCAGGCTCCCAAATCTCCTCTCCATCCCTGTACAAACAAGGAATGGCTCCCTTTATAAGTCAGCTTGGGCTGCCATAGCAAAACACCATAGACTGGATGGCTTCAACAACAAACACTTACCTCTCACAGTTCTGGAGTCCAAGAAGCCCAAGATCAAGGTGGCCAATTTGGTTCCCAGTGAGAGCTCTCTTGCAAATGACTGCTATCTTGTTGTATTTTCACATGACTGAGGGGAAGGAGGGAGGAAAACTCTCTGTATCTCTTCTTATAAGGGCATTAAGCCCATCACAGGGGCTCTACCTAATTACCCCCCAAAGGCCTCCACCTCCAAATCCCATCACATTTGGGATCAGGGCTTCAACATATGGATTTGGGGAGGACAGAAATATTCAGCCCATAGCACTCCTCCACGCCCCTGCAGGATGGACTTCAGTAAAGGGTACTAGAGGCACATTGGCAAGCATGGGTGAACTATGAGGCTGAAGAAAGGAACTGAATGATGTCTGTCTGCAGAAGAAAGAAACCATCCCTCCTCACTCCTCACTATCTGCTTCCAGTCCCAGGCTCCAAATGCCAGTCATCAGATATATATCCCAAGGCAAGAGGTGGGACAATATTTTCTCAA
Source organism: Phoca vitulina (assembly GCF_004348235.1). NCBI lineage: Eukaryota > Metazoa > Chordata > Mammalia > Carnivora > Phocidae > Phoca > Phoca vitulina. The sequence continues at coordinate 3,447,003 of NW_022589718.1, read as the reverse complement.
GAAACAGAATTCTACATTAAGAAGCAATAGCCCAGAGTAAATGTACTGTTATATTTGAGGGTCTCCCCATGAAAAATCCCACTTGCAGCCCCACCACCCATTAGTGATGCCTGGAAGTCAATGCCATGCCACAGTCAGAGAATTTCACATCAACTCTTGAGTCCTTTATTCTGAAATGTGGACAGACAGCAAAGCATCAATAGATTTTTAAGGAAAGCATTCAATATGAAGACCAAAACAAATAAATGAATTTTTTATCAGGAAAGAAAAACAATGTGGAAAACAGAAGAAAATTCCAAAGACATCAATATCTTTAGAGAGATATAAAAAGATGCTCTGCTCATAAAATGAGAATAGAGTGCTCTAATACCAAAATGAGAGCAATTAGGGAATAAAAAGCTCCTTTTGAAACAAAATTAAAACTAAATTGTGAACATTAAAAATGTTTTAAATCAAAAGATTCAATGAAATCAAGAAAATATTTCAGAAAGTACTTTTAAAAGGAAGAAGAAGGAAGAAGAGGAGAAGAAGAAACAAACAAATGAGCTATAGATAGGCAGACGGGAAAATTCGATGAGCAATTCAGGAGGTCCAACACTTAACTAAATAGAAGTTCTATAAAAAGAGAACAGGAAAAAATGGAGAGGAAGATATTAACAAAGACATAAGACAAACAATACAGGAAAATTCCAATCTGGGCAGATTAACAGGGCCCATAATATAACCAATGCAATGAACGAAAAAATGCCTACAGCAAAAAAAAGCCCTAATCATGAAATTTCACACTCAGGACAAAAATGATAATTGAAAGAAAGAGAGAGAGAAAGAGAAGGAGGAGTGGAAGGGAAGGGAGGGAGAAAGGAAGTTTACATATAACGAGCTGGAGATCTGAATGGCATTGGATTCTCAAGAACAATACCAGATGTTAGAAGCCCTTCAAAGTTCTGAGGGAAAACATGATTTTCAATTTTCAATCTAGAATTAAACATTTAACCTAACCATTAATCAACTTTGAGGATAGAACAAAACACTGTCAGACATGGAAGTACGTAAGAGTTCTATCTCCCATGCCTTATTTCTTAGGAGCTACTAGAAGATGAGTTTCAGTGATACATACATACACACATACATACACACACACACATACACACATACACATACATACATACACACACATGCATGCAGACACACATACACACATACACATACACACACACACACATACACATACATGCATACACACCCACATAAATACGTACATACATAAATACTGTTGGTTTGCAAGCTCCTTGGGAGCATCCCAGTTGTAATCTGAAACTGGCCCCTGTACTCAGAGGGTAGGAACAGACCAAAGAAAGAAGCAGGCCACTCCAGGTTGGTACGTGGCAGTTTTTAATAAGCAAAGGGAACTTACCTACAAGGTTTGTCTTGGGTGGCAACAAGATTAGTAGATCTCTGTACCCGCTCACCAAATCTCACAAGTTTATGTAGTGGCCCTCACTGGGTTCGGTCATGTATACAGTCCAGATGGTCTCTGCACCACATCACTGTGGTGCGTCGTTGGGGTAGGTTCTGGCAGTGGGGAAGGCAAGTGGAACCCATATTCCAAGGACAAGGGAGGGATGCAAGGAGCCTCTGATTGTCAGGGTCCAGCTCAGGGGTCAATCAACATCATGTCTTCTCAACAACCACCCTAACACAGACATCCATACATATGTACATAAAAGTAAAAGAAGAGGAAGTGGGGATTACATCCAGAAAGAGGATGCCTGGATCAAGAAAACTAGAGATAGATCCAAGAAACAATGAAAAGGAGCCCCAAGATAGCCACGTCCCATACCTAAAGAAGGGAGCAGAAAAGAAGAAGCTTTGGAAGATAACCCGGAATTAAAGTAGAACTAACACGCACATACACACACACACCCTGGTAGTTCTGCTTCTATATCAAATCCTGGCCAACACTAAATAAAGCAAATGACAAGAATTTCTTTTTTTTTATTATGTTATGTTAGTCACCATACAGTACATCATTGGTTTTTGATGTAGTGTTCCATGATTCATTGTTTGCATGAAAAGAATTTCTAACTCTAGGAAAAACAAAAGTTTATGAGCAAAACTATAACAATAATACACTATATGGCTTAGCAGTGAACAACATTTGTGTGAGCCTAATAATAGAACAATGAACTACTAGTTTATAATGTGGGAAACAAAAGCAGAAGAAAAATTATTAAATTTCCTTACTACCTACAGCTGATTGACAAGTCCTTGAAATAGGCAGAGTGACATTCCTCTAGGGACTCGACTGCCTTGATGTTGATACTTTGCTAAGGGCAAAAGGCAATCTTAGCCCAACTCCCAGGACCCTGTGAGTCTACCTTAATATATAAAAATTCCTTTGGAAACTTCCTTTATCTTTAAACCCCTCCAAGATATGTGTTGGCAATCATCCTCCAAGCATATGGCCCACGGATACACATCTCACGACTAAGGTTCATGACTAAGGAGGTCTGATGACTAAGGTTTTATTAGACTGTAATAAATGATCTTTTCCCAACAACAGCTAGCCCCCTCAAGGTCCTGGAAACCTTGCTGCCAAAATTCCTTAGAGACTTACGCTATCCCCAACCCCCTCCCAACTTGAAAGTATATAATGGGCCACTCCTTGTGACCCCAGTGCAGCTCCTTCTGCCCATGGGTCCTGTCCCCGTGCTTTAATAAAACCATTTTTTTGCACCAAAGATGTCTCAAGAATTCTTTCTTGGCCATTGGCTTCGAACCCTAGTCTTTCCTACATCAAAGTTTATCCAAACATTTTTATCCAAAACATGTGACATAACTATGTTGAGCAGATCGAAAGAGTGTGTATGCATGCTGGTAGAAGGAGTAAGAAAGCTAAGTCCTCAGCCAACTTTATTCCTACCTCTGGTCTCTTGACTTGACAGTTCCCTCTGCCTAGATCATTATCGCCTCAAACAGGACATGGTCCGCTGCCCTTTTTTATTCAAGTCTCTGCTTAAATGTCACTTCTTTGGTCAAGGTATCTAAAATAATGCTCCCCAACCTATTGAACTCATGATCTTTGCTTTATTTTCCTTTATTACATTTCCTAACATGTATAATATAAACCTTATTGAATACCGCCGGCCACATAGTAGATACTTAATTGGTTGAATAAAATAATGAGTGAATGACCATGATGTGAAATCAATAGTTAATATTCATCCTAGCTTGAATTTCCCCAGCAGCAGATCCTGAGACAAGAGTTAAAGCAAAAGCTTATTTGGAGTGGTTACCAGGAGCTGAGGTGGGGAGAGGGAACAGGGAGTTATTCATTAGTGGGTGCAGAGTTTCAGTTTGAGATGGTGAAAAATTCTGGAGATGGGTAGTGGTAATGTTTGCACAACAATGATGTACTTAATGCTGCTGAATTATACCCTTAAAATTCATCAAAATAATAAATTTTGTTATGTCTATTTGACCACAATTAAAAAAAACGGTACATATTAAAAAAAAAAAAAAAAAAAGGTTTACTTAGGAGTTACATAAAACACCACAGAGGAGTGGAGTGCAGAGAGGCCAGCAATAAGGGTTCATGATCAACCCGAATCTAACTGGCCAACCAGACCTTAATCCTGCAGAGAAAGTCTGGGGAATGGTGCAGCCCATGCCTCAGGGTTAGTCCAGCAGCGCGCCAGAGCGAGGGAATTATATGCCAAGTCCCATCAGGTTGGCAGCTACCTCTGGGGTAATTCCTCGGCATTTCAGGCCTGCCCTGAGCACAGGAGAAGTGGTCTCTGAAAAAGTCTTCAGGCAAAGAGATGCAGATATTAGCAAATAGAAGCAGGCCACCTGCACTGAAGAAGTAAGACCCAAGGGAAAGGGGTAAGTCACTGACAGGTGCTACGGTGCCTGGAATTGATAATATGCACAGGTTCCATAGAAACATGGAGCTAAATACCAGAAGACACAGCCAGGAGAGTGAAGAGAGTTGTATCCAAGAAACAGGACTGAGGCATGTGAAGGAAATTGCTCTATGTTGCCATAAATTCTTCTAATTCTTTAAGGCATTATTTCACTTTTAAACTATGTCCATATCTTATTTTGAAAAAAAAAAAAAGATGAATTTTAAATGAGTGTGAATATCACCAGGAAGTCATCCCACACTGATTTGGTTCTAATTTTTCATGAGAAAATGTCACAAAATGATTAACCAGCCCTGTGGTAAGGAAACTCAGGGAATGTTAATTGAAGGGAACTGTAGCCAAACATACTGGAAGCCAGTAATCGGTTGCATTCAGTTCTGAAAATGTTTTGTTCAGCTCCTACTATGTGCCAGATACCGTGCTGAGCTCATACTGGCAAGATAAAGAGGTAAAGACACTTGTACTGGGGTGAAGAGTGTCCCTCCAAAATTCATGTCCACCCAGAGCCTCAAAAATGTGACCTGACCTGGACATAAGGTCTTTGCAGCAGGTCATACTGCATCTGGGCGGGCCCTAAACCCAGGGACTGGTGTCCTTATAAGAAGGCCATGTGAAGACACATGGACATGGAGGAAATCCCCTGTGAAGGTGGAGGCAGAGATTGGAGTGATGCGTCTATACACCAAGGAATGACAAGGACCATCAGCAACCACAAGAACCTAAGAAAAAAGCATGGAACAGATCCTTCCTTAGAGTCTTCAGAGGAAGCCTGGCCCTGCCATCACCTTGATTTCAGAAGTCTGGCCTCCAGAACTGTAAGAGAATACATTCTGTGGTTTTAAGTGTGTGGTGATTTGTTCCGGCAGCCCTGGCATGCTGATACGATCCTCTTCTCAGAAGTTGGTGGTCTGGGGAGGTGGCCTTAGCCTAAGGAGCTGTGTCCTTCACCCTCCTTTGTTTCCTCCCTGCTGGCTGGAATGTGAACTCAACCGGCTGAGCTGGAATAGCCAGCCGTTTGGACCAGGAATGGAAACTCTATGGTAAGGGAGGTGGGTCAAGCAGATAGAAGCATCTGGCAGTCATACCAGCCTGGGACTTCTGGCCAGCTGACATGTGACTTGGAAATGAACACCTACACTTTTTATGCCAGTGCTGTTTGGGGTTTCCTGCCACTTGCTGCTGAATCTAATCTTAATTCATACTGGAAGACAGATTTACAAATGCATATATGCAATTCAGTGTGGTAAATAATTTTATAGAGACAGGCCATGGTAGGGGCGCAAAGGAATAAATGATTAACTTACCCTGGGGAGATCAGGGAAGACTTCTTAGAAAAAGCACCGGCGGCTGGTTTTAAGAATGTGAGAAGGCGTTTGCAGACAGCCAGGACATGAGATGGCAGGGAGGCATTTCAGAGGGACATGGACGGTGGAGGAAGAGAACAGTTCCATGGGACCACCTGTACTTCTGCATGGGTGATGTATAAGGTACAAGGCAGACAAAAGAGGGCAGTAGAGGCCAGGTGATGAGAAACTCAGAATGCCATTCCTGGGTGCTCGCACCTTCTCAAGTCACAAAGAAGAGCCATGGATGAGTGTGTAACAGTGGAGCCATATGATCAGATTAACTTCTAGAAAGATCACTTTGGCTAAGGCATGGATGGCGTAGAGGGATCAAGAAAGGAGTCAAAGAGACCAGGAAGGAGGCCATTGCAGTTGTTTCTTAGTTTGATGATGACAAGGGTCGACATGAATACAAAGGCACTGGGGACAAAAAGGAAAGAACAACTTGAAAATACAATTTAGCAGGCCGTGGGCTATGAGAAAAGGCAGCATCCAGGAGGGCCCCACTGGGCTGACTTGGAGCGTGAACAGGTAGAGCATTACCCGGGACACGAGGCACAGGGAGAGGAGCAGGTTTGGAGGTAAAGGATGATGCTAATGATCAATGCAGGTCCCAATCAGCCTGAATTCTGAAGACCACCTTGCTCCGGTTCCAGAGGGCTCCCTGTTAGCTTCCAGCAACAAGGGCCGCTAGAGGGCGACAGGGAGTGAGAAGGAGGAGGTGAGGCTCCTGACGTTGGCGCCGAAGGAGCTGCGGCTGTTCTTGCACCTCCTAGAGCCAGCCCGATGCATCCCTTCAGAAAGAGCAGCACCGCCGGGCAGTGTCCTTCTCAGAGCCCTGAGTCCCAGCCTGTGGTTTCTCCCAGCTCCTGAGGGTCCAGCCCCAGCCGCGGTGTGCTCGCTGTGCCCGGGCTCAATGTCAGCTCTGCAAAGCGCTCCGCGGAGCCTCTGGCTTCTCTCAACCACCCCTTCCTGGCAGAGGCAGAGAGAGAAGCAGACTCCCCGCTGAGCAGGGAGCCCGACGCGGGGCTCCATCCCAGGACCCTGGGATCATGACCCGAGCCGAAGGCAGACGCTTAACCCACTGAGCCACCCAGGCGCCCTCGATGTCCCATATTAAATTCACTCTAATAAATACTGGGTCCTGAGGGATATAGTCATTGGCCTGCAGGGCGGTCTCAGGGAGGAGACCGCCCAAGATGAGACCCTGGGGATGTTTCTGTCACCCCTCAGGGTCTCCTGTGAGACAGCCAGTGCAGCTGTCCGGGAAGTGGGGTCAGTCTGGAGTTAGGAGGGGAGCACTGGCGGCACCCGCAGCACATCAGTCCCCCTGGGAGCACGGGAGCCAGAGGAGAAAGGGCTGAGGATGGAACCTTCAGGGGCCCCAAAGATGAGAAGGCAGCCTGAAGGAGAAGAACCCGGGCCGGGGGCAGAATAAGGCACCATGACCTGAGAAAAACCAGGGAAGCACAGTATTTCCTCCCCAGGAGAGGGGAGTTTTGGGAAGTGGTCCTCACACGAAAGCTGAGGTAAGGACTGAAAAGCAAACAGTGACTGGGCGGGCGCCACTTGTGACCTTGTGGAGGGTCCTTCCAGTGGAGTGGGGGACACAGAGGGCAATGGGAGAAGTTTGAGGAGCGAATGGAAAATGAGACAAGGCAGACAGACTATTAGCTAGAGGGCCCCGGGAGAGTGTTTCTATTTTTACCTGAGAGACTTGAGCTCCTTTCCAAGCTGCGGGCAGGAGCCGGCAGCAAGTGAGGCTGACCTGAAGGAGGGGACAGGCAAGAATGAGGTGAGCTGGAAGATCAGCCTGCAGCAGCCGGTACCCCACTTCCTCAGAGGCTACTCATTCATCCAACAGCCATTTCCGAGTGACTGAGATGTGCCAGGCATTGTTCTAGATGCTGGGGGTGGCAGTAAATAAAAGAGATAAAAATCGGAGGCTGCAAGCCAGGTGGCAAAAGGGGCTCAACATTCGAGATCTAAAGGAGAATCTCATCAGGTTTCTGGAGAGAAGAGCAGCGGGTTTAGGAAGCTGACTTCCTCTATGGGTTTTCACCCTCTGTGCCTCTCTTTCTCAGGCAGGTGACCCCAGGGTGAATTACGCATCCTTGACTAGGGACACAGCCATCCAGCCATAAGATAAGGGTAGTACCCTATCTCGCTCAGAAAATAACCTGCCAAGAGAGTAACATGCTTGTTCCAAATGCCCTTTATGTGGCCTTGGGCTCCACAGCCCATGGGGATAGTTTTGACCATTCTTTTGGCTTTATAATGCATGGACGCTTTCCTTTTCACTGGATACTGTCAGTGCAATTATACCTGATTACTATCATTACAAAGATGACCCACCAGACATGTCTTAAAAGGAAGACAGCAACTATTGCCTGGATCCCAACTGACAGCTGATCTCACGCAACACAGCCCTGCAAGGTGGGTGAGGCTGAATTATTAGAACAGCCCTTCACAGGTCTCCCCAGTTCCAGGCCTTCTCCCTTCCAATCCATTGCCAAGCATGCCATTTCTATTCTCAAAACCCTCAGCATACAAAGACATGATCCTCGCCCACCTCTCCAGCAGCCTCCCTTCGAAGCACCCTCCTAACAACTCTACATTCCGGCCACATGGATGTGTCACGCTCTCTTGTAAGTCTGCCGATCTTTCTCTGTCTGAAACACCTTTTCCCTATTCTTTTCCCTAAACACCTAACTTCTTCTCAAACTTTCAAACTAAACCCAAGTATCACCTCCTTCAGTAATCATTGTAGCAGAACCTATCACGAATTGCGCGTTACTTCATGCTGGGCATTTTGCAAGCATTTTCTTTAATAGTGGTAATAATCTTGCACCACAGTTATTGAGACAGAGCCAGATGAAACTGTATCCCTCACCAACCACTCAGAAAAAATCTAGCAAACAAAATACAGGTCCCTGAATCAAAATCACTTGGAAGCTTATTAAAAGCAAATTCCCGAACCCCACACATATCTACAAATTCACTGATTAATTTGGGCATGGGCCTGTTACTATTTGTCAATGTAAAAAGTTGGAAACTATTACTCAGGGCCAGAAGGGAAGCAAGTGTTCTCAGCATTATAAAGCCAGCATTATTTTGTTCATAAGAAATAAAATCAGAGCTAAGATTTAGCAGTCATAAATATCAGTCCCCAAACTGAGTGTAAGATAAATCCATTTTCTTTTCAAGTATCGTTAACATACAATGTTATATTAGTGCCAAGTGTTACAATACAATGATTCAGGGGTGCCTGGGTGGCTCAGTTGGTTAAGCGACTGCCTTCGGCTCAGGTCATGATCCTGGAGTTCCGGGATCGAGTCCCGCGTCGGGCTCCCTGCTCAGCAGGGAGTCTGCTTCTCCCTCTGGCCCTCCTCCCTCTCATGCTCTCTGTCTCTCATTCTCTCTCTCTCTCTCTCAAATAAATAAATAAAATCTTTAAAAAAAAACAATATAATGATTCAACAATTGACTCACATTACTCATTGCTCATCATGATAAGGGTGCTCTTATCTCCTTCACCCGTCTCACCCATCCCCCCACCCACCTCCTCTCTGGCAACCACCAGTTTGTTCTCTATAGTTAAGAGTCCTCTCTCCTCTTCAACCAAAGCTCTCCTTCCTCTCCCTTGCTCTCTCCATGTCTCTCATCCATGACAACTAATACAGCCTGTGCCGTGAGCACAGGCCTTAAAGAAAACAAAAGCCTGGTGGGTAATGTCCTAGGTGCAGATCTCCCCCGTCCCCTCTCGGGGAAAGCCGTCAGCCATGGACACCAGAGCCCATTGCCGTGTAGCAGTCACAGTGGAGGAGACAAAAAGGCGACAGTCTAACAATACCAGTGGACACAGTCCTTGCAAGACATATAAAGAGCCTGGGGGAAGAAAAAAACCCAAAACCTCCTAAAAAATGTATAATTTCTATAGGGAAGAGTGACAGACCTCAGGATAAAAGAAGAGGGGAGGAAATGAAAGGGAAAGAGTGCTAGAAAGAGAAAAAGAAGAATTCATATTACACGAAGAGTGCGAACAGACCAAAAAGCAAGCAAATCATCAAGACAGAATTGGACCAAACACTTAAATATTTGATGGAAGAAGGAACACAAATAGCTAATAAAAATAAGAACAGGTGCTCGCACAGGGCAATGCAAGTTAAAGCCACAGTGAGGTATGGGTGTCTATCCATCATATTGGCCAAGATATAAAAAAAAATCTGGTCATCAAGTGTGGCGAGAATGCAGAGAAATGAGAATCCTTCACACCCTAGGCAGGAGTGGAAATTGTGAAGATATGAATACTTGTATGACCCAGCAGTTGCATTTCCACACACGTACTATAGAGCAGAAGCACTCCACACATGGTCCACAACCTCCTGAGGATCCCTGAAACCTGCTCAGGGGCTCTGCAAGGTCAAAACTATTTTCATTATAATACTTAGACATATTTTCTGGTTCCACTGGGTATTATACACTATCACATACTCATATTTTTTAAAATGCCATTATAACTTAAGGAAGTCCTTAAAGCAGTAAAAGGTATTAGTTTTATTAAATCTCAGCCCTTGATAAACATCTTTTTAATATTCTACGTGATGAAATGAGATACCTGAAACACTTCAGTTGCATATTGAAGTATGAAAATTGTCTTGAGGAAAAGCCCTTGTGTAATTGTTTGGGTTGTGAGCTGAACTAACTACTTTTTTCAAGGAATATCATTTTTATTTGAAACAAATACTGACAGATAAACTATGGTTTTCAGACTTGAGTATTCGAGAGACATTTTCTCAAAAATGAATGATGGGAGTCTTTCACCCTAGGGAAAACTAACATCATTTGTTGCCAATGGTAAAATTCAACCTTTCAAGTGAAAATCAGAATCTCTAAAACCTTGTAATTACCATCATGAACTTGACAACTTCCCAATACTTTCTTTTCTAATGAGATCAGTAGTGATATTAATGAATGTGATCTTCTGATATCTTATAATGAAATGTGTCACTACTTATAATATCTGCATAACTCAGTGAAACCAATGTCCAAATGACTAACATGTGATGTCACAAAATCATACATGAGTAAAAGATGCACTCAGAAGAGCAAGATAGACCAATAAATTTTAATGTAACAGAGTACAAAAAGGTCATTGATATGGTTTCAGATTTCATATTGCAACTAACCTTTAAAGAAATTACTAGTTGTCAAGTTTGGGTACACAGTAGTCCCTCCTTACTCACAGGGGATACATTTCAAGACCCCCAATGAATGCGAGAAACCACAGAGAGAACTAAACCCTATACATACATACTTATGATAAAGTTTAATTTATAAATTAGGCACAGTAAGAGATTAACAATAACTAATAATTATAACAATATACCATAATAAAATTTATGTCAATGTGTTCTCTCTCTCTCTCTTTCTCAAAATATCCGATTCTGCTGCACTCAGCCTTCTTCTTGTGATGATGTGAGAAGATAAAATGCCTACATGATGAGATGAAGTGAGGGGAATGTCGTAGGCATCAACCTTCTGATGATGCATCAGGAGGATCATCTGCTTCCAGACTGTGGTTGAGCATGGGCAACTGGAAAGTGAAACCACAGATAAGGGGACTACTGTAGTATCAGAGAAAAATATCCACAATTATCTCAAAAGGCTATTAAAACATCACTACCTTTTCCTAATACGTATTTGACTGAGACCAGATTTTCTTCACATATTTCAACCAAAACAACATATAAAGAGCCCAGGTGGCTCAGTCTGTTAAGTGTCCGACTCTTGATTTTGGCTAGGTCATGATCTCAGGGTCGTGAGATCCAGCCCCTCTGGGCTCTGCACTCAGTGGGGAGTCTGCTTCTCTCTCTCTCTCTCTCTCTCTCACTTTGCCCCTGCCCCCACTCACACTCTCTCTCTCTTTAAAATAAATAAATAAATTTTAAAAAATAATAAGATTGTAGAAGCAGTTGTGAGGATCTAGCTAGCTATCTTCTCTTAAAGAGTTCTTTAAATGTAAAACAGTAACACTCTGCATTCATTTTTCTTATATTAAAAATAGAGTTATGTTTCACAAAGATATGTTATTTATATCAACACAAAGGGATTTATTATTTTTTATTAAGACTTTATTTTTTAGAACAGTTTTTGATTCACAGCAAAATTGAGGGAAAGGTACTGATATTTCCCATATACTCCCTGCCCTCACACATGCACAGCCTCTCCCATTATCAACACCCCCCACCAGAGTGGGACATTTGTTACCATGGATGAGCCTACGCTGACATCATGATCACCCAAAGTCCGTAGTCGACATTAGGATTGACTCTTGGTGTTGTTTATTCTATGGGTTTGGACAAATGTAAAATGACATGTATCCATCTTTGTGGTATCATACGGAGTATTTTCACTGCCCCAATGTCACCGTTATTTTAAATGAATTAATACCTTTAAATTTTCTCAGTTTTAATGCCTAATACAATAAATATAATTGGACATAACCCATATAACCAATAGTTTTTTAGAGTGCTCAATGATTTTTAGAAATAAAAGGAGTCCTGAGGCCAACAGGTTAGGAAGTTCTATTGTAGAGAAATACTTGCTCATGAGCTGCAGGAGGAACATACAAGAAAGTTTCTAGCAGCACTACTACTAGCAGCCAAAAACTGAAAACAATTCATTCAACATCAGAATAAATCATTAATAAAATATGGTATGTTCAGACAATGGAATACTATACATTAGTGAAAATTAATGACCTAAAACACATGTAGCAACAGATATTAATTTTGGTAATATAAGGTGAAGGGGTAAAAAGGAAGGGGAAGGAGAAGACATTCATTATAAGTCCATTTATACACAATTAAAAAATAACCAAAGGTAAAAACAAAATTTCAAATCTAAACCATCTCTATTTAGTTACGCACGTTACCAAGACAAACAATGGAGTGATCAACACAAAATTCCAGGGAAAGGTTGTCTCAGAGGATAGAGCCACAAGAAGAGGTTGTGCAATAGTCCCCTGGGAGCTTGAAAGATAATGTTTCATTTCATCAATTGGGAGTAAGTACATAGGTATCTGTTGTATTTTTATTCTTCATACCATATACATATTTTATAAAGATTTTATACCTTTCCAGTTTTTATCAAAACAATAACAATATGTAGATGAATAAAACTTATACAAAGCTAAGTCAATTTCAAAAATGAAGAGTAAGGTGGGATGACTTTCCTTACTAAAAATACTCTAAAACCACAGGAATAAACAGTAGAACATGAATGAACAAACACAGTCCAAAGGAAGAGAAGAAAGAGCTAAGATGGAGTAGGCATAGGGATTATATAGCCCCACAAAATAAACTGGAACAAACTATTAATACAAGGGTTGGGGATATTGACTCACTAGATGAAGAAAAATAGAGCTTTTCGAAATCCAGCATTTCAAGATGGACTCCAGATGAATTAAGTATCTTCATATAATGCAAATAGACAATAACAGAAGACAGTATGTTTATAATCTATGGTTAGAGAAGAACTTCTTTTAAAAATCTAAAAAGCATAAGGGAAAAAATTAATGGATTTGAGAACATCAAAACTAAGGAATTTTGGGGGCGCCTGGGTGGCTCAGTCATTAAACGTCTGCCTTCGGCTCAGGTTATGATCCCAGGGTCCTGGGATCGAGCCCCGCATCAGGCTCTCTGCTCCGCGGGAAGCCTGCTTCTCCCTCTCCCACTCCCCCTGCTTGTGTTCCCTCTCTCACTGTGTGTCTCTCTCTGTCAAATAAATAAATAAAATCTTTATAAATAAATAAATAATTAATTAAAACTAAGGAATTTTGTACAATGAAGGTTCATTGACAAATAGCAAAAAGGAAAGAAATATTTACAGCATCTAAAACTGACAAAGGATTAATACTGAAAATCTTCAAGGAACTCCCACAAATCAAAATATCAACAAGAAAAAGTCAGAGACCCCCAAAGAAAATAATCAATAACCACGAACAGTCAGTTCTCAGCAGAGAAGTCCCGCAAGCACAGCAAGCACATGAAGAGAGGCTCACGTTGATTAGTAATTACAGAAATGTAAATTAAACACCAAGGCTCTGTCACTTAGCATCTACCAGCCTGGCAAAAATCAGAAAGCTGGATAATGCCAGCGGTTTTCCAGGACATGGGGATATAGGAGACTTCACTCAGTGCTGTTGCAGTGTAGACAGGTGCAGTCATTCTGGGGACCATTCTGGATGTGCTTGGATTCAGCATTCAGATACTCTATGGCCCAGACATGCCGCTCCTGGGTAGAGATGGCAGAGAAATACCCAGAGGTACCCACCTGGGGCTGCTTGCTCCAGCGTTAATTGCGGGGTGAGGGTGAGAGCCAACCTAAGGGCTCATTTCTGGGGGAAGGATGGAATAAATATGGTGGATACAGAGTGATGTAGCCTGCAGTGATTAGAAGCAACAGACCAGAAGTACACAGACCTACACAGAAGAGATATTACAAACATATTGCTGAATTTAAAAAGGAAAGAAAAAAAAACAATTCTGTTTATGTACATTAAAACACTTGTACACTATATGCTACATAATACAACAAAACAAACTAAAATGAAAAAAATACATATCAAGTACATTAGAAAGGCCTCAGGCAGGGAAGAAGAATCAAAAGAAATAGCATAGCACCAAGAAAGGAGCCTGGCAAGGACGTATGATAAGATGCCCTGAAATGGGAAGCATGATTAACTAAATCCTCTGCACCTACAGTAAAAACAAACAAAAGCAATAAAGGAACAAGAGTTTGGTAGTCATAGTGTGACTGCCTGGGCCTCCCTGAAATGCCACCTGACCCAGAGGTTTCACCCACCAGCTCATGGTAAAAAGAGCCTCCAGGCCCACCACCTCTGACCCTCTACCACTGCCCTATATTCCAATGAAGAGCTGCTTAAACTTCCATAGGCTCAGTGAGCATTTGGATGGGCGAAAGAGTAGAGATCTGGCATATTAGAGTTCTTTTTTTTTTTAAGATTTTATTTATTTATTTGACAGAGACACAGCGAGAGAGGGAACAGAGCAGGGGGAGTGGGAGAGGGAGAAGCAGGCTTCCCGCTGAGCAGGGACCCCCAATGCAGGGCTCGATCCCAGGACCCCGGGATCATGACCTGAGCCAAACGCAGACGCTTAATGACTGAGCCACCCAGGCGCCCTGGCATATTAGAGTTCTGTAGAGAAACCAAACCCATAGGTGAGATGGATGGATGGATGGATAGATGGATAGATTGATAGATAGATAGATGATAGATAGATAGATAGGGCATGAGTCAATTCCTTGAAAATCTTTCTTTCTCTATATATAAATGAAATACATATCTGTGTGTGTATATCACATATGATACATATAACTGATTATGATATACATATACTATATTATGATTTATATAGTTTTTCTCATATCTAGTATCTCTCTATATAATTTCTCCTATCTAATATCTCTCTATATAGACAGAGATTGCTAGAGTGAGATGTATTTCATCTATATATAGATAGAGGAGGAGATGCACTCAAGGAATTGGCTCACGCTCCTGCTGGGGCTGGCAAGTCTGAAGTCCACAGGGCAGGCCAGCAGGCTGCAAACTCGGGGAGGCCAATATCGATGCTGTAGTCTTGAGGCAGACCTCCTTCTTTCTCAGGGTAATCTCAGGTTTGCGTTTAAGGCCTTCCAACTGATGGCAGGAGGCCCATCTACATCATTGAGAATATCTCCTCTACTTAAAGTCAACTGGTTATAGATGTTAACCACAGCTACAAAATGTCATCACACCACCACCTGGGTGAGTGTGTAATTGAATAACCAGGAACTATCAACCAGCCAATTTGACACATGAAACTAACCAGCACAGATGGCATCCGGATCAAACAGGAATAGTCTTTGGCAACAACAGACTGATTATGGCCGGTTGGGCACCTCGGGATATCTGCTCAAGAGCCTGTCAGGGTACAACAGTAATATCACCTCTTCCCCCTTCTTTTCTACCATTTCCCCTCCTCACCTCCAGCATAGCTCGAGCTATGTCCTATCAAACAGGTTGTAGCATCATCCTCTTTTACAAATGAGGAACCGTGTTCAGAGTGGTAATTTGCCTAACTCGCTCCAGGCCACTCGCAAGCACCGGAATGTCAGCCTGAGTCAGTCAGATTCTGTCCACCGCAGTAACCCTGCTCTCAACATCCTCCATCTTCCTGCATCCCCTCCCCCAGGTATGTTGGCCTTTCCCTCAAGCTCTCACAATAGCTCACAAAAACCTCAGTGATAGCTCTTACCTTCCATCGTGTGTCTATTCATTTTCCTGTCTCCCCACCAAAACCCAAATCCCTGGGCCCCGCCATGTGTTCATTGCCTCATCCGACTCTGGCGTATACTTGGCATAAACAACAACAGTGCCCAGTTGAGATATGAAGACTGAGATACAAAGAGGTGGGGAACCTCAGCGTTTGCATTTCTGTGATGACCCTGTCTCCCTGGCCAACAGCATACTGATCTCAGTGTGGACACTTGCCCCAGGCTGGGCCAGTCAGATCATCTCATGGGAATTTGAAGCCTAAATGAATAGAGGCCTCTAGTAGTGACAATGAAGAGGAGTCTACTTCATGGCAGTGGCCAGAGAGTAGATGCACGAATCTTTCTGCTTGAGATGTCCTAGGTTGCCCCACCCTGCCTTCTCAAGACTTGGTTGTTAGCAGTTCTCTGATTCACTATCCTGAATTAATTAGGGTGAAGGTCAAACCGCTAAAACAAAGAGCCCCAAAATGCAGAGGCTCAAACAAAGTAGAAGCTTATTCCTGGTACAGTAGCAGCTTCCTGGGACAGTTCAGCTCTACGCAGTCACATACTGGCCCTGACTGCCACAGCTCGGCCACCTTCAGCACCCTGCGCCTTCACAACCCTCCCCAGTTGAAGCTACCATGGCCAGAGGGAGGAGGAAAAGATGTGCAGGGGTGAACCAACGAGGCCCTAGGGGCCAGGCCTAGAAGTGGCTCGTGCAACTCCTGCTCATGTTCATTGGCCAGAAATTGGACATCCGGGCACATGGGGCTGTCCAGGGTGGGGCTAGGAAATGTCGTCTCTGGCTGGAAGAAGGGAAGAGCAGCTCTGGGGGACACTAGGAGTCTACAGCTATTAGAAGTGTCTAAAAACTCTCCCCTTTCTGCCCCCAAACTAGTCAGAGTCTGTTTCTATTGCTTACAATCAGAAGACAATTAGTTGACATCATAGGTGCCCTATATTCCTGGTGAGTGAAGGGTTTGTTGATTGATCCTGTAGACTGTATGCTTGGGGGCAGGGCTGCTGTCAGAGATCAACAGAAACTAATCCTAATCTGTCTGGGGTCAGGAAAGGACAGAGATTCCAGGTCTCACACCATCACAGCCTCGTTAGTGCCCAGGTGAGAGGTGGTAAGAGTTTGACCTATAAGGAAAGGCTGTTCTTGGGGACCCAGATGTCTGCCTCAGGTAGAACAGGGCCCGGTGCCAAAGCCTTAGCAAACCAACCCTGTCCTGTGTATAAAATGGGCAATGTGAGGAACCAGGGCCACGTTCAGAGGTCCCAGGGCTTGCACACAGACCCCACGGAAATGACCAGATGTAGCTAGTTCTTCATTTAGGGGCTGTTTCCTCAGAAAAGTCCACACGGGTTCTGGGGGAGTGCTACTGTGCCTGAGTACCTGTGAACATAATCCTCCCCCAGGCCAGCCCAAAGTTCTTCAAAAACAGAAATCCCCTGGGGTGCCTGGGTGGCTCAGTCGGTTAAGCATCTGCCTTCAGCTCAGGTCATGATCCCAGGGTCCTGGGATCATGCCCCACATCAGGCTCCCTGCTCAGTGGGGAGTCTGCTTTTCCCCTGCCTGCCGTTCCCACTGCTTGTGCTTGCTCTGTGTCTCTCTCTCTCTCTGTGTCAAATAAATAAATAAAATCTTTAAAAAACAAAACAAAACAAAACACAAATCCCCAAATGCTATTAAAGTAAAGGCATTCACAATCATTTGATAAGCTAATAAGCTACTTCCATTTCCCAAATAGGACTGAGCCCTCTCAGATCCAGAGGGACCCAGAACACAGCCAGCCTCAATAGGTTCAGGGACAAATCCACACTTGCTGCA
Source organism: Phoca vitulina (assembly GCF_004348235.1). Classification (NCBI taxonomy): domain Eukaryota; kingdom Metazoa; phylum Chordata; class Mammalia; order Carnivora; family Phocidae; genus Phoca; species Phoca vitulina. The sequence continues at coordinate 3,429,577 of NW_022589718.1, read as the reverse complement.
CACCCAGTGGGCCACCTGCCTGACTCCACAGTGCCACCCCCTCCCACTCCTTGCCACTCCCTCTTGGAAGGAGCACAAATGGGCTCCTGTCTGCAACGAAAAGGGTACTTATAGCTCACATATTATGCACAGGGGAATTTCCTTAAGTCACATACAAGAAAGTGAGAAGGAAAAGGTCCATATAGCTGAAGGCGGCTGACCCTGTACACAGGCAAGGGGACATTGAAAGCTGTTCTAAACTAATCTTATAGATGTACACCTTACCGAATCAACTACCTGTACTTTCATATACATCATCTCATTCAACGCTCAAAGAAACCTTGTGAGGTAAGCCAGGCAGTTGTTTCTATTTCTTTGTCTGAACAAAAAGACTGAGGGCTTCTTATAATACATTGTTATGTTTTCATATTCCTTATGTTGCCTTCTGAGTTCTGAGTCCAACCCTACCTTTGGAAATAAGAATCATACTAGTTAACATTTGTGAGCACTTGCTACACACAGGTAGTCCGCCTTCACGTGCAGGATCTAGTGTAAGTCTTAGCGCTCCTAAACAACCCTATGAGAGGTACTATTGTTATTCCCATTTGACAAATGAACTAACAGGCCCCAAAACACTGGGAGGAAAGCTTCCTACAAATCGTGATATAAAATCTGAACTTCACGGCATTGTAACATCTTAAGTCTTGGTGATTTCAAGAGCTGACCTAATTCTTGCACCTGCGTTGAGCAAGAAACTAAACAGTTGCAGGGATTCAGGAGACAATTTCACCACCTCCCTTGGCTACTCTTGCAAGGTCTCTTGTAGATTCTAAATCTTAATTGCAGGAACCTCTTTTTGTTTTGGTTTTGGTTTTGGTTTTTTTGATACACACACATCTCTTAAAGCATGGAAAATGCCCCCAAAATTAACCCATAACAAGAGACTCCAGATTGGCCTAAACCACATTCTCCCCAGGTATGCTCAGCAACTGAGAAACCCTGTGCACATTTTGCAACAGGGAGCATTATGCATCTCTAATTTAATTTCAAGTAAGATGAAACATGGATGAATAGCTGTCCTCCTGGTCTGCTCTCTCCTGGCCACAAGCGATCTTCACTGGTGGGCCCTGCTCGTGCTTCAGCTGTGGCAGGACTGCCAAATTCTGGGCACTGCCTGGGTTTCAGGCCACGTGTCCAAGGATTCTCAAAGCTGTGAGTGGATTGATAGCAAACATCAGTGTAACACACTCAATTTCACTCAAAAGACATCTAAGTCTCAAAGCAGACAATCTGCTAGGAGCACCTCTTTAAAATCTATCCACAGTCCCAATGGACATTAGCCCAAGTTGGGTCACTGTCAAGCACCCAAACAAGAAAAGCACCTTCTGTTTTAGGAATAAGAAATCTCTCCAAGATAGTATGACCTGCCTAAGAAGCTGTGTGTTTACTTGGTCCTGGCAGTCACTGGTTTCATTTGTCAGTTTTCAATTAGATGCTGTCACACACACTCCCCTCCATTCTTCCCCACCCCAAACTACTTGGGTTCATTTTACACTGGCGGCTGGGAGCAGGGATTGATCTCTGGGCTTTTTCATTCTGCCTGGGATCCTTCTCACTCACACAAGCTGTAAAATCTAATTGCTCTTTTTCAAACATCTATATTGCTTTTCCATATGACTTGCTAATGGTGCTCAGAAGAATTTCAGTGGCAAAACCCCTAATTTTTAAAATGCTATTAGCAAGGAGGTAACACTGTTGACACTTGTTGGTAATGACACTCCAACTGCCTTTTGCATTTTAAGTTTATTTATTTATGACTAATGCAGATATGATACTGTTTAGGTGAGGAATCGAGGACAGCTTTTTATGCCAAACTCATTTTCTGTCCCCTCAAAGGCCCACAATGGGGACAGTAAATGTGTCGTGTGGAGAAGATTGCAGCCACAAGGTAATTTGCTTGAGAAACTTTGCTGGAGAATTTCACACAGTGGAGAGGAGTGTTTTGCTTTTGTCGGTGTTCAAAATTTGGCGGTACTTACAGACTGGAGCTCAAAATTCATGCAGATGCCATGTGAGATAAATTTGCAAACATGATTCCCATTTCTTGACAATTAGCTGAGCAAACTGCTTTTAATGATAACAAACACATTAAGCCCTATAGAGCAATTTTATTTTTTTTATTTTTTTTTAAACATTTTATTTATTTATTTGACAGAGAGATACACAGCGAGAGAGGGAACACAAGCAGGGGGAGAGGGAGAGGGAAAAGCAGGCTTCCCGCTGAGCAGGGAGCCCGACGCGGGGCTCGATCCCAGGACCCTGGGACCATGACTTGAGCCGAAGGCAGATGCTTAACAACTAAGCCACCCAGGGGCCCCTATAGAGCAATTTTATTATGGTTTCCTTTAAAACCTGCAATTAAAAAATAAAAAATTGACTCATCGGGACAATACTGGCCTTCAACTTGGTTTAATGTGGGGTCTGGGTTTTCTTCCCATTTCATCCACTGATCACCTATAGGGAAGTAGGCACGTCATTTGACCCCGTTCCAGTAATCCAAAAGGTTGGGACAGGGCAAAGAAGGGGATGGCAGGATAGAGGCAAGCAACCTGAATTGTAACATGTATTTGGTTTCTTGTAAAATATCTGACCTTGCAGGCACTAGGAGACCTTGCAATTTAATGGAAATCTGTAAATGCTTCTTAAAGAGAAGAAATCTTTTTGCATTGGTATTAATTACCTTGAAAATAATGGTTGATAAATTTAGAACCAATATATTGTTTTACCCAAGTGGGTTACCAGTGGACATCTTTTCCTTATACCAAATTGATGACAGAAGGTTGGATGTCAAACAAGAGGCCTCGACCAAGGTCAGAAGTCCCCCATTCAAGTCCTTTCAAGTCCCCACTCTGCTTGAATCTGTGCAACTTGAAGTAATTGCTCTCTTTCTCTGGACCTCATTTTCCTGTACAAGATAACAAGGTTAGGCTACCTATGGTTTATAAGGTCTGCAGTTTCTAGGGATGTTAGGTTTGGCACACACACTACAGTGCACATTTGTGAAGGTTCACCTGGACCTCGCTGGATCCTCCTGCCTCTGCACGCCCACTTCCCTGCATCTGCAGGCTTTGTGTCTAAAGGCTGCACCTGTAAGTCAGTGTGTCCCTCAGCCCAGAGGACCAAAGCCGAAGTGCCTGGGAGTTCCCACCTCCCTCCCTCCTTAGCCAATAACGGATTTGGGAGTGTGAGAGCCCAGCAAACTTGCCAAGGCCAGGACAAACTCTGAGGAGTAATTCCTGCTCCAGAGCTCCACTGTAGGGTCAGTGGAGGTCAGCTCCTCACTTGGCTTCTTCCCTTCCCCATCTGTCTATCTTTCTCCCTCTCCTACATTTTCCTAGGAGCGTTTTCTTGGTCTGCTTCTGGGGAACCTGACTTAACATGCACATCTAATAGGCATAGCAAAAATAATAATAATAGTAAAAGGGCTTATTTATTTATTTATTTATTTATTTAGAGAGGGGCAGAGGAAGAGAGACAGATAGAATCCTAAGCAGGTTCCATGCCCAACTCAGAGCCCGACACGGGATTCAAACCCATGACCTTGAGATCATGACCTGAGCCGAAATCAAACGCTGGGCGCTTAAGCGACTGTGCCACCCAGGTGCCCCCATAGTAAAAGGGCTTTCTGCATCTGAGGTGTGGCATTACTGAAACTTAAAATGGTTTGTGCCTGAAATGAAGAGACACATGGAATTGCAGCACCTAAGAGTCTGGATCCCTATGACTGGTGGATGAGAGGGTGTTCTTGTAAGGGATTCCGTTCAGTTTTAAACTCTTTCACTTTCCAAGGGGTCCTGAAGAAGCATCTATGTGCCCTGAGTTTGGTAACCCAACAAATCGGGGTGGAATGGTAAGAAAGGGTGCATTGGGATGAAGTCTACAGGCTGATGGAGAGCAGAAAGTGGAGAGCAGGAAGTGCTCAAAGCCAGTGTTCAGCACTGGTTGGGTGAACAAAGGGACGTCACCAGGAAGCAGAATATCATCTCAATTCTTCCCCAAATACCCAGGTCCAGAGGAGTGTTGAATGTCAAATGGCTTTTCCCTCCTGTACATCCTGCCCTGCCCCTCTTCCTCCTTCCCCTCCTCCTACCCCCTTCTTCCCTCCTCAACAACACGAGTCAAACATCCAGTCAAGCTCTAGATCTGAAGAAGAACCCATCCATAAGGCTTTAGGGTCCAGGCAGGACTAGGAGAGTGGGCAACAGCATATTCTCAGAGGTGTTTTCAAAATCTCTGACAGTTATAAGGGAGGAATCCAGTGGTCAGAAATGTCCTCCTAGAGAGGAGGGTCTTGAGGTGAGTCTTGAAAAAAGTCAGATGGAAACAGGAAGAGTAAGAGAGGTGTTCCAGGAACAGGAAACGGCAGGAGCTGCCCAGAGGGTGAGTCCCTCCCTGGACCACTTTGTGTGTGGCTGGGGAGACAGAGGTGAGGGGAGGGATCAGTCAGGCTAGGAGAGGCAAGCTGCAGAGGAAATAGCAGGAGGCCCTTCGATTCACAGTAAGGAGTCTGAACTTGGTCCTGTGGATCCAGGGATAGATGGGCCTGTCCTCCAAATACCTCCAAGGTCGCTCATCTTTCGCTGTGTCCCTCAGCCCTCAAATCCTGGGAAACTTATTTCACTTCCCAGGACTCCCTATTCTTACCCCACCAATGGTGCTAAAGGCAGAGGCTGCTAATTTAAACGACCATTAAGCTCTCCTGCAGGCCCTGGAGTAACTTAATGAATAGGAGCCTGATAACCTGTTCTTCACAAAAGGAGGAATTAAGAACTCATTTATATCAGTGACAGGGTAGAAAGAAAACAGCAATCTTACTGCAGCCAGATCATGAAGACACCAGCCCCTGCTTTATGGAGTCTTAATTAGATCTCCTCAGTCCTCTTGTTTTTATTTTGTGTTTGCCTTTTTAAAAAATATAGGAAGAATACCGATCAGCTCACACCATTGGAGTATGTATTTTATGGAAAGAATACAGATGATGAGGCTCTGTGTCCTGAGAACTCACAGGGGGTTGAGGAGTGAGGGAAAGGTAGAATTTGCTATGCCTGAGTCATTTGAATAATTACTTTTCCTAATGAACTCTCATTCTAGAAACACCAGAGCTACCTGCGGAGGATGCTCTACCTGCTACAGAATCTGAACCAAGGTGGTTCCCTGGGTGGGGGTGGGGGTGGGAGTGGGGGTGGGGGATGGGTTAGAGCAACAGGCAGAAAGAAGGGGTAAGCTGCTGTGGGGTCTTTTCCACATATGTTGGCTTGTTCTTCAATACGAACACCTCAAGAAATCTGGGAGAGAGGCACTGAGAAGAGAGCATATTGGGGAAAGTAGGTGTGGTACTGACGGCAGATGTCAGAGTCAGGAGACCAGCGTCCTGGTCTCAACTCTGCTGTTCACTAGCCATGTGATGTTGGGTGAGTTGTTCTATCTCCCTGAGTTTCTGTTTACTCATCAGTAAAACACAATAAAATTAGATCCAGTGACCTCCAGGGCTCCATCGAATTCCAACAGTTTCCTGCCTGTGTAGGAAGAGTGACACCTCAGAGGTCCAGCTAGAGACAAGAAGAGAGGCCTGACACAGAAGAGACGGAATGACATGCGTAGCCTCCAAGGGTCTCCATCGGTTCCAGGTGACGTCCAAAAAATCAAAAGATTTTTCGCCCTTAACTCCCAGACTATATGCCAGCCTGGACCAGAGTTCTCTAAATGTCTCCCTGGAGCCTCACCTAGCACTCTAGAGTTGGTTTTGTGTGAGGGAGACTCTAAATAGTAGTCTCAGCTGACTTAGAAAATAAGCTTGGCTGAATTATATTCCTTATCCATCCATCCCAGAGATAGACACCTGCATTTTTCCTCCTGAGAATTCCACTGTCTCCTCTGGCATTGCCCTTGACCGGCTCCCTTGTCCTTCCTCTCTGTCTCTCTGTGTGTAGTAATGGCAGCGTCAGCTGGAGCAAGAGTACAGTCCAAGCAAAAGACACAGCCAGAGGTTGGGGCTGGGTGACCAGGCTGGGATCGGAAATACAGAAGTCATGGTCTGTGGGATTCAGCTAATTAAAAAGAAGGTCAGGAGCACAGAGATCAAAATCAAGTTGTCAAGTCAGTGTAATAAGCTTCAAGAAGGGGATAGCAAACTACAGTCCATGGGTCAAATCTGGTCTGTGCCTATTGTGTAAATAAAATTTTATTGGAACATAGCGGCACCCATGCATTTATGTATTGTCTCTGGCTGCCTTTGCACTAAGATGGCAGAAATGAGTAGTTGTAACAGAGACCATACAACCCACAAAGTCTGAACTATTTACTATCTGGCACTTTACAGGAAAAGCTTGACCATGCCTGGCTTTGACTGTGCGTTCACATTGCTCCCCTGCTTCTGCATGAGAAGCTGACATGCCAGATCTCCCTCCCTGACCTCCAAGCAGAGCTTCCTTCAGAGGCAAGTCTACTCAGGACAAGTCCCAGGCACAACAGTAACATCGGGCTCATCTCTCCCGGTGGTTGGAATGGCGAGAAGGACCCTGCTCTCTCCCAGCTCCACATGGAGCTCAGAAAGATGGCGGCAGAGGAGAAAGCCACCTAAGGTCTTCCTCCCTCGGTGGATAGACAGTAGCTTACTTGGAAGAACTAATCCTACTCCAGGTCCCCATCACCAACATTGTGCCCACTATTCCCCATGTCTCACCAGAAGGACACTTCTGCATCCGTGAGGGTCCCGTATTAGAAGCCACACCACACACTCGGCCACAATTCTGAGCACTCCCACTCCCTAAGACAGGGCTTTTGTCAGCTCCTCATCTTGTTTGATCAACACAGGATTTAAATCGTTGAGGAGATCTCACTGATCCACCCACTGGCTGAATCACTCCTGAGTGCCCACTCTGTGCCAGGCACTGCACTCAGCCCTCGGGAATGAACAAAAGTTAGTCTGCTCATTGCCCAAGCCCGTGGCTCACAGCCCACTGTCCACAGTCCCCTCCGCAAGTGGGGGTGCCAGGAATCCCGGTTCCCTGGTCAATTACTGATGATGTGTAATTTACAACTAGCCAATTCTCAAAGACTTGAAAGTAGAGACAGAGTAGGACTGTTAAGAAAGAAATTAAATATATGTACTTACAAATTTTCATATATATTATATTTATACATATTTCAGCAGATATAGAATCAGTTACAAAGACTATAATGTGACACGTTGCATCAAATGGGAGTGAGGAGCAACCTCAGGTTTTGGAACATCCTCAGCAAGGATTTCTGGGGAGGAGCCTTCCTGAGATGCACACTTACGGGCATGACTATTCCCATTGATTGAGAAAATCCTCAGCTCGTCGAGCAGCTTACCCTGATGGGGCAGAGTGAGGGGGTGTAAGTACCAAGGGAATACATATGTGAGCAGGAATAGAGCAGAGAGGGGGACAAAAGAGAAAAAAGTGTTTTTCATAGGGGGTGGGAATGTAATCAGGATGAGAAGATTATTGTCAAGTCTGAGTGATGTGTGTTGATCAGGATTTTATTGCAGAAACAAAATCCAGTGACAGCACCCTGATTCTCCCCCAGGTGAGATGCACTCAGGGAGGTGAGGGTTAGCCCAGTAAAAATGTGGGGAAGGTTCCCTCTCTTAGAGAGCTCCACCTTCTAACCAGGCCCTGATTGACTCTTACGGGATTTGTCTTTGATAAAAAGAGAGAAGTCACTGAATTGAAGTAGCTGCTTTTGCTCTCAAATCTCTGAGAATCTTCCAAGGCCCCTTTCCCTTCCTTTGCCTTCAGGGAGCACGGACAAAGTGGGCACTAAGAAAGTCTCTTTGGAGCTCTATTTTGTTAAGAGGTCAACCAGTTTTATCATTAAAAATATACAGAGAGTACCCAAAAGAAATATTTGGTTTGGGTCTCATGTGGTCATTTATTCTAGGAGCAGGTAAAGAAATTCTAATAATTTTAGTAATGACTTGATATCATTTCTCATTAAATATCCAAGTATTCACCAAAGTTAAACCTGTAGCTAACATGGAGGGGCCTTTTCCTTCTGCAGTGTGGGCCCCACAGGAGGAATATGGAAACCTGGATTTAAGTGTATGAGCTTCTGTATGGAGACACACGTGCTCTCAAAGCAGTCCAGTGCTCTTTCTTCAGGCCCCCATGACTATGCACCCACTAGTCCTCCTGCCTACAGGGCCCCTCCCAGCTCCCTTCCTCCTTCCCACTCCTGTCCAGGTCCATTCATGGTCTTTCAGTCTTTAATCACAGCCCAGAGGGCAGCTCTTCTGTGCCATCTTGCTGGCCTCCCCCAGACAGAGGGAGTGGCGCCCTCCTTTGGGTTGGAGTGACCTTTGCCCAGTCTCCATGAGAGCACCTAGACATGCAAATAATTCCCAGAACTCTGACATCCCCCCACCAGACACTGAGTGCCTCAAGGACAAGACGGTGTCATATTCATCTTCACGTCTCCAACTGGGATATTAGGCAACATAAAAGATCTTAAAACCAGCTGGCAAATGCCTTGTACATCTGTTGAAACAGGGCAGGGGTTCCTGAACAGCAAGATGGCTGAAAGAGATCCCTAGAGGTTGAGGTCCCAAGCGGAGAGCCCGGTCAGATACACAGTATGTAAAGCGGCTGTCCTAGGAATGGCTTTCCCTGGGAATACATGGTCTGGCTCCTCATCCTCTCCTGCCTTAACAAATCTTTGTTTCCTTAACCTCTGTACCCATGGCCAGCTCATTCATTCCTAACTACTATGTTAGCAATCCCAGCAGCAGTTCTATCAGATGAAATAACACCCCCTGTCAGAGCGAGAAGGGGCCTTACACATTCCTGCGGCCAGGGGGCTTCAAGCTGTATTATGCAAAGCCTTTGGGGTAAAGCGGAGACACCCCAGGAGACACCCATGTGCGCAATTTGAGGGGACATTCTCAATAGGCAAGGCTCCGGGCCACCCAACCCCTCCCCTTCTCATTCAGAGCAGTTTTACTTTTGATTTGATCTGTAATAACCATAAATTTGGCTTCCACACGAAATATCTTTTTAAAAAATGATTCTGTCAGTAAAACAAGATTGAAAACCTTGAGGGCTAGGAAAGGAAGGTGACTTGTCCAAGGTCACAGGATTAGTAAACAGCAGATCAGGGAATAAAATTAGGCCTTTCCACTCCCCACCCCACCCCAACTCCTCCTCGTCACCCAGCTTCTGGGGGCAGCAGTGAGCCATTTCCAAACCCAGGTGCACTTCGGGACCCTGATCAAAGCTCATCCTTTTGAAGTTACTAAGCAAATACCCAGAGGCTTCAACAGATGGTAACAGTTGCTGTTTACAGGTTTAGGTGGAGCTGATTCTGTACACATGAATCGTCTGCATTCTACCACATGACCGTTTAACCACACTCCCGCTCTCGAGTCCCTCCAGAAGTTTTTAATTGTGCAGTCGACCCAAAGTCTGAGGGTGAATGAGCCCGTGAGCTGGACGGGCCAGTCGGGAATGGAGGACCTCTGTCAGAAGCCTGGAGGTCACCACTCTACAGCTCCTGGCTGTCACCTACCCCTTGGCATCACCTTCTCATGTGACACAAAGCCCCCAGTACCATGATCTATCAGGGAGTCCATCAGAAACACCCAGGCTCAAGCTGGTGCCACAACCAGCTTTTTCCAAGAAGAGGCTTAGTGTCTCTCAGGTGGGACACACTGAGCTTCTGGTTGGTCTAAGCATCCAAGAGATATGAGGGAAGGAAAGAGAAGAGTCGTGACAACCAAAATTGAGGTGCAGTCTGAAATTTGGCATCAATTAAATGCCTATAGTATTATGATTCCATAGACATGTACTTTGTGGATGCAGGACCTAAGCAACGACCAGGAATGCAATGAGCGGTTTCAGACTTCTATCCAACAATAATAAAAACTGTGGCTATGTGAGCCAAACCCAACAACGTCATGATATAGAAAGTATTATTACCCCATTTTTCAGATGAAAAAAGCTGAGCCCTAAAGAGAGATTAAGCAACGTGTGCAGGGTCACACAGATGGATTCACACCCAGGTGATCTGCCTCAGGAGCCCACAGAACAGAACACAAAGCTGCCACAGTGTAATCATCTACTGAATAAAGGGACCTTTCTGATGACAGGTCCTGGAGGATGGTGGGAGGCTACTGGATCAGAGTTTAGATCCAGGGACTAGGAACTGTCTCATCCTACAAAACCCCTTGCAACAAACTTTCAATCATCCTATAAATAATTACGTACCACCTACCGTCTATTGTCGGGCACTATTCTAGAAACTGGCTGTACGGTGATAGCATGTATGCCCGTCTATGCACTCATGAAGAGAAGTCTGACGGCCCAGTTTGTGCCTCATGCCAGCGGTACCCTACAGAACAGACCTCCAGCAACGACTGATGTCATTCTCGGACTTTATTCTCCCTATATCCACATGATTTCATTTTCCTCCCTATATCCACAGCTCCTTGAATCCTCCTGCACTCCCCTCCGGACTGTGTTTCCTGTTCACAGCCTCTCATTACCCACCAGACCTAAGGCTTGGCACCAGCTGACCTGCAAAGCTGCTGAGAGCACACCTGCAGCCTGGACCAGCCCAGCCCAAACTTAAACCCAGTAAGAACTGCCCCTGGATATTGTTGCCAATAGGACACCCACACACTGGAGGGCTAATGAAGACAGACTGTGAATGTGGGGTCCCCAGACAGCAGGAGACAGCATGGCACTGTCCAGCTTCTGGTGAGGACTGAGCTGTTAATATACTGTCCAGCTTGTGTTCATTCATTTATTCATCCATCCATCCATCCATTCATCCATTCAACAACGAATATTTATTGAACGGTGACTATAAGCCAGGCACTTGGAATACATCACTGAATAAAATATATGAAGATCACTGTCTTGCAGAGCTTCAATCTAGTGGAAAGAAAAAAGTAAACAATAAACATAATAAATAAATACATAGGTGAATATATAGTGATACGTGCTATGGAAAAAAATAGAAAACATAGAGCAGGATAATGGGAGTGGGGGTTGCCAATAAGGTAGGGGACCCAGTATTAATGAGGTGATCAGAGTAGACCTAATAGAAAGATGATAACTGGGTAAAAATTTGAAGAAGGTGAAGAGGGAGCTAACTAAGAAGATGCTGGGGAGAGGGGTCTTCCAAGTAGAGAGGACAGAAAGAGCAAAGGCCATCAGCCAGAAGAGTGCTAGCATGTTTGAAGAAGAGCAAACAGTGGATGGGGTGAAATAGTCATGGGGGTGGTAGAGAAGGACAGTGGGAGATGAAGCCAAAGAGGTAACAGGGAGCAGATTTTCCTGCAGTCCCCTCTAGCTATGGTGGGGACTGTGATTTTTACCCTGTAGATAGGGCAATGGAGCACTATCAAAAGGTTTTGATCAGAGAAGTGACATGACATAAACAATATTGCCCCATAGGGGCAAATATGAATAATGATGATGGCCTGGGCCAGGCTGATAGCCATAGAGATGTTGAGAAATTGGTTAGATACTGGAGGTATTTTGAAGATAGAGTCATGTCAGTAGGAGCCCCAAATAGGTTAGATTAAAGAAAGGGAGGAGTCTATGACAATACCCAGATTTTTGACCTGAGCAACTGTCAGGATTGAGTTACCATAAAGAGAGATGGCAAAGGTCACTAGTGGACAAGTTTGAAGTGAGAAGACAGAAGTTCAGCTTTGCACATGTTGAGTTGCAGTGGCTATTGGTTGCCAAATGGAAATGTTGGAAAGGCAGTTGAATATGAGTGTGGAGTTTAGCAGAGGGACCTGGGGCCTGGAGATGAGGCTGGAAGTCATTGGCATGCAGGTGGGGATTAAAGCCACTGTATTCATACAATCACTAAGCAGTGAGCATAGTGGAGAAAGAAAGAGGTCCCATCCCAGGGAGGACCCAGCAAAGGGGATGGAGAAGGAAAGCCAAGTAGGATAAGAGGGCAGCCAAAGAACATTCTGTCCTTGAAGGCAAGTGGAGGGAAAAAGTGCAGTGGGGGGCAGGGAGGACAGGTCAAATGCTGGCCACGGTCAGGTAAATGGAGAACCATGAACCCACCAACGGATTTAACCAAGACAAGGTCCCAGGGGCCTTACTAAGAGCAGTTTCCATAGAGTTGTGGTGCCAAATCGACCTGATGGGAGAGGGTTTAGGAGAAGTGGGAGGAAAGGACCCTCATTGCAAAGCAAGGCAAAATTTGAAGAGCAAGATGGTAGAAGTGGGGTCAGAAGATATTTTGGTTTTGTTGACTTTTTAAAATGAAAAAATCAACAGAATGTTTGTATGCTGACTCGAACCATCCAGGAGAGGAAAGAATGAGTTATTTCTGAGAGAGAGAGAGAGACAGCAGAATGGTTGGAGCCATGACCCTGGGTGATGGGAGGGAGTGGGCCCTCAGACAGTGTGGTGTGCCCAGCGGCATGGAGCACTCTTCCATGGCTCTAGGCCGAGATGTGGTGCTGGGGTTCTTGGGGAGTTCCTTTTCAGTTGCTTCAATCTGCTCAGTGAAAGAAGATGAGAGAGAAGTTTGAAGATCAGAGGAAAGAGGAAAATGTTTCTTAGACGTATACGAAAGTAAGGCAAATAGGCCATGAGTGCCTGAAGACATGAAACCCACTGAGGTTCCATGGTCATGGAATGAAGTGGGACCAGTCCTTGGGTATGTGGGAGCAAGCTGAGGCTGAATTTCCCTGGGTCCATTGGGCCTGTCTGGAACAGACTTCCAGTCCCTACTGCCCAGAGTTTTAGGGAACAGGCAAGTGTGATGCTGAAACTGGGGGCCTACCTCACCTCTAAAATCCCATTACTTGCTCTCTTAGCCTGAGCCTTTAAAAGCAACAAATCTGGAATCCAAGCAACTATTTTTGAATCCTTAGGCAGAGTATCTTGAAAAGGTGGTATCCCATTAGGTATTATTCCATAGAAATTGCTTCTAGGGAAAGTAGAATAGGTAGCAATACTTGCCCAGGCTCCTTGATTTGGAAGCCGGTTGTGAGAAACCAGCACCTGTCCAGCCAGGATTCCAATCCCCAGCTTGGCTGATGTGCCTTTCTATCTATGCAGAGCTTCTGGTCCCCCCACCCCCGCCCATGGTCTTCCAGGCAAGATTCCTTCCCATTTGGGTAACTGACTATCATTTAGGTGCTCTCTGACTCTGGTCTGAGACGGTCTCTGTGGCCTTCTGATTCATGCAGCTCAAAGTCCCAGGAGTAGAACCACCCCTGCTAGGCTTCAGCCCAAGAGAGATGAGCGGTGATCAGAGGATCAGGTGCCAGGGACCAAGAAAATGGGAGGGAGGGGGACAGGCAGCAGGGTCATCTTCATCGGTCAGTTTCAGGTTTTCTATGAACTCATCACCTTTGCATGAGATTTCAAACCAGTATCATGAAAACTGATTGACTTAGACCTCAAAAAATAAAACACTGGTGTAAGACAAGTGTCTGGCAGAGAATAGGTACCCAGCAAACTGCTGTTTTAATGGTCATCCCAATGAGAGCTTTCAGATTTGTTTCTTGTTTCTTCGCATTTTCTCCTATCTTTTAGGCTGAAAGTAAAAGATCAGAATGAGGATTCCAACATGTCCTTAGTTCTGTGTTTCTTCTCAAATATGAACCCTCTGTATTTTTGTTGGGAAGTCGTTTCTGAAAACACGTATCAACAATTAGACAAGAAAGCTGCTGTGGAACAACGGCTCTGGCAGATTGACTTGATGAGAGTACAAGCCTGTGATTGTGTGAGTTGGGGAGGGCCGTAGTGACACCAAATCCGTGCAGAGCCCCTGTGTGAGCATCATCTTAGCAACACAAAGGAATGGCAGGAAAGCCATTCTCTACTTTCTGAATTACTTAGAACAAGGCAGTATTGAGCTATTAACTAATGTCACAGTGAAAGAACAATGGCATGGGAAGCTCTTCACTGTGTCTGTCTGTCCAGTTGTTTCTTCCATCTCCCTTCTTCCTCCTTTCCAGGATTCTGTTATTTTTGCCAGATCCAGTATAATAAGGATGCATTGAAAGGGTTAAAGACTTACTTGTTTTAGTTTCTTTTTCTAAATAGAAGAGGCAATAAACATCACCAAGAATGTACCCTGAACGTACATTCTCTCTGATGCATTAACAAAAGCAATCAATATAAATTATGTTTGTCAAGGAACATAATTCTGTGAAGCCACTCCTCTGAGAGTGGGCAATGGCCAGTAAAGAGCCCCTTTTCCTGGCAAAACCTGCCACCTTGTGGAATAGAGTGGAACTGCAGTCACCTGTGTGTTGTGTTGGGGGTTTTTTGTTTTTTGCTTAAAAAAAAAAAAAAACTTCTTCTTGCAGATTTTCACTGCAAAGGGGTGTTCTGAGTCAAATCCCAAGGTGGAAACAGCTAAAAGCTCCTCTAGACAAAGATCAGTGAGAAGCCAATCCCATCCCACTTTCAATCAGCTTAGACCACCAAGGAGATATTTAAAATAAGAAGTGGGTTGGGTTTAAAAATCAAACCCTGGCGCCTCTGAATCGCGTGCCCCAGCGGGCTCAGTTAGAAGGGAAGTTAAAGCTCACCTGTCTCCCTCTCTCTTTAACCTTTAACCAAAAGGCAAAGGCGGAGTGACAGGATGGCTGAGATCTCCCTTTAGTGCTGAGTCCTTTCTGGTCATGATTAATAGAGAAACGTCTCCGGCAGCCCCCGGTTGGGGGCACGTTCGTTCCCTAGGAGCGGAGGGTGGCTCCTCTCCGGCTGCTGCTGCAGCACCTCTGAGCCCCTGCAGATCAGCTGCGGGAGGCACGCCGGACGGGTCAGAGCCGGTCTCTGGGCAGTGAGGGAGGGAAGCACAGCTGACCACCTGAGGGGAACGCTGTTCTCCAGGGAACTTTGACCTGCAGGGGAGATGGAGATTCCAGTGAGGAATGTGCTTCCCACACACCCGGGGAGGTAGCCCTCTCCTGGGGTAGGTGACACTCATCCTACAAGGAATCAGGCGGAGACTGCGCTGATGCATCTGGGTGAGGGAAACACGGTCCCTCTCTGGTCTCTCAAAGCGCCCCCGTGGCCCTCTCCCACAGCCCACACAGAAGAATTGTACTTGTCCTGTTGCCCGTCCATTTCCCTCCTAGACTCTGAGCCTGGACTCTCACCTCTGAAAACTTCAGAGCCCAACAGCTCAGTAAGGAGAGAGGGCGGTAGGGTCGGGAAGGAGAAGGAAGAAACTGAATCACGTGACACGAGAACATTCCAAGTGAACTGTGATGAGAACAGTGGTCTGGTGATTTTATTGGCAATTCCTTTGTGATGCTGTGATATAATAAAAAATATATCTTTGGTTTTCATCACACATTTTTGGCACAGAGCTTCTATAACCCTGAAGTTCCTGAGTAGTAGAGATGATAGGAGCATGTTTTGTTATATTTGCTTTTAGTCTCCAGTCCCTGACACAAGAGCTTCTAAGACACTTGGAATCTACTGAGTGATATGAATACCTTTTGCATGCTAATGAGGTGGCTGGTGGCTGGAGGTCCCTTGATAGCTTCAGGATGGGGGCTGCTTGCCAGAAAGACCTAGCCATGATTAAAGAGTTGGTCCTCTCAGCCCACCCTCCAAGCTCTGAGAGTGGAGAGGAGCTCGAGAGTGAGTTCAATCACCAATAACCAATGATTTAATTAATCATGCCTTTGTAATGAAACCCCATAAAACCCCCAAAATGTCAGGGTTCAGAGAGCTTCCAGGTTCGTGAACCCAACGAGGTGTTGGGAGGGTGGTGCATGAGGAGAGAGCATGGAGGCTCTCTGCCACCCCCACCCCATAACTTACCCTATGTATCTCTTCCATTTGGCCATTCCTTTATAAGAAACCATTGAACAAAAGTAAAGTATTTCCTGAGTTTTATAAGTCATTCTAGTGAATTATCAAACCTGAGAAGGGGAGTCATAAACACCCCTGAATTTATAACCCATTGCTCAGAAATACAGGAGACCCAGGACTTACAATTGGCATTTGAAATGTGGGGGGCGGGGGGGGGGCAGTTTTGTGGGATTAAGCCCTTGACCTGTGAGGTCTGCACTAACTCCAGATAGTTAGTGTCAGCACTGAATTGAATTGGACACCCAGTTGGTCAGAAGTACTGGGAGTAAAACACATCTCACAAACCTTGTAATTTATAATTTCCTCTATTTTATATCTTTACACATCCTTTCTTTGTTAATTAGTTTAACTAGTGGGTTATATATTCAAAGATACAATATTTTAATTTATTCAGTGTTTCTATTTTTCCATTTTCTACCCTATTAATTTCTGCTTTTATCTTTATTGTTTCTTTTTCTGCTTATTTTTGGTTTACTTTGCTGTTTGTTCTCTAGCTTTTTGATCTGGGGACTTAATTCATTTAATTTAACATTTCATTTGTATTGACACAAATATCTAAGGTGATGAATATGCCTCTGATCAGTACTTTAATTGTATTCCATAAATTCTGATATATAATGTTTTCACTGTAACTTTTTTATGGAAATATAACTGACATATAACATTATATTAGTTTCAGGTACAATATGATTTGATAGTTGTATACATTGTGAAAATGATCACCACAGTAAGTCTAGTTAACATCCATCACCATACAGAATTACTTTTTTCTTTCTTGTCATGAGAACTTTTAGGATCTACTCTCTCAGGGGCTCCTGGGTGACTCAGTTGGTTAAGGGTCATGATCTCAGGATAGTGAGATTCCCTCCCTCTCCCTCCCCACCCCGTCCCCCCACTCTCTCTCTGAAATAAAATAAATATATAAAATCTTAAAAAAAAAAAAAAAGATCTACTCTCTCAGTGGCTTTCAAGTTTACAATGCAATATCATTATTAACCATAGTCACCATGCTGTAAAGTATATCCCATGACATTTATTTTATAATTGTAAGTTTGTACCTTTTGACCCCCTTCACCCATTTCATTCATCTCCCACCCCCCACCCCCCACCTCTGGCAACCACCAATCTATTCTCTGTATATGATAATTTTTTAAGTAACAGCTTTACTGAGATAGAATTTACACTTTGGAGTGTACAATCTAGTTAGTTTTAGTATATTCACAAAGCTGTACCACCATCATCACTATCTAATTCCAGAACATATGGATTTGCCTAATCTGGACATTTCATATAAATGAAATTATATCATCTATATGGCTTTTTGTGTCTTGCTTCTTTCATGTAGCATAATGTTTTAAATATTTGTCCATGTCGTAGCATATATCAGTACTTCATTCCCTTTTATTGCCAAATAATGTTCCATTGTATAAATAATACAACATATTTTATCTGCTGAAAAAATTTATCTATTGGCACCCACAAAATGGAGGCTGCCCAGTGGCCTGGCCCATGTCACAAATCTAAACCTCGGTCAGCTTGCACTTATAAGAAACACTTGTCAGGAGAACCTAACATGCACCAATCACAATCCTCCAACTCAGTGTTAGCTAGTTTATCTTACCCTAGAAGACAGAACCTGCTGGCCTTATAAGGAAACTCCCCATCTCCTCATCAATCATGCCTTGTTTCTGCCTTGCCTCTTCTAATGCTCTGTAAAACTCACACTTGCCTCAGATCCCTCGGGAAAAGGGATCCACTCCTTGTGAGGCACTGTGCTTCCCCAATCCATGGATTGTTTTCCCTTAAATAAAGGACATCAAACTCGTTACTAAATTGTTTTACTTTTGTCATTTGACACTACTTATCAGTTGATAAACATTTGGGTTGTTTTCACTTTTTGACTACTATAAATAATGCTCCTGTGAACACTTGTGTACAAGTATTTGTGTGGACGTATGTTTTCAATTCTCTTGAGTGGAATTGCCAGGTCACATGGTAACTCTTTGCTTAGAGTTTTGAGGAACTACCCAACTGTTTTCCAAAGTAGCTACATAATTTCATATTCTCACCAACAGTACATGAGGGTCCCTCTCTCTCCACATCTTCACCCAACACTCCTTATTGTCTGTCCTTTTGAATAGTCATTCTAGTAGGTGTGAACTGGTATCTCATTGTGATTTTGATTTGTATTCCTTTAATGACTAATGATGTTGATCATCTTGGCCACTTATATATCTTCTTTAGAGAAATTTCTATGCATATCGTTTGCCTAGTTTTTAATTGGAATATTTGTCTTTTGTTGTTGAGACATAAGACTACTTTATATATTCTGGATACTGGTCACTTATGAGATATATGACTTGCAAATATTTTCTCCCATTCTGTGAGTTGTCTTTTCACTTTCTTAAAGATGAAAAATGTTGTTTGAAGCAGAAAAGCTTTTATTTTTAATTAAGTCCAATTCATCAATTTTTTTTGTCTTTTGTTGCTTGTGTTTTTAGTTACTAAGAAACAAGTACCTAATTCAAGATCATGAAGATTACTCAGATGTGTTCCTATAAAAGATGTATGATTTTAGGTTTTACATTTAGGTCAATGACTTACAGTGAGCTAATTGTTGTGTATAATGTAAGTAAGAGGGCCAACTTCATTCTTTTGCATGTAGATATTCATTTGTCCTACTCTCATTTGTTTAAAGTACTTTTCTTCCCCCCCATTGAATTATCTTGGCATCTGTGTCAAAAATCAATTGACCACAAATATATGGGATTATTTCTGGACTCTCAGTTATATTCAATTAACCTATATGTATATACTTATGCAAGTACCACACCCTTGTAAATAGTCTTGTAGTAAGTTTAAAAATTGGAAAATGTGAGTCCTCCAACATTTTCTTTTTCAAAATTCTTTTGGCTATTCAAGATCCCTCTGAATTTGAGGATCAACTTATCAATTACTACAAAAAATCCAGGTAGAATTTTGATAGGTATTATGTTGAATCCATAGATTATTTTAGGAAGTATTGCCATTTTAACAATGAGTTTTCCAATCCATGAACACGGGATATCCTTCCATTTTATTTAGACCTTCTTTAATTTCTTTTGGTTATGTTTTAGAGTGTTTAGTGTCCATGTCTTACACTTTTTTATAGGTTTATTTCTAAGTATTTTATTCTCTTTGATACAATTGTAAATGAGATGGTTTAATTAACTTAATTTTAGATTGTTCATTGCTAACATATATAAATACAATTGATTTTTGTATGTTGATTTTATTAGTTTTCTATTGCTGTTGTAATAAATTACCACAAACTTGGTGCTTAAAACAATATACATTCATTATATAAATTTATAGCTATAAAATTCTACAGGTCAGAGGCCCAACACTGTACCGAAATCAAAGTGCCAGAAAGGCTGCATTCCCTTCTGGAGGCTCTAGGGGAAAATCTGTTTCCTTATCTTTTTCAGCCTCTGGATTTCTTAGTTTATGGCCTCTTTCCTCCAGTTTCAGAGTCAGTAACATCAAGTTACAGTCTTCTCATATTTCATCACTCTGATCTCTTTCTCTCCATCTTCCACTTTGAGGGATTTGTGATTCCATGAGTCCACTCTGATAATCCAGGATAATCTCCTTATGTTAAAATCAGATGATTAGCAACCTTAATTTCATCAGAATCTTAAATCCCTGTTGCCATGTAACCAAACACAGGTTTCTCTCACAGGTTCTGAGGATTAGGATGTGGACATCTTTGAAAGTAAGACCATGATTCTGCTTACCACATTGATCTTGTATCCTGCAACCTTGCTGAACTCATTAGTTCTAAAATATTTTTGTATACTCATTAGAATTTTCCATATACAAAATTATGTCATCTATGAATAAATATAGTTTCACTTCTTTTTTTTTTTTTTCTTGCCTAACTGCTCTGGCTAGAACTCCTACTACAATGTTGAAAAAAGGTGGCAAGAGCAGACATCCTTGTCTTGGTCCTGATCTTAAGAGAAAAGCATTCAGTCTTTCATCTTTAAGTATGATGTTACCTGTGTTTTTCATAGATGGCCTTTATTAGGTTGACAAACTTCTCTATTCCTGGTTTGTTCAGTGTTTTTATCATGAAAGGTATTGGATTTTATCAAATCATTTTCCTATGAGATTATCATGTAGTTTTGTCCTTTATTCTGTATTTGCATCAAGATGTTTGTGATATTTTTGTCTGGTTATCGGGATAATACTGGCCTCACAAATGAGTTTTGTTCATTACATGAATTGTAAAGAGTTTTCACTATTGCAGTATAAGATTTGACATAAATCCATTAGATCGACCTTAATAAGTTCTTTTATATCCTCATTAATGTTTTATCTACTGGACCTGTCTTGGATTGAATGTTAAAGTCTCATATCAACATGTGCTTCTATTTCTCCTTCTTGTTGTTTCAAATTTATGAATTTAGTTGCTATATTATTTGTTGCATAGATATCATAAGTATCATATCTTTATTATAAATAGTAGCCTTTATTATTTTTAAGTATTCTAGTTTTTGTTTGGTTGGTGGTGGTTGTTGCTATTCTTTAAGATTTTTGAGCCTAAATTCTACCTTGTCTGATATCAGAATCTCAACATGTTTGCTTATTGTTTCTGTTTTCCTGAGATACATGTACCCATCTCTTTATTTTGAGCCTTTCTGAATCACTTTGTTTTATGTGTTCCTTTTATATAGCAGAGAGTTGGTTTTTACTTTGCAAGTCAGATTTTTTTAATAGGTAAGATACATTCATTATACTTACTGATACGATTTGATCTCAACTTTGCCATGTATTTAATAATGTATTTACTGGTGCATGTTGTTATATTTACTGTCTTTGTTTTTCTTTCTTTCTTTTTTTTATTTTATTATGTTATGTTAATCACCATACATTACATCATTGGTTTTTGATGTAATGGTCTGTTTCTTTCATCATTTGAAATACTGGGAGAGGATGGATTTTTTTAAAGTGGATTTTTGTTCTTTAACTTTCCCATATACTAACACCTTTTCTAACAAATGTATCTCCCCCTTTTTTATTCAGTTTTCTACTGTTTGTTTTGTCAGCTTTGAAAGATACTCTTTGGCACCCACCTATTGGTATCCAAAAAGCACTTAGCTTCTCTTCCTCCTTTCTCTCTCTTCTTCACATTTTTTAGTTAAATTATTACTTTGTTAAAACATAATATTTATGTAGTATTTCTCTAGCCACATCCACACTTTTGTTTTAGACTTAGTTTAAGGATTTAATCTACTCACTGCTCCTTGTCAGTATTTTTACTAATGAAAATCACCATTTACATGAAGCTCCAGTAGATCTTTAAGAAGAGTTTGTAGGAACAGAATGTAGGGTTCTTCCATATTTGGAAGTTTTTCTATATTCTTGATAAGCAATAAGTGGTTGGCTGGATAAAAAATTGATTCACACATTCTTTTCTTTGAGCTTTATTAAAATATTGCTCCTCCAGGGGCACCTGGGAGGTTCAGTTGGTTGAGCGGCCAACTCTTGGTTTCAGCTCAGGGTTGTGAGATCGAGCCCTGTGTCAACTTCCACGCTCAGTGGGGAGTCTGCTTGAGATTCTCTCTCCCTCTCCCTCTGCCCCTCCCCCCACTCGCATGCACGTTCTCTCTCTCTAAAATAAATAAATAAATGTTTTTTAAAAATACATTGCTCTTCCATTGTCTTGCTGAAAGAAAAAACTCCTCTGTTTTTCCTTACAACTACTACTACTACTAATACCACTTCTACTACATCACTTCAAAGAACAACTTTGACACTTGATGTGTGAAGTTTCCCACACCAAATAATTCTTCAATTTTCTGCAGACACCAATTGGGTGTCCTACTCAATTCTGACACAAACTAGAGTTAATGCAGACCCCACAAGTTAAGGGTCTAGTCTCACAAAACTATCCTCACCCCACTTTAAACGCCAATAACAAGTAGTAGGTCCTTGGGTTACCTACAATTTCTATCCAACTTGGCTATAAATTGGGAGTTCCATGACTGTCTCCTCAAGTTTAATAATTTACTAGAATGGTTCACAGAACTCAGGAAAACAATTTACTTATTAGATTACCAATTTATTATAAAAAGATATAATTCAGGAAGAGCCAGCTGGAAGAGATGCCTAGGACAAGGTACGTGGGGAGGGGCTCAGAGGTTCCATGTCCTCCCCAGGCTTGCCACCCTCCCAGCACCTCCACATGTTCTAAACCCCTTCAGTTAGGGTTTCTTACAGAAGCTTCATTAAGAAGGTATGATGGATAGGGGCACCTGGGTGGCTCAGTCCGTTAAGCGTCTGCCTTCAACTCAGGTCATGATCCCAAGGTCCTAGGATCAAGCCCCACTTCAGGCCCCCTGCTCCATAGGGAGTCTGCTTCTCCCTCTTCCTCTGCCCCTCCCCCACCTTGCTCATGCTCACTTGCTCTCTCAAAATAAATAAATGAAATCTTAAGAAAAAGAAGGTATGATTGATAAAATCATTGGCCATTGATGATTAACTTAACTTCCAACCCTCTCTCCACCCCAGAGGTTGAGTGATGGGGTTTAAGTTTCAACCCTCTCATCACATGGCTAGTTGCCCTGGAACCCACAGGCCCCATCCTGAGGCTATCTGGGAGCCCTTGGCCACCAGTCATCTCATTAGCATACAAAAAGATATTTACCACTTTGGAGATTCCAAGGGTATTAGGAGGTTTGTGCTAGGAATGGGAAAAAGACTAAATATGTATTTATTATAAACCACAATATCACACTTGCCTTGTATACGAAATTGAGAACTCTGATGCCAGTACAATTTTCTTTCTTTTGTAAGTGATTTGAATATTATATTGGAGACCCAGAGGATTTTACCTCTTTATCTTTAAAGTCAAACTGTTCTATTACGATAGTTGAAGTTGATCATTTCAACCTCTTTTAGGTACATTAGATTTTTAAATATAAAGATTCAAGATTTCTTTTATTTTCAGAAATATTTCTGGGGCTGTGGCTTTAAACATTCTCTTTCTCTTCCTCCTCCTTCTTCATCCTCATCTTCCTCCTTTTCCTTATTATATGTGAGGATCTTCTTGGCCTCTATCTATATTTATCACTTTCTCTCTAATCCCATTTATCTCTTATTTTAATTTTGTTTTGTACTCTTGGTTGTTTTTATTCCCTTCTTCAATGCCCCAATTTTTATTGATTTAGTCATTTTATCTTTAGTTTTTGGATCCAAGGCATTTGTTTCAAATCTGAATATCCTTACTTAGGAATACGTAGATTGGATAGGGTGTTGAGTTACGCTTTTCTTCCACCTTATGGTTGGTTTTGATGGGGAAGAGGGTAATATTTATAGTCATCTTCGATTTTCATCTCATGGTAGCTTTATATGAATGTTGTCTTTTGTGTTATTTTTCTAAAATGTCTTCTATTTTCCTGAGTCAGCAATAACAAGGATAGGTAAGTGGGGTCAAGTATTTAGGTGACTCGATGGGTTTCTTAATTCAAGATCTCACCTCTCTCTCACTATATTAAGATGAAGGTTTGTTTTTATTTAAAGATGTCTTCTTTATGGAGAAGGGTTTTTTGTGTCTTTGGATCCTATGGCACTCTTTTGTTTCTCTAGGAGCCTTAATTATTACCTCTCACTTCCTTCCTTCTCTTTCCCATCAAACCTCCAAGGAGCACCTGCTTCTTCTAAGTCACTTGCCAGAATTGGTGCTTTCCCAAGATCTCTAGCCATGTACACTTTCATGTCCTTTTCCTTTGATTTGACAGGCCATCTGATCCCAAGTCTCAGACTTGTTTTCATATCTCCCCAGTCAGGTAGGTCTCTCCCTTTCTAAGATTTCTAAGATTTTACCTGAGTTCTTTCACTACAAGGACCCAGATGTACTTTTCTCTGTTCTGCACAGTCTCCACCCTGTGGTGAGGGTTCCAGAACCGAGGCTCTTGGTTTCAGATGTACGTTCCTCACACATCACTGAAGATTGTCTTGTTCTCTGCTTTTTAGTTATGCTGTAGACATAGGTTCCAGGTGCTATCATTTGCTCTCCTTTCTACTGTATGTAATTTTTGCAGAACATGTACAGAGATTCCAATTTTGGCATCTACCTTATCATAAGAACACTTGGAAGTTCCTCAGACTGACTTTTAAAGACTTTTTCTTACTTCAAAACTTTCTCTGAATTTTTTTAACTTGGCTTCACTTATAAAAATTTGTTGAGTGGTAAAAAGGAAATCTATATAGAATGGTTGAACTCAGCAATCCCCTAACCTAAAAAGACACTTTCTTAACCTACTTAGGAGACACTTTCTGTGTTCAGAATACTTGCAGGGTCCAAAGATCCCACAGGAACCCTATACCTCCATATCCTCCCTCTCTTCTGCCTTCTCCTACCACCAAACCCCACCCCCACCCCACCACTCATCCAAAAATAATCCTTTACCTCATCATTATAAGTGAGAGGAAAAGTTCTACTCACAGTGGGAGTCAAATGAGCAAATGGTCCATATACAATCTAGTGCCTCAAAATTAGGGTCAGAATATTTAGACTCCAGCTCCACTTCCATCCCCTCAACCCCAACTAATTACATGTCCTGGGAAAAAGTCATTACCTCTGAACTCAGCATTCTCATATATAGAGCTGGATAGTTATCTTACCTTAGGAGATCTTGAAAAGTTCTTGTGAAACATGAAGATGTTTTAAAAAGTAGACAACATCCTGAAAATGTGAACAAGCCACAGACAAACATATAAATACCATTGCATCATGTATTTCAGTAAGATTAGTGAACAACTTAGATGTAGATTATTTTAGGCATTGGAAATGGAACACAAGGGGCAAAGGAATGAAGAAATAATTACCTTTGCTATTGACTTGAACATCATCCGGGAATGCTCTGTAAGTACCATGGAGATGTATGTATTGGGTTTGAATTTCAAAACCCTAAATTAGTTCATAATAGTTTCCTCTGGCAACAGACAGTTTTGTACCAGGTCATTTGGGGACCAAACTGAGAACAAAGGCAGCTGCCCTTGGCATCTTTAAAAAGATTTTTCTTGTTTCTTCTCCTTCCCATCTTTATTTACTCCAAGAATACAAAACAAGAATTGGAAAAGGCTATAGCCTCTTCTCTACTTCTTTTCCTAGGCTCCTAAACAAATGAATAGTGAGGGTTGCTTTTTATAGAAAAGCTGTTTAGTCTCAGGATGGTTGCATTTGAATTTTATCCACTCAGTAGTTTATAATTTGATTTGTAAAATGACAGAGCCTCTAGCTCTGCCCTCCCTATAGGTCTTTGGAACCACCAGGGAAGATACCATCTTCTCTGTACTCAAGAACCCATTGACTTAACAGATAGTTGCCTTTGATACATTTCCTGTAGAAAATTATCTCAGCACCTAATTTATGCTTAGAACTTTTAACTAATCTCCTTCCCTGCTATCAACTTGGAAGTTCACTAATGAGAATTTATGCTGTATTCCATATGCATGTAGTCTGCTATACTAAATAAGCAGATTTAGTAGACACTGTTAATTACCAATCCAGCTTCTATTTCTCCTTCTTCCTGCCTTGCTAATAGAATCCTATTTTGAGTATCAACCCTGTGTAATTCAGAGAAAGGAGATCCCACTCCTAGGGGTAGATCCTACTCAGTCTGAGCCAATTCTGGTAATTCCATTCTCCCTCCAGTGATTGGCTTAATAGTAGAGGCATGGTTAAATTCTGGCCAACAATAAATGATAGGTTGTATGCTGGACCTCTTCTGAAAAAAATTTCTTACTCCTAAAAATGAGATGAAGGAAAAAAATACTCATTTTATCATATATGGAAACAAGGACTATAACTGCCCAGCCATCATGTTCCAGTCTCTGAAGGAAGCCAGATCTCTTCTTATGTGGAATAATAAATGTTCTTTTGTTTAAGCCAGTTAAATCAGAATTTTCTGGTCCCACAACTAAAAGTATCTAATATAATAATGTGGATAAATAAACAACTTGTATTTTTTTTATTGTTTTTTAATTTTATTTTTAAAGATTTTTATTTTTATTTTTTGACAGAGAGAGACACAGCGAGAGAGGCAACACAAGCAGGGGGAGTGGGAGAGGGAGAAGCAGGCTTCCTGTGGAGGAGGGAGCCCAATGCAGGGCTCGATCCCAGGACCCCGGGATCATAACCTGAGCTGAAGGCAGATGCTTAACAACTGAGCCACCTAGGCACCCCAACAACTTGTATTTTTAAATGTCCACACATTATCATCCATACCCATGAAATATATCTCCACATTTTCACAAACCTGGAGAGTAAAAATGCTTATATGGTAGAGGGAGTAATTTTGATGTACTAAAGATTTCCCCCACAACCCCTTTATACCACAAGGTATGCAAATTTTATACAAAAATAATTGTTATACACTTAGACACTTCTCAAGAGAAGTCTTGTTTTAAAAGGGTGTACCTTGGGTGTATAACATTTCAATTCCAAGAAAATAGAAGCCATGCCTTTGATTTATTCTACAAACTGGTTTCTCAGCAAAGGCTAGACACTAATAGAAGCTAGCAGCATTTGCTGATTTTATAAAGGGGAAACCAGATTGAGTCTTTATCACCAGCATCTTGTGTGCCTTCTCTCAAATAGTCATTTTGGGTTTGCCATAAGAGCCTACTATTCTAACCAGCCAGCCCAAGGTTGTTATCTTATTGAAGATGAAAAGAAGCTAAAGCTTGAGGGCTGTTTAACCCCTAAATATCACCAGAAAATCTGATAATAAAGTAAAATTAAGCTTATTTTAAGCCACTGTCACCTTGACTGAGCCTTATCTGTGTCTTAGAAAGGGATAGTTAGAAGTGGGTTATTTGTAGGGCTTTGGTGTCTCAGCTCAAGTGGTTAAGTTGGATCTTTTAAGGCAGCAAACTCATTAGGAAGATTCTGTGATAAGATAGTTTAGGAGTGATGGACACAGTGAAGCAAGAATCCTAAAGCACATCTGAATAGGTAAACTCTTACCAAATAAGTGGGTTGTCTACCCAGATGAGCAGACAATTGTCTCCAATAAAAGAGAACAGCATAGTTGTTTGTAGGTTTGTAGTATTATATTTCCCAGGAAAGTTCTCTGTAACAAACAACTTAGTTGACACAGATGGTCTCAGCATTGTCACAAAAGATCATGTGCCTTAGGGAGCAAGAAATATTTGAACTCAGAGGCAAAGAAAGAAAATGCATACATATCCTCTCTTGTCACCCAAACTCCCCACCAGATCCTGTCCAAAAGTAGCTAGCTTTGTTTTGTTTTCTTTTTTTTAGACTACTTAAAAAAATTTTTATTATAGCTAAATATACATGAAATTTGCCATTTTCACCGTGCAAGTGTACAGTTCAGTGGCATGTTTTGTTTTCTTTTTAAGGACAGTCCATCAGTGACTTCTTAATGAACAACTACTATATGCAACTGTCCATGCTAGATGTTTTGTACCAAACCATGGTTCATGCCCATGCGACCTTAGGCAAGTCACAGTTTTGCTGAGCCTTATTTCCACGCTAGAAAAAAATGAATAATACATGGAACTAGAGCAAATAATCTTAAAATTTGTACGGAACCACAAAACACCAAATAGCCAAAGCAATCTTGAAAAATGCCAGAGTCCAGCTCCAGCCGGGGTGGGTCTCTCGTAGGAAAGGACAGCGTCGGCGAATGAGGAGACACAGACACAGGGTCAGGTTGCAAGCATCTCCTCCTGACAGCCTTGGAGGAACTTTATTTATATGTTAGGATTTTTTTGTTTTTCCATACTTTCGTTAACATGTGATTATGTTTTCTCACAATTGATTGAGATAATCTTAGATCATTTTTTTGATTACAGCCATAGCCTTCTTTTATTTTTCCTTTGTAATGATTAACATGACCTTTATTGATTTCCGCTTATTGACTTTCGCTAAAACTAAAAAACAATACGCAAAGAGAAAGGTGCTAGACAGAGCGTGACCGTCTTGCTATTTTGTTCTATAGCGTAGGAAATATAGTGAACTGTGGAACAGCCTGAGCTGTTCCTTTCTTAGAATCTTGCCGCTTCTGAGGCGCCCGGGGGGCCTCATGGAATTAGTTTCATTATGATTGCTTAGATAGGCGTAACCAAGATGAGTAGTCACTTTATCATGAAACCCCAGAAATATTTCCACAATTATAAAGATTGCCATAAACAAAATGAAAGAGAAGAGCAGGAGCCAGCTGTGGAGTCTCCTGTTTTCAGGATCGTCCCCCATACTTGGACTTTGTCAAACAGCATGAGTAGCTTGGCTCGCGCCAGAAAAAGAAAACCAAAACAGAGGTATTATAATCCCAGATTTCAAGATATACTACAAAGCTGTAGTAATCAAAACAGTATGGTACTGGAACAAAAAATAGACACATAGATCAATAGAATAGACTAGAGAGCCCAGGAATTGCAATTACTACCTATGTCTGATAGTGAAATACTCTACTTCCCCTGAAGAGATCACTGTAATAAAGACCACCATATGTGAGCACATGCTTTACATATTGTAGGATAACTCAATTGTAAATGAATGAATGGAAAAGTAAAATTCCTAAGGCAAGGGAAACAAAAGCAAAATAAAAGCAAAGGAAACCATCAACAAAACAAAAAGAAAACCCACCGAAAGGGAGAAGATATTTGCAAATGATATATCTGATAAGGGTTAATATTTAAAATATATAGAATTTTTATAACTTAACACCAAAGAACCAAATAATATGATTTAAAAATGAGAAGACTGGAATAGACATTTTTCTAAAGAAGAAGATCTATCTACAGATAGCCAACAGACACATATGAAGATGCTCAACATCACCAATCATCAGGGAAATGCAAATGAAAACCATAGTGAGATATCACCTTACACTTGTCAGAATGGCTAGAATCAAAAGGACAAGAAATAAGTGTTAGCAAGGATGTGGAGAAAAAGCACTGTTGCTGGGAATGTAAATTGGTACAGCCACTGTGGAAAACAGCATGGAGATTCCTCAAAATATTAGAAATAGAATATTACATGATTCAATAATTCCACCACTGGGTATTTACCTAAAGAAAACAAAAACACTAATTTAAGAAGATATATGTGCCCCATGTGTATTGCAGCTGTATTTACAATAGCCAAGATATGGAAGCAGCCCAAATGTCCATCAATAGAAGAATGGATAAAGAAGATGTGGTATATGTATATATATGGATATTAACCATAAAAAAGAGGAAATCTTGACATTTGCAACAACATGGATAGACCTAGAGGGTATTACACTAAGTGAAATAAGTCAGACAAAGACAAATGCCACATGATTTCACTTATATGTAGAATCTAAAAAACAAAACTTTAATTTTAAAAAAGCAGAATCACACCCATAAATATGGAGAACAAACTGATGATTTCCAGAAGAAAGGGGGGAGGGTTGGGCAAAATAGGTGAAGGGGAGATACGTGCTTCTACTTACCGAATGAATAAGTCACAGGGATGAAAGGTACAGCGTGGGGAATATAGTCAGTGCTATTGTAAAAGCGTTGTATGGTGAATGATGGGAGCTACACTTGTAGTGAGCATAGCATCATGTACAGAGTTGTTGAATCACTATGTTGCACACCCAAAAATAATGTAACATTGTGTGTCAACTATACTCAAAAGAAGAAGAAGAAGGAGAAGAAGAAGAAGAAGAAGAAGAAGAAGAAGAAGAAGAAGAAGAAGAAGAAGAAATAATAAAAGAAAAAGAAAAATTTCTACTCCTTCCCCCTCAACACAAGTTCTGTCCTGAATCCTCAATGGCTTGACCTCACTACTCAAAGAATTGTGTCACATAAACTGATGAAGATGTCTTTGTCTGTTCCCCTTTGAAGCCAGTGAGTCCAGAGAAGGTACTTGGCAGCCAATCTCCCTCTCTTCTGTATCCTACTCTGGTTCCTCTAATTTCCCAGAAATAAAGATGCTGTCAGGCAGTAGGTATCCCTACCCTAAAGGAAAGAGGTAGAGAGAGGGAAACTGAGACCCAGGGGCCAAAGTTTTCCACTTTAAGACAGCCACAGAACCTTTTTCCCACCAAAAGACCCATCTCCCACTTGAGCATTCGGCTTGTTACATCTGCACCAGGAAGCTAAGGACAGAGGACAGAAGTCATTTCTTCTTTCTGCCCCAGGAGGCATAGTTGTTTCACTTCCTCTTTACCTTTCTTTGACTCTAAGGACACCTCCTTAAAATACTCCCTAAACTACATCAAGTCTGGGGCCTGAGTGTAAAAGCACTCCAAACTGTAGGTCCAGCAAGGACTTGCAGATATTGCGGCTAGCGTGGCATCCATGGCAGGTCTTGCTCACCTCAGAGTTTTAAATTGGACTGGAGGTGGGGCCCCTGGGTGGGGCAGTCAGTTAAGCATCTGACTCTTGGTTTCAGCTCAGATCATGATCTCAGGGTCCTGAGATCAAGGCCCGCGTCGTGCTCTGAGCTCAGCGAGGAGTCTGCTGAAGTTTCTCTCTCCCTTTCTGTCTGCCCTTCCCCACACACTCTCTCTCTCTAAAATAAATAGGTAGATCCATAAAATAAAATAAAATAAGATAAAATTAAAATTAAATTAAATAAATAAAATAAAATAAATTGGACTGGCCTTAAGAGAGACCTGCAAAAGGGACAGGAATACCTGTACCTAGACCCTCCAGGTATGATGGTTCTGACTCTTATCCTTGCACCGTATAGTATAGATGCCTTTTCATTAAATTTCTTACAGACATCTGCTAATTCAAAGTTGACTAAAGATAAGGCTTTTCCAGATACTTTTCATGGAGGATGGGGAAAGCAGCAAATAGCCGAGCTCCCATGGTAGAGAAGGAAGTGGTGTGCATGGTTTAATTAGGGGGAAAGAGGAAAGTAAAGAAATATGAACAGTCCATTTAAACTTCAGAATCACTTTGAAGGATAAATATTGTTAGCTCCCATTGGAAGAGGCCATTGAATAAGGGCAGAGCCAAGATACAATAATTCACATCATTTCTGAAATCTTTTCCACCACCCACTATTTCTCAGACTTTGGTTGTTGAGTTCTACTTCAATGGTTTCCTAAGTATGCAGACATATGTACTTTCACTTGATTTTTCTTCAAGTGGACCCCTTTTTAAACTTAAATACACTACACACTTATGTGTTTAATTGTATTTATATTTAACATATATAAATATATATTATATTTAAGAGGCATCATATTTCTTCAATAAATGGAAAACCATTTATGGATCAATTACCACAAGTAGCAGATAACTCTGAAGATAAATATAGAGCAAATGACATAAAGTTATTACTTTCTAGCTAGATACTGTTATCTGCCTAATGGGCTGAGCCTCAGGCCTCCTCTTCCATTTCTCAGAAGGAAAAATAGCCAGTGTTAGACAGATGGTGGAGGTATCACACGAAGGCTTTCTCCTGGAGGTAATCGGAAGGACTGGCTGAGAATTAAACAGTAAACAGCTTTCTCGTTATGTTATCCAATTTAATGCCATGTCTGTCCACCTCCTAAAATTGTCTCCAGGAACGCCAAGGGTAATACCCTACCTCAAAGGGAAACTTGCTCTTTATCACACTGTTTCCAGGAGGGGGAGGAGGCTGTTTCTGACTACTGCCGAAACACACATGCAGGGCACAGTCAGAAGCCTCCCGGGTCAGAGGGTGTGTCCCGGGCCTGGCAAAGAGCCAGCTCCATAGTAGGCTAATAGGGAGTGCTTGCCAAAAGCATGAATAAAAATGTTACCTGGCAAAGTGTTAACCTGGGAGGGCTCCACTAACCTCACCATGAACGTATTATTTCTGATCCCTTATCAGACTACCTAAAAGGGAGATAAAAGGAACTCAGTGAATGAAATGTGAGCAAGGTTCCTATTGCCGGGTGAGACAGGCCATGGAGGAATAAATCTCAGGCAAAGATGGCCAGGTAGGGAGGAGTAGGGGACCCTATTTCAGCTGGTCCCCGGAATTGAGCTGGATATCTACCAGACCACTCTGAGCACCCACGAAACCAGCCTGAGATGTAAGAAGATCTGGATCTCTACAAACAGAATATCGCAGGCAGTTGGTTTTGAGGTATGAAGTGGAGAGTCGTGATTCTGCGGGCAGATATCGGAGGATAAACGGCAGCGGGAGGGTACCTGGCAGTGGGGATCCTACACCGCCGGTGAGCGACAGCCTCGCGCGCTGCGGACAGGCACAGACTCGCAGACCGGTAGCGTCGGGAAAGGACTTTAGGGCAGCCCCCGGGGGCGGAAACCCAGAGCCGCGGGGTCGTGCACACGCGAACTGCAGCCCCCCAGACTGAAACCCGGAGCGACGGAGTCGCGCGCACATGAACTGCAGCCACCAGGGTGGAAACCCAGAGCGGCGGAGTCGTGCACACGCGAACCACAGTCCCCGGGATGGAAACCCGGAGCGGTGGAGTCACGCGCACGTGCGAACTGGGAGCAGCTGGCGGTTTTAGAAGCACAAAGGGCAGAGACATGCCCCGACCTGGAGGCAGGACTGGGGGCGCTGCGGAGGGGCGCATAACCCAGGACGCTGCAGTTTATAGCAGCACGGACAGAAACGGAGACAGTGTGGCCTGGAGAGCTCACTGAAGAACAGACTGTGGTCTCTCTGCTCTGACGCAGAGGGTTGGAAACAGTGTCTTCTGCTCTGACTCGCGGAAGAGATGCGGAAAGCCGCCAGGGAAAGGCGCCAGAGAACAAAAGCCCCAAAGACTGATTCCCGCTGAGCCCATCCCCCGCCACAGGGGCGCAGGGCAACTCCGCCCAAACAGGGTTGCCTGAGTAACAGTGCGGCAGGCCCCTCCCGCAGAAGACAGGCTGGGAAAACAAGAGGCCAGCAACCCTAAGGTCCCAAGAAAACAGGTGCATCTTGCTTGGGTTCTGGTCAATAATTTGGACTCTATACATTCCCTCAAACACCCATCAACAGAATGACTAGGAGGAGGAGCCCCCAAAACAGAAAAGACTCAGAGATTATGACTTATGCTGCGATTTACAAATGGATGCAGATATAACCAAGATGTCGGAGATGGAATTCAGGCTAGCAATTGTGAAGACAATGGCTAGAATGGAGAAATCAATTCATGGCAACATAGAGTCTCTAAGGGCAGAAATAAAAGGGGAATTGGCAGAACTTAAAAATGCTATCAATGAGATCCAATCCAATCTAGATAATCTAACAGCTAGGGTAACTGAGACAGAAGAGAGAATAAGCAACCTGGAAGATAATAGATAAAAAGGGAAAAGAGGAGACCAGGGAAAAACAACTCAGAATCCATGAAAATAGAATCAGAGAAATAAGTGACACCATGAAGCGTTCCAATGTCAGAATAATTGGAATCCTGGAGGGAGTGGAGAGAGAGAGAGGTCTAGAAGATGTATTTGAGCAAATCGTAGCTGAGAACTTCCCTAATCTGGGGAATGAAACAAGCATTCGCATCCTAGAGGCAGAGAGGACCCCTCCTAAGATCAAGGAAAATAGGCCAACACCCCGGCATGTAATAGTAAAACTTGCAAATCTTAGAACCAACGAAACCATCTTAAGGGCAGTTAGGGGGAAGAGATTCCTTACGTACAGAGGGAGGAACATCAGAATAACGTCAGACCTATCAACAGAGACCAGGTAAGCCAGAAAGGCCTGGCAAGACATATTCAGGGTACTAAATGAGAAGAACATGCAGCCAAGAATATTTTATCCGGCAAGGCTTTCATTTAGAATGGATGGAGAGATGCAGAGCTTCCACGACCGGCAGAAGCTGAAAGAATATGTGACCACTAAGCCGGCCCTGCAAGAAATATTAAGAGGGGTTCTATAAAAGGAGAAAGACCCCAAGAGTAATATACAACAGAAATTTACAGGGACAATCTATAAAAACAACGTCTTCACAGGCAACATGATGACAATTAATTCATATCTTTCAATAATCACTCTCAACGTGAATGGCCTAAACGCTCCCATAAAATGACACAGGGTTGCAGGTTGGATAAAAAGACAGAACCCATCCATATGCTGTCTACAAGAGACTCATTTTGAACCTAAAGATACATCCAGACTGAAAGTGAAGGGATGGAGCTCCATCTTCCATGCCAGCGGACCTCAAAAGAAAGCTGGGGTAGCAATTCTTATATCAGACAAATTAGATTTTAAACTAAAGTCTGTAATTAGAGACACAAAAGGACACTATATCATTCTTAAAGGGTCTATCCAACAAGAAGATCTAACAACTGTAAATATCTATGCCCCCAACATGGGAGCAGCCATCTACATAAGCCAACTGTTAACCAAAATAAAGAGTCATATTGATAGCAATACGTTAATTGTAGGAGACCTCAATACTCCACTCTCAGCAATGGACAGATCATCTAAGCAGAAAATCAACAAGGAAACAAGAGCTTTGAATGATACATTGGACCAGATGGACTTCATAGATATTTACAGAACATTCCACCCTAAAACAACAGAATACTCATTCTTCTCCAGCGCACATGGAACTTTCTCCAGAATAGACCATATACTGGGTCACAAATCAGGTCTCAACTGATACCAAAAGATTGAGATTATTCCCTGCATATTCTCAGACCACAATGCTCTAAAACTGGAACTCAATCACAAGAAAAAAATTGGCAGAAATTCAAACACTTGGAAGCTAAAGACCACTCTGCTCAAGAATGTTTGGGTCAACCAAGAAATCAAAGAAGAACTTAAACAATTCATGGAAATCAATGAGAACGAAAACACATCGGTCCAAAACCTATGGGATACTGCAAAGGCAGTCCTAAGGGGGAAATACATAGCCATCCAAGCCTCACTCAAAAAAATAGAAAAATCCCGAATTCACTAACTAACTCCACACCTTAAAGAACTAGAGAAAAAGCAACAAACGACGCCTAAGCCACGCATTAGAAGAGAAATAATTAAAATTAGAGCAGAAATCAATGAATTAGAAAGCAGAAACACAGTAGATCAGATCAATGAAACTAGAAGTTGGTTCTTTGAAAGAATTAATAAGATTGATAAAGCACTGGCCAGACTTATCCAAAAGAAAAGAGAAAGGACCCAAATTAATAAAATTATGAATGAAAGGGGAGAGATCATGACTAACACCAAGGAAATAGAAACAATTATTAGAAATTATTATCAACAACTATATGCCAATAAACTGAGCAATCTGGATGAAATGGAGGCCTTCCTGGAAACCTATAAGCTGCCAAGATTGAAACAGGAAGAAATGGACAACCTGAATAGGCCAATAACCAGTAACAAGATTGAAGCAGTGATCAAAAACCTCCCAAAAAACAAGAGTCCAGGGCCTGATGGATTCCCTGGGGAATTCTACCAAACATTCAAAGAAGAAATAATACCTATTCTACTGAAGTTGTTTCAAAAAATAGAAACAGAAGGAAATCTTCCAAACTCATTCTATGAGGCCAACATTACCTTAATCCCCAAACCAGGCAAAGACCCCATCAAAAAGGAGAATTTCAGACCGATATCCCTGATGAATATGGATTCCAAAAGCCTCAACAAAATCCTAGCTAATAGGATCCAACAGTACATTAAAAGGATCATCCACCACGACCAAGTGGGATTTATCCCTGGGATGCAAGAGTGGTTCAACATTCGCAAATCAATCAATGTGATAGAACACATTAATAAGAGGAGGGAGAAGAACCATATGGTCCTCTCAATTGATGCAGAAAAAGCATTTGACAAAATACAACATCCTTTCCTGATTAAAACTCTCCAGAGTATAGGGATAGAGGGAACATTCCTCAAGTTCATAAAATCCATCTATGAAAAACCCACAGCGAATATCATCCTCAATGGGGAAAAGCAGAGAGCCTTTCCCTTAAGATCAGGAACACGTCAAGGGTGCCCACTCTCACCACTGTTGTTCAACTTAGTACTAGAAGTCCTAGCAACAGCAATCAGACAACAAAAAGAAAGAAAAGGTATTCAAATTGGCAAAGAAGAAGTCAAACTCTCTCTTTTCGCAGACGACATGATACTTTATGTGGAAAACCCAAAAGACTCCACCCCCAAATTACTAGAACTCATCCAGCAATTCAGTAATGTGGCAGGATACAAAATCAATGCACAGAAATCAGTTGCTTTCTTATACACTAACAACGCAACTGTAGGAAGAGAAATTAGAGAAACGATTCCATTTACAATAGCACCAAAAACCATAAGATACCTCGGAATAAACCTAACCAAAGAGGTAAAGGATCTATACTCTAGGAACTACAGAACACTCATGAAAGAAATTGAAGAAGACACAAAAAGATGGAAAAATATTCCATGCTCATGGATCGGAAGAATAAACATTGTTAAAATGTCTATGCTACCCAGAGCAATCTATACCTTCAATGCCATCCCGATCAAAATTCCAATGACATTTTTCAAAGTGCTGGAACAAACAATCCTAAAATTTGTATGGAATCAGAAAAGACCCCGAATTGCCAAGGAAATGTTGAAAAAGAAAAACAAAGCTGGGGGCATCACGTTGCCCGATTTCAAGCTATATTACAAAGCTGTGATCACCAAGACAGCATGGTAGTGGCACAAAAACAGACATACAGACCAATGGGACAGAGTAGAGAACCCAGATATGGACCCTCAACTCTATGGTCAAATAATCTTTGACAAAGCAGGAAAAAACACGCAATGGAAAAATGACAGTCTCTTCAATAAATGGTGCTGGGAAAATTGGACAGCCACATGCAGAAGAATGAAACTCGACCATTCTCTAACACCATTCACAAAGATAAACTCAAAGTGGATGAAAGACCTCAATGTGAGACAGGAATCCATCAAAATCCTAGAGGAGAACATAGGCAGTAAGCTCTTGGACATCAGCCACAGCAACTTCTTTCAAGATACATCTCCGAAAGCTAGTGAAACAAAAGCAAAAATGAACTTTTGGGACTTCATCAAGATAAAAAGCTTCTGCACAGCAAAGGAAACAGTCAACAAAACAAAGAGGCAACCCACAGAATGGGAGAAGATATTTGCAAATGACACTACAGATAAAGGGTTGGTATCCAAGATCTATAAAGAACTTCTGAAACTCAACACCCAAAAAACAAATAATCAAGTCAAAAAGTGGGCAGAAGATATGAAAAGACACTTCTCTGAAGAAGACATACAAATGGCTAACAGACACATGAAAAAATGTTCATCATCATTAGCCATCAGGGAAATCCAAATCAAAACCACACTGAGATACCACCTTATGCCAGTTAGAATGGCAAAAAATGGACAGGGAAAGAAACAACAAATGTTGGAGAGGTTGTGGAGAAAGGGGAACCCTCTTACACTGTTGATGGGAATGCAAGTTGGTACAGCCACTTTGGAAAACAGTGTGGAGGTTCCTCAAAAATTTAAAAATAGAGCTACCCTATGACCCAGCAATTGCACTCCTAGGTATTTACCCCAAAGACACAGATACAGTGAAAAGAAGGGCCATATGCACCCCAATGTTCATAGCAGCAATGTCCGCAATAGCCAAACTGTGGAAAGAGCCGAGATGCCCTTCAACAGATGAATGGATAAAGAAGATGTGGTCCATGTATACAATGGAATATTACTCAGCCATCAGAAAGGATGAATACTCAACTTTTACATCAACATGGATGGGACTGGAGGAGATTATGCTAAGTGAAATAAGTCAAGCAGAGAAAGCTAATTATCATATGGTTTCACTTATTTGTGGAACATAAGGAATAACATGGAGGACATTAGGAGAAGGAAGGAAAAAATGGGGGGGTGGAATTGGAGGGAGAGATGAACCATGAGAGACTATGGACCTGAGAAACAAACAGGCGGGAAGGGGGGATTGGTTAGCCCAGTGATGAGTATTAAGGAAGGCACGTACTGCATGGAGCACTGGGTGTTATACGAAAACAATGGATCGTGGATCACCACGTCAAAAACTAATGATGTATTGTATGGTGACTAACATAACATAATAAAATTAAAAAAAAAAAAGATGGCCAGGTAGTTGGTGGGGGGAGGTGGGGAGAGAGAGGCTTCTATAAAATGCTTTTTCAGAGACCCTTGGCTTTGGGAAGAAAACATCCAAATATGAGACCAGCATTGTTTTTGAAAGAAAGAAAGAAAACTTGCATGGTATGTACCATGTGTCAGCCTGGTAAATAAATGGCATTAAATTATTTAATCATCACAAAAACATTATGGAGAAGATACTATATTTGCCCTTTTTACGGATGAGGAAACTGAGACACACAAAGATCACAGCTAGTCAATGTCAGAGACAGGATTCCACCCGAGGCCAACTAACACCAGAATCTGTGCTGTTAACCATGACCCTCATGTGCACATGAGTACGCTGTAGATTTTTCATCAAAGAGTGCATATGAGTCAACCCATATATAGGCAGTTGAACTTGTCCTACAAAATTATGTGCCCTCCCCTTCCCCCAAAACTAGTCGATTGTTATGGGAATGTTTAACGTTTGGGAGCAAATGTGGGTGTCAAGATGCCTTCTAGAGATGGTGCTGAAATTCCATATCCATAGGGGACTATCACAAAAGACACTGTGCATAATGCATCCAGTTCTGTGGGGAAGATGCAAGAGGGATCAATTAGATGTGACGCTTTCCCTGATAAAGCCAATGGTCTAGTGGAGAAATTTGACCCATGCACAAGACTAAGACCCTTCATAACTACTTGTTCACCTGCACAGCATCACCAGGAGCCTGGGAATTCCAGACCGAACTACTGGTCCTGGAATGGCCAGGAGATCTTCAAGCAAGAAGAGAAACTTCTAGGATGGTCAGAATTGGTAATGACACAGAAAGGAGAGGAGGGTATTTGAGTAGGGACCATGTGTAGTGGAGAGGCACACGTGTGGGGGTGCAGGCGGGGGCCCAAGGGCAGACCCAAAAGAAGCCCACCACCGTAAAGTGCCCTGGGGTCAGCAGCCTCTGATACAGCCTCTCAAAGTGTCCTCCCCAAATGCCTGCAGACACAGGAAAAGAGGAAAACTTAAAACAACACTAAAAACTAGAACTGATGGCTGATCTATTTCCAACATCTGGGAAGAATTTCTATTAACTATAAAGCAGATGGAGTTGAACTGAAAAATACCCACCCTTTGCCCTACTGACAATAACAGTAATCCCATTCTCCTGACAGGTGGTTTCGTTCCCCAGTTCCACCGCACTCTCTGGCCCCTGGCTCAGAAACACCAGAGTGCCGGAGATCTGACTCCTTATGGCACAAGTCTGTTTTCATATATCCATTATCTGTCTTTCTATATCAGGAAAAGACCATAGCATCCAGAAAACATGTCAATGGGAAGAAGAGTCTTGAGACTAAGAACCTGGGACATATGAGCCCTTACATAAAGAGAGAGACAGAGAGCATGTGCTCTGGGCAGCAGGAAGAGAGAATTCCATTTGAGTCCAGATGAGCAGCACTGGGGGAAAGCCTGCAAACACCATGAATTTTGACACCCAAAATCCACTTTGACCAGTGCAGCCAAAGGCAATGCATAAAGCTTATCAGCATAGATGAACTCTTGTTAGAGTGAAGAAAAAAATGTTTTTAAATGCCAGCATGAGGTCTAGGAGGGAAAAAAGCTGAGAATAAGGAAAATGGAATTGAGAATTTAAAGAAAAAGAAAGAAATCTTACCTCTAAAAATTATTTACTATTAGAACTGAATAAAACCTTTGGAAAACTAACTTAGCATTCACAGTAGGGAAAGAATGGGCTGTGAGAAAAAGATGACAGCATTCTCTAGATGAGATAAGGATTTCAGGAAAACTAAAAATGCAATCTCAGAATTCAAATTTACTCATAGGCAATGAAGAGCACAAATGCCACCTGGAAAGTAACTGAAATAGTTATTTGTTAAACAAATCTGAAGAACTTCCCTAAAATTTAAATGAAGAGGACCAAGGAAAAAAATTAGTGAAAGTAAGATTGAGAATACAGAGCAAAGAAAAGAACTATCTAAACTAAGCAGCATGTATGGTTGCGACTGTGTTGGACCCAGTTTACACTACCTCCTGATTTGTCTGACACCACCTGCCGCTTGGACCCTTGGCCACTTGCTCAATGGAGAGCCTTGACCTCTGGTGCCTTATCTCTTAATACCGCCACTGCCTAGGGGTCCCTCATGGTGAGGACCTTCCCTTCATCATAGGGAAGGCCTTCATCACACCCACTGTGACTGAAGCCCCAGCAGCCAGGACTGACCCCACCAGATTGCAGAGGCTCTGGATCTTCCTTCCTACATGGTTGAAGAATCTTGCTTCAGGTCATGGGACATGGCTTCCCCAGTGAATGATGCTAGAAGAGGCAAATATCAGAATCTGGAAATGAGGGGAAGTTAACACCCCATGGAGGAACTTGGAGCATGAAGGACAAGAAACTATAAGGAAGGACAGTATATTCCTCTCTCTGTCCCCCAGTGATGGCCCCATGGTGCAATGCTTCCATAGCTCCCATCTGGAAGACATATCATGCCCACAGAACTAACTATGTTATTTTATGAAGCTACAGTCAGCTCAGTAACCCACCAAATTCTGTTTCCTTTCCCTCCTTGCCTCACACTCAACCTTGCCCTCCTGGGATTATACCTTCCTTAGCCTTAGTACATGAACTTTGTCTCAGGCTCTGCTTTCTAGAAAACCCAGACTAGAACAAAGACCGTGCACATAAAAGTCCCCACAACAAAGATTAGTAAAAAGAGACCTTATTATACAGACATTTGCAATTTTTATGCAAAAATTAAAGAAAAGTTCTTAAAAGATTTCAATCCAGGAAAAACAAAACATATTTTTTAAGGTTGTATAAATTGAACAAAAACCAGTGGACTTCATGTTTTTCTATAAAAATAAAAGCTGAAAAACAATGCAGCTACATATACATACTTCTGGAGGAGAAGCCTGTGTCCCAAGAATTTCTGAGGTGGGGGGAGGGGCAGAGGGAGAGAGAGAGAGAGAATCACAAGCAGATTCCATGCTCAGTGCAGAACCTGATGTGGGGCTTAATCTCAGGACCCTGAAATCATGACCTGAGCTGAAACCAAGAGTCAGATGCTTAACCGACTGAGCCACCCAGGCTCCCCATGTCCTGAGAATTTTTGGACAGCTGCTTTGTTCTTCATGTGTGAAATATTTCAGATATGCAAAAAATAATAATAAATGTATATCTTTATATGTTTATTGAATATTAACTTGAAGATCATTATAGCTAACCAATAAATGAATAAAAAATTAGTAACTGAAAATGGAACCTCAGTTGTAAAAGGATGGTCATCTTTTTGCTTATTATCATAAAGACCAACTAAAATGACATCAAAAAGCAGTGTAATGAAAAGGTAGTATTTCTGTACCAAAGAATAAGAGAATGTAGAGAAGAGAGGGACGGGGATGTCCTACACCCAGTTCCAACATGTATATTTATGAATCTATGAAATCTTAATGGCACAATAGGCTTAGCATAGAAAGTAAATATTAAATAAGGAAAGGAAATGTTTAAGTTTCTCAAAATAGGAGATGAGAACTTTTTTAAAAATGTGAGGGAGAAATACTATTTTAGGGGCACCTGGGTGGCTCAGTTGTTAAGTGTAGCGTCTGCCTTCAGCTCAGGTCATGATCCCAGGGTCCTGGGATCGAGCCCCGAATCGGGCTCTCCGCTTGGCAGGAAGCCTGCTTCTCCCTCTCCCACTCCCCCTGCTTGTGTTCCCTCTCTCCCTGTGTCTCTCTCTGTCAAATAAATAAATAAATAATCTTTAAAAGAGAAAGAAATACTACTTTAGAGGGAAAATAAAAACCCAGAATCAGATGTCCCAAGATGAAATCCCAGCTCTCCCCTGCTTGCATATCTTTGGGCAAATCACATAGCAGTCTGAACATCCATGTTTTCATTTATAAAATCAGGTCATAACGAAACCTACCTAACAGATTTATTGCAAGGATAAATTAAATAATGCATCTTACAGTTTTCACAAAAGACTATAAAAATGTAAGGAATTCTTATTAATAGACGTATTTATATTTGTGCTTACAAGTTTTCTAGCAGGAGATCATAGTAGAAGTATCTGTCCTTTCTAGACTGTCCCCAGTCTTCTACAGTTTTGTCCTGTGACTGTTAATAAGGAATCTGAAGGTGAAAGAATATGTCACACAGGAAAGTCAAAAATATCCCACATTGATTTCCAAATATCTATGTTCTGGATCCAACTAAAGATAACACATCTGGATCTCTGAGATGCAGAAAACACACCTCCTTTGCCTGGTGGACAGGTTCTCTGGACGTCCAGCTGCATCCTA
Source organism: Phoca vitulina (assembly GCF_004348235.1). NCBI lineage: Eukaryota > Metazoa > Chordata > Mammalia > Carnivora > Phocidae > Phoca > Phoca vitulina. Next base: position 3,387,336 of record NW_022589718.1, on the reverse strand, counting down.
TTTTGACAACCTTATTTTCCCTCTTTTCCGAACGAACACTGGCCAGTCTTCTCGCCAATCTCCCTACACAGACTGACGCTGTTGGCACCTGCAACCGCCTCCGCCGGCATTGTCACGGCCGTCACTGCCACGGCTGCTGCCAGAGTCGGGAGTCTCTGTGCTCCGTACACCCCCCGCACCCCTGTACCCCGAGGCTGCACGGCTGCCACCGCTGTCTCCGGGACCGCAGAAAATGCAGGTGACGGACTTCTCTCATCTCCCGCCAGCGCCTCCTACTGGCAGAATGTGGCGGCAGAGCAGCAGGGATCAGGTCAGAGATGTGCAGTTCTCAGACTCCCAGCGGCTGAGATGTGGGAAAGCGCAGTCCACGCCAGACCTGAAGCCCAAGTATGGCGGTCAGACACCAAAGGACCCAGTGTTAGGTTCGACGCTTGACTACAGTCAAAATAGTATCCTCACAGAATGAACTTCTGAGATATAGGGTCAGCCTGAACCACTGTTCAATAGTTAAGATTATTCTTACCTTTGGAAGTTTTAGTAGTAAATCTGAAGAGTTTAATATCATAGTGTGGGAACAACAATAGTTTGCTCTATAGAACTTCAGGTTCAATCCAGATTGGTGGAGGAAGAAGCAAGACATTTGGGGGTATCTCATGTTTCTCTTATGCTTTATTTTTTTCCTACATACTTTTTTTTTTTATACTTTTTATATTTGGATGAAGGATGGTCTATCTTGGAAGTCATAGTATATGATTTTGGAGGGTTTTTTTTTTCTCCTTATGATGTTTTTTGTTTACGAAAATGACGATCTGCTTTGAATTTTTCACCAAATATGAAAAAGTCCAGACCGTATTTTGTCTTACAAAATTCTCCGCCTAAATGGGATTCAGTGACAAAAATTAAACATAGTTTTCCAAGATCTTTTAATGTTTTGAATGTCAAAATATCAATTATATAAAGATCAAAGTATCATATGATATAATCTCTATTATTCTGTCTTGTATGATTATCTAAATGTTTATGAGCATTTGCCATCTCAAAAAATACATAAGCATCCTTCCTAAAGTTAGGCTACTCACATCCTGTCTCTTAAACTTGTATAAGATCGGTCTATTTAGGAGTTTGAAAGTACTTGACAGGTGTTATATAAAACTAACAGCTTTCATAAATATTAATTATTACAGCACTTTACTATTAGAATAGAATTTCAACATATAAAGGACACAGAGATCTTTCACTCAAGTTACATCTAGAATGCTTACCTTTATATGAAAGCAAATATTCACTTATTAATAATAAATTCAAATCATATGCCATGTGAATATGATTAACATTACGCTGTTAACCAATGTGATCCCAGGATCTTTGATTTCACAAGTCCAGAGGTGGCATGACACTGAAGTCAGCACGGGGCTATTTGACTTTCCAAAGGCCCCAGTCAAAGTCAAACAAGAGAGTTTAGCAGAATATCAAGGCTGAAGCTACTCTTCAGGGACCATAAGCTGTGTGTTTTGTTTTGTTTTGTTCTTCTTCACCAAAACACAAAACAAAACAAAACAAAACAAAAAGCAGAAAAACTTCATTTGAGCCCTGAACTCAATTTGCTGCACTGAACAAAAGCAGCTTGCTGATGAGGCCAGTTTCCTCCCCTAAAGAAAAGCCAGGATCCATAGGAAGAACCTGGCCTTGTTCCAATCCAGCAGGCAAATCCTGGCCATCCTCAGATCTTTTCATGCACCTTTGGTAGCCCCAGCATCTAGGAAGCTTGAGCTTCCAGTGCACTTGTTCATGTTTTTAAGCAGGGAGAACATTCTTGGTGGAATATGGAAGAGGCAAGTATGAAAGACTACACCAGGTGTCTCCAGGAAGCTCCTTGTGAAATTGCCTGTCTGGCTGCAAACAGCTGCTCAATTGCCCTCTCCTCCCCCAGATCCCCAATATCCCCTCAAAAGCCTCTCCTTTCAATAAGAAGAAATAATTTGGAGAAAGCATTCCTGGAAGGTATCCCTAGAAGAAGGCAAAAGAGGACATTTCAGATCTGCAGGGGAGAAGCAGTCAAATTTAAAATCTTCTCTTCGTTACATTGGAGGCCTTACATTCCTTTAGTTTTAGCCTGAGAGGACCTACTGCCCTCCTGACCTGCCCGTGAAGATGGGCCGAGGGCCTTCCCTGAAGGAATGTGGAGCCCAGGGCTCACCCCACTGAATATCCCTCTCTTCCCTAGCAGGTTTCTTGAGGAGAAGAGCAAAAGTACCTTGAATTAGAAAGACAATGACATCACCAGAGGTTTGGCTGGAAAGGAGCAGTTGTGCTGAATTGGCTTAGTTGGTAAACTGGCCTATGAGCCAAATATGGTCAGCTACCTGTTTTTACATATTCCATGAACTAAGAATGATTCTTATAGTTTTCATGAAAATAGAAATGGAAGGAAAACTTCCAAACCCATTTTATGAGGCCAGCATTACCTTGATCCCCAAACCAGACAAACACCCCCCAAAAAGAATTACAGACCAATATCCCTGATGAACATGGATGCAAAAATTCTCACCAAAATACTAGACAATAGGATCCAACAGTACATTAAAAGGATTATTTACCGTGACCAAGTGGGATTTATTACTGGGCTGCAAGTTTGGTTCAACATTAGCAAATCAGTCAATGTGATACATTACATTAATAAAAGAGAGAACAAGAACCATATGATCCTCTCAATAGATGCAGAAAAAGCATTTGACAAAGTACAACATTCTTTCTTGATTAAAACTCTTCACAGTGTAAGGATAGAGGGTACATACCTCAATATCATAAAGCCATCTATGAAAAACCCACAGCAAATATCATTCACAATGGGGAAAAACTGAGAGCCTTCCCCCTAAGTTCAGGAACATGGCAGGGATGTCCATTATCACCACTGCTGTTCAACATAGTACTAAAAGTCCTAGCCTCAGCAATCAGACAACAAAAAGAAATAATAGGCATCCGAATCGGCAAAGAAGTCAAACTCTCACTCTTTGCAGATGATATGATACTTTATGTGGAAAACCCAAAAGACTCCACCCAAAAACTGCTAGAACTCATACAGAAATGCAGAAAAGTGGCAGGATAGAAAATCAATGCACAGAAATCAGTTGCATTTCTATACACCAACAAGACAGAAGAAAGAGAAATTAAGGAGTTGATCCCACTTAGAATTGCACCAAAAATCCTAAGATACCTAGGAATAAATCTAACCAAAGAGACAAAGAATATGTACTCAGAAAACTATAGAATACTCATGAAAGAAATTGAGGAAGACACAAAGAAATGGACAAACGTTCCATGCTCATGGATTGGAAAAACTAATATTGTGAAAATGTCTATGCTACCTAGAGCAATCTACACATTCAGTGCAATCCTTATCAAAATACCATCAACTTTTTTCACAGAAATGGAACAAATAATCTTAAAATTTGTATGGAATCAGAAAAGACCCCGATTAGCCAGAGGAATGTTGAAAAAGAAAACCAAAGCTGGTGGCATCACAATTCTGGACTTCAAGCTCTATTACAAAGCTGTCATCATCAAGACAGTATGGTACTAGCACAAAAACAGACACATAGATCAATGGAACAGAATAGAGAACTCAGAAATGGACTCTCAACTCTATGGTCAACTAATTTTCAACAAAGCAGGAAAAAATGTCCAATGGACAAAGACCGTCTCTTCAACAAATGGTGTTGGGAAAATTGGACAGCCACATGCAGAAGAATGAAACTGGACCATTTCCTTACACCATACAAAAAATAGACTCAAAATGGATGAAAGACCTAAATGTGAGACAGAAATCCATCAAAATCCTTGAGGAGAACACAGGCAGCAACCCCTTCAACCTCAGCCATAGCAACTTCTTCCTAGACACATTGCCAAAGGCAAGGGAAGCAAGGACAAAAATGAACTATTGGGACTTCATCAAGATAAAAAGCTTTTGCACAGCAAAAGAAACAGTCAACAAAACCAAAGACAACCAACAGAATGGGAGAAGATATTTGCAAATGTCTTATCAGATAAAGGGCTAGTATCCAAAATCTATAAAGAACTTATCAAACTCAATACCCAAAGAACAACTAATTCAATCAAGAAATGGGCAGAAGACACGAACAACATTTCTGCAAAGGAGACAACCAAACGGCCAACAGACACATGAAAAAGTGCTCAACATCACTCGGCATCAGGGAAATACAAATCAAAACCACAATAAGATACCACCTCACACCAGTCAGAATGGCTAAAAGTAACAAGTCAGGAAATGACAGATGTTGGCGAGGACGTGGAGAAAGGGGAACCCTCCTACACTGTTGATGGGAATGCAAGCTGGTGCAGCCACTCTGGAAAACAGTTTGGAGGTTCCTCAAAAGGTTGAAAATAGAGCTACCCTATGACCCAGCAATTGCACTACTGGGTATTTACCCCAAAGATACAAATGTAGTGATCCGAAGGGGCACCTGCACCCCAGTGTTTATAGCAGCAATGTCCACAATAGCCAAACTATGGAAAGAGCCAAGATGTCCACTGACAGATGAATGGATAAAGAAGATGTGGTATATATACACAATGGAATATTATGCAGCCATCAAAAAAAATGAAATCTTGCCATTTGCAATGACGTGGTTGGAACTAGAGGGTATTATGCTAAGTGAAATAAGTCAATCAGAGATGACAAGTATCATATGATCTCACTGATATGTGGAATTTAAGAAACAAGGCAGAGGATCATAGGGGAAGAGAGGAAAAAATGAAACAGGATGAAACCAGAGAGGGAAACAAACCATAAGAGACTCTTAATCTCAGGAAACAAACTGAGGGTTGCTGGAGTGGAGGAGGGGTAGGAGGGATGGGGTGGCTGGGTGATGGACATTGGGGAGGGTATGTGTTGTGGTGAGCACTGTGTATTGTGTAAGACTGATGAATCACAGACCTGTACCCCTGAAACAAAAATACATTATATGTTAATAATAAAAAAATTGTTAATGCTTAAAAAAAGACTATTTTATAATGTGAGAATTAAATGAATTCAAATGTCATTGTCTATAAAGAAAGCATACAGCCATGCCCATCCATTTACAAATTGTCTGTGGCTGCTTTCACTCCACAACAGGGTTGTTTGTTGCAACAGAGACTGTACAACCTGCAAAACAGAAAGTATTTACCATTTATCCCTTTGTAGAAAGTGCACTGACCTCTGGCCTCAGTGATGGTGGGTAGTGGTTTACAAGCAAGGTCTAGTATTTTGAGCTTCAGGCCTCTTTTATTAGCTGTTGTCCAAACCACTCACTTCTCCAGTCATTGACATGTCAAGGGATGCTTCTCAAACCATGGGACTCTGGTTGCCTCAATTTATCCTGTGCCAGGGGATAACCATATATATGGCCCAAGTGTTACTTCCTGAGCATGGGTGATGATGATGATAGTGACAATGATGATGATGATGATGATGAAGAAGGAGAAGATGGAAAAGAAGGACAAGGAAAAGAAAATAACAATACAGCACTTAGAATTTGTGGACACTGTGTTAGGCTTATTTATCAACCCAGCCAATCCCCACACCACCCCTATGAGGTAGAAACCATCGTTGTCCCCATTTAACAGATGAGAAAAACAAAGGCTTGGAGAAGTCCAGCATAGTAAATTGCCCAATGTCACACAGGGTATGGTGGCACTCAGTGAGCCCAGTTTTCCAAGTCCTGAGCCTATGATCTTACCATCATGTCAGATTGCTTCTCCTGCCCCCTTCTGAGTCCCAGGAAGCTGTGAGACTCTTTGCTGCCACCATGATTGATTTTGTTCAGTCTGATTATTTATTTGCTCAGCATCATGGTACATGGGGAGGTGGGATAAATAGAGAGTGGTCAGCAGCAAAAAAGGTGATTCTCAGAAACACTATTAAAGGTAAGAAAATATACAAGAAAATATCAGTCATCCGCAACAAAGACATATTCCCAGTGTCAAAGGACACAATTTCCAAACCAAAAAATCAAATACAGTAATTAATTTCCCACACATAGAACTCAGGAGCCTGGGCAGATCCAAGTCTTTGTAAGAATGAGTCTTCATGATGAATGAATGATGTTCTATGCCTACAAATAAATTTTTTAATAAATGTAAGTGTTGTGGCTTAGAAAAGAAATTCATTTAAAGGAATCATTGAGTGTATGTTATCTTTTTTGTCATTTTGCTTTCTTTTTCCAATCAATAGTTAGTGAAATCAGAAAAACTGTCATCCTGGATATCTTCATGCTGAAAAGTGATTGAGGACCACAACTAGAACATGTGGCCTGACAGTGGAACAAAATGTTTGTGATCAATGCTTTCCAAACAAACTCACGGTACATGGGCACCAAATTCAGAGCCCCTCCATTTCCATGAGTCTTTCAGTTAGAATTACCTAGCTCTGTCTATGTATATCCACAAGAAATGAATATTGAGAAAATTTATTTTGGGTTCCATCCAAAAACTTATTCTAGAAACAGATTATATTTTTGACCAACTATGAGGTAAGCACTTGCTAACATAAGCTTTCTGTTTTCTAAAAATAAATGGTGGCCTCAAGCTGCAGTGAGCTCCCTGTCACCAGGAGTGCATGAAGAAAAGCTGGATATAACCATTTATCAGGGTCACTGCAGATGGGATTTCTACCCTGGGTAAGAGATTCTGATAACCTCTAAGGTCCATTCTGATTCAAAATCTATTATTCTAAGACCCAGGAGCACTTTTCTGAGACTGCCCCAAAGAAAATTTAATAACTCCAGACACACAATGGCTCTTGTTCATCATTTACCTGTTGCTATTGCCTGCCTCCTGAGCTTTCCATTAAGTTCACAAAGAGTAGAAGATTTGGCTTCTGGGCTGCAATTTAATATGTGCGTAAAAGTGATATGAGGATTCTGCCATCAAGAGGGCTACAGTCCAAGGAACAGAGCTTGCTTTATTAGTTCCTCATCAATTAAACAGGGAAACTTTCAGGTTCCAAAATGAACTCTGTCTCAGGGGTGACAGAGAGAGATCATTTTGTCTAAGGGAACAGAAATCTAGTCAGGACAATGGAGCCTCTGTCTCGCAGAGAAAAGGGTGAGGGTATCCTATCTGCCTTACACAGCTATTGCCAGTGAGGGAGAAAATCCCCTTGGTAGTAACGGGGTGACAAATAAAGTTACTCTGGGGGCTTTCTCAAATTCTACATCCTTCCCCACCAAGATTTGGACACATCCTACTCTTGAGGAACATACTCATTTTTCTGAGACTCTTTTTGTTTATATATAAACATATATAATATTTGTTTATATATATTTTGTTCTATGTGTGTGTGTGGGTGTGGGGGTGTGTGTGTAGTAGTGTCTTCTTTAAGTTGACGTGTTGGTACAGAAGGAGTTGAGAACTAGAAGCTGTGATAGGTGCGTGTGCCTGGGGACAGGAGCGGTGGTGGGTATTTGGTTGTATTGTGCTATACAATGAAAGGCAGGAACTATAGAGTGATCATGTCAGAAAATGAGGCAGATACCTGCTCATGCAGGGCTTCGTGGGCCAGGTTAGATGCTCCTACAAATATTATAGGACTGAAAAAGGATTGGAAGAAGGGAAATGATATACAAGTAGATCTGTGAACCATCTACTGGGGAAATACACTTGGATGACCCACAGGCTTCGGAAGCCAAGGGGAAAAAACTTTGACCACAGATATTAATTTGGGTATCATCAAGCTGTAAGTGGTTGAGGAGAGAAGGTCTGAGGCACTCAAGAGAAAATATATAGGGGTATAGAGAAAATCAGGAACCTGTGAATGAGATCAGGAAGCAACAAATTGGTACAAGAGGAACCAGGAAAGTCAGGAGACCCAGAAGCCAAGCCAGACACAATCAGAGCACTACACAGCACACCACCCTTCCTTCTCCCATCCAAGCACCACTTCCTCTTTGGGGGAATGGAGAGGGAAGGTGCTGGGATCCAGGCAAACCTGCATCCAGGGTAACCACTTTCTTGGCTATCACTTCATTCTTGGAACGAGAAGAGAAGAGTGGTGATGCGGGACACAGTCTGGAAAAGTGGACATGGCACTGGTCTCAGTACCAAAAGTTTGAGTCTGATCTCTGACCCTTTCCACGTGCCCTTGGGAAAGTCACTTTACTCCTCTTAGGTTTCATTGTCTCAATTGGAAATTCAGGATGTTAACTGATCTAGTCTCTGCTCTCAACTCAGATGAGCCTCATTTCTATAAGGAGATGAATTTATCAATTGTGTCCCAGCCCAGCTGGACCAACAATCATCATCCTCCTCAGTTGCCAGAAATACAGAAATAAAAATAGTTCTTGAAAAAAACAAAAGACCACTTACTACGGATAAAAACAGTGCTCATAAAGAAACCCCTGACCACTTGTTCAAGTAACTAAACTATTTCCTCGTAAGGATGTAGAAAAGAGCAAATGTGACTTGAAGGTGTCAAGACGAGGGAGTTGAGCCAGAAGTATTGGCACTTCTCCCATCACTTCTTCGTGCATCCTAATTACCAGTAAATGGCAGAACCTGTTTTAAAATGTCGAACTCAGGTGCCTGGGTGGCTCCATCGGTTAAGCGTCTGCCTTTGGCTCAAGTCCTGGAGTCCTGGGATCAAGCCCTGCATCAGCCTCCCTGCTCAGCAGGGAGTCTACTTCTCCCTCTGCCCCTCACACCGCTTGTGCTCACTCTCCCTCTCACTCTCTCTGTCTCTCTCTCAAATAAATAAATAAAATCTTAAGAAAAAAGTTTAATAAAATAAAAATAAAGTGTTGAACTCATGATCTTTAGTACACAAAACTGCAAGCATATAACGCTGAGATGTGTCAATTATTCATTCTACTGGTGCACAGTACAATATACGTAACGCCTGGTAGAAGAGCCCTTTGTAGTCTAAAAAGATTTTGGTAGTTGGATGCACCATGCTGGACCACCCACGAGTCTTGAGATGGTGCTATTACGACTTCCATCCCTCAGGGCTCACCCCAGCCACAGGCACCACCTCTCCGAGCTACAAGCCTGTACCTAATTGCCACTGCCTACAAACCACTGCATAGACCTTGGGTAATGGTGGGGGAGGAGAGAATCCTCGCACCAGAGCTTCCTTCCAAAAACAACTGAACTCTGTGAAGCCTGAGAGTCGAATACCCCACACGGGACTATCAGGTCTCCGGTCACCAGGCCTCACACCTCTGTTTTCAATCTGCATATTTCCCAGTATAAACCATTTAGTCTTGTATTCTCTGTTCTTACCACAACCTGCTTTACTCCCCCCAAACCTATGACCGCAGACTTTTCCATTGTTCATTCTGGAATTCCCAATCCTTGGCAAACTCGTTTCCCCAGAGCTACACACCAACAGCTCACAAAATGGTCTCTAGCACGGACTGCTCTTCTGAACTCCAGCTGGTATGTGCATCTGAGCACAGCACATCCAAAAACAAGCTCGTCATCTCTGCCCCAAAGTCTGTTATTCCCACAGCATCACAGTCTCAATAAATGACACCATCAGTGCTCAAGCTGGTAATATGAGAATCATCCTTGATATCTGCTTGTCATTCCTGCTCTTAATCTCTCTGCATCCAATCCATCGCCAAATCTTTCTTGTACCTCTTAAACCTCATGGTTCCATTCACTTCTCTCCACCTACATTGCTAGCGTGTCTAGATGGACCATCATCTATCACCTGGACTACTGCCACAGCCTCCTAATCAGTCCTCCTGCGTCCAAATTCTGTCCCCTCAATTCATTCTTCATCCAAAAGTGATCTTTAAAAACAAATCTAATTAAGTCATTTTTCTATTTAAAATCCCTGGATAACTTCCCTTGGCTTTTAGGCTAAGCATTAATCTTTGCTATGGCCCAGAGGCTCCTCAGTCACTCCTACCTCCCATGATGACCTCACCTCTTCCTTACTCTTTATTCCTTTATTCTCTGCTCTCACAATTCTACTCTTCTTCCAATTTCTAAATACTCAACTTTAACATCAATTCCACGGGGAGGCTTTTTCTGTATTTCATTTTATAATGCAGTCCCCATATTTACTTCTGTGTTTCTAGTGCCTAGAACTGTGAAGGGCACTAAATAAATATATATTGAATGAAGGCATGCCATGAGCACATGAAGGAATTCACCCTTAATGGGGTCATTGGTGTTTCCAATGGACTGTGGTTTGCAATGAGAATTGCATCTACTAAACACAGTTTGCCCTGATTAGTCAGGCCTACTGAGACCTCATAGTTGGAGTGACCATTTATCATTCAAACTGAAATCCTTTGAGAGTAAAAGTGGGTGCTAAAAACTTATAAATATAAGCATTTTTGAATATGCATTTTTTAAATAACCTGCTGGTTTTATTATATTGGGGGACTTCTAAAACAGTTGTATTTCAAGATAAAATTATTTATACAAGTAATTTCAAAAATAAAATATTTCTGTTTCAAAAGTCAATACAAATTCCAAAACTAAAAATATTTTTTAAAAACTGAAATCCCGGGGCACCTGGGTGGCTCAGTCATTAAGCATCTGCCTTCGGCTCAGGTCATGGTCCCAGGGTCCTGGGATCAAGCCCCACGTTGGGCTCCCTGCTCTGCGGGAAGCCTCCTTCTCCCTCTACCAGTCCTCTTGCTTGTGTTCCCTCTCTCATTATGTCTTTCTCTGTCAAATAAATAAATAAAATCTTTAAAAAAAAAATAAAAACTGAAATCCATACAGTAAGGGGAAAAAATCACTTATTTAAATTAATGATCTCAAATTTGAAAAATAACATCAGCAGATTAATTTTCTTTGGTACATATTCATGTATTTAAATTAGTTTGTAAAATGCATTTGTCACAAATCCCACATCACAGGTATTTCTCCGATTTTTTTTTCCAAAATGATCTTATTTTTAATTCTTTTACAAAATTGCCTATGATCATCTTCAAAGTTGCATTTTATGATTAATAATATGAAAGTGTTGACACACTCAACTGACTTTTTCTGTAAACCACAATATTTTTGAAGAAATATTCTAAGAACAAAGTGCTAAATGGAAGATAGTCTCAATTCTCATTTTTCTCATACTGAAATGTAAATATTTCAGCTCAAATATCTTCACAGACAACTTTTCTTTACCTCCACTCAGGGCTTTCTTTGACAAATACTTTAATAATACAAAACATCAAATAAATTGACTGATCCTTTTGGATATTTAACTATATTTAGATGCTGCATTATTATAGGTCTTGTCGATGGCGTTCTATTTTGATAGTGAATATATATTTTTCCATTAAAAATAGAAGCTCCTGGGAGGGTAGGTACTATAGTGAGTGCTGTGAATTGTGTAAGACTGATGAATCACAGACCTGTACCCCTGAAACAGATAATACATTATATGTTAATAAAAAAAAAGTTATAGTATGTTAAAAAAAAAATAGAAGTTCCCATAAACAGATCTATTTCAAAATAAAATCAGAGAATATCAGTATTAGCTTTTGTTGACCATATACATTCACATTGTTTAATTTGTTTAATTTGTTCAGTTCCTTCTCGATTTTTGTGGGGGATAAATTTTAATGTTATCCTGTTTGCAAACTTTGCCTTCAAGAAAACATTGCAATTTATCCCCACAAAACTCATCAGGTTGTATACATTGAACATGTGCAGTTTATTGTATACCAATTATACCACAATAAAGCTGTTCAAAGAATTTTCAATAGGGACGCCTGGGTGGCTCAGTCGGTTAAGCGGCCAACTCTTTGTTTCAGCTCAGGTCATGATCTCAGGGTTATGAGATCAAGCCCTGGGTCGGGCTCCATGTTCAGTGGAAAGACGTGCTGGCTCTCTCTCTCTCTCAAATAAATAAATACAATAAAAAAAAAAAAGAATTTTTAATAAAAAAATTTAAATGAGTGGAATTAATTTAAGAGATACCCATGATATAAATAAATACCATATTCTTCAGACTAATTTGAAAACACACTCTGTAAAGCAACATACATATAGTCTTCTTATATTAACTACTGAAGTCACTTTTGAAGTAGACGTAGACCTTTCTTTATCAGATTTGAGGTTTCTGGTTTTTGAGGGGTCACTGATTCCCCTGTAGCCCCCACAGTGGGCTCCAAAGGCCAAGAACATTTTGTGCACATTCCATGTTCATTCTCAACTTTCTTAAACAGAAATTCAGCATTTCATTTAATATTAAATATGCACTTAGTTTTTCAGTTCATTTTTGCAAATGGGTTGAGGGAAAAATAAAAATCATCCCCAAATAAATTAAATAAACAGTTCGATTGTCCCATAAAGATAAATAACAAAATTACTGTGTTACAGTGTTTACACTACTCGCTCTCCATGCTGCATGCTACATACATATTTCACATACACCTAACTTTAAATCTCTCGCTTTCTCTTGCAAGCCGACTAGTGACCTGGAGGCTTCCTCATGCAGGCCACAGCACAGATGTCAGTTAAAGTGGCCGACGCACCAAACCGTTCCACCAGTGCAGGAATGGCAAAAGCTTCTCCCACAACCACTTGAGACCTGAGGAGTTCACTGTCCTTGACGGCTCCTGTGTGAGTGCACTTCGTCTTCTCCATCTTTGACAGAAAGTCAATCTGTATTTTAACTGGAAGGGACAGGAAAAGAGAGGAGTTGTTGCTGGTTATCTTCCAGATAAGACACTGTACGTGCATCTCCCATGCTGCTCCACGAGGCCATAGAAAAAGCTGGAACCGCCAAGAGAAAGTCTACCAAAGCCATCCAGGTTTATTTTCATGGAACTCTTGATAACATTTCATTTAAAAAATGAAGACTCCAACAAATGTCAAAGCAAACTGGATGCTGGGCCAATAAGCACAGACTCACTCAATCTCAGGCCAACTAGATATATGTACCTCTTTGTTCTTAGCTAGCACCAGACTTTCATCCATGTTCTATTATTTTATATGGGTCAAATACAATGAGAAAAAATTGGGAAATGTCTGCAACTGTCGGTTTGTATTCTCCATCAACAACTTTAATGTTTTCCATGTCAGGAAGTTGATTTTAGTGTTAAGGAAGGAGCTGGGGAAGGAAGGCCAGGAGAGAGAGAAAACATCAACACCCAGACAATGGGAAAAAAAATTCTAGAACTCGTCATTATTCTGTGGGCCTTTAGAACAAAACAAAAGTGAAAAGTAGCCAATTTTCCAGGCACTGCTTGAAATTCTCTGTGGGAGCCCATCTTTCCCCTCTGACTGGCGGACTTTGGTGAGACAGGAGACAAGAGAATGTGTGAGACCCATGTGGAGGAGGTGAGTCTGTGTTCGGGTAGTGTTAAGACAGGAAAATGTGTCATCCCCAAAGTATCATTGCCCTAAAGCCATGCCTTCCCTTCACAATAGCTGATGTTTTCCAGTTCTACCATGAAAGCATTTAAAAAACAAAACAGAAAAACCTTCCTTCCAAATGTTAAACTTTCCAGTAAACTGATGCTTGGAGCTCAGCATGCTGCAGAATAGAGACTAGGTTCCCAGAAGGCTTTGCTCCAACTCCCAAGCTTCCAACAGAGGCGGCAGGATCAGAACTGGTGTGAGGGGTGACTGGAAAGGGTGAGGAATAACACCGGCCTTGGGTATAATCCAAAGTGATTTTTGGCTGCTAAAATTTTAGAAAAACATCATTGTCCCAAAATCTGTACAAACATCTTCTTCCCTCTAGCATTTCTCCTGATACAATGCTTTAGCAGAGTCTTGTTAGCAAAAATAACATGTGTCATGTAATCTACCCCAGCCCCTAGGGCATCCCCAAGGTTAGTTGTCTGTCTCTGCTGAAGGGGCCAACTCCCTTTTTCCCCTCGAAGGGAGATGCTTCAGTTCAAGTCAAGAACTTTGGATGTTAAAAAAAAAAAAAAAAAGAACTTTGGATGTTATCATTAGCAGGATGAAACTGGCTTTCAAACTACCTAGAGTCAGAACTCATCAGTGCAAACTTGGTTGATCCCGAACTCACAACAGTTTCTTTGTCCTGGATGACGTTAACTTTGGCTATTGCTACTAAACAGGGCACATCGGGGAAATTAAGGGCTGAGCAGCTGAACAATGGATATGAATGCTTTCTGGGCAGTAAAACATTTTTAAGATTCTCCAGGCAGGGTGGGCTCATCATTGCTACTCTGTCCTCTAACAACTGTGCTCAACACACGGGCATCTGAAAAGTGAAGTATGGAATTTGGCTTCAAATATGTTCCTATTACGATATTCAATTAATCCACCGGAATCCAGCCCCTCTAGCCTCAAGTAAGCATGGCTTTCTCAGCTGTTCTTTTCTTACCCAAGAGGAGCGATACTGTCGGACACTGGAATCTTCTGTCGGTGGAGCCACTAAAGTGCTGAGTGCCCATGGACCACGGCAGCTGCCTCGCTGCCTGTTGCCCCAAGCATGAGGGGAGGGTTCCAGGCTCCAAAGGGCTGTGATTTCATGTAGGTGTATGGGAGGATACCCATGGGACAACCTCTGACAGACCGTCAGTTCCGCGAGGGCAGAGACCCAACGGCCTCATTCCCATATCTGCCATGTTACCAAGCACAGTCAATGCCCAGCACACAGTGGGGATGCAGCAAGCGTTTCTTCAACTGAGGTCCCTGCTGGTGCCCCAGCAATGACTGTGTACTCTCTGAAAAGATTTGCGCCTCCTGAGTTGAGTAAACCCTCATTCCCAAGAATGGCAAATTAGATTAAATAGCACAAGCATTTTCAAACACGAATAATTTGGACAGGATGCATGCAAAATGCAGAACATATTTCAAACCAATTCCTCTCATCACCTTCTAGACCGGGACGGGCAGACTGATAAGGAAGCACTATGGAAACAGGGAGAAGAAAAGAAGGGAGGGGTGAAGGGAAGGTAGACCAGGAAAGGTGGAGAACAGACTCAAAAAGAAGTAAACAACAGACATCGAGGTTTTTGTAATTCTCCAAATTTTTCTTTGAAACAAGACTGATTAGTTCCTCAACTATTTGAAATGTTAACATTGTTTTTGTGTTGGCTTTTCATGTGTGAATAGCCTGCAAGGAAGTTGAAGGCTGAGAGAGATGGAGTTTTTCTTGTCTTTGTACCCTCAGCGCTGGCCCAGGGCCTAGACTCCAGGGCTAGAGTGCCGTTTTTTTTTTTTCTATTAGAAACATCATTTTTAGTGAGCTTTCACATACATTATCTGAGTCGATGATAAACACCATGGTCGCTCCTACTACTCTTGAACTCTTGCAGAATTGAATGGGGCTACCCAGCAAGTATTGTGGTGCTGCGGGCTTTACTGCAACAAGAAAACACAGCTCCTCAAAGATGAGCACCCAAGGCAGCCTGGGTAATTCTTATCAGCCATGCCGGGCTGCTTCCATTGCCAACACTTCCCGATCACAGATGGCGGCCACTTGGGAGGGAGGAAAGCTGAAATTCAAGACAAAGACTCAAGAGCTTGACTGTGGGCATGTGCAGCCAGACAGATTCCGAATTCTCTGTAATTAATATAGCAAGCTGCAATATGGCTTCGGGAACTAATCTGGCAAACTTCAATTAAATCAAGGAGGGCTTGCTAGTTTGGAACCCCTGGGGAAAAGGGTTTCCAGACTCATGGAATCCAAGGAGGAAGCCGAGGTCAGAGATACCTGGGCACTGCAGCTGCTTTATCTGCCCACGGCCGTGAGAGTTTGGCCCTGCTGATGAGTTTGGTGAAAGAACCAGGGGAGGCCAATGTCTGCAAACATTACTTTAAGGCAGTGGTTCTCATCTGAATAACTGGAGGGGCCTTAGAAACTATTAATGCCTGGACTTCACTCCCGGAGTTTCTGATTTCACTAATCTGGGGTTCAGTCTTGGTATCCAGACTGCTTTCTTTTTCTTTTGGCTATTAAAAAAAAAAATCTTATTTAAAAAAAATGTTATTTGATTCTGAATAGCTATTACATGTATAAGATATAGAATTAAAAGTGTACACAAGGACAATATCGCATGTCTCGATCCCAAGTCTGTCCTCGGCCACTCACTTCTCGAAGAGACAACTTCCAGAGATCATTTTCAAACAGACAAGACTTCATATATATTTACATATAAAATAAAAGTGTAACATACACTGTTCTGCATTTTGCTTTGCTGTGTTATCAGTATGTCATGACTCTCCTTGCTTTTTAAAAGTTTCCCTATTAGTAACATCTGGCATTTGTGTGGTACGTCTTTTATAATTGATCTGCCAATATTGACACATATTACTAACTAAAGTCTATAGTTTACATTGGGTTCGGTCTTGGTGATGCACATTCTATGGGTTTTAACAAATGTGTTAATGACATGTATCCACCATTGCAGTATCATACAGAACAGTTTCATCGCTCTAAATGTTCCATGTTCCACCGATTCGTCTCTCCCTTTGTTCTCACCCCTGGAAACTGCTCATCTTTTTACTGTTTCCATTATTTTGTCTTTTCCAGAATCTCATATAGTTGGAATCATGCAGTCTGTAGGATTTTCAGAATGGCTTCTTTCACTTAACAATATGCATTTAAGATTCCTCCATGTCTTTTCGTGGCTTGATGGCTCATTTCTTGGTATAGTTGGATAATATCCCACTGTATGAATGTGCAACAATATATTTATCCATTCACCTACTGAAGGACATCTTGGTTGCCAAGTTTTGGCTGCTATGAATATAGCTGCTATAAACATTCATGTGTGGGTTTTTGTGTGGAAATAAGTTTTCAGTGCATTTGGGTAAATACCAAGGAGTATGATTGCTGGATAATATGGTAAGAGTATGTTTCATTTTGCAAGAAAATCCCACAGTTTTCCAAAGTAGCTGTACCATTTTGCATATTCACCAGCAATGAATGAGAGTTCTTGTTCTTTCACATCCTCACCTGCATTTGGTGTTGTCAGTGTTTTGGATTTGGGTCTTTCTCGTAAGTGTGTACTACATCCCATTGTTGCTTTAATTTGCAACTCCCTAATGACATATGATGTTCAGCATCTCTTCATGTGTTCATTTTCCATAAGTACACGTATATCTTCTTCGGTGAGGTGTGTGTTCAGATCTATTGCTCCTTTTTTAATCGAGTCACTGGTTTTCTTACTGTTTGTATAGTTCTTTGTATATTTTAGATACCTGCGCATTACCAGATAAGTGTTTTGCAAATATTTTCTGCCAGTCCATGCCTTGTGCTTGTATTCAGATACTCTGAATAGTATCTTGCACAGACCAGAAGTTTTTAATTTTAATGATGTTCAACTTACTCTTTTTCTTTCATGGATTGTGCTTTTGGTGCTGTGTCTAAAAGTCATCTCAAAACCAAAGGTCACCTAGGCTTTCTCCTGTTATCTTTTTAGGGGTTTTATAGTTTTGCATTTTGCTTTTAGGTCAATAACTCACTTTGAGTTGATTTTTGTAAAAGGTGTAAGGTCTGGGTCTAGATTCATTTCTTTGCATGTGTGTATTTAGCAGTTTTAGCACCATTTACTGAAAAGACTATCCTTCCTCAATTACATTACATTTGCTCCTTTGTCAAAGATCTGTTGACTACATAAACCTGGGTATTTGGAGTTTTTTTAACCTCCTACCCCCAGATGATTCCAGGCTGGGAACCACAGCTTAAATGAAAGTTTTATGGAATAAATAAGTCACAGGAATGAAAGGCACAGCATAAGGAATATAGTCAATGATATAGTGTGGCACTGTATGGTGACAGATGGTGATTAAACTTATCGTAGTGAGCACAGCTTAATGTATAAACTTGTTAAATCCCTATGTTGTACACCTGAAACTAATGTAATATTGTCACCATACTCAAACTATTTTGTTAAAAAAGAAAGTGTGTGAATTGTTAGTATAAGTTCCTCCAGGAAGGAAATGTAAGCCCTGAATATAAAAGAGCATCAGTCTCACAAGAATCCACCTGCTTTCTCAATTCTGAAGGATCCTACCTGCAGAGAAGTGTCACCAGCAACTGCATGTCCTCTTAAATCCAAGGAAAATCTACCCCCAAATATGTTGCCTTTGCCCCTTCTACGTGAAGCGCTTCATTTCCTTTAAGAGGAAGATTGCTGATTAAATCGGGAACGTATAGCAGGTGTGTGTGTGTGTGTGTGTATGTGCGCGCACCCGCGCACAAATAGCCTCCTCCCTCCAACCCATAAATCACCTGAGATGCTGCACAGAGATTAAATACAGCCAGGTTCTCTGCATGGGATGCAGGAGACTTAGCCTTGAAGCGACAAGAGCAGCAGATGAGGCCACAACACGGATGGCAAAAGAAGAGAACTCACACTCTCCCAGTTTAGAGACAGGCTCCATGATGGCTTCTGGCTAAGGGCCTCATCAGTTCCTATTCAAATCACCCCCTTGGTAGGAGTAAAATATAGGAACAAGGATGTGATGGGTAGAATGGCCAGAGCTTCAATCCTGGGCGGCTAGGAAGACAAAAGCAGGAAGCACAGGGCTGGGAAAACAAGGCGGCATCAGTGCTGGTGGTGAAGTGTCTGTAGCCAGAGGCCTGGTACAGTGCCTGGGCCACTGAGGCAGCGAGGAGGTTACACGGGAGAGAGGGAGCCACTGCTGGGACCAGGAGGGGATCATGGACTAAAGTGGGAACCAGTACAAAGGGTCAGACCTTGGTGGTTAGCACGCAGTCAGCTCTCAGAAAGCATCCGTGGAAATAATGAATGGCAGTTGCAGATTCACTTGCTTCAAATCACCCTTTCTGTAATCATCATCATCCTTTATAGGATTCATATTTGTGCTAGAAGATTACCTGTAAGGTACATATTATTCCGGTGTATTATGGGATGAGTTGTATCCCCTCAAAAAGATACATTGAAGTCCTAACCTCCAGTACTTCAGAATGTGACCTTATTTGAACACAGGGTCTTTACAGAGATAATCAAGTTAAAATGAGTCATTAGCATGGGCCCTAATCCAACATGACTTGTGTCCTTATAAAAAGGAGAAACTTGGTTGCAGAGACTGATACACACAGAGGGATGACCAAGTGGAGATACACAGGCATGTGACTGGAGTAACATGGCTCCAAGACAAGCATCCCCAAGGATTGTCAGCAACCACCAGAGAAGAGGCAAGGAAGGATTCTCCCCAAGAGCCTTCAGAGGAAGCATGGCCCTGCCAACACCTTGATTTCAGACTTCTGGCCTCTGGAACTGTGAGAGAATAAATTCTGTTATCTTAAGCTACCCAGTTTTGGGGGCTTAGAAACTAGTACATCTGTTCAGGTGATATAATCAAGGGGCAATGATATTATGTACATTGCCCAGGTTCACACATGTGGGAAGTGGTTCCTTTGCTAGTTGGACTGTGGTCTTATTTCTGCAAATCTTTGTGCCACTCCACTAGGCAGCCATGTTGTAAATCTCAAGAAAGAGATGTTTCACAGTCATGTATAACCAGACTCAGGAAGACCCATGTCATCATTTTAGTCAGGATTCTGTGGCCCAGCATGAAGAGACCTTCATCAGGGGTTGTGCCTTAACAGGGTTTATTCCCACCTGGATGAGCCACTGTTTCTTGCCCATGTAAAAGGAGTTTCAGTAGAACCTCTGACCCAATTTCATTTTGGAGAGAGATACAGAATCAGGGCATTTACTGTGAACGTCATTCCATGGGAGGATTCTCTTTAAGACAAGGTGAATATAGGGTTAAGATCACAACTAAAAAACTTGGTAAATAATTTCTCCTCCAAAACACCAGCCTCCAAGACCACCCCCAGGGACACCAGCATGGAGTTAAGGACCTAAAGAAGTAGGGCTAAGTCCAGGAGCTTCCCTGAAGTGATCAGGAAGGGGCACATCTGATAAATGAGCTCACAGAAAAGTCCTCTATTTTTCAAATACAGAAAAAAGGAGTGGGGTGAAATGGGGACAGAGCCAGGGTAGAGTGGGGCCAGACTGGGACCCTGCAGGAACAAGGGCAACAAGGGAGGAACAAAGGCTGGAGGGTCCTCAGCACTTCCTGCCAATGGCTCTGTAGTAGCCTGCAGCTGACTGGTCACTTCCTCACCATCTGAGAGACCTTTCCTCTGGTAAGAGCTATAAACAGCTCCCCACAATCTGTCCCTGCTTGCCCCTGACTTCTCTGCAGAGGGGAATAGCACATAGCAGGCATGCACATAGCAGACATTCAGTGAATGAAAGGTCCTGAGGAATTTGCAAACAATCTAGAATGCAAAAACCACAACAGCACCAAAATGGCACGTCCATCAGTAGAGTCTTCCCAGGCTATGTTCCTTTTCACTTACCTTCAGTCATGAGTAGACAACCACTGTATCCAAAGGAGAAACTAATGAAAAGTGAGTATGAATATAGAGTTTATTGATCAAGTAAACACAAGTTTATTGAAAAGCAACATGTTGACTACTACACATAAGTGTTACCATATTACATGGTAAATGAGCTTAAGTGGTCAGTCGTGTTCACAAATGACTACTATTAGTAATAACCTTATTGAGAAAACCAAATTTTAGAGTGTAGTTTTCTTGCTATTCTGCATTGTTTATAACTGACATCAATGCTCTTTCCCCTGTATTTCCCAAGTCTCATTTAATCAAGTATCCCTAGAATCTTTAAGTTAAAATGGAAATTTGCAGCTGTTCTATTTGAGCCTACTTAACACAGAACATCTTTTCACCATAAACCTCCATTAACACACCCATACATACGCACATGCACATGTCCTCATGCAGCTGCCTCCAGCTCATTTCCCCCAAGGTTGATGCCCGAGTTGCTTGAGAGCCCAGATGTCAGAAGCTCTGGGTCTCGGGACATAGGTAGCCTACCCAGAGGTCATGGTCTCACACAGAGAGAAGAAATGAAGGGGAGAGGAGATGGCTCTGGGAGAACCTTGTGCATATGGCAGTCTTGGATTTGGAAAGAAGATGAGGTGGGTTAGAACTGAGGGGCAGGTGAGGAGAGGAAAGGGGGCAACCTAGTACCTGGTACCCTATTACCTCTTCTAACCCAGTTCTGCCCCCAGATGAACCAAAGCAGATTTACTTTCCCAGGAAGCCTTGGCAACAATGGCCAGGAGAGGTCTATCTCCACCTCTCTAAGAATATTACCTTGTTATTGCCAGATGTTGCTCTAACCAGAGGCAGAGCACTCCTAGACCTGTTACAGATAAAACGCTATTATAATCAAATACCTAGGAAGCAGAACTTAGCAGTGTGAATGAGTTTCTGTCACAGTGTAAAAAAAAAAATAAATAAACAAAATAAAAAACAGATATTGTTGATATTTTTATAAAGACAGCCAGATGGCAAAGAATTCAAGCAGGAACAAAACAAAAAAAGAAGAAAAGTTCAGGGAGGAAAAACTACAGACTTTGGACTTTCTGATTCAGGATTTGGCTGACAATTGATCTCATTTCCAAATGCAACTTGGATTTTTTGTTCTGTGAGTTTTAATATATTTCTAGCCCCTCCACCCTTGCGTCAAAAGACCCCAGCTAGATGTATTCCCTTTCTCTGCTAAGCCATGTGGCCCTGTGGATCCATCTTACAGTATTCCTTGCTGCATACTGGGAGTATTAACCACCTCACTAAACCATGAACACCTTGAGGGCATGTAGCATCTGTGCCTAACTTCTCTCTTTAAGATAACTTGGGGTATGGCACGGTGGGCAGAAGGGATCTGTTGTCAGGGGTCCCCAAGACCACCCTCAGGTTCAGTGATTCTCTGGAAGGACTCATAGAACTCAGAAAAGCTATTATACTCACAGTTACAGTTTGTGTAACATAAGGATATAATCAGCAAAAGTAAAGGGCACATGAATCAGTCTTGAAGAGAGAGACCATGCATGAGCTTCTAGTTGTCCTCTCCCTGTAGAGTTATAGAGACAGTGCACAATCCTCCCAGCAAACAACATGTGACAACACCATGAAGTATTGCCAACCTGGGGAGCTCACCTGAGCCTTGGTGCCCAGGATTTTTTGGGGGATCAGTTTGAATCAACCACTTATTGCACAAGATCTCTTCACCATGAGTTCATGCGCTGACCAATCACAAGGGTTTCTAAGCAGGACCCACCTAACCTTATAACTTCTCTTGTAAATGTGATCCAGTTCAGGCTGGTGATGTGGTTTGAAACCTCAGGAACTTCTAGGGTGAAATCTGAAACTGGCCACCATACACAAAGGGCAAGGAGAGACCAAAGAAAGAGGCAGACCACTCCAGATTGGTAAGTGGCAGTTTAATTAGCAAGGGAACTCACACACAAGGTTTGTCTTGGGCACCACAAGGAAATAGATCTCTGCACCTGCCCAACAAAATCTAAAGAGTGCACCCATCTTATACAGTGGCTTTAACTGAGTTCAGTCGCATGGTCCAGATGGTCTCAGCAACACCTTACCCTCTCAAGGCCAAGTTCTTGAAACAGTTCTGCTGATGACAGCAGTAAGCGGAATGTACCTTCCAAGGACAAGGGAAGGAGTCAGAGGCCTCCGACTGCCCAGGTCCAGGTCTCAGGTCAACTAGTGGTCATGTCATCTCATAACCTGCTTGAACAGGATGGAGTCCACATAAATGAGAACAGTTAACTTCCCGGTCTTGAGATTTTAAAATATTATATTTAAGGAGCACCTGGGTGGCTAAGTTGGTTAAGCATCTGACTCTTGATTTAAGTTCAGGTCACCATTTCAGGGTCGTGAGATCAAGCCCCCAAGTCGAGCCCTGTCTCAAGCTCCACGCTGGGTGTGGAGCCTGCTTAAGATTCTCTCTCTCCCACTCCCTCTACCCCTACACACCCGCCCCCGACTTGTGCAAGCACACACAGGCACACTCTCTCGCTCTCTCTCTCTAAAATAAATAGATAAAATAAAATACCACATTTAAAAAGTGAAAATGTTTCCAAAAGACTATCTCTCATCTTTGTTGAAGTTTTTAGCTGTGAATTTTATGATTCTCACAGCAAGTGTTAAAAAAAGATGTTAGGGCTTATGTTTCATGATGCCAGACACACTTGCTTTCACTACATGCAGTGAAACTTCACTATATTAAAGGATTGAAGATGTAAAATGGAATAAACCTATAGCAAAAAGAGAAGAGAACTCAAAAGA
This sequence comes from Phoca vitulina, assembly GCF_004348235.1. Taxonomy (NCBI): domain Eukaryota; kingdom Metazoa; phylum Chordata; class Mammalia; order Carnivora; family Phocidae; genus Phoca; species Phoca vitulina. Next base: position 3,364,238 of record NW_022589718.1, on the reverse strand, counting down.
CCTCTGAAGGACAGTGGATGGGAGTGAATTCATGAATAAAATGGGCCGAGAAAGATATGGCCTGGATGAGCAGTTCTCAAAGTGCAGACTGCAGAACACTGGAGACCCACCAGATCCTATCCCAGGGTCTCTATAAGGTCACTGTTACATTTTCATACTAACACTACGATGTTATTGGCCTTTTTCACTGATGGTGCAGAAGCAATGGTAGGTAAAATTGCAGGGGCCTATCATGGATCTAGGCAATACACCAAACTGTACTAGCAGTCATTGTATTATTCACTCCCATGAAACTTGCAAACAAACAAATAAAACAATTTTACTTAAGAATGTTGTAACAATTGTTACATGTTGAAACAGTATAGGTGTATTAATTTTGACCCTAACTTTTGATGTAGAAGTATATACACAATTATCAGGAAGGCTATTAAAATACTCTTCTCTTTTCTAGCTTCATATTTGTGCAAAGTCAAATTTTCTCCATATACTTCAACCAAAATTACATATCATGGCAGACTGAATGCTGAAGTAGATATGAAAATCCAGGTGCCTTTTATTAACTACTCTTCTAGATAAATTGTTTGACTTAGAAAATGTAGTTATTTTTCATGAAAAAAATATATTGACATGTAACGAGTTTTTTACTATTATTACTTTTTCAATCTCTTAGTTTTAATTTCTGGTGTGGTAAATATTCATAGATATAACCCAGATAACAAAAAGTTCACTGGGGTCCTCAATAATCTCTGAGAATGTAGAGGGTCCAGAGACCAACATGTTTGAGAACCTCTGGGCTAGATTATGCCTCATAGGAGTCAGTCTGTCTGCCAGTCTTCCTGGAGATCTTGAGAGTGAGTCAACCCAAAGGGTAATTCTGGGAGATAGAACTGAAAACCAGGAATTAACAATGGGTCTGTGTGGGGGACATCTGAACACCCACCTCCTCTCAGCCCCCCACAGAGCATAGACCTTTCCAAGGTAAGCATTTCCTCACTTTGCTCAGGACTGTCCTGCTGTTCTCATGGAAAGTCCCACATCCAGGGCAATCCCTCCCAATGTGAAAAGGGCTGATTTTCTACCGTAAGTGTGGGATACTGGGGGGAAAGGACAAAGCCCATACGGCGGCCCTAAGATAGGGGCTGAAAGCAGCACTATCTTTAGTGTCAAATGAATGTGGCATAGATTATTCGCCTTCCACAAATGCCGTCACTGTCATTTCCCGAGCATGATTTCCTGTTCACAGTGATGGATCTTCCGTTGTTTTGTCACCCTGAGTGATGTGATTTATGTGTGCAATTTAAGTGCACTGTAATTTTGACTTTGCCTCCAGAGTAACCATTGTGCTTTGTGTTGAGATAGTGCTAGTTTAATTTTTCATATTATGAATACTGTGGATCAAGTTTTCTAAGAGTTCATGCAATCAAAATGAGAACAATTACAATACACATACCCTCATGACCCAGCCATCACTCAACAAGAAGGCTAAATGGCTGTGTTATATTAATGACAGATGGAAAGACATGTACAACTGGATCAGGGAACTCAATAACCGGAACACAGCATACTGCACAACATGCTGAAAAGAATTCAGGTATGGTGAAGTAAGAAAGCACACATGGAGACTGAATCTCAAGTATATGGGATGAAACAGGCAAGTACTTCTAAATCCATTCAAGCTTTTTTGTTTCCCCAAAAGACACCAGTGCTCACTGAAAAATAGTGGCTGCTGGATTATTTCGAGTATACCACACGAACACACACTGCTGCATCCTTCCCTTCATTGCTCTGTGATAAAATTGAGTAAAGTAGTAAAACTACATATTCCGATTAAGAAAATGCAATTTAAGTGCCTGTGGGTGAAAAAAGAGCAAATTCTGACAAATTTTGTGTTGGCCTCATATACTCATTCTGCAAGATCTTACCAATGATCGTGCTTCCTACTGTACTTCAAATGAAGCACTGAATTCCAACAACTAAAAAATTCTCCCCGAAGCTCTTAGGTACTTCGATTTTAAAAATAGAATTTCAAATTATCTTAATTCACAATCTTGTCCAAATAAAACTAGACTTTGCTCATCTATCTGTGTATTTGGCAAACCACACAGACCTATATTTTGGCAAATTCCATTCAGTCTGTAAACTTTTTTTTAATAATATTGTTTTGTTTTGTTTTGTTTTTAAGATTTTATTTATTAGAGAGAGGGGAGAGAGAGAGAGAGAAAGCACAAGCCGGGGGGGGAAGGGCAGAGGGAGAGGGAGAAGCAGACTCCCCGCTGAGCAGGGAGCCCGATGCAAGACTGGATCCCAGGACCGTGGGATCATGCCATGAGCCGAAAGCAGATGCTTAACTGACTGAGCCACCCAGGTGCCCCTCAGTTTGTAAACTTCTTAACAAAGAAAATAAAAAGATCTTACCATTAAATGTTCTCCATACCTTGTATGGAACATTGCTAAAAAAGAGATGTGATTTGCTTACCTGTGATATTGAGGCTTTCATAAAGAAAGTTTTTGATCACTTTTCATCTTATTCAAAATGTGCAGAAGTGGGACACCTGGGGGCACAGTTGGTTAAACATCAACTCTTGGTTTTGGGCTCAGGTCGTGATCTTGGGGTCACAGTGCGGAATCTGCTTAGGATTCTCTCTCTCTCTCCCTCTCCTTTTGCCCCTCCCCCCACACTCATGTTCTCTCTCTCCCAAATAAGTAAATAATTCTTTAAAAATTAACAAAATGTGCAGAAGCATGTAATGAGATTTTTGATGTCATAAAAGTAGAAGAGGTATCTTCCTGCCTACAAGATAGCTAGCATTATTTTCTGCCATAGAAAATAAGCTAAAATGTTGGCCTACCATAGATCATATTTTCTAAATGTGAGACAAGAAGAATGCCCTCCTCTGTTTAGAAATATGTTAAAGATGAGAATGGGGAAAAGTATTAGAGTAAAACATGATTTATATGCTATTTCTCCAAATCAGTTTGATGATCTGTGAAGAGGCCATGAGAATCCTAGGAAAGGATGAATGGCCTGCACCCTCATGAGCTGTCTGCTATTACATGTAGGTTGCAAAAAAAGTCCTACAACAAAAAAGTGACCCATTTTTTTGCGAAACAGGACTATTTCAGAACTCAAAAACTTGTTACCAGAAATGAGCAGCCAAGTTAAATAGAATTTTCTCAATTTGTTTACTCAAACTGTAGCTTATTTGGAAGCTAGCTTTGATTTCACAAGTTCAAATTACTTCTGTGTTTTAAAACCATTTTCCCTGAGAAAGTGAGATTTTATTTATGATGGTGCCCAATATGTTTCAGAATGTTTAACGAAGAGGGACATCTTAGATATGGAGAGCCTACTTGATGAGTATATAGATGCAAAAAACCTGACCAACAATCAGCTGGCCTACCAGAACCAGCCTGTAGATACACAGTGAATGAAAGATATGGAGAGCTGGAAACTAATTCCTACGGGTCTAAACACCTGCAATTGCCAGTAGGTAAAATCCTAATTATCCTATGGTCAAATGCCTTTGTTGAGAGGATGTGTAGCTGGATGCCACACATCGGCCTGACACCAGAAATTGTTATAATGTGGACTTGAGAAAAGCAGAGCTGCAGGTCAGTGGATTTTGACTGTTTTCAACTTTATCACTACATAAAAGAAGGCTGTCCTAAAAGCTGTAAACAGTTCAAAGAAATGTTATTGTAAAAGGAAAGAGAAGGAGTAAAAATATCCAAGTGTGTCATGGGACAGAAAAAATATGTCATTGCTATCTTTCTACTAAATATAGGTAATAACTATTTAACTATTCCTATTATGTTTCCCTTTTAAAAGTCTTACATATATGTATCTTAGGAATATACAATAATATAGCCTAAAAAATTAAAATATACAGTAAACAGTTCCCAATGAAAGGGTTAAAATAAATTGTATCAGGCTAGAAACATTATAAAAATACTATTACATTTTCTCACACATACTGTTTGTTTAGATACTATCAATTATTTTTTTAAGTAATCTCTACTCCCAACGTGGGGCTTGAACTCATGACCCTGATATCAAGATATCTCATGCCCCCCCCGCACTTAGCCAGCCAGACACCCATTACTACTATCAATTATTTTTAATTATTTATTTGTGATTATTTTACTATTAATTACTAATAATTGCCACTATTAACTAGTCCTACTATTATTTTCTTTAAATAATAATATGTAGGTAACAGAAAAGTAAATATTACAGAATAACATAGTTTCAAATAGACAGATGTTTTTCATATTTTTATCTTAAATTATAACACACATAGATATAATTATTTATTTTATATTACAGTATTATAGGTTTTTTGGTTTTGATTTTTTGTTGTTTTTATTTTGTTTTGTTTTGTTTTTGTCTATCACAACTGTATCCCAAGTTGGATCTCTTAAAAAAAAAAAAAATTGATCACCTTACCTTTACCACTAATATTGCACCATCCAGGTCTTCTCTAAACAAATCAGGTTTTTAGACCCGTAGGAATTGGGTTTCTAGTGTGAGTATTGGTGAGCCAGAATAAGGCCTTCTTTCAAGCTTGGAGGTCAAGGAAGCCCTCATTCTGACAGTTTACCCTTCTCTCAGTGGAAGTAAAAGCTGCCAGTTAACAAGCCCTGCTTTGCCTCTTACAGAGTTCCTGATAAGAATCCCTCCTGGAGGGAGAGGCCTAGCCAGAAACCAGGCTACTTAGCACCAGAGGAAGCCCATCTGGCCACACGGGCCCTTTACCCTAAATGTGAACAGAAAGGCAGAGATCAGGAATATGAAGAGAATCAAATATCTTCATTCTGAACAAAATTTTAAGAGAAAAAAAAACCAGAAGAAACAGAAACAACTCAAGGAACACAGAAATACTTTAAAAACATCCTAATCAAAAAAGTATTTTACATCCCCAAACAATAAAAATATGCCCTTAAACAAAAAATCAGAGAATAGGAGATTGAGAGATTTAAAGTATGTCGGATGAGGGCTGGAAAATTCAATAGAAGTGCCAGAGAACAAAGGACAAAAAATCTTTCAAAATGTAGAAGAAAAAATACTAAAATTTGGGGGCGCCTGGGTGGCTCAGTTGGTTAAGCGACTGCCTTCGGCTCAGGTCATGATCCTGGAGTCCCGGGATCGAGTCCCACATCGGGCTCCCTGCTCGTCAGGGAGTCTGCTTCTCCCTCTGACCCTCCTCCCTCTCATGCTCTCTGTCTCTCATTCTCTCTCTCTCAAATAAATAAATAAAATCTTTAAAAAAAAAAAAAGAAAAAATACTAAAATTTGAATAAGGAGACATAAGGATTAATCCAGGAAGTCCATCTAATAAATGTTCTAGAAAGAGCGTGAGTCTAAGAAACAAAGAAAAAAGAAAATTTTCTCCAGATGAAGAGACTCTTCAGGTAAAAGAGGCCTCCTGAGGGAGGATCCAACTCAATAAATGAAGAAGACCTTGACCTATTCTCATGAAATTATAGAACACCAAGGATAAAAAGAACATCCTAAGGACTTCTGCTAAAGAAAAAGAAATTACCTGCAAAGAAACAAAAATCAGAACAGCATCAGATTACTCTTTAGCATCACTGGTGGCTACAAGATAATGGAGTAATGCTTCTGATTTCTAATGGAAATAATTTTAATTCTAAAGTTCTGTCAACAAAATTGGGGAGGGTATGTGCTATGGTGAGTGCTGTGAATTATACAAGACTGTTGAATCACAGATCTGTACCTCTGAAACAAATAATGCAATATGGGTTAAGAAAAAAAAAAAAGATAGCAGGAGGGGAAGAATGAAGGGGGAGAAATCGGAGGGGGAGATGAACCATGAGAGACGATGGACTCTAAAAAACAAACTGAGGGTTCTAGAGGGGAGGGGGGTGGGAGGATGGGTTAGCCTGGTGATGGGTATTAAAGAGGGCACATTCTGCATGGAGCACTGGGTGTTATGCACAAACAATGAATCATGGAACACTACACCAAAAACTAATGATGTAATGTATGGTGATTAACATAACAATAAAAAATTAATTATAAAATAAATAAATAAAATAAAATTCTGTCAACCAAGAAATAAGTGATCAACTGTAAAGAGAAAAAAAAAAAGTAATTTGAGATGTGCAAAGGCTCAGAAGGTTTATACGTCATGCATCCTTTCTGAGGAAGTTCTGGGAAGTCTCTAGGAAATAAAAGGGGGAGGATGAGGATTTGATAAAACAGAAATTATTATTGAGAATTTAGAAAAGACTTAGGAGATAATGCCAAGGAAGGAAGAAGTAATTAGAAATTCAAGAAAAAAAAAACCTAAATGCCAACATGGTCCAAATAAGAGGCAAAACAAATTACGGCATAATTTGGAGCAACAGTGAAGAATGGGGAAAAAAAACAAAACAAACAAACAAAGAAAAAAACCAACAACAACTCTATCTTGCTTTGGGACCATTCTTCTTTGAATGATGATGCAATCTACATAGAGGAACACATACACATGTCCTCCCTAGAGATCCCATCATCATTTGAAGGAGACTCACATCACTTGGGAGAAATTTAGTAGTGTTTACTTAGAGCTGTTTATTGGTCTTGCACTTTCAGAATTAACTTTGTGGTTACAAGTGAGAAAATAAATGCAAACCTGAAGATGGTAAACTTACATGTAACTGACAGAGAGTGGGGAGTGGAAATGAAGTAGGGAATGGTAGGAATCCTGGTATCTTAATTGCAAAAAGGGGATGGAGCTTAAAGTTGCTGAAACAAGAATTAATAATTAAAATACATTATTCAAAGCTGTAAAGCTAACCAATGACAGACCCAATAATTATCACACAAATATTAAACAGGAGAGAAGTGTGGAGTGTACATTAGTTAAGTCCACATATGGTATAAAAATTACTTTAAACTGAAAACTCCAGATGATCAGCAGCTACAGAAAGAAACATTATCTAAACTTAAGCAGAGCTCCCAACAAACAGCTTCCATTGACGCTTGTCCGGTAGCATCTTCTGTTTGGGAAGGACTGACCCTTAGACTGGGAAGTGCAAGTTCAGCTTCCATTAGCATCAAAAGGATCAATAGACTCATCCACACTTTCACACTGAAGCCTAAACCACTCCCCTTTTTTGTTAAGTTGGCCTATAAACCTTTATCTCTAGCTGTTCACTACTGAGTATCTGACTCCCGTATGTGTAATAAATTTTCTCCTGTTTATCTATTGCCAGTTAATTTGCAGGTCCTGACCAGTTGGCTCTAAGTGAGTAAGGGAGTAGTTTTTCTCCCAATAGTTTTGGTAATAGTATTGGATGGTCACGGATCGCCCAGACTGCAGCTTAGCTATTAGGGGCTCTGACCAAGCCAGCAGAAGGAAGCTTTCTTACCAGTCAGACCCCCAGATTCCTGCTCAGGGTCTGGTTGAATGAAGGCAGTAAGAGCCTCTCATTCTCTCTCTCTTTTTTAAAATGGGGATTATCCAAACTGTGGAAAGAGCCGAGATGCCCTTCAACAGAGGAATGGATAAAGATGTGGTCTCTCATGGTTCATCTCCCCCTCTGATTACCCCCTTCATTTTCCCCTTCCTTCTCCTAATGTCCTCCATGCTATTCCTTATGTTCCACAAATAAGTGAAACCATATGATAATTGACTTTCTCTGCTTGACTTCATTTCACTTAGCATAATCTCCTCCAGTTCCATCGATGTTGATGTAAAAGTTGGGTATTCATCCTTTCTGATGGCTGAGTGATATTCCATTTATCACTATCATTCCAATTTATCACTATCATTTATGTTACTGTTTTATATTGTGCTGTCTAAAAGTGTTATTATTTGAAAAAAAAGTGTTTTTATTTTGTGTTTTGGGAACTTAGCTTTGGAAGACAGAAAGGATGTTCTCTCTGCAAAGGGGCACAAACTGTTGAGTCTATGTCTAGAAATAGCCAGTGGTCAGGTGTGGGACCCAAGCATTCTTATTGTTGCCAGCTATCCTAGGATTGTCTAAATTCAAATCCTTTACTATCTCATTCATTGCCTTCATAGTGCTGAGAATTACCACCTCAGTCTCACCCATCCAGAGTCATGGATTAGTGGGTTTATGATTGAAGGTAATTGACAGGGTCCACCAATTCTCAATCACACCCCAGAACTTTCCATTAATATTATTTGTGTGTGTGTGTGTTTTAATTAGAGAAGGGGGGGGAAGGGCAGAGGGAGAGGGAGAGAGAGAATCTTAAGTAGGCCCCACACCCAGCCTGGAGCCTGACCCAGGGTTCAATCCCAAAACCCTGAGATCATGACCTGAGCCAAAACCAAGAGTCAGATGTAACCAACTGAGCCACCCAGGCATCCCATCTATTAAAATTAAAATAGAGAATCAGTAACTGGATTTTTTTACAACTGATACTGGTGCAACTTTCTCTACCATTGCTCAAAAGAAGCTTGCAATTATAATCCCTTTCTCTTCCCCTATGAGATATAGTCTTTTTTTAATTATCATTTTTTTATTATGTTATGTTAATCACCATACATTACATCATTAGTTTTTGATGTAGTGTTCCATGATTCATTGTTTGCGTATAACACCCAGTGCTCCATGCAGTACAAACCCTCTTTAATACCCTTCACCAGGGGCGCCTGGGTGGCTCAGTCATTAAGCATCTGCCTTCGGCTCAGGTCATGATCCCAGGGTCCTGGGGTCAAGCCCCGCATGGGGATCCCTGCTCAGCTGGAAGCCTGCTTCTCCCTCTCCCAATCCTCCTGCTTGTGTTCCCTCTCTCGCTATCTCTCTCTCTGTGTCAAATAAATAAATAAAATCTTTAAAAAAAAAAATACCCTTCACCAGGCTAACCCATCCTCCCACCCCCCTCCCCTCTAGAACCCTCAGTTTGTTTCTAAGAGACATAGTCTCTCATGGTTCATCTCCCCCTCCGATGTCCCCCCCTTCATTTTTCCCTTCCTGCTATCATCTTCTTTTTTTTTTTTTTAACATATAATGTATTATTTGTTTCAGAGGTACAGGTCTGTGATTCATCAGCCTTACACAATTCACAGCACTCACCATAGCACATACCCTCTCCAATGTCTATCACCCAGCCACCCCATCCCTCCCACCCCCACCACTCCAGCAACCCTCAGTTTGTTTCCTGAGATTAAGAATTCCTCATATCAGTGAGGTCATATGATACATGTCTTTCTCTGATTGACTTATTTCGCTCAGCATAATACCCTCCAGTTCCATCCATGTCGTTGCAAATGGCAAGATCTCATTCCTTTTGATGGCTGCATAATATTCCATTGTATATATATACACCACATCTTCTTTATCCATTCATTTGTTGATGGACATCTTGGCTCTTTCCATAGTTTGGCTATTGTGGACATTGCTGCTATAAACATCAGGGTGCACATACCCCTTCAGATCCCTACATTTGTATCTTTGGGGTAAATACCCAGTAGTGCAATTGCTGGGTCATATGGTAGCTCTATTTTCACCTTTTTGAGGAACCTCCATACTGTTTTCCAGAGTGGCTGCACCAGCTTGCATTCCCACCAACAGTGTAGGAGGGTTCCCCTTTCTCTGCATCCCCGCCAACATCTGTCATTTCCTGACTTGTTAATTTTAGCCATTCTGACTGGTGTGAGGTGGTATCTCATTGAGGTTTTGATTTGGATTTCCCTGATGCCGAACAATGTTGAGCACTTTTTCATGTGTCTGTTGGCCATTTGGATGTCTTCTTTGGAAAAATGTCTGTTCATGTCTTCTGCCCATTTCTGGATTGGATCATTTGTTCTTTGGGTGTTGAGTTTCATAAGTTCTTTATAGATTTTGGATACTAGCCCTTTATCTGATATGTCATTTGCAAATATCTTCTCCCATTCTGTCAGTTGTCTTTTGGTTTTGTTGACTGTTTCCTTTGCTTTGCAAAAGCTTTTTATCTTGATGAAGTCCCAATAGTTCATTTTTGCCCTTGCTTCCCTTGCCTTTGGCGATGTTTCTAGGAAGAAGTTGCTGCGGCTGAGGTCGAAGAGGTTGCTGCCTGTGTTCTCCTTTAGGATTTTGATGGACTCCTGTCTCACATTGAGGTCTTTCAACCATTTGGAGTCTATTTTTGTGTGTGGTGTAAGGAAATGGTCCAGTTTCATTCTTCTGCATGTGGCTGTCCAATTTTCCCAACACCATTTGTTGAAGAGACTGTCTTTTTTCCATTGGACATTCTTTCCTGCTTTGTCAAAGATGAGTTGACCATAGAGTTGAGGGTCCATTTCTGGGCTCTCTATTCTGTTCCATTGATCTATGTGTCTGTTTTTGTGCCAGTACCATACTGTCTTGATGATGACAGCTTTGTAGTAGAGCTGGAAGTCTGGAATTGTGATGCCGCCAGCTTTGCTTTTCTTTTTCAACATTCCTCTGGCTATGCGGGGTCTTTTCTGGTTCCATACAAATTTTAGGATTATTTGGTCCATTGCTTTGAAAAACGTTGATGGTATTTTGATACGGATTGCATTGAATGTGTAGATTGCTCTAGGTAGCATTAACGTCTTCACAATATTTGTTCTTCCAATCCATGAGCATAGAAAATTTTTCCATTTCTTTGTGTCTTCTTCAATCTCTTTCATGAGTATTTTATAGGTTTCTGAGTACAGATTATTTGCCTCTTTGGTTAGATTTATTCCTAGGTATCTTATGGTTTTGGGTGCAATTGTAAATGGGATCGACTCCTTAATTTCTCTTTCTTCTGTCTTGTTGTTGGTGTATAGGAATGCCACTGATTTCTGTGCATTGATTTTCTATCCTGCCACTTTACTGAATTCCTGTATGAGTTCTAGCCGTTTTGGGGTGGAGTCTTTTGGGTTTTCCACATAAAGTATCATATTATCTGCAAAGAGTGAGAGTTTGACTTCTTTGCTAGTTCGGATGCCTTTTATTTCTTTTTGTTGTCTGATTGCTGTGGCTAGGACTTCTAATACTATTTTGAATAGCAGTGGTGATAGCGGACATCCCTGCCGTGTTCCTGACCTTAGGGGGAAGGCTCTCAGTTTTTCCCCATTGAGAATGATATTCGCTGTGGGTTTTTCATAGATGGCTTTTATGATATTGAGGTATGTACCCTCTATCCCTATACTCTGAAGAGTTTTGATCAAGAAAGTATGTAGATATAGTCTTCTATCACCCAGAACTATCCTCTCAATTTGTCCTGTGAGTAAGCACAAATTAATGCCCTCCCCCTTCTTGAACTGTTGCTGACTATATACTCCACCACTACGGTACTAACTCTGTTTCCTTTCTTATTGACATGACTTACCAAAAATAATTTACCAACTTCAAAGGCTTCTTTGAGAAAACGTCAGGTATCCCCGAATGGCTTCCTCAGCACCTTTCTTTTCCCATTCAGTCCTTAAACTCCCTGTAGTCACTTAAGCTTCAGGCTGCCTCTTACATCAGGGGGGGATCAGGGACCCCCAAAACAAGCCACCTAAAATTAAAGAGGCTAATTGGAAACAGATGGAATATTTTATCCATAAAGGTAAGCTTTGGAGACACCTAGACAGCTGTGTGATGCCTCCTGAGCCCCTTGCCCAAAATTTAATCCACAGCGTTCTTAAGATTACATACCAGGGCAAGTGAATACCTTAATAATCTTCTCTACAAATATTGGTTAAAAAGCTTCAGCTCCCATTCTGAACAGATAGCCTTGACTTGCTCTATCTGCCAGAAACATAGGTTGGATAAAAATATAAAGAGAAGCAAAGATGTGAACTAATTCTTATATAAACCACTAAGTTTTGTATTACTGTGTTTATGCCTAATTCATTGCTAAAATTTTAGAATGAAAGCTATAAGACCTCTGTCTGTGTGCTTATGTAATTACGTACATGTGATATTTTCCTACCTCCAGATGACATGCCAAATTAATTTGTAAAATCCCTTAATGGAGCTCTATTCTAATTGGCTTAGAGAAAAATGAGCACTTAGATCAAGAAAATATTCCTAAAATTCTTGGAAACATAGAAATTAGCCCAAATGCTTTTCAAGTTCACATGATTTTGATAAATCTTTGGTGTACAAGAGTAGGTTGAGCTCATTAATTTAATAAAAACAAGCATGTCTTCAGACTTGTCAGCATTAAATATAATTCAGGCACATATTGTTATTACACCTGTGCTTGCTAGTCAAATAAGCCAATAGAATATCAACTAGATGTTTAAGATTATAAAATGTATAGATTTGAATGTAATCAAGTCATTGTGCTGACAAATTTATTTGGAAAATGATTATGTTTTATTATATCTGCCTAAAAATAGTCTCCAAAATCTTTTTGGTGACTTGCAACCTTAGAGCTATGCTAAAATAAGTAACAGATGCTTATTAAAAATCTAAATTATTTCTAAGTAAGAAACTACCAAAATATTCCTCATTGAACATAAGTTTATATACTTCTGACTTCTTATTTTTAAAGGAAACTAACAATTTATCTGTCAATATGTACTTTTCCCACACTGAAAAAAAAAAAAAATGCTTACTCTAAAGAAGCATATACCTGTAGAATTGTGAGATGGTATATCTACTCATAAAATTTGCTGATCTCCTACAAAGTGCTAATATCTGACAGACAATTCACAATCGTCTACTTCCTACTTTTCTCTATATAATAAAACCTACTAACCGTTAAAAAAATAATCAGTATATATATATAATGAAACTACTGGAAGTACTGAGTGTAAAAAAACAACTTCATGTCCAAGGAATGGAAGACATGTTTTTGTTAAGGGAAAAGAAAGTAATTTTGTCCTAAAGGGTATTCCAAAATGAGAACTAGAAAAATATCGAACAAAAGTTTGAACGGATATAGAAAGTTGTCAAAGGTCTGCAGAAAAAAAGAGAGTGCTCAAACTGGCTAAGATTAATTTGTAAGGTTTTATTTATTTATTTATAAGGTTTTAAAATGAGCTTTATCAGTAGTATACAGATGTAAAACTAGTTTTCTCTCTTTTAAAATGATTAAGTTTCTGGGTGATTAGTCTGCTCTTCATAAGAGGTTATAAAAGGTTTTTCTGTACCACTTAAGTAATGCATCCAGGAAACAGATTGTGTGTTTTGGAATAATTTCCTGTGTTTCTTTATCGTGTACTTGATTACTTTAGATAAACACACTTTCTCATTGTTTAAAGAGCTGAGGTGTTTTTTTTACTAAACATGTTACCTTCTGTATCTTTTGTTGTCACTTTGGTTACGTAGATAACTAAGTATTTTTTCAGAGTGACCTCTGATTGTATTTACTCAAGTGTTCAAAACTTTTGACATATTTGACAATTTTTGATAATTTGCCTTCTCAAAATCATATTCTAGATGAAATCTGTATTTTGAGCGGACACAGAGATTTTTCTTTCACTCTGAAGGATTTGTTCTTTCACCTTATTTTTTTAAGATTTACTTTTTTCTTTGAGAGAGAGAAAGAGCATGCATGCACATGAGCGCCCACATGGGGCAGGGGGTGTGTGGAGGGGCAGAGGGAGAGGAAGAGAATCTCAAGCAGACTCCTCCCCGCTGAGCAGGGAGCCCAACTCAGGGCTTGATCACATGACCCAGAGATCATGACCTGAACCAAAACCAAGAGTTGGTCACTTAACCGACTGAGCCATCCAGGTGCCCCACTTTCTTTCACCTTCTAAAAAGAGAAATGTTAGAACATAATTAGGTTTATTTGTTATGTTTAATTGTATGAAAACCATTGTCAAATAAGAAGAGATACTTAACCTTCCCTGGGTTATACTTGTGTAGGTAAATGCTATTGATACAAATTTCAGGAATAATCTGAAATTCTTAGAAATTTGTCAATGACCTAGTTGCCCATGGAATGTCCTTATGGTTCTTGCCTGATAATAGGTAAAATGGCATAAGGCTATCAGTCGTAATTCCAGTTATTATTTTAAATGTTGTATGTATAATAAATAACCAAATTTCTTAGTGAATTATATTATTTTTCTAATGAATTTTCATCAGATCTTTAACCACAGCCGTTTCAAATCTTTTACCACTCTCAGATATTGTTTCTCTTCAGTTCTTCTCCGAGAGTACTTGCAATCAGCTACAAACCAAAGTTCCTCACCTTCCTCAAAAAAGAATTGCCTCAGAAACCCGTGAAAAGGACCATGCCTAGGGTACATGATGGCACCGTTTAACTAAATTTGAGATCCTACCACTGGACTAAGCCAGGATTTCCAAAAATTCTAGTGAAGAAGCTGATGAGCTCATGAAATGGTAACCCCAGTTCAAGCAGAATAAGAATTAATTACATGGGAATAAATAAACTAATGAAGAATAACCATGATTTTTTAATAGCTTTTGTTTGGAACATTTCCTGTTCTTTATTTATTTTCTGAATATAAGGATTTGGGGACCTCTAGAAGAGGAATTCACCCACATCTATCAGAACCGCAGGAGAATTCGGATGGCAAGTTCTTGGTTTGGCTTCCTAGTCTCAAGAGGCTTTTAAAAGGAATCTGAGATTTCCTTATAAAAGTTCCAGCAAAGCAAACTTAAACAGGTCTGTGTGGTCAATTACTATTCTTGCCACACTTAGGTAAAGAATCAGGCCAAATTCAATAAGACCAGACTTATTTTGTAAACAAGAATAATCTCACTTTGATTATCTTCTATCAAAGCAGAAGGTAATGATAGAGAGAGTATACATTTCAATAGAAAACTATAACACACCTTTGTGGGCTATCATATTCTAATTCTGTTTATTTTCTTTGAGGCTTTATTATATTTTTAAACTGGAGTGGATCTTACCAAATTTTCTATTCTTCTAGCTTCCTTCACTATCTGCTTATAACCCTCAAACTTAATGTTTTCCATTTTTCTTCCACCCTATTGACTTGGTGTCCCTGAAAACTAAGGCCCGACTGCCCATGATGTGGGAAACAAAGGCCAAAGAAATGTAGCTTTAATTAAAATCTTCTTACAGGTTGCAGCCCACTGATAGATACCTAAAACATGCAGAGTGTGATCTTCCTCAAGGAGCTCATGGCTGCCTTAGTACCTTAATGTTTAAAAGTAACCTTATGCTGGCAGCAGCTGGCCCCTCAATGTCCTGAAAGCTTTGCTTCCAGATTCCTTGGAGACTTGCGCCATCCCTAACCCCCACTAATTAAAAATTTCACAATCAGTCACTCCTCACAATCCCAGTATAGCTCTTTCTGCCCACAGGTCCTGTCCCATGAATAGGAAAGGGGTTAAGTATAGGCAGGAGAGAGAGGAGGCCCCGACTCCCCTGGCTGGGCTCTGGAACTATTCCTGGCAGGTGGAGATGCTGAGACAGAGCTTCTTGTGCCAACCAAGAAGGCACAAGAATCTCAAGGCCACAAGCTTCCCAGTCAGTTCTCAATAAAAGACTGCCACTAAAAGTGGCAACCCATATGGGACCCATCTCACTCTAGAAAGCTTTTTCTTTCCTTTCTGTTCTCACCTTCATTTAATAAACTTTCACTTCACTTCGCTTCACCCTTTTGTGTCCGGGAGATTCATTTTTCGACTCTATGAGACAAGAACCCTGCAATCCTGCAACATCCAGATCCTATCCAGGACTCTAGATTGGCTTGTAACTGCTCTCTTACCCAAGGATCTAAAAAGGTCCTGCAAACTGAGGCTGGTTAACTTGATAAAAACTTTTAAAGACTGAGCACCACAATAGACCATGTATGCATGACAAAGATTGTCAAGCTGCAAATCAGAAAATCCATCGAGTTGCCACTGCCATCCACACTCCACCATCTTGAACCCAATCTTTAATCCTCTGGATTCAGAATTTACATTCTTTCTCTCCGAGGGCTGTTCAGCAACCAGTTTGTAAACCAAGTCTTCTCTCCATAGCAATCAATCCAACTCCTTGTTTGTGAAATTTCTTGGGAAGTTTCAAATAGAGAAAATGAAGGGATTAATAGCCCACCAAGGCAATATGAAATTCACTTTAAACCAAAAATATCTGATCAGCAGCCACAGAAAGAAACATTATCTAAACTTGAACAAAGTTCCCCCAAAATATAGCTGCCATTGATCCTCTCCTCCATCCCACCAGGGGGGGTTTCTGTTCGTGAAAATCTGGTGCTTAGCCTTGGGAAGTGATGGGAATAATCAGCTACCTACTACGATCAAAATGACCAATCAAACTTTCCATACTTGCCCATTAAAATCCTAACCTCTCCCTTTTTTTGTTAAGTTGGTATATAAACCTTTACCTCTGGCTTTTAAGCAAGTTCCTACTCATTACTAAGTGCTTTCATAGGCATAATAAACTCTTCTCCTGTTAACCTGCCTATTGTCAGCTAATTCCCAGGCCCCGTTTTCTTCCTAACACAGACATCAACAATTGTCTAAAATTGATAAATCAGGAAATAGAAAGGTACATTTTATAAGCATATCGTCTATAGTCATGAAGGTGACCTCAAAAAAATAGGCACAAGGGATTTTTCTCAGGGGAATTGGAATGGGGCTTCGAAGGGAGAGGAGGAGCCTGTCACTTGTTTTTCATCATAAACTTTTTTATTAGTATCTGATTTCTTTATGTGCACATATTGCCTTGATGAAAAGAAAACAAAAGACGCGAATACAAAGGAAAGTCACTCTAGTGCCTGAGGATAAGGTGTTCACACCATCATACATTTTACAGGGCAGGTCTCTCTCCCCTGTCCTCAATCCCTTCAAAGGATGTAGCACAAAACTGTGATCACAAAACATTTACATCCCAAGGGACTCACATCTGGGCAAGAGTCCCAGTAGAGGATGCAGGGCACATGGAAATTGATTGAGACTTCAAACTCCAGACCAAATGTTAAGTGGATATTCAATTGCAAATGTGTCTGCTTTGCATTCCCTCAGGCCCCTAGCCCGGTATTCATGTGCTAATCAGAACGCACCAAAACAATGTTGCTCATCAGTAGCTAAAATCAGTACAAATTGTTAATGCAGAAAAACTTTCAAGAAGCCAAAAGGGAACATACTTCAAAGTAAAGAAGCCGCTTCTACTTTATTATGGAAAATGTGATTTCCCCACCTCCTCCTAATATGTTATGCCTTTCTTTGGACTATCAAAGGATGTGTACACAAGATAAATCTGAGTTTGCAAAGCTTCAGCTCCACACACAAATTTCTCAGGCCTTCATTAACCTCTAAGCCTTGTTGAACTGTAGGCACTGCTCTATTTCATGCATATGTGCCTTTTTCAAAGAAAATCCCGAAACTGAAGGATCTAGCCAGTGTTTCCCCAATTCCCTAGGTTCATGATGCTCTCAGGGTCTCAGTAATTTTTTTTTTTTTTCCAGCACTGCGGCCAAAACAAGTAGCTAAGAATTCATTTTATTAAATAGTTAGGTTCAAAACAACTTCATACATATTTATGTTCTATCTTAATGGCCAATTGAAAAAATAATACACATAAATTGAAAGGAAAATTACATTTCATTCTTTTTTTTTAATTTATTAAGAATGGTTTTTCTTTTTTATTTTTTTTAATTTAAATTCAATTAATTAACATATAATGTATTATTTGTTTCAGGAGTACAGGTCTGTGATTCATCAGTCTTATATAATACCAAGTGCTCATTACAACATATTACCTCCCCCATATCCATCACCCAGTTACCCTATCCCCCACCCCCCTCTTCTCCAGCAACCCTCAGTTTGTTTCCTAAGATTAAGAGTCTCTTATGGTTTGTCTCTCTCTGGTTTCATCTTGTTTCATTTTTTTCCTCTCTTCCCCTATGATCTTCTGCCTTGTTTCTCAAATTCCACATATCAGTGAAATCATAATTGTTTTTCTCTGATTGACTTATTTCACTTAGCATAATACCCTCTAGTTCTATCCACGTCATTGCAAATGGCAAGATTTCATTTTTTTGATGGCTGCATAATATTCCATTGTGTATATATACCACATCTTCTTTATCCATTCATCTGTCAGTGGACGTCTGGGCTCTTTCCAGTTTGGCTATTGTGGATATTGCTGCTATAAACATCGGGGTGCAGGTGCCCCTTCGATTACTACATTTGTATCTTTGGGGTAAATACCCAGTAGTGCAATTGCTGGGTCATAGGGTAGCTCTATTTTCAACTTTTTGAGGAACCTCCAAACTGTTTTCCAGAGTGGCTGCACCAGCTTGCATTCCCACCAACAGTGTAAGAGAGTTTCCCTTTCTCCACGTCCTTGCCAACATCTGTCATTTCCTGACTTGTTACTTTTAGCCATTCTGACTGGTGTGAGGTGGTATGTCATTGTGGTTTTGATTTGTATTTCCCTAATGCTGAGTGATATTGAGCACTTTTTCATGTGTCTGTGGCCAGTTGGATGTCTTCTTTGCAGAAATGTCTGTTCATGTCTTTTGCCCATTTCTTGATTGGATTATTTGTTCTTTGGGTGTTGAGTTTGATAAGTTCTCTATAGATTAACATTTCATTCTTAACCACAACTACTTACCACTGGATATGTGCTCAGTGGGTACATGTTAGTCGACACAACCCACCTCATTTCCTATTCCCCATTAATTTTTCACATGATACTTCATTTTTATCACAGCACACAAAGAAAAAAATAATGTTGCCTCTACCCTTCTGAGTTCTTAGCTGAAACCTCTGTATTAAGAGATAGATTAACAAGAGAAAAACAAGCAGAAATATAACATGTATAGCTCATGTACACATGGGACATACCCAGGGAAAATGAGTAACTCTTTGAGGAGGCTTAAAATTCAGGCTTAAATACCACCATAATGTAGAGGCTGCTTTTAGACAACAAGCTTGAGTAATGGAATGTAGAAAGGGCCCACTGGGACCACCTAGCTGAATGCAGACAGGCCCATCAGACCATCCACCTCAAAATATCCGTAAGTCCTAGCTGACCAATGCATTACTTACACCCAGACACAGTTACTTAAAAAAAGGGAAAATTCTATATGTCCCCATACCTCTACCTCCTCACCTTCCCACTTTAAATACTGCCTCCACTCACCGCTTCATGGCAGACAGTCTCTCCCTCCCTGTCCTGCCCACTGCTCCCCTTGCAGTGTAGTCAATAAACTTTTCTCTCCTTTGTTCTGCCTCTGGTAAATTCTCTCACCAATCACACCACCAGCTTCCACCCTATTGTGGCCCCACATTTGGGGGGCCCCATCCAATTGGAGAGAGATACCATACACAATAGGGAAAAGGGACAGAGGATGTAAGCTTTTTAGGGGAAAGTGAGTTTATTTGTTTATTTGTTTGTTTATTTTAAGAAAGATGAATGATGGGAGATATGATAGTTTGTGACAAAGTTTGTCTGGGTGTGGTGTTGATTTCTAGTCCCTCTTTTGTGGTAAGAGTTAATCTTCCCTGGGGATGAAACTCCTAAGGAGGGGATTTATGACAATTGAGTCCTTTTGGAGGCTCTGTCTGTAGGCAGATAACGGGAGTCCAGAGAAAGCCTTTCGGTACATTTGCTGTTTTTCAAGTTCTTACAACTCCAAAATCGATATGCCAAAGTAACATATCTTGGGTGGTATTTCCTTAACTCCTGCAGTCATATTGTTAGGGGTGAGAAGAATAATGTGTTGATATGAATGGGGGTCTCAGTCCTTGGATTCTCCACAAAAAGTTTTACATGGGGATCATGCTCAAATAAAGATAGCCAGAAGGCAAGTGGCAAGCAAAAAGCGGTTTATTAAAGCAAAAGTACGCTCTCAAGGCAGGAGAGCAGACAGGTTCCTCGAGGTGGAGTTGGCCCTGAGGTTGTTTTGGAATTGGATATTTTTGGGTCTCTCCAGGCTGGGAGGAGCTGTGAGGTACAGTGGGGTGGTCTCTAATGGAGGCTAGTTCCAATCATTTGGGAAACTCCTCTCATACGTTGGAAGGGGGAGTTTTTGGCCATATAAGGTTTGAACCAGAACAGTCATGGCCACCTTTCTCTATTGGGTGGGGCTCTACCCACAATGCAAATGCATTATAATGAGTCTAGGGGTTACCCTAGGGGATAGGTGGAAGAGGAGAGCCCTTGTTCTGCACTGTTGGCTCCTGAGCTGTCAGGCCCAAGCTCTTGGAAGCCACAAGGTCAGGATGTTAAGCTCCTGGGCTTATAATGTGTAGCTTTTTATTTATTTATTTATTTTAATCAATGTCCTTGCCTCCAGCTCATGTCTCTATCATTCCCCTTGGAGGACTTGGGGCTCTGCTGCATGGCGTTTCTTCCACTGCTCTTGGCTAGCTTCTACCTAACAATATTTTGGGGTGTCACATTCTGTTACCCTTCAGCAGCTACCTCCAAAAACACACAAAGATATGATCAAAAGGAATTAGTGCAATCATTTTAAAACTATGGACAGTCTCAAGCTGGTAATTCATAGGGTGAGTAAATCATGAGGTATCTGATGGACGTCTTGCTCCCCCTCCCCCAAATTTCACAATATCCCACAGAGCTATGAATCCAGGTGCCTGGGAAATCACAGACCTACCCCAATACAAAATTGAGGCCACACATAGGTTTGTGGGAAGTTAGGGTAGATGGTATTAAGTGGCAGATGATGAGTATTTGGGGACTTCACCTTAATACCAAGTCATCGGGAATTTCCGAAAATCTACATCTGAAGTTGCTATCGGCAGAAGATCATTACTGCAAAAACTACTGGAGCATTCAAAATACTTCTTGTTCTAGAAAGTAAGACGTGTGTAAGCCTCAAAGAATGTTTAAATTGGAAGGCATGCTGTAGATAAGGTAGCCCAACTCCTCCATTTTGAAATACAGACTATAATAACTAACATTATTTAGCTCTTAAATCTGTCACCATTCTAAGTGCTAGGCTGCATTAACTCATTTATCCACACCACAATCCCATGAGATGCTATTATTATTCTCATTTCACAGATGTGTAAAAACTGAGACACAGAGAGGTTTAGAAATTTTCCCAGGATCATACAACATCCAAGTGGAGAAACTGGCATCAGATTCCAGACCACCTGGCCCCAAATCCTCTTCCTGAGATGGAAAATAAATTCTGAGAAATTTCTTCACTAGCTTTTTGGTGCAGTACTTGAAAATTTACAAAGTGCTTTCAAATCAGTTAATTTCTCTGAGAGACATAAAGCTACAAAGTAGGCAGAGCAGATATTACACCCAAATTTCAAGTGGGAAGCTGAGGCTGAGCAGGGTCCAATCCAAGGTCGTGTTGATGGTGAAAAGTGGTTAAGGCAAGCCCCATTTTCTGTCTGACTCCAAGTTTGGTGATCTGTACCACATTTAGGTGATTTTTTTTTTCAGACTTTATCTAAGATACTACAAGTGACTTCTCAGAGAAAATTAAAAGGCTACTGCTGTTCATTAATATTCAGAGAAAATCATAGTAGCTTCAAAGCATTGCACCAGGTGCCAAGCATTTTACCTCATGAAGTCCCCTCAAGAACCCTCCAAGATAGATGCTTTCCCCCATTTTACAGATGAGGAAACTACCCCTCAGAGAATTCACTTAGCCAGAGTCCTTCAGACCTGGTGAGCAGATTGCCTGGACTCTAAAAACTAATGTACACTTGGGGCGCCTGGGTGGCTCAGTCATTAAGCGTCTGCCTTCGGCTCAGGTCATGGTCCAAGGGTCCTGGGATTGAGCCCCGCATGGGGCTCCCTGCTCAGCTGGAGGCCTGCTTCCCCCCTCCCACAGAGAGCTTGTGTTCCCTCTTTCACTGTGTCTCTCTCTGTCAAATGAATAAAATCTTAAAAAAAAAAAAGAAACTAATGTACACTTAACCACTGTGCAGGTTTTTCAAAACCTGGTTTGCAAAATAATATGCTTCAATTCCAGGAATAAAGAGAGTTTTCATTGGCAATCCTGTTTTCTGAAAAACTTTATCTTACTTGTTGTAAAATACCATTGTATCTTTGTAATCACTATTTTCTGTATTTGGAAATTGGTGGAAACAACTGGAATGATAACGTGAAGAGGTCAAGAGACGGGGTCTTTATTTAATTTGGCTTCTTGTGTAAGTAGAGCAGTGGAATTTCAGGAGATAAAAAGGCACCAAGAACTACATATGCAGAGAGAGTTAGCTAAAAAAACAGAAGGAAATGAACATGTATTAAACCCCTATAGTGTACCAGAAATTTAACCCCATTTCCTTCTCACATCCCCCAGCTGGGGTGGTTAAGAACTGTTAACACACCCACAGTGACCTGGGTTAGGGATGTTGGGTTTAACTCCGAAACCTGACCTCCTTCTCCTGACAAAATTCCAGACCACAGAAATTAAAAATGCAAACATTGGAAAGTAATTCTTTGTGTAAATATACAAATCACCAAACAAGAGCAATATCCTGTAACAATTTCTAAACAGTAAGTAAAGGATCAATAACAATTAATTTGAAGATCTTGTTTCACAAAGAAAGAGATGTAAACAAACCCACCCAGAACACTCAGAGCAAGTCAGCCAGGTTAGATGGTATGACCCTTGTGTTTCCCAACAAACCGATACTTTGTGTTTTATTATCAACTTGGTCAAAAAACAAAATCAGACGTTTTCTTGTCCATGAATGTTTCCCAAATACAGTGCTTAGAATAAAAGACAAAAAAAAAAAAAACCCACTCTATTAAATATGAACATCTGGGGTGCCTGGGTGGCTCAGTCAGTTAAGCATCTGCCTTTGGCTCAGGTCACGATCCCAGGGTCCTGGGATCGAGCCCTGCATGGGGCTCCCTGCTCAGCAGGAAGCCTGCTTCTCCCTCTCCCTCTGCCTGCCACTCCCCCTGCTTGTGCTCTCTCTCTCCCTCTATCAAACAAATAAAATCTTAAAAAAAAAAAAGATTAAATAAATAAATAAATAAATATGAACATCTAAGCCATAAACAGAGAGTTTAAACACTTGCTAAGGAGTATTACAAAACATTGTCTTATAAAAAGGTAAGTTCTAGAAGAGCATTACCAAAAAATGAGAAGAGAAGAGAAGAGAAGAGAAGAGAGAGAAGAGACAGAAGAGAAAGAAGAGAAGAGAAGTGAAGGAAGGGAAGAGGAGAGAAGGAAGGGAAGAGGAGAGGAGAAAAAGAGAGAGAAAGAGAGAAAGAAAGAAGAAAAAAAAAAGGAAGGAAGGAACTTATTTGTTTTTCTTTGTTTTCCTTTTCTTTGTTTTCACATTAATATCCACTTAATATGATTGTTGTTAGGATAAATGAGTTAATTTGTGTCAAGTCCTTAGATTAGTGTAAGCACATAGTAAGCTTACAAATGAATATTGCCTACTATTATTATTATCATCCTTATCATTCTTACATCCATTGATCTATATTGGCATTCTGTGTAAGGCTCAAAAGCCAGCAGTTACAATGACAGAAGGGTCACAGAACATGAGCTTATCTTGGTTTGCCTGTCACTTCTTCACCCAGGGGAGCCTGTCCAGGTAGGGACATCTACTGAGCAGACGCGCTTTTAGCTCTTAGAATGCCACTGCAGCTGTTAGAAAACACATACTTAAGTGCCCAAGTATTGAGTCTGAACTCAGTGTTTGGTTTGTTAGAAATAAATTACTATTGCTTTAAACTTAAAAAAAATTGGTTTTGTTCTAATCTTTAATTTAAAAAAATTCACAACAAGGAACAACATAAAAAATTAAATTGGGGGTGCCTGGATGGCTCAGTCAGCTAAGCATCTGTCTTCGGCTCAGGTCATGATCCCAGGGTCCTGGGATCGAGCCCCGCATCCGGCTCCCAGCTCAGTGGAGAGCCTGCTTCTCCTTCTCCCTCTGCAGCTCCCCCTGCTTGTGCTCTTTCTTTCTCTCTGACAAATAAATAAATAAAATCTTCAAAAAAAATTAAACTGATGTTATCTGTTTCTATTTCTGGGTGTTAAAAAATAAGTTCAAATAATATGTGATGGGGGCACAGGAAGAAGGGAGAGGTGGGAAAGACAAACTTACCAGTTCACAAGAAACAGAAGAGCACAGAATGAAGAAAAACAAAGACTGATGGTTGGAAGGGGATTAAGAGGTACAAACTTCCAGTTATAAAATAAATAAGTCATGGTGATGTAAAGTACAGCATAGAGAATATAGTCAGTCATATTGTAATAACTTTGCATGGTGACAGATGGTAACTGGACGTTTCATGGAGAGCATTTCCAAATGTACATAACTGTCGAATCATTATGTTGTACACCTGAAACTAATATAATACTGTAAGTCAACTATACTTCAACTGGAAAAGGTGGTACCAGATATTTGTAAGTGTTCCCTTTCCCAAAAGTAACATGTCTAGTACGTAAAATAGAACTTATGAGTCTAACCTGCTCATTTTAGAGAGAAGAGTTGTTCTTTAACAGGGTTCCTCCCACTCAGATCATGCACCCTCTTTTCCATGTTTTGAGCCCCAGGTCACGTACTTTATCTTCCTGGTGAAGTCCTTCCTGACTATCTCCATGCAGACATGTTGCGGTCCTACTAATTCTTAGAAATCTTAATTTCTCTTCCTCATTACTTCCTTTCTTTCCTTGAGTCTCCAACTTATTAGTTACACATTGTACATACTATTCACTTATAATCTTTTAAATTATGAAACATTTCAAGGATGCAAGAAAGTCTAGAAAAGAAATAAAACAGAACGAAATACCCGCTATCCAGATTCATCAAATGTTCATGAGATGTTATATTTGCTTCGGCTCTTTGTTTAAACATATGTAGTAAAAAATCCATTTGGAAGGTTATACTCCAATTACAGTGTAGTAGTTATCTCTGAGAAAGGAGGGAGTTGGGAAGCAATCGGATGGGGGACAGGGGCTGGGAATTGAGCTATTAACTGTCTTAGAAAAATTGATAGTGACAACAAAAACATCGCAGAAATTGGTTTCTGTTCCCCCTGCACACTCCACCCTCACCCTTCTGGATTTAAGGATCCGACTGTTTCTTTTTCTCTTGCTGAGGCTATCTGGCATGGTGATGCGGCTTCTCCATAATAAGTTTTGTCTTAACAACCCGTTTGAGTGCAAGCTTCTGGAGGGTAGGGGCCATATCTTACCCACATTTGTTTTCTACTCAACACAGAGCCATATGGAACACATTGGAAGCTTATCCCATTTCATTAAACCATGTAGTTCCTGTGAATATGGCATATGCAGCTCATTTTTTAAAAAATTTTAATAAGGGTTTCTCTCTCAATTTATTAACTTTGCAATGTCTTCATTTACCATCTCATTCCAACTCTTCCCAAGAATGTTTTGAGTGTAGCAAGTCAAATTTACATATGATCTTGAACTTGTTTCCAAGGGATTCCCATTACAATAAGGATGAAAAATTGCCTAAGGCAGTTTTCAAACCCATCTGCACATACCAATCTTTAGGGATTCATTAGACACATTTTCTTTGCTTATTTTGAAGATAAACTATTGCAACGTCTCCATGGGGGGGCAGATGTAATCTTCCCTGGCCGGATCCACTGCAGATGCTTAGCTGCATGGTAGAATTGAATGTCTCAAAGGGCAATAACTCTTTCTATCATTTTTCATTAAAGTGCTTGGAGCGCGAAGTTCCTAAAGGAATAATTATTTGAAATCTGGCAAACCATTTTTGTTCACCCCTGTGAGTTAACCTTGAGCACTCCACTCCAAAGCCAGCCCTTGACAGGATTTTGTGGGAGTTTCGCCTCACACCTTGGAACAACTGAAATGTCTTAGGAAAACCACATTTCCAAAGTGAGATTTCCCAGGCTGGGTGCAGAGACACGAGAGGCTCTGATCACCATGCACGAGGGTGGGCAGATTTGCCAGATGGGGAATGGAAGGGGAAGTGGGGGAGGGGGGCAACCCTTGTGTGTGCTTCTCGAAACTGCTCTCTTTTCAAACCTTGACTTCCTATAGGTTCGGGGAGAGTCAAACAAAACTGTTATTATTCTAAACTCCAGGCTCTAGTGACATAATCCAGCTCCTATGCACAATCTCCGTTAGAACCAGACACCTTGGTCCTGCCTGACCAGCAGAACCTCCTAGTCCAAATGCAGTTTCTGTGGCCAGAGCTAAAGGTCCCTTGATCTGTGGCCAGATGGAGGCAGAGGCATGATCAGGGTCTGTGGAGGCAGGAATGATGCAGTCCAGGTGGCCTCATCCTTTTGGGTTGGGCCCGAACATGACCTGTTGGAAGCATTGGAAGGTTCTCTGGCAGAGCCGCACACTCATCTGTGCAACTCCCCAAGGAGATTTCAGTTCAGTTGGTGTATTAAAGTCTTTTTGGTTCCAACAATTCAAACTGCTCTGGCTAGGGTAAACCAAAAAGAGAACAGGATGGATGAAAGCTGGGTTGGCTCAAGGAAGAAGAGACAGTTGAATGCCCCAGGTCTGCGGGGGCTGGGAACCACCCAGCCCCAGGGGCCTCATGGACTTTTCTCTGGAGATGCTTTGTCCAGAGGAAATAAAATTCTTCATAAACTAACTTCAAATTTTCTAGTAACCACATACTAACTTCAAATTTTCTAGTAGCCACATCTTCAAAAGTAAAAAGAGATAGGAGGAATTCACCTTAATGATATATTTTATTTAACTCAGTATATCCGAAATATTATCATTTCAACATAGAATCAAGGAATTGTTAATGAGATATTTTAAATCCCTCTTTCCAGAACAAGTCTTTGAAGTGTGCCCTCTTCACTCGCAGCCCATCTTGATGTGCACTAACCACATTTCAAGGGCTCGGTAGTCACATACGGGTTCGCAATCAGGCAACACAGCCCCAGAGTGCTGCCATGGATGCAAATTATTACCAACAATGTCTGGTATCAATGGATCTCACCTCAAAATTCCAAATTTCTGGGAGACGGAGATGTGACTGAGCCAGCTAGTGTCCTGGATCGATTAGCCAATGTAGGGCAGGGCCACTCTGCACAGATGCAGAGAAGGAGGGTCAGCGGGCAGAGCCCACCTAGGGTGGGCACAGGGATGTTTTTAAGTCCCCTGGGTAATTTAAGATGGAGCAGACATTGGGAATCACTATTATCCTTCCTTTTTCCAGATGAAGAACTGAGGCCCAGAGTGTTCATCTAACTGGTTCAGACACGGGCCTCTTTTCCCTGTCATGTTGCTGTAGCTTTAGAGGTAAGAGGCGAGCCGCCTTGAGGTCTATTTCTCCATCACTAAGGAGTCCTCAGTGAATGCTCTCAGCCTCCCAGGGAGGGCTGACCACATCAGCACTTTTAGGCCACTGTCAGGCTGAAGGCCTCAGGGTGCCTCCCCTCAGCTTTCCCTCTCTTTTAGTCAAGTCGTGTTCCGGTAAAACGACATAGTAGAGGAGGCAGGAGCTCTGATTTGTGGTACTTACTAATTTCTGTGGTGTAAATGTTCCCCCTGTGGCCAGTTTCAAGCGACCAACAGTTTCAAGCCATCAACCTGCCTGCAAAAATCTTGAAAATTTAATCATCAAGTCTTGTGACCCAGCACCAGCTGGACCCAACACGCCCCTGCCGCAGGACCAAAACATTTCCTCGTCTGTGCCATGCCCATCCTCTCCCTTTTCCCTGGTATGGACTCTGGCTTCAGAGCCAGTCAGAACACAGCCTGCCTCCTGGGTCAATCTCTCTTTCTCCAGAGGACTTCTTTGACATTTGAGCTAGTGTTAACAAACTTACAGGTTGGTGGTGAGGATCAGAGAAACCCTTGTGAAGATTGCACGTAGAAAGTACTCTGTAAGTGCCACTGTTGGTGTTTTCCCATTTCAAATTTTCAACAAGCAAACAGGCAGCTAGCCAGGACTAAAGCCCGCATTTGCACACAGAGAAGTCCCCGCAAGGATTTCAAACTAAATGACGCAAACTGTCCAATTCACTATGGCATAGACACAGAAGGCACTTCTGATCTTCGTGTGTATCCTCGGGAGCGACTGGGGGGGGAGGAGCATGGGAGTGAGAGATGAGATTTCACTATGAATTATGATGACACAGAAATGAAAAATAATATGAGGTCCTGCATTAGTTCCTAGCAATGCTGTAAGGAAGCACCACAAACTGGGTGGCTTCCAATCACAGAACTGTATTCTCTCCCAGATCTGGAGCTAGAAGTCCGAAATCAAGGTGTCAGCAGGGCCATGCTCCTTCCAGAATCTCTAGGGGTGGATCCTTCCTTGCCTCTCCCAGCTTCCCCAGGAACCTCTTGCCAGATTTGCGAGACTACCTCAAAGTGGTATTTTTTGGCAACTGATCATGCCCTCCAACCCTCCACTGGTGAAGTTTCCAAGGGGAGTGGACAAGAGGTGTAGGGAGCAGGATGCTATGAGAGGGAAGCACCTTATGAAAAGGTTAACACATGAGTTGGTCATGAAAAAAAGGACCATTTCATGTGCACTTTAGACCCTCTTCCTTCCTTCCAGTCACCACTCGTCTCCTGCCCCTTCAGGAAAGACGGTTCACACACCTAAAGCACTTTGCTGGCTGGTGACAACTTAAAGAGGAAAGAGGCCGCCCAGAGCCCACCAGGAAGAGGGAGCCCCTGTCCCGAAGCTTCAGAGGATGAAGACAATGTGTGGTGGCTCACAGTCTGTCTGGGGTTACCTAGTGGAGAGGGACTCTTCCAAAGGGATTGCTCTGGAGGGACGCAAGAGCTCGCCTGTGCTTTCCCGGTGTACATCGCGGAGGCTAAGTGGTGAAGGAGACGGTGGGACCCCCTTTATCTACTTCTTGCTTAGGTAGATGGAAGTGGCAAAGTCTTCAAAGCACATATTTACAATACCCAAAGCAGGCAGGGGTGACCGTGGCTGAGGGGGCAACAATGGGGCTGTGGCTCTGAAGGAGGGAGAAAGGTGGCATCTCTGCCTCTGCCCTGCGCTGTGGGAATTCGGGCAACCTCCCCGCCTCTGCACCTCCATGTCCTTGCCTAGTTCCTCCCCATCACTCCACAGATTGTTCTAAGACCTCTCCAGCCCTGGGATGCCACGGCATGCCCCCCATCACCCCTGGACTCTGTGCCGGCTGTCCTGCAGGAGCTGACCGGTCTCCCAACACTCCCACTGGCCTCCATAAAGGGAGGTTGGGGAGCGCAGCAGAAAGCAGAGTCCCTCATGATAGATTCCTATTTCAAATCTGGATGCATGTCCCTAAGAGAGCTTCAGAAGCAAGATGGTCACCAGGGCCTGTTCCCCTCCTCCACGCACCCCACCGCAATATCCTGCTGGGCCTTTTCCAAGAGCCTCTAGATTCAACAGCTAATGAAAGATAAAGGTGGGGAGAGGCTGCTTTCCCTGCCTCTGCTCTCAGCCTGCATTCCTGTCAGCCCCTGGAGCAGCGCCAGGCAGTGACTAATTACCCCCTTTTCCCACTCTTCATTCTCTTCCCCCTGAGGCAAACAAAATCCTTCAGGCTTTCAAAGTTCTTAGAGAAGGCATAGTCTTTAGGGCTTTTTCTGTGCAGGGATCAGGATAAGAAAAGGAAAAAACATCCCAAGGCCTAAACAATGAAAGCCTTTGTTGCTGGCCAAACTTGGAGGCGGGGGCTCCCTCCCTGGGCCGGGCCACTGGGCCAGGACTGGGTGAGGTTTGCAGGCATTTTGAACCAAGCTGACTCTTCCTCATCAGCCTCATTTACCTGGGAAGGAGTGTGGGGAGGTTATTTTAAATAGGTCTAATAAGTAAGAATTGATTATAACTCCTCCCTGGCACTGACTGTGCTGGGACAAAAGGACAGCACCTGGTTGGGGAATGTCTAGTGCTTTACTTTTTAAAATCACCTTTTACTTCCCTTGCTCTTCCTCCACTTCAACATTTATTGAGCACCTACTCTTGGCAGTTCTCTCCTGAGGGAGATAAAACTACAGACCCTGCCCAGGAGGGCCTCAGAGCGGATGAGCCCTGAATTACTGGAGGAACTGTCATGGACTCCCCCAAGGAGGTGCCTTGCAAGACACTGCTCATTCTCTCAGGACCCATCCCTACCACCACTCTGTGCTAATAGACCTGTAACTAGATTCAGTTCCAAATGCTCTGAGACCCATGTTGTGGTTCAAGGCCAAAAGCCATCTGCTGGAAGAATTTTCTCTTGCTCAGGGGATGTCAATCTTTGTTCCATTCAGTCCTTCAACTGATTGAATGAGACACACCTGCATGAAGAAGAGCAATCTGCTTTACTCAAAGAGTCCACAAATTTAAGTGTTCATCTCGTCCAAAAACACCTTCACAGAAACATCCAGAATAATGACTGACCCAATATCTGAGCACCATGGCGTGGCCAATTGACACATAAAATGAACCATTACAAGTCTACCCCTTGTCCACTTGGAGCTCATACATATCTCCTTAAACCAAACAATCTCCAAATGAAGTTAATAACAAGGTGACACTTCCACTTAACATGATATCTTGCATACAACCAGAAATGCACTAACCCCTTCCCCCAAAGACAATATGAAGTCCTTGCATGACATTTATGCTTCTCCTTGATATCCTGTAACTAAATACTATGATGTAAAATTTACAATTCTTAAATACTATGTTATAAAGTCAGTATATCTTATGTTACATGATACAGGGATACCTGCACACACACACACACACACACACACACATATTCATAACAAAATAAGGAGGGAATACTCATGACAATTACACTCCTCATTCTGTAACTGGTCACATAGTCATGACTGGTATTTATGACTATCTTCTTTCAATTACCATTCTTTGTTCCCTTTTTCCTCTGCAAGCACCTCACTTGGTCTTGGTTCTTTACCTGTGGACCCAAACCTTCCTTCCTGGAGGCTCTTGGCCATTAGTAGCCCTGCCTGGATTGGGCTATTTTAGTTTCCCACTGACCTTAATCACAGGGCAGGGTAGTACTAGGAGACACCCTAAAGGAGCTCCTATATTTCAGACATACTCTTCCTCACCGCCATTGTGGAGCAGAAGTCCAATTGCTCCTTGGTGGTCAATCCTTTAAAAAAAGTACCCATCCCTGACCCCACTGCAGACAATTGAGAGCTTGTCTGTGGTGGTGGGGCCTAGGTAATCGAAGCTTGAAAGATCTCTCTAGTGATCATAATATGTGTCCAGAGCTGAGATCCGTTAACCTCATGGGAGAGGCCGAAAGGGAAACAGGTGGGGAGAATATGATGCAATTATGGCTGGAGTAGGTGGGCAGAAAGGACACATCATTCCTGCTGTGGATGCATTTGAGGAAGTCCTTGATGGGAACAAAGGCAGCATCACAAAATCTAACAAATTAAAGGTCCCCCTCAAAAATATGGGATAATTTGTGAAAGAATAAAATTAGCCTTCACTTGAGAAGTGTGAAGGCAGAAGAGACAATTACCAGGATCGTGATTCAGAGGATAGTCCCACATTAGGCAAAGGATTTTTAAGCAAAGTCCCTGGAAGCTCCATTTTTTTCCAATACAAGAGGAAGCAGATACACTGGCCTGAGTTTTCTCCTCACAGCTGATAAGGCTTCTACACTATTAGCTAATAAGTATACTCAATTTCCCTATTACTCAAAGATATGGAAATTAAAACAAGACTCCTACCCATCAGGGTAGTGTTCTTGGCACACTGATAGGTGTGTGATTAAGGCAGCCATTTTGACACCACTGGGCCATTCTTCAGGCTATCAGGAATGCATATGGCTGCAAGTTGGAATGCCCTCTCCTGGGGGTAGGCTCCTGAGAAAGCTTGCATAGGTCCACCTGGCGATCACACACGCATCTCCAATCATGTGTGTTAAACACATCAGACTAGGTGCATGTGGAGAGGGGATGAGAAGAGAGATGAGGAATGAAAGGAAAAAATTAACCTAAAAACTTAAAGTCAGATAGGAGCCTTGTAAGACCAGTTATGGTAGCATGCCATGAACTCCATGCCATGGAGTATAATTAACTAGACACTCTCCATCTGAACTCCAATTTACTTACTTAATTAATTACTTCAACTCAGCTTCTCAGGGCCAGTTCATCCCTTGGCACTGACAAAAGGCAAGTCTGAGCCTTCCGGGCCAGGGCCAGTTTCAACCAGGCCTGCCTCAGATGATGTAATTATAGATCATGAATGCAAATCATTTCTACAGGTAATATTTTTAAAAATCCTGTCATTCTGATGAGTGGAAAACGGACAACCAGATCTTGGAAGATACACAAGAATTTAAAAATTAGAGCTTTCCTTAAAAGGCAAATGTTCTTTGTAAAGTGAAGATTTAGCACCCCCTGTTGATGCCCAAGAAATCCTGAACTGTCATAAGATGGGGCTCAGTAATGAGGCTGGCAGAATTATGACCCCCCCCCAAATATCCACATCTTAATCTCTGGAACCTGTGAATATGTTGCCTTACAAGGCAAAAGGGACTCTGAAGATGTGAATAAGATCAAATACCTAGGGATGGGAGAGACTATCCAGGATTGTCCTGGTGGGCCCCATGTAATCACACAAGTCCTTAAACACAGGGAACCTTTCCTGGCCATCATCAGAAAGGAAGATGTGACTGCAGAAGTAAGGTCAGAGAGATGTGCTGTTGATGACTTTGAGGATGGAGGAGGGGACCATAGGCTAAATATTGCAAGTGGCCTCCAGGAGCTAGAAAGGCAAGAAAATGGATTCTCCCCTGGAGCCTTCTGAAAAGAATGCTGCCCTGCCAACATCTTGACTTTGGCCCAGTGAGACTCATCAGACTTCTGATCTATGGAATCATATGGCAATACATTTGTGTGGTTTCAGGCCACTACATCTGTCATAATTTGTTATAGCAGCAACAGAAAACTAACACAGTAAACACAACTTGACCTAACTTGATCTAGACAATCTAGAGTTAGCTTTTTTTTTCTTTCTTTTTTCTTAACTTTTCCTGCTAAAACCCTACAGAGTCTTCAGGAGTGTGATTCACATGAGTCAGGACTGTGGGAAGCTCACAGAATGTTAGAATTGGAAGCCATCACAGAAGTAACCCAGTCCAACTGCCACCCAAAGCCAGAATCTCTCCTACAGCATTTTTGACTGTTGGACGCTCAGCCTCTGCTTGAACCTCAGGAAGAAAGGTGTAGCTCCAGGTCCACCCACGTCTACATTACTGAATTTTTTCTTCACAGCTGACTTAGTTCTGCTGTAAGAAAATATTCCTCAGGACAAAGTCTGTGCATTGCTTGAGGGCTCTATTAGAAAGTCTTTTCTTGCTATGAACCAAAATCTACTGCCTTAAAATGCCCATGTTTTGGCATTACTTGTACCCCTAAGGCAACATAGAACAGAAGACACAGGGTATACACAGGGCCTTACAAAGATTGGGTTCAGAAGACAGGCTAGCTGGGGCACCTGGGTGGCTCAGTCGGTTAAGCATCTGCCTTCAGTTCAGGTCATGATCCCAGGGTCCTGGCATTGAGTCCCACATTGGGCTCCCTGCTCAGCAGGGAGTTTGCTTCTCCCTCTCCCTCTGCCTCTCCCCCTGTTGGTGCTCACTCTCTCTCTCTCTCTCAAATAAATAAATAAAATTTAAAAAAAAAAAAAAAAGAAGAAGAAGAAGAAGACAGGCTAGCAAATTATTGAACTACCATTCAATTCAAGCCAATTCAATTCCATATATATTCATTGAGCACCTATTTTATGCCAAGCATTCTGTTTACTACTGTGAATATATTTATGAACACATAGACACAACCCCTGCCCTACTGGAGCTTACGGTTTAAGTGAAACAGATAGTGAATAGATAATCACAAAATAAAAATATAAATACAGGTCGTTCTATGAAAGAAAGGTGCAAGTATTATAAGCATGTATAACAGGTACTTGACCACTTGTCAAAAGGGATCCCACCCTGAGGTCCAGATCTAAGTTTGAAATGAAACTTCCTCTTGTCAATGAGACAACCCTTTGAGTTCTCAAAAGTTTAGACGGATATAAAGCTGTCAATGTAATGTGACTATAATATGGTAGTTTGAATTCAGGTGCCTGTGATATGTTTAATATAAAGGGATAGCTGCCTTAGCTATGCCTTTTTGATGGATTTGTCATATTATTTTGCTTAAGGAGCCACTCCCAAAAGTTAGACCATCTTTTCTGTATTTGCACACCCCATCGTGTCACCACATGCTCTCCCTGGCCTGACTTGAATGGTTACTTCAGAGAAGAGTCAGAACTCTACCCAGCAGATCGTATCAAGGGGACCCTGATAACTACTTGGGTCATCCTGAGACTATAAGACATCCACCCATCTCTGATGACCTTCTGGGACATAAAATAAGAGTCTGTCCTTCCCCTGGCCAACTTGAGAACCCATTGCTGTCAGGACCAGAAAGCTGGTATATTTGTATTAATCTATATATCTATATAATTAATATTATCTATAGTAATATAGCTAACATTGTTGGTGAGAGAGAGGATCACTACATTATGAAAATAGGTTCCATTTGCTAAGATGCTGCTATAGACTGAATGTTTGTATCATCCCAAAATCCATGTGGAAACCTAATATCCAATGTGATGTATTTGGAAGTGCAGCCTCTGGAATGTGATTGGGTTATGATGGAGCCCTTATGAAAGGGATTATAAAGGAGACTCCAGAGAGGTCCCTCACCTCTTTTACCATGTGAGGACACAAGAAGACAACCGTCTATGAACCAGGAAATGGGCTCTTGCCAGATACCAAATCTGCCAGCACCTTGATCTTGGACTTCCAGCCTCCAGAACTGTGAGAAATTGAAGTCTGTTGCTTATAAGGCACCCCGTCTTTGGAATTTTTTTAAAGATTTATTTATTTATTTTAAAGAGAGAGGAGCAGGAGAGAATCTTCAAGCAGACTTCCCACTGAGCTCAGAGCCCAACACTGGTTTTGATCTCACAACCCATGAGATCATGACCTGAGCCGAAACCAAGAGTCGAACCACAGACTGAGCCAACCAAGAACCCCTATAGAATTTTGTTATAACAGCCCAAAGAGACTAAGATGTTATTTTTTAAATGTCCATCCCTAAAAAAAAAGAGAAAAAAAACCAGCCTCAAAATATATAAAGCAATACAAAAGATCAATGTTCAGGGAGAAATAAAAAGCTCATCATCATAGTAGAATATTTAAATATATCTTTTTTGGTTTTGAATGATCTAGAAGACCAAAAAATGTATATCAAGAATATAGAAGATCTGTAAAACAATTTCAAAGCTACGCTCAACTTTAGAAAATACATATTTTTCCCCCTCAAGAATGCATGGTAGATTTCCAAAAACTGATTATGAGTGATATCATAATCTCAATAAATTTCAAAAAATAAGTGGCATGTGGACCATGATTTCTGAATAAAACACAATTAGGTTAGAAGTCAATAGCAAATTCTTAACTACAATAACCAAAAGTTCATCAATACAGAAGTGAAAGAATATACAATAAAATATTATATAGCATGTGATAGTACAAGGGTCTGCAAACTTTTTCTATAAAGGGCCAAATAGCAAGTATATTTAGACCTTGGGGACAGCCTCTACCACCATTACTCAACTCTGCCTTCACAGTTCTAAGGCAGTGGTAGACAATATATAAATAAAAGGGCATGGCTGTGTTCCAATAAAACTTTATTTATGGAAGCTAAAAACTGAATTTCACATGTCATGAAAGCCTTGACTTTTTTTTCAATCTATTAAAAACTTTAAAAACCATTCTCAGCTCTTAAGCCATGCAAAAGGCAGCAAGCAGGCTGGACTTGACCCATAAGTCACCATTTGCTGACTGGTGATACAGATGAATCTTAACAACATGATTATTAGGTTAAGGGAAGTCCAAAAGATTACATGTAAATGAGACTCTTTTGGTAAATCAAAGTTAAAAATGCAAATAAAAAATTATACACACACATATATTTACATGTCTACATGAAACCATGCCCCATAGGGTTAATGAAGGTAAAGCTAACAGAAAGTTCAAAGCTCGTTTTTCAGAGAACTGTTTCTCCCTAATCAGCTACTGTGTCTTTTCAGTCTCTGCAGAAACCTGGACTCAAGGTCAACTGATAATGGTTCCAGCCTATGAACAAGCAAGGCCCTGCATTCCTTACCAGAGAACCTATCCAGTTTATACCAGTTCTTAGAGCAGACTCATAGCCGCTAAGATAACCTCCTGACATCAGGGGCTGAATTTTTCCTCATTCTAGTGTTAAGTTTCCACCCCAAAATGAACATGGGATATATGTTTCATATATGTTTGCTCCATCTTTCCTCATGAAGAGTTATAAGTTTCCCTGCCCTTTTCATCAGTATGTATGTAATCTCCTACCCTGAGTTCCCCCTTTAAAACCCCACTCCTTAACCCAGAATCTCAGAGATGGTCTTTGGACATCAGTCCACCGTCGTTCCAGGGTGCCAGCCTCCTGAGTAAAGCAACCCTTCCTTTCCAACCAACACTTGTCTCTGGAGAATTGGCTTTGCAGGGGCAAGCAGCTGAACTTGGGTTTCAGTAGCATACATACATTGCTCTGATGCCTCTCCTTGCCCACATCCGATCCACTGACCACAGAAACAGGACCATTTTATTACCAGCCATGAGGAGCTCAGACTACAAATTACACAAAAGTAAGGAAATGACTATGCATATGTATACTCATTAGGAATATTTACCACAAGAAAAGGACACAATGAATGTAGGATTACCTCAGGTGAAGGGAAGCAAGGAGACACAGAATGGGAAGACCATGGATGAAGACCTGGCTCTCATTTGAAAGGGTGAGTTTGCAAGTGCTCATTACATCAAAAATAACTAACTGTATAAAAGTGAGCCATGCATAGTGAGAGTATGTGATAGAACAAAGATTATAATTAATCCAATTCTGTGTACCTGAGACCCACAAAAAGAAAAACATAAGAATTAGGTAGACTTGGGGAAAGGGTGTGTGGGAAGAGATAGGAAAAGTGATCCTGGTAGACAGAATCAGGTGTGCAAGAGCCTTGAGGAAGGGCCCAGGGAACCAGAAGAAGACTGTAAGGTTGCCTCAGAGAAAGTGGTCTAGAAAAGGGATGGAGAGGTGGACGGGGGGGCCAGATCACATAGGCCTTGGAGGCATCTGGGTTTATGTCCTAAGAGCCATGGAAAGCCACTGAAGAGTCATGAGCCGAGGTAACATGAGCAGATCTGCACTTGCTAATGATCACTATGCTGCAGTGGGAGAGCCAGTTACAGGAGCAAGGGAGTGGGCACTGGGGACCAGGAGCTTGATAGTGAGGTCAAGGCCTGTGGTTTTCCTTATTTCTGACAATCTCTGTAGCCTACTAGATGGGATTTTCCTCTGCTCAGGCCTCTCTTGACTTCAAGGGCAAAAGAAATGACCTTCACTAGACCCAAGGTTTAGAAATGGTGGGTGCAGAAAGCAAATGGTGCATGATACTTCACCTCTAGTTTTGTCTTTTTCCATCAACAGTGGCAATCGAAGATCAGCTCTCTCGATTCCTTAAGGGCAGCCCATCACACTAATATGTGGGTTAATTGTCTTTCAATGGCCACATAGTCTCACAGTCTAACTTCCCATGGATCATGAGGAATACATGTCCTTTTTATTCAAATGACATGGACTTTTTTGCCAAATCTACCATTGTTGTACTGAAGGAGCTTGGCCCTCCTTCCTGGCCTATTTTCTCCACTCAGAGACCCCACAGGGGGTGCTAAGCATGAAAGCCTTTGTTGTATTGGAGCCACTCCCAGATAGTTCTCTCTAACCACCAAATTTCTCTCTTGTAAATGGGGAGTAGAGGGAAGCCATTTTTGTTCATCCCATTATAGGTGCAAGTTCTTTTTTAGGAGAACTTCAGTCTCAGCAGAGAATGAGGAAGGATAAGATAAGGAGGGATAAGGATGCTAAGCTGACTTCGATACACAGAATGCTGATTATGTAAGCAGATGTATCTGAAACAGAGAAAGGAAAAGCTTACCATATCTCCATGGCAATCAGCATGGAAACCCAATGGCACTCTTTGTCTTTTTGGTGTAATTGTCATCCCATAACAGATAAAATTGTTTCTCACAAACAGATCGGTTAAGGTAGGAGTAAATTGATCTACAGTGAGTGTTGACGGTCAAAAGTCACCAATACTGATGTCTGGGGACTTGGTGAAGACTTCAGTGGATGCTTGCCTAAGGGAGACTATGTGTCATGGGAAAGAGGCTATAGTAATGGGTGGCAGATGGGTTAAGGGAAATTTCATAACTGAGCGCCTGAATGACTTTTACATATATACCCTGAAAGGTTAAGAAAGTGATAAAACTCGATTTATAGATGTAGGGCATAGGGAGTTTTCTTCCACACTCTTTCCACTAGCCCTAAATAGAACCATTTACAGGGCACAGGCAGATGCTGTGATCTTCAAGCCCAATAAGATGGGTCTGTGTGGGCACCATGTCCCCAGCCCCTCTCCCCTCACAGGAGAGAAACAAGGATTTGAGTCTTCAGCTTGCTTCCTGTAGAAGGCTATGCTAGTGTACCCGTCTCTGATACCAGCCATGTGGGTGAGGGAGTTCACCATGAAGGATTAGATCTGGTTGAGGAAGACTGTGCCTTCCCTCTGTGTAGAGCACTGCGCCTTCCAATCCAGGAAATGGAAGTGGTTGACAATACAGGAGGTCAGGGCTCAGGCCAGGGAATAACTAGTTGCCTGATATTAAAATATCTTGTCTAATGACTCCCCTGTTCACATTCAATCCACTGATTAAAGAAAGAGAACTATTCTATTACCAGCCACAAAGATCTCAGGTTACAACTTATACAAAGGTAATGAAATGTCCAACTCATTCAGTCTTGTTGCTTTTACTAGCTTATTACCCCTATGAAACCAGGGGTTGTCTGGTTCATGATAGTTTTCCCTTGGCCCCCATGAAGCCCCAGTACCACAGCCCTGGCTCCCAGGGACACCCTGCGCCCCTGGGTGGACCCAGATCCACCTTCAAGTCCAATCCAAGTCTGAGCTGTCTCTCTGCAGCCCCCCAAGCCCTGACCTGGCTTTGTTTCTTTCCCTAATATCCATCCAAGACCGTCTTTCCTAAGCACTGCATCCCCAGGATCTTACTCTATGCCTAGACACATTACTCTCAACCTTTGTTCCCTTCTTTTAAGTCTTCTCCAGCTGTCTTGCCTCTGGTCAATTAATGTATTAAAAGCTACTCTTGGGGCACCTGGGTGGCTCAGACGGTTAAGCGTCTGCCTTCAGCTCAGGTCATGATCCCGGGGTCCTGGGATCAAGCCCCACATCGGGCTACCTGCTGAGCAGGGAGCCTGTTTCTCCCTCTCCCTCTGTCTCTGCTTGCCACTCCCCCTGTTTGTACTCTCTCTCTGTCAAATAAAAAATAAAAAATCTTTAAAAAAAAAAAAACTACTCTTGTTTACAGAGTTCCCATTTGCCTCAATTCATCTTCCTGTCTGGTTTTGTTTCTTCTGCAGATTCCTTTATTTCTTCATTCACACTCCCACACTTTCACAAATGTGGGCCTCCACTGAGTGACTGGGCCTCTAGGCCCTGTGCTAACACGAGTGTGCTGAAGAAGAGTGTCACTTTGGGTCCTTGCCCAGTCCCCATCTCCCTTTGGAATAAAACTGCCCCTGTTCTCTAACTCAGGCCTCTGCCCAAAGAAACAGCCCTGGGTGGGCCTCTTGCTTGCTCTTTGGTTCCATGTAATTCCTTCCTCCTCCAGGTGGGCACATGACATCAGGGTGGACAACCTGAGAAAGCTCTGACCAAAAACAGCTGAGAGAGAACAGCACAATTAATCAGGACCTGACTCATGAACAGTTTGGTTGAGATGTATAGTCCATTTTCATTATTTATGGTGGTTATGTGCTATAAAGTTACTGTAAACACTGAATTTGCCAATACTGAACCATTGCTCCAAGGGAAAATACAGGGTTAGGTTCTTGTAAGCCTCTGATCACAGTTTCATCAACAAATCAATACGTAACCTCATTATATGTCTATTTCTGTTTAGAAACACCTTATTTGATATATATTGTTGCAGCAATATATATTAAATTAAACAGCACTATAACGCATGCCTGAACGAAGTTTATCTAATACAAATACTTTGTCCATGAGACACATCACAGCCTTCTTGCCCTAAGAACTATACAGCATTTCAGCGCTACCTTTGGAGGTCATTTTAAACAGTGAAATCACCAACAGAAAGCACAGATATGCCAAAAACATGGCACTTTACCGCAAAAAGGACACATATATAGAATGAGAACTCAGATGGGAACATGTGCATTAAGCTAGTCTAATTTTTCATTGCTCTGTGCATGTCCAAAAATGACTTCAAAAGCACCAAAGTATTGAATGGGAGGTTAAAAATAAATTTTAGTGAGCAGAAGATTTTGCAGATATGGAATTCATAAATTATAAGATTCAACCGCAGTTGGTTGCTCGCTTGCTTGGTTGGTTAACAGTAGGAGCAAAAGACACCAGTTTTCATATTCTAAGAGACTGTGGGAATCACAGAATTACGTTAAGTCACAAGGCAGTAGAAACCTTGTGGTAACATCCTGCTATATGAGGTCTACTAAAAAAGTCTCTGTTCCTTGCAATCAAAAAGCCCAATCAGTCAGCATATATCTATCCACATATATGACTCTTGCATTGCCCTGGCAAGGAGATAGAGTTTTGGTAAGAGTTGTTTTATTTCTAAAGGCCCTGGTAGAATAAAATTGGCACTTGAAGTCAATGGGACTGGTTATGCCACTTCTGGGTCATGTGACTTTGAGTTCTCTAACTCAGTTGTTTCATCTGAATGGGACAGATACCTACCGTCCAACTCCAGAGAGCTATCATGAAGGCCATGTGAGATCATTATGGACTCATGTCCTTGTTATCTTCTGATCCAGCCCCTCATTTTTCCAGAAGACTCCAGGGCTCAGCAGGAGGAAGCAATTTGCAAAAATGGCTAACAAAGGAAACTCAGAATGTTGACACTCCCTTAGGGCAACTCTAAACCTGCCAACCTCACTCTTCCCCAAAGAGGGAACAACGCATTCCACAGCGGTTTGGGCAAAGCTGTCCTGTTGCTCTTATGGGACAGCTTGTCTGCAGGCAGGCAACTCAGTGAGAAAATCAAGTTATTTGGTTTCCTTGCCCAGTGAAACAATATCCTTATTTTCCTGAATAAGCATAAATGGTCAGGACATGGGGATTAATGGTGTCACTGTCTACAGGAAGGGAGAGTGCTCAGACTTCTTCTCTCCCCTTGCAGCTGCAATTCCCCCCAAAAAGTCAGAGCAAGTTCTGGATTAAAATAAGCAGTCTCAACCTGGAGGGTGGCAGGAAGATGCAGAAAGAAACTTAGAGTAGCTCCCCCAGGCAATACTTCCTGGAGGCTCCCAGCCCCATGTTTACACTCCTTTTCTCTGGCCTGGGAAATCAGTGTTTTCTCACTGATTTGCATCCTGAAATTCAGATCCCCTGCCAAACAGTTGATCTCAAACCACTCTCATCTTTATCTCTTCACTTCAGGACAGACTATTTGGGACATAAACAGTAAAAGAAGATATTTTAGGGGAAGGGGGGAGGGGCAGACCTTTATTAAGCACCCATTCTACTATTTCATCAAACCACTCAATGTCCCAAGTATTATGACCACCATGTAATAGATGAAGCTCAGAACAGGTACTTGTCCATGGCCACACTGCTTGGAAGTGATGAGGTTAGGAGGTCAGCCCATTTGTCAAAACCGGGGTTGTCCCCACAGCTTCTTAAACTTTCTCAGGACTAAATGCCACTAGTGAGAAAGATAAATGAATCACACTCCCAGGTGATCTGGGCTCAGTGGACACAACCAGTGGTATTCAGTCTGTATGGGACATTCTTTCTGTCCTTCACTGGGCAAACTCCCTCTCAGGCTTCCAATCTCAGTCAGTCATCACTTCCTCCAGGAAGCCATTGCTGATCTCCCAGGTCTGGGTTCAGTGGCCCTCCCATGTGCCTGTGTTGTACTGCTTGCTGATTTATCCGTATGGTCCCAAGAGATCAAGGACCATGTCTGCCTCTGCATCTCCACCTCACAGCAGACTGCTCAACATAGTATAGCTGCCCAAAGAATACTTGCTGAGTAATTGTTGACTCTGGCTGAACTTTCTATCTCGTGTGTGAATTGCCTTTAGATAGAATAGCTCTCTTAGTGATAATCCAGCCACTGTAAGCACATTAATAACAGAAAACAAAGAGACACACCCTTCCATGTTAATCCCACACCACACCCATTGTACCCCATACTCTTTGCATTCCAGCTACACTGGCCCTCCTTGAATTCCTTAAACATGCTGCGTTCCCAATACCACAGGGCCTTTGTACATACTGTGCCTTTTAAATGCATCACCTACTCTTTCTCCAGATCTCTGCTTAGTCATAGGTCATGTTCTTACAGCAACATATGCCTCTCCCTCATATCATTTAGTACATGATCCAGGTGTGATTGCTTGTCTCTCACACTGTGAAAGTAGGGGTGGAGCCTTTTTGTTTGTTTGCTTGTTTACTCTTATGTCTCTAGCATCTAGCACAGTGGCTAGCATATAAAAGGAGTTCAGTACTTGTGCAGGAAAAAGGAAGTGATGTTTACATTGAGACCTGTGTGGGGCAAAGAGTATTCTAGGCTGGAGAAACAGTTTGAGCAAAACTTTTGGAAGAGAGACATGCCATATTTAAAACTGAAGGAAGCCCAGTATGGCTGGACCATAGAGAATGAGGGGGAGGCTGATACACGGTGCGGTTATAGAGAGGCAGCCAAGGCCAGATGCTGCAGAGTCTTACACAGCATGTTAAGGCCTTGGACTTGATGCCAGGGATAAAGGGAAACCACCAAGGAGTTCTAAGCAGGTTGGTTTTTCTCCTGTTCCTTACAGGAACCCTACTAATCCATGTCATCACATGCCACCACACTTACAAAGCTGATCTTTGGGGGTTTTTTGGTTGTTTCTTTTTTTAAGATTTTATTTATTTACTTGACAGAGAGAGAGAGAGCATGAGCAGGAGGAGGGGGAGGGGGGGGACAGAGGATGAAGGAAAAGCAGACTCCCCACTTAGCAGGGAGCCTGACCAAGGGGCTCGGTCCCAGGACCCTGGGATCATGACCTGAGCCGAAGGAAGATGCTTAACCAACTGAGCCACCCAGGCACCCCCGAAGCTGATCATTTACATCCACATACACTAAGTGCCACCATGTTTAACTATGTCCATTGTTCTAACCTTCTAAGAGCATTTCGAGCCTTCACTGTATCTTGTCTTCCAGCTCAGTATCATTAGCAATTTGGGTGATAGAAAATAGCCCCACTGTTAAGAAATATTAGAAAAAACAAAGGCAGTAAAGTTATTACAGGTCCCCCCTCCACAGCACAAATCCAGTCCTGTGGTATTAAAAATTCCATTC
Source organism: Phoca vitulina (assembly GCF_004348235.1). Classification (NCBI taxonomy): domain Eukaryota; kingdom Metazoa; phylum Chordata; class Mammalia; order Carnivora; family Phocidae; genus Phoca; species Phoca vitulina. The sequence continues at coordinate 3,320,932 of NW_022589718.1, read as the reverse complement.
TTAGGTTTCAAGGAATCTGACCACAGTCTGTCATAGACATAAGTTAATCAGCCTCAGCCCTCTGTATGCTCTAAGTTTATGTAATTGTCCTTTTATTTATTTTTTTTAATTTCTCTTTCTGCCCCTCTAGTTCTTCCAAATTCTAGTTTTATGGAACAATATTTTAGGATAAGTGTGTGAGGAAGAAAAATTTCCATGCTGACTTCAAGTATATACACTAGCTTTCTTTTTCCCCAAAGGAATGTGTTTTGTTTTCTTTCTGCTATCGGACATGTTTCAATAAATAAATAGCTTGCTTTGTTTACATATATTCCCCAAAAACTCAGAAACCCAAAATTTGATAAGCATTTGGAACATAAGAAAAACTCCACTTGCTGATTCTTTGAGAGTGACAACGTCCTGGTTTGAATCAATTATCACTGGGAAGCAAGTTCTGCTTCTCTCAGACACAGTTAAACAGGATGAACCATGCTGGTAGCTTTTCATTATGTGTGTTATGTGTGTGTGTTTTATTTTACTTTTGATTTTTGAGTGTTTTCTTTTTCCCTTGATTTCAGATCATATGTACCGCAGTAATGCCAAAATCGCCACATTACCATTATCCATTGTGAGCTATGAGATATATTTCAAACATCTAGAATGCAACTTTTGAAAAGATTTCCCCAAATCTGTAGATTTTTTAAAAATTCAATGTAAAGAGTTGTCATGTATTTTCATCGTTAGTTTATACCTGTAAGAAAACCGACACAAATTGGGGAAGAATGAAGAAGGGGAGAAAGGCAGTGGAGGAAAACCATTGTGTTTTCTCTACGGGTCTCATTCCAATCTTGAAAAACTAGTTGAAAAAGAAAACCAAAATTACAGAGTGGCTTTATCACATTGAGACTCAAAGAAAAACAATTCCTGCTTCAAAATAAGTAACACAACGGTAGAAGACGATGGCGTTACAGACAGAGAGACCTGAGGCCCCCACCAAATGCTCAAGGCCTCTCTCCAGGGTCACACTGGCCCATTGGGTGTTTCAACTTGTTGTCTACTCCTGATGGGCCCTCATTTCTCCATCAAAGATCGTGCCGAAACCCACAGATACCGAGCTGGGCCACTCCAACCCCCCCACCACCCATTATCCCATAACACCAGCTTCAGAACAGGAAGAAGCCAAATCTGTGCCAACTTCTCAATAAATCCATCAGTTTCTGGTCATCCTGTGTCTTTTTCCAGTTACTTAGACCAACCATTTGTTTTGAACTCTCAACAAAGGTGGGAATTAAGTTCGCTGCTATGTCACTGGTGGGCTGGACCACACCCCATCTTTCTGACCTCTGTGGCCGATTCTCCCCTCTGCCACAGTCACACTCACAAGCACAGCCAGGGACATGCTGCCCAGGGTGGCTAGTCCTTTATTAGATCAGAGGCTGTGACCTCACTTCAGGAATTTAACAAAGGAACAGTCATCTAAAAGCAAAAATCTTCATTTGGGAGGAAACATGTTCTTCCTGCAACATTTTTTAAGTCCAAAGAAGGTGCCAGAATGTTTTTTCGATTTAAGGTCAAATGTAGTTCATGAAGCATCCTCCACTGACCAATGGGAACTTGAAGCTGGTGTATCGCATGCCAAGTGCTACAGGCCCCGACGCCACAGGCCCCTCCGTCTAAGGTCACACAAGGTTCTAGAGAACAGTCCACGAATACCACGAAAAGACCCATGGGCCGAAGTCGTCTCCGAGCTGTTCATCCATAACGAGTCCATAAGGAAGCAAATTGTCCCGGACTCCCAAACCGGCTTACTGCGCCCCCTCCCAGCCCTCACCTGGGGGTGGGGACTGACATCGGGGACTGCCTGATTCTGTTACCGTCCCACTGATTAAATCCAGGTGCTCTGTTTATTTCAGAGTGCAAGAAAACACACCAAGAGCTTCAAACTTATGCTACAGACAGGAAACTGCACTCCAGAGACACCTACGTCTGAAACTTGAAGACCACGCCGGGCGTCTTCTCAAACAGGGGCTGGTTTCTTCCCCGGCTGAGGCCCCTGTCTGTGCCTCTGGATAGACAGGGCACTTCTGTCTCCTCACCCTGGGCAGTTCAAGGCTCAGCTGGCTATAAATTACATATTTTAAATGTACTTACTCGTCCTTTCTCCTTACATTTAAAAGCAGATGGTTTAAACTTGATCCCAGCCATGCTACCTCAAAGGAGACAGTCCTTATAAACTGGCCATTAAAATCTCCCTAAAAAATGTATTCTAAATGCCCCGCAAGGATAAGAGTGGTATCTGGGCAGCCAGAGAGAGGAGCTAGGGAAGGAAGGGAGGATTTTGAGAACAATAACAGCCTCATTAAATCTAATTACTTTCTAGCGCTTACTGAGACCCAGGGCTGGAAAGGGAATTTGTGGATGGGATTTCTGAGTCCTTTGCATTAAAGTGACCCCCCTCTCACTCCTCTCTCACGCCCAGGCACCGCATGCCTGTCTCCCACATCAACAGTTCTGGGGAGATTTTTAAAAACCAATCAACCAACCAAAAAACTTTTCTTTCTTCCTTGACACATTGGAAGTCCCTGCCTCTTCTGTCTTTTCATGGGTGATATGGATCAGCAAGAAAATATCTCCTTGGAAAGTCTTAATGCCAGTGTACACCTCCTGGCTCAGACTGGGATCCCAGGAGCTGTGTGCTCTGGAAAGCTCCGATATCAGCAGCCCGAGTCCCACCGTGAAACAAGCAGGCTGTGCGCCACCAGACCAAGCACTACCCCACCAACGAATGCAAGCAATGGAGAAAAGACTAGGAGACTGGCTGAAATGTAACAGTGATGTGTCCACCTCAGAGCCTTTGACTGTGAGCCTTAACAGTCTAACAGTTTAAGCAAGGGGGGTTTGTTGGACTGAGGAGGAAAACATGCTGACCAACACGGAAGGGCAGGTGCAAGGGCAGATGTGGAGAATTTCCGGAGAGAAAGCTGTGAACAGTCCCATTCTGTTGCTGACATCAGAATGAGTCATCTCCAGCTGACTTCTATTCCTGATATCTTTACTAACCATCCCAATTCCTGGCAGAGTCCATATGAATCACATACTTACCCCTGTGGCTATGGGCAGGGTCCAGGGACTGACAGCCCAACCAGGACTCCGGTAGGGGGTGGGGGAGGGGTCCTAAGGAGGGAATGCTGCACAAGCAGAAGCAGCAGGTGCCCGTGACAAGTGATGCCTCTGGGATGTCATGATTTCCCTGCTTTTGATACTTCTCTGGGATATCTAATTGTTTAGACATTAAACTCCTACTGTTTTGCAATTAAGTGTATATATATGTGTATGGCTCAGAGACTGCTTTAGCCTAGAGGGGTTCCATCCAGCACCGAAACGCTGAAAGTCCTAGTAGTAGAAAAAGCCTTACAGGTGACAGGTGCTCTACCAGTTCTGTTCAGTTAAAGTAGAGTAAGGAAAAGCTACAGAAAGGGAAGATAAAAGCCAACTACCTCCCATGTAGAGCAGTGCTACCCACCTGCAAAGACCCAGGACACATGACAACAAACCCCTGCCCCCAAAACACACACACACACACACACACACACACACACACCAACTCTATTGCTCTTCCCAGTCTCTTCAGAGAAACAGCTAATAGACCCACTTTGGGGAAGAATTTTTCTGTCTTTAATTTGTGCCTACAAATTAAAATACAAATAAATAAGGCAGAAGTACAAATAAAATAAGATACAAATAAAGCAGAGGCTAAGTCTCTCCCTCAGTCCACATCACTGTCTGCCCCTTGGAACAAAATAGAGCCTCATATTTGAAGGGCTGGTGTTTTGAACGAGGCAGCTAGTGGAATGTGACGACGCCAACCTCTCTATTTGTGGACTCCCTCTAGCCCATTCAAGCTTATTTAGCAGAGGAGGCTTTCCCTCCACCTCTAGATGACCACTCAGCAAGGTAATGACCTGTCTCTGTTTGCCATTCACTTAGAAAGGGTCTCTTTGGAGAGAAACAGCTTGCACTAGTCCAAGAGAACAGGTTCACTTGCCCCTCTGGACAGCGTGCCGTGTGGAAAACCCGCACAAGACAGCCTGACATTTCCTTCCGGGGTGACTGAGGCCGGTGTTCTTTCCCTGAAGGGAGTAACCATTGCCAAAACCAAGTCAAAGCCTGGCTAGTCTTTAAAGAATTTGAACTTGATTTTTTCCCCCAGTCAAGGACTTGGTCAAGACAATGATTTTATAGAGAGAGCAGAAGACATGAAGAAGGACACCTGAAGGAACAAGGAAGAGAGAAAGAAGGGGTTTCATATAAAGGAAGGAAATCCTCCAGCTGCCACGGACGGCCACTCTCTGTTCCCATGCCACCATCCACCTGCCCCCACCCGGAGCCACTGAGGTCCCATCATCACCAACTCATAGGAACCCGAGCTCTGCAGAATTTATTCACGTTAAAAAAATGCTGCCCCTCGGGCGCTCTGACCTGGAGCCCCTTCGGCCCGACCCCCCCTCACCACCATCTATGAAGACCTCGTTTGGGCTTGAACGCTGCTCAGTAACCCCAGCCACCAAAAGAGACACAGGGAGCAGTAGCTTCCCCTGAGCACATCCCTCAAAGTCATCACTTTTAAGGAGACAGGATGGTCCCCAAGGCAAGGAACACATTTGAAAAAGCAAGACCGTTTCCTTGGTGTCAGTTGTGATCTCCCCTTTCATTCATAATTTTATTAATTTGGGTCCTTTCTCTTTTCTTTTGGATAAGTCTGGCCAGTGGTTTATCGATCTTACTAATTCTTTCAAAGAACCAGCTTCTAGTTTCGTTTATCTGATCTACTGTGCTTCTGGTTTCTAATTCATTGATCTCTGCTCTAATGGTAATTATTTCTCTTCTAATGCGTGGCTTAGGCATCGTTTGTTGCTTTTACTCCAGCTCTTTAAGGTGTAAAGTTAGTTGGTGAATTCGGGATTTTTCTATTTTTTTGAGTGAGGCTTGGATGGCTATGTATTTCCCCCTTAGGACCACCTTTGCAGTATCCCATAGGTTTTGGACCGATGTGTTTTCATTTTCATTGGTTTCCATGAATTTTTTAAGTTCTTCGTTGATTTCCTGGTTGACCCAAACATTCTTAAGCAGAGTGGTCTTTAGCTTCCAAGTGTTTGAATTTCTTCCAAATTTTTTCTTGTGATTGAGTTCCAGTTTTAAAGCATTATGGTCTGAGAAAATGCAGGGAATAATCTCAATCTTTTGGTATCGGTTGAGACCTGATTTGTGACCCAGTATGTGGTCTATTCTGGAGAAAGTTCCATGTGCGCTGGAGAAGAATGAGTATTCTGTTGTTTTAGGGTGGAATGTTCTGTATATATCTATGAGGTCCATCTTGTCAGTGTGTCATTCAAAGCTCTTGTTTCTTTGTTGATTTTCTGCTTAGATGATCTGTCTATTGCATCAGAAAGGGTGAATACCCAACTTTTGCATGAACATGAATGGGACTGGAAGAGATTATGTTAAGTGAAATAAGTCAAGCAGAGAAAGTCAATTATCATATGGTTTCACTTATTTGTGGAACATAAGGAATAGCATGGAGGACATTAGGAGAAGGAAGGGAAAAATGAAGGGGGGGAAATCGGAGGGAGAGATGAACCATGAGAGACTATGGACTCTGAAAAACAAACTGAGGGTTCTAGAGGGGAGGGGGGTGGGGGGATGGGTTAACCTGGTGATGGGTATTAAAGAGGGCATGTATTGAATGGAGCACTGGGTGTTATACGAAAACAATGAATCATGGAACACTACATCAAAAAATAATGATGTACTGTATGGTGACTAACATAACATAATAAAATTAAATTAAATTAAAAAAAAAAAAGAAAAGAAAAAGCAAGACCATGAGGCACAGGGAGGAGTTCCTCAAACATGGTTGTCTTTCTTAGGGTGCTGTTTCACCCCCCTCCAGTGGTGCAGATCCCAACTCCTCTCCCCCAGCAGCACTGCCGCTGGGTTCCCCTCCCCTCTGCAGACCACCGGGCTCACCTCTGTTCTTGCTCCCTCTCAGGCAACCACCACTGGGCTTCTGGGCCACAGCAGGCACACCCACATCCGGTTCCACCATCTTGATGTCCTTTTCTACGGGCTAGTTGTGTCTCCTCATCTGAAGTGTAGACTCACTGAGGTTAAGGGTCGTATCCTGGCCTTTGGTTATCCTCCACACACACCCCTCACCCCTCCAAGTCCGCCCAACTGAGCACATGGCGGGTCCCTTCAAAACTTCCCCCACGCTCTAGCCTGTGGGCCCCAGGCCACAGCTGGAAGCCTGGCTCAGCGCTGTGGTGCCGAGAGTTTCAACCGGCCAAGTCACAAACCTCCACCAGAGTTGGGGTGACGCTGATTGTCCAGTTTTGTCCCTCCACGTGTCCTCAGCTCATTCCCTGTCTTGGCCATCAGATGGCACCACGGTTCCACAGGTCACCCAGGACTGTGCGGGCTGAAAGGGGAGATTCACCACCCTGCCGCTGGCCCTCCTCCCATGGAGTGTGCCACCCCGCATGGACGGGAATTCCAGGCCCCAGATGCTCTCTGGAGGGAGTCTCAGGACTCTCAGAATGTTTGGGACAGCACTCCTATTTCAGGCCGTGTCCTTCTGTGGTCTGGGGCTGGAGCTGTACCCCACACACACATCTATCTACAAGGGGCACGTTAATTGCCTGGCCCAGGAGGACGTAGTCCCTCTGAGCATTGAGGACAATGGAGCAGGTACGCAGGGGCCCAGCAAAGCCCTCCAGGGGTTCTCGACTAGGGAGGCTCGGGGAAGCATGAGAAGCTTTATCACTGAAATACTGCCTTTAAAGAATGTTCCAGATTCTCCAAATCCACAGGCTCCCTTCAACTCCATCTGCCCGCCCCCCCAACTCCCCCTTTCCTGATTTGAGCAGGGGAGTCATCAGTATTCCCTGATGAAGGTCATGGTAGACAAAAGGAAGAAGGCACTCAGAGGACACTCTGCCCCAGAAGCCACATTCTCCCAAATCCTACATTTTCTTCCTGAAGTCACTTGGATTAATAAGCCTTTCTATCAAACTCTCAGCAAAAAAATGAGAAAAAAAGGATTTATCCAGTACATTTATTTTTACCAATTGATCTTTCTTCCCTGAAGGCCAACAGATTGGATGATGTTGAATAATCTTGATTTCAAATCACTGCAACCAGTGCTGTGACCACAACACCAGCCAGAGACTCCCCACCCCTACTGTTGCATCTGACCTGGGCTGGGGGCCTGTGTGTGCATCCGTTGTTACAACCTTTTGGGGTTGAAACAACCTGTGGAGCCTCTGATGGTAAAAAGGAGGAAGAACAAAGGAACACAACTTTAAATAATTGGCTAACAACTTAAAGGATACTAACATTTAGGCTTAAAAAGACCACACGATCAATGTAGTATATGTGAATTACATGACAGCAGTCTCATGAAACTAGGCAGAGCATGCAAGGGTTCATCTATAAACTGAGATTTATGTTGAATTCACACAGTCCCCAGGACAGATTCTAAATTTTAGAGTTCTCTTTTCTCCCTTTCTTTGTTTTATGCACATACGTGTGTGCGCGCGCACACATACACACACACACACCTGTTCCAGAATCAGATGTCAATGGGTTGCTTATGCCAGAAACTCTTCCCCGACCCACCAAAATTGAGTGTGACATGCTCCAGAGCATCTAAAACTTACTCTGAATTATAAATGTTTGTGGCCCCCACGGCAGTGTTAGCTTCTTGAGAAAAGCAGCTGGGTTCCATTCTTCTTTGGTGCTAACACTGGGCTCGACAAGATTTGTGAAACCAGTGAATCCCCATGCACGGGGCAGGGCACGTGCAGGTGCACACACAGGCGCACGTACACCTAGACTCTTACAAGTACACCCTTTAACCTAAGAACTAGACTCTAAGGGAGTCTTCAGGAGAGCCGTCAGGGTCAGACGCTCTCTCCCAACACCCAAGAGATGCTTTTCTAAAAGCCAGGTGGTCGAGAAAGGAGCTTATGTAGACACTAGCGGTCCAAACTGCCCAGCCTTCAAGCTGATACCTGCAGACTGCAGGCTGGAGGCTAGGGTCTGGACACAGACACGGCCGCGTGACATCAAGTCAGCAGCAAACAGCTCAAATAAGGCGTAGTGAAGCCTCTCTTCCCTCTAGTGCCAGCAACCTTTCACTTCTGACAGCCCGAGGCCGACACCCTTTTCTAGCTGCTTCCAGCCCCCAGATCGCCTGTAGGGAAATTGCCCAGCTTGTCAGGCGCCTCAGCCACACCCACTTCATCTCCCTACTTCTTGTCTGTTCAGCCCCAGCGAGTGAGCGGCTTTAGTCGCTCTCCCTCCAAGCCACGCCGGGGCCAAGGTGCAGAAACCCTCTCCCACCTTTCTTACTCTTTCTCTCCCCCACCCCCCAGCTCCCTCTTTCTCTCAATCTCTCTCTCTCCCAGTCTCCCTGAGCGAGTGAGTGAGTGAATCGTGATCATTCCTGGGCTGCACCCTCTCTAGCTCAGTCTGCGAGGCTCTTGCCCTTGGCCTCAGTGCCTGGGCTCCCTGGGCTCATCCTTCTGTTCTTGGGCTCAGGCACACCTACCTAACCCCCTCTTCTCCATCCCCTAATTTACGGCCACCCCTTCCAGATCTCCACCCCCGGTGGCTCCTCCTCAGCAAAGCCCCTCGCCACCACCCACCAACCCCAAGAGATGTCAGGCCCCCATCACACATTTCAGACCTACCTGTACCTTTTCTTCACAGCATTTGGCATGGTTGGCAATGTTACATTGATCTGAGAGATTATTTACTCAGCGACCGTCCCTTCTGCCCCATAACGGTCTTTTTCTTACCATTATGTTCCCTGTTCCTAGCACAGTGCCTGCACACAGCAGCTACTGAATACATTTTTGCATTTGATCTTTTTTTATGACTAAATGAACCAGTTTCCTCCGAACCCTTGAGTTTTGGGGTAAAGGGTACAATTTATAAAGAAAGAAGTCATGTCCCAGATTACCAAGAAGTTTTTTAAGTCTTTTGAACAGACTTCCCCAAATGTCCGTGTTTTCACAAGCCAAACCACAGAGGATTGGACCCATTATTTTTTAGTTAAATATGAACCATAATTTTTTAAAGTGGCTACTCAGAAGGATGGAGAGGTAAGGTCGGGGTGATAATGGTGGCACAGAAGGGATGGCTTAAGAAAGAGGTAAAGGTTACTAGTTAATTCTGAGTTTTGGTCTTTCCTCACTGTTAGCTACCTTCCCACTCCACCATCCTATTAGGAAAAGCCAAAAAAAAATCCATTGTCCAAAAAAACCTCGGCAATTAAGACTGTGACTATATCTGCTTTTACTTACTGACATAAGATTAGCAAGACAACCTCTGATCCCATTTCATAGCATCTTGGAACATCCATCTAGAGGAATCGTGCCAACCAAACTTCTCGTTTTACAGATACGGGAACGAAGGTCCACACACCTTTCAAGTTCACAGAATTCAGCCCTGTCTCCTAGAATCGTATACCACTCTCTTGGTTGCAACTTTGTGATTTTAACATTAGCTGAAACTTCCAACAATCCCTTTTGCTGTCCAGAACATGGGAAGTAGCACAAGGCTCAAGACGGCTGGTAAGAACAACATGCATGCATTAAGCACCCAGCGCGTCTTCATTTGGGTTTCCTCCAAACCTGCCTCTGAGACAAGTGCAAGCATTTGATTCCAGAAGGGACATCAGGAAGCAGGGAGGGCATGGGGAGATGAGACAGTGAAAGGAAAAAAGCCCGTAAGGTGTGGCAATTTCTCATCTCACTGGGGACACCCCAGGTTGGACCCACTGGGGGCCAGGCAGCTGAGTTCCTTACCCCCAGCTCCCACCCCTCCTCAAATGCGCTTGCTCAGGAGGCTGACGAGCCAGCAGCATGTCCGACCTCCTACCAGCCCACTAGCTGTGTTTCCTCAGACACAGCACCCCAAGCAGAAGCTGCGGGGGATCCCATCGCAGGCAGCCTTTAAGGTAGATCAAGGGGCATTCGCAGACTCTCCCTAGCGCTTGGGTAGGCCACGTGGAATACAAAGCCGGGTAAGGCATTCTGCCTGATCGCAGATCCTTCGGGCAAGGAAGGACCTTAGCAATCACCTCCCTGGAGGTCAGCAAAGATTTCCTGTAAAAGGCCAGATAGTAAATGTTTTGGTTTTGTGGGCGGTATGGTCTCTATCGGGACTACTCAGTTCTGCTGCTGGAGTTGGCAAGCAGCTGTAGACGACATGTAAAAAAAAATGGAGTGTGGCTGTGTTCCGATCAAACTTTATTTACAAAAACAGGGCAGGGGACTGGATTTGGCCCGAGGCCATAATTTGCTAACCCCCTAATCTAAACAAATCTTTTTATGTTAGCCTCCAGGAAACGGACACCCACAAAACTGACATCTGCTCAGGGTCACACTTAGGGACTTGCTTCTGAGCCTGATCAGGTTTACCGGGAGTAGGCTTTCCATCTGAAAGGACCCAGGACTCTTCCTGGCCCCAAATTGCTTGTGTCTCAGACAACAGAGCCGATCAGAACTGAGATCCTGCTAACTAAACTCTCAGAGAGCAAGAAACTGCACGGGACACCACCTCTGCCCTGGAGGGTGTCATTACTGGGGAAGGAGTTGCGCTAAACGCACCAAACAGGACCTTGACAATATGGGGCGGTGCAGAGAAGCCAATCTCGTTCAGTAAGAAGGATTGAGGTCTCCCATAAAATGCAGCGCACAGGGTTTCATACACGCACGGTGTTGGATATGTTGCTGCTTTTGCCTCCAAATCCAATTTCTATCCTTCTCCACCCTGCTCTAAGGCCCTGGAGAATGAACTATGTGAACTACAACAGCAAGCTCATAACTTCTGACCTCCTTTTGGGTTCAGCAGTGGGAGACACGGAGGAAAAAAGTAAGATCAGGAAATTTACTCTCCCATCCCCCTCCCCGAGGGGTCACCGCAAACTGGCTGCCTCCTTCTACCAAGGTCCCCTTGTTCCTTTAAGTTCAGGGGCAGTTAAGACTCCCCCTGATGCCAGCCCTGGCATTCTACACTATTTTTCATGCCTTCTCTACACTCTTCCCACACCTTTGTAAGAGACCCTGTATTAAATATCCCTCAACTTACCCTATTTCAATGTGCCACCTGTTTACCACTGGGCTCCTGACTGCCAAGATACAACATGCATCAAAGGAATGTCAAAGGCTGTGTGTGCCTTGGAACTCTGGAGGGAAAGGAGAATCCTCTCCCAGTTGGTTGAATTCAGAATGCTGAATCGGGCCTTGAAGATGGGGTGTAGAGAGGCTGAAAGACATGCATGGGGTGGGGGGCATGTGTGGAGACAGAAGGTGGATGGTGTGTGGCAGTGGTCAGCTTTAGTTCCTTCCGCCCAGCCTCAGCAGGAGGACGAAGGCCAGGAAATGCAGTCCAGATCCTGTGAATCCCCTATTCTAAATGGGGAAAGAGTCTGGCCCCAACCTGCCATCTCTTACCACAGAGCCAAGGGAGGAAAATAACCAGGATGACCTCCGAGAGTGGGAGAGAGCAAGCATGCTCCCAAAGGGATCCCAGTGTTCACCGCAGACTTCCAGTCAATCCCAACAGCTGCAGAGCAGTCAGGGAAAGATTGCAATTCTTCCCAGCAAGCTGTGGGGTCAGGTTTAGGGGCTGGTGGCACTGACAAGTCCTCACCTGCCACTGACAAGGGCCAGACCCAAGGTCCTAGGCAAAGAGCTGGAGGCTGAAGAAACCTACAAGACACAGTGGTTGCCAGGCCTCAGAATGAAGGTCCTTCTCTTTTGGTGGATTATCTGGGGAAGAAAGCTAACATTTTGGTCACAAGAGAGCAAGGCATCAAAATCATGCCCCTCATCCCTTCCCTCAGTACAAACACAGAAACACTGAAAAGGACAGGACACATAGACACTCTCAAGAGCCAGGATACGTTGTTCCCAGATGGATTACGTGGCCCATTTAGCAGCCTTCCCTGTGGATTATTGAGGCACCATTAGAGTCAAAGCTCTATAAATTGGATGCAACATTCATGGCAGGTTTCCTGCAGTTTATCAAGCTGGTAACTCCCTAAAACCAAAAAACAGAGCAAGAATGTGTCAAAGAGCTAAGGAGGGAGGAGATGGGAACTTTCTGAAGTCAACACTGGATTGAGGACACAAGACTTAGCATGCTGCTCACTCAGCCCAGGGGTATTTTGGGGAGGATCTGGTTCTTCTACTTGACCTCGGCCTTCACGGCAGGAGATGTTGCCCCTGGTTATTTTTTACGGATTCATTATGCTCAAATTTATTTTCTTCTGTGGGGCTTTGTATTTTTAATCCATGCTGACTCTTGAGCTCTCTAAATTTACTACCTTCGAAAGAGCAGTGCTTCCTTTTGCTTATCCTAATTTGTAATTCTTCCAGGAGTGTGCCTAAATCGGGTATTCTGGAAAGTCTCTCTTCTGTCTTAATCCCACTCATCAGCTTATTAGACTTGGGTCATTTTGCTTTAGAGTCTCATTCATCCAGCTGACATCTGTTTATTGAGCACCTACTATGTGCCCGGAAGTAGATTCTCTGACTCTTTGCCACTCATTCCTTGGATCGTTTTGACCATTCCCCCTCTTGGTTCCCTTGACTTAACCATCGAAGTCGCTTCGTTGGCCTGCAGAGGTGGAATGGGAGTATCACCATTCCTTCTTCACAAAGGGACCATGGCACAGAAGTATCCTACTCTCAGGGAACCGCTGGGAGGTAAACACTGCAGTTCATAGATGTGGGCTCCAATCCTGGCTCTACTATCTCCCAGCCCGGCAATCGTGGGCATGCTGAGAAACAGCTCTGAACCTTAGTCTCCTTATCTGTAGAATGAGGAGAATATCACTTTGCTCAATACTTTGTTGAGGAGTTAAAAGAAAAAACTCCCATGGGTGACATTGGAGCAGTTCTCCATATGCGCCCAGACACTTGTTTGCAGCAACATGGCCTTTCCAGTAGAAGAAGACATAAAGCTGCATAGTAGGCAGGATGAGGTTAGCAAGGCAAGAGCTAGGTAGGGATTCTTTGACCTTCTAACACAATGCAGGTCTTGAGAACACAAAATTAGCCATTGCCAAGTGCGGCTTGCCCCTCCAAGCTGGAATGTCAGTATCCTCTCTTCCTGGCCAGTCTTCCTTCACAAAAACTTCATGCAGATGTGCAGAGAACAAACCTATTTCCAGAGCCATCGAAAATATTAGACCCTTGCACTGGAATATTAGATTAACACCACACTGAGCTGTTGTTATCTTATGAAATTGTGAGATGTGTCCGTTTTTTCAGTGTTTAATCTCCCTCTAGCCTAAGAATTTCCTTCTAGATGTGGATATAAATGTGGAGGCTGAGGGATATATGTGGTGCCCAACTAAGAAGAAAACTCCTGCTAAGCTAAAGATTAGGCTCAAAACCCTTGAGAAGGATCCCTGGTCGGGGGTGGGGGGGGCAGTACAGAGGAGCCTGGCTGTTTAAAATCACATTCTAGATCTGAGAGGGTGCTGGGCAGGGGCCCCACAGGGACAGACCCACAAGGTGAACAGAACGCTCCATGATGCTGGGGGAGGGCATTTGGTCCCTCCTGTGCCCCCACTGGTGGAATCTGCAGTGACCAACTTGGACCCCATACCTCCTCTCCGCAGGCTTACTGGCAGATGGCCTGCGCTGTGTGCTACCCTTGGAGCTCTCCTCCTTTTTTAAAGGAATCAAAGATTTGAAGCCTTCCAGAATCCCTACATGGCAGGTAATGGTAACGTGGTCAAGGCATCTACTGTGATCCAGGTCTGGGATCCTTGCTGCTTGTTGGAAGTTTTGCACATCCTAACTAAAGCCTTAAACCCTCCTTCCCACAGAACTTGAACTAGAGACTGGCACTTGCCAAAGGCTTTCCTGCTCAAAAATAATATTTGTAGAAGGACAGAGCTGTGGTTCTGAGAAGCTCTGAGCAGGTCTGGAAGCTTCTCTCACAGGCAGGTTCTGTGTAACCAGCCCCTCCCCATTCTCAGCCCCATCCATCTCCCATGTCCCTGCACGTCTGGGGGACACACCAGCCCCCTCAGACACTGCAACAGAAACCAGGAAAAAGTGGACAGAGTCTTTTGGTGGTGCTATGAATATCCTCTCTTAGAAAGGACAAGAGCAGGCACTGAAGCTGTCTTATCCTGAATTTAGTGCTGTTTTCACTTGCTCTTTTTTTTTTTTTAAGATTTTATTTATTTATTTGACAGAGAAAGAGACACCGAGAGAGGGAACACAAGCAGGGGGAATGTGAGAGGGAGAAGCAGGCTCCCCACTGAGCCAGGAGCCCGATGCAGGGCTCGATCCCAGGACCCTGGGATCATGACCTGAGCCAAAGGCAGATGCTTAATGACTAAGCCAACTAGGCGCCCCTTCACTTGCTCTTGGAAGTGACTTGCATGTCCCTCTGCACTCCTGGAGATTTTCTGAAGTTTTCCAAAGATTCAACTCCTTTTTCTTTATCTCATGATGTTTTCAGAGTCCCCAAACCCCCCATGAGCCCCTGCTTTCAGCCAACACGCTGCATCTGCTCTTCTGGGCACATTCGGCCCTTTCCCAGATCTGCTGGCCAGTGCCGTGGCCCTTTGGAGGGATCCTCACAGCCATTCTCCCTCTGGATTCAGGACCACCGCAGCATCAGGACCATTCTGACAGGGGCGTGCATCCACTGCTCAGCATCAGGTAAGAAATACCAGAGGTTGAGGAGGTATGTATCAATCAGGAAGGTTCAGTGAACACAAATTCCTGGCTCAGTACAGCATGAGGTTCTGGGAAAGAACAGAAAACATGATCCCCAATTCCTGCTCTCAAGAAGCTCAGAGTCTGATTGTGCTGATTCTCCTTCACTCTGCAGACACGGTGAGGTGTTTCAGGTAGAAGAGCTCTGTGTAGGGTGCCTGGGTGGCTCAGTTGGTTAAGCGTCTGCCTTCAGCTCAGGTCATGATCCTGGAGTCCTGGGATCGAGTCCCGCATTGGGCTCCCCGCTCGGCGGAGAGTCTGCTTCCCCCTCTGACCCTCCCCCGTCTCATGCTCTCTCTGTCTCATTCTTTCTCTCTCAAATAAATAAAATATTTTAAAAAAAGAAGAAGAAGAAGAGCTCTGTGTAGACGAGATGATTTAGGGATCCAGACATCCCTGCCCTTCTATCAAGTAAGGACAGAGGATCCCACGGGGGGACATTAGGTAGGCTGTGAGGCAAAGTCAGTATGTCTGACCCAAAGACCAGCACTCTTCCCGCCCAGTCGGGCCGGGACACCAGCCCAGGATGGGAGGTCTGCACCTGAGCTCACACTTGCAGGGACTTGTAAGTTGAGCTGTGCTATGATGAAAGGAGTTGTTCCTGGCAGAGCTTCTGGAATCAGTGCATGAGATGGATTGTAAGAAGGAAGAGTAGAGATTGAGTCTCCAACTAAGGAGCTGTTAAAAGAATCAATATGATTAGGTGACTTAGTGGCTATAAATCCTCTCCCAAGACTGTAATATTGTGATTTATAACAATAAATATGTATTTGGTCTTCCTCCTGCTATGGGCACAGAGCTCCTAACACCCTTGGAATTTCCTAAGTGCTGAAGGCCATAAAGGTATCTTTTGTTATGTTAATGCTATGACTTTTGGAATGTCCCTAGGTCCCCTTAGGTTAGGGCTGGTTGCCAGGGGAACCAACCACGTCACTGAAGGGTGACCTCTTTCAGTCCCACCCCTTGACCCCCCGGGAGGGGAGAGGGGCTGGAAGTTGAATCTATCACCCATGGTCAATGATTTAATCAATCGTGCCCATGTATAGAAGTCTCCATAAAAACCCAAAGGTCTGGGTTTGGAGAGCCTTATGAGTTTGTGAACTTGTGAAGATTTGGGGAACAGGGCACACCCAGAGAAGGCATGGAAGCTCCATGATCTTTCCCCATTCTTCTCCCTACCTACGTACCTCTTCCATATGGCTGTTCCCAAGTTATACCCTCTTATAATAAACCAGTAGCCTAGTAGCTAAAATGTTTCTCTGAGTCCTGTGAGCCCCTGGAGCAAATTAATCAAACCCAAGGAGGTCATCAGAACCTCTGCTCTATAGCCAGTTGGTCAGAGCACAGGTAACAACTTGGACTAGCGACTGGCATCTGAAATGGGGTTGGAGGGGTAGTTTTGTGGGACTGAACCCTTCAGCTGTGGGACACTGTCTCCAGGTAGATGGTATCAGCATTGAGTTGAATTGTAGGGCACCCTGCTGGCATCAGAGAATTGCTTGGTGGTGTGGAGAAACTCCCCTTTTCCACACTCTGGGATTGCTGCCAAAACTTCTTAAGGGCAAAGCTAAAAACCACCCTTTTGTGGGAGGATGGAATTGACTTTTCCAAGTGAGCCTGTTGAGCACCTACTCTCACAGCCCCTAAAGTGAAACTGGCTTTAAAGCAGCTCCTTTTAATGCTCTCTGCCTGCAGACCCAGGTTTGCTGTCTTTCTTTTCACATTTACTTCTCACCCTCAGCCTGCATTCTGACTACGAATCCTGAGAGGGGTTCACGTTCAGCCCACAGTGTCCACCACGCCATGCTCCACTCCCTTGACAGCAGAGTCGTGGGCTACTCTATCAGTAGCACCTGATTCCCCTTGACGGCTCCTGCCTTCCTGTCCACACCCCGAGCCGAGCACACTGCTTCACTCCTAGGAAGCGTTCATTAACTCGCTCATCACTCAACCAGTGTTTGTTGACTGCCCGCTCTGTGCCAGGCACTGTTTGGGGCCCTGACATACATTGATAGCACCAAATTTGGGGCCCTGACATACATTGATAGCACCAAATGACCTCTTCTAGAGTTTACAATCTGCATAAGAGTGACAGGCAATACATCTTCAAGCGAATAAAAATGAAACTACCAGGTAATTCATCACAGGACACTGTGAGGAGAGAACTTTGGCAAGAGGTGGGGAGCACTAATGTAGGCCTTTTAAACTGGGGGCTGAGGCCTGAATGATGGGTAGGTATAAGCCTCATGAGAAGCTAGAAGAGAAAAGTGCCAGGCAGAGGGGACAGCTCATGCGAAAGCTTGAAAGCAATAGCAACTTCCTGTGTTTGAGGAGCCACGTGGAGGCAGACGTGGCTGTAACTCCACAGCACAGGCAGGCCTAATACTCAGCCAGTAGGCACTAGTGGTGATACACTTGGTTTTGGGCTAACATCTGTTCTGATTGGCCCACTGTCCATTCTAGTTGGACAGATGTACCAGAACCAGAGAGTGAAAATTTTCAGTATCATCCTGTGATGCGACCTGAGGTCAGAGACATGAGCAGAGGCTGGATCATGTAAGGCCTTGTGGGCCATAGGGAGGAGTTTGGATTTTATTCTAGATTTAGTGGGGACTTCTAAGCAGATGAGTGAAGTAGACTATTCATATTTTTTTAAATGGCATGGGCCACTATTTGAGAATTGATTGGGGGGCAGTGTCTCTAGTAGCTCAGATAGATGAAGATATTTTGAGTCATGGCAGTGGATATGGGGAAATTGGGGCATTTGGGGTGTGTCTTAGAGATAGACTTGGTAGTTCCCAATGATGGGTGCGAGTTGAGGGACAAAAGAACGAGAAATCAAGGACCCCTATATTTTTGGCCTCAGCAACTACATGAACAGTAATTTCATTTGCTGAAATTGGGCAGAATATGGCAAGGGTAGGTCAATGAATGTTTTAAATAAATAAAAATTATCATTGATTGGCCTCACAAGAAACTCTGTGGTTTGTGGAGAACAGCAAGCAGCCCATACTGTTATACTTTAAGCAGGTTAAAGTTGTATAATCCTAAACAGCAGGATTTCATCAGTCCCTTGGCTCCCGTGCCCACCCCACTGCAGATTTTCACCAGCAGGGTCTAACCTCAAGGATTTTCCATGGTGCACAGAAGACTTGTCCCGATTTTTACTAATGGAGACAGTGTGTCCTAATGGTGGTAGTCAGGAGTGGGAACTGTTCTTTGTCCCCAGCCTGTAGCAATTACAAAGGGCAGGGCCACCAGGGACCTAGGGTCTGCAGCTGGTTAGAAAAGAACATCTCAGATGAGGTCTCAAAGTTTGGCTCTTTTTTACCTTCACTGGTTTTTCCCAAAAAGACCAGATGTATTTAGTTCAAGGTCAACCTGTCCTTTCACCCTTTCAGCTCATCAAACTTCTATTTATCCCATCCCTTTTATCTCTGCTACAATAATAAGATCTTACTTTGAGCTGGTGCATTCTGATTTGCAAAGTTCCTTCTCACGCATCATCTCATTTGATCTTCTCAAGAATCCTAGAGTAGAGGTATCATTTCCATTTTACAGATAAAAACCTGAAGGTCATGGGCTATCACTTGCCAAAGCCATGAAAATAGAACCCATAACTTTCCCTCAGCTATGCCCTTCCTCCAGTTTACTCCACACCAGTTGGAGGTAATTGGATCCACCACCAAATGATCTGTGCCAGAAGCTTGGGAGGTGCTTTTGACATTGCCTCTCCCCCAATCTCTATTTCACCAATTACCAAATCCTGTCAACCTTATCTCCTAAATATTCCTCTGCATCTCCACCACTAGGACTATTATCTAAGTCACTTTATCTCTCCCTGGGGCTGATAAAAGAGCTCTCCCAACACCACTCTTGTCCTTCACACTATATTGAGAATTGTTGCATAAAAATAAATCTGATCATGTCCCTCCCTAATTTAAAACTCCTTACAGGGTCCCAAATATTACTAGTTAAAAAAAAAAAAAGCAGAAGATGCTTGACATGGCTCCCACGAACTTCATGATTGAGCACTGCCAACCACTCATCTTCATCTTCATGCCTAACTCTCCGTTCCCATCCCTGCCTCCAAGCTCCAGCCACATTGGCCTTCCTTCAGTTCTTCAAATGTGCTAACCATTTCCAGCCTTTCTGTCCAACATCACTGTTTACTGAATTTCTACTCAAGCTTTGGGTCTCAGCTTAAATGTTCCTTCTCCAGAAAAAACCTTCCTTGGTCCTCCAAATGAGGTCAAGTTGTTTTCTTAGATATTTTTCATTTTTCCTCATATTTCTCCTTCATGATACCTGTCACAATTAGAATTCATTTATTATTTATGTAATTGTAAAAGTTACCTATTGCCACAAAAAATAGTGTGTAACAAATGCTCCAAAAGTCAGTGACTTCAAACAATAATCATATTCTCATGGATTTGCAAATCAGCTAGGTGTGGCAGATAGTGTGTGTGTGCAGGTGCATGCATAGGTGTGTGTGGTGGGACAAACAGTAATACTAAGGAGCTCAATTCACATATGTTTGAAAACCCAGAGTTCTAGTTCTCTGAGTCTCTTGACTTAAAATCCTAATTTATGTTAGACATTTTGCATAAACTTTGGATGTCACACTTAAAAATTATTTACTTTCCCACTCCCAGCCCATACACCACATACATTATTCTTGGTGTTTCTGAGAGGGTGTTTTTGAATGACATTAGCATTTAAATTGGTAGACAGAATAAAACAGATTGCCTTCTCTGATGGTTCAGTCCAGTCCACTAAAAGCCCTCACCCAGTCCACTGAAAGTCTGATAGACCAAAGTTACTGATCCTCCCTTGAATTAAGAGAGAATTCCTTCTGCCTAACAGCCTTCAAAGTGGGAAAATCATCTTTTTTCCTGCTTTCAGACTAGAACTGAAACATCAACTCTTCCTGGGTTTTGAGCCTGCTGGCCTTTAGACTGGAACTATACCATCAGCTCTCCCAGTTGTCAAGCCTTTGGACTCAGACAAGAACCACACTGTTGGCTCTACTGGGTCTCCAGCTTACAGACTCACCCTGCAGATCTTAGGACAATTTTTTTAAAATAAGTCTTTATATACAAATGGTCAACAGACACATGAAAAAATGTTCCACATCACTCGGCATCAGGAAAATACAAATCAAAACCACAATGACATACCACCTCACACCAGTCAGAATGGCTAAAATTAACAAGTCAGAAAATGACAGATGTTGGTGAGGATGCAGAGAAAGGGGAACCCTCTTACACTGTTGGTGGGAATGCAAGTTGGTGCAGCCACTCTGGAAAACAGTATGGAGGCTCCTCAAAAAAGTTAAAAATAGAGCTACCGTATGGCCCAGCAATTGCACTACTAGGTATTTACCCCAAAGATACAAATGTAGGGATCCGAAGGGGCACCTGCACCCCAGCGTGTATAGCACCAATGTCCACAATAACCAAACTACGGAAAAAGCCCAGATGTCCATCAACAGATGAATGGATAAAGAAGATGTAGTGTATACACACACACACACACACACACACACACACAATGGAATATTACTCAGCCATCAAAAAATGAAATCTTGCCATTTGCAATAATGTGGATGGAACTAGAACTATCATGCTAAGCAAAATAAGTCAGTCAGAGAAAGACAATTATCATATGGTTTCACTCAGATGTGGAATTTAAGAAACAAAACAGAGGAGCATAGAGGAAGGGAAGGAAAAATAAAACAAGATGAAATCAGAAGGGGATACAAACCATAAGGGACTCCTAATCATAGGAAACAAACTGAGGGTTGCTGGAGGGAGGTGGGGGGATGGGGTAACTGGGTAATGGACATTAAGGAGGGAATGTGATGTAATGAGTACTGGGTGTTATATAAGACTGATGAATCATTGACTTCTACCTCTGAAACTAATAATACACTATATGTTAATTAATTAAATTTAAATAAAATTTTAAAAAATAAAAAAATAAAATAAAATCTTTATATATGTAGGTGTATATATATGTATATATATACACACATATCCTATTGGTTCTGTTTCTTTGGAGAGTCCTGACTAATACAATGACCATCTAAGTTTGTGGTGATTCAGAGTTTAGAATGTGTGAAATGTGTGGGATGGATGATGGTGTTTGTTAGTCACATCCTTGGTGAGGGGCAGGGACCCAATACAGGTGGGCTAGTCATCACTATGTTACTATCAGGACTCATGAAATCAGGGTGCCTGACACAGGATTGGGCTAAGCGAGTGAGTGAAGTGAGTGAAGTTTAACTGGGGGCCTACCCTGGTGGATCTCCCCTCACCAATTTTTCTCTGCATGTGTATAACCTGAAACACTTAAGAAGAAAGAGTTCTGGAAGACAGGAAAGCCTTGAAGAGCTAGAGAAATCATCATTTGAAGTAGATTCTGGTACTGTGGCATGTTCGTGGACAAAGGACATGCTTTGGGAAGCGGGGTCGTCCTCCATGCTTTGGTTGGCCATTATGGATACGGATGACTTTGAGCCACACAGTGGTTTCCTCAACTTACTGTTCGTTTGAATGACTTGGCCCTATATAAAAATATACCAATGGATTGAAAAAGAAGAAAGAACTTTCCTGAAGCTGTAGCTATCAGGAAGGGGTGTTTTCTGTACCCTGACATGAAATTGATCTGGGACCCCTACAAAACTCCCAACAATTTGGAGTCTTAAATTGGTCTGAAGGGAAATTCTGTATTCCCTACCTTTGGCTTACTTTCCCTTCTTCTAGCCAATATTTGTTCTACCATTTCCAGGATGAAGATTATTCTCTTTAGTGGAAAAGATATGGTAACTAAGAGATGACTAGCTCTGTGTTCTCAGAAGGTAAGAGTAGAAAAAGGAACATTATACTAACAAAAGAAGAGCTGGGTTATGGTCCCACTTTACCACTAACTTTTCACCTCTTTGAGCTTCTTAAGGCACTTAAACTCTCTGGGTCCCTTTCCCTGTTCTGCAAAATAAGACTGTTAGATTGTGTGTTAATCAAGGTTTATTAGGCAAAGCTGTTATAACAAATATCCCAGAAACAATGTCTTAAATAAGTTAGAACTTTGTGCCTCTTTCTCATAAGATCTAAATTTTACTAGCTCAGGGGTGGTAGGTCAGCTCTACTTAAAAAAGTCATGCAGGAAGGCAGGCTAGTGGGTCACCTCTGTTGTGTTCACATGTGACTTCCACCTCTGGATTCAAGGCGGCAGAAAGGGGGAGAAAGAAAGTCTTGGGCATTCCTCTTTAAGGAGATTAAAGGAGATTACCCAGAATTGCATACGTCATTCTTCTCACTTCCCACTGGCCCTTGAACACAGCCACATGGCCACCTAGCTGCAAAGAAGATTGGGGAATTCAGTTTGTAATTGGGTGGTCATGTACTGCACTTAATCTCCAAGTGGCAAAGGGGAGGGAAAGGGGCTCTATTAGTAAATAAGAAAAGGAAAGAATAAATACAGGGAGAGAGTCTACCAGAGACAAGATGGTCTTGAAAGTCTTTCTGGCTCTTCAAACAAGAAGAGGTCAGGCCCTTCAGCTGTTACACAAGCCATACACAACCTTTCCTAAGCATTTGTTTCATCCATTTGTCATTTCTTTACTCCAAATAGTCCATTTTGTTGTTTGGTGCATTTCACAATCCACAATGCACTGTGATCTGGAATCCCTGTGATGTATTTTCTATGTATGTGCCTTTCCTTCCATCTTTTATATGATCACTCTTAAAATCTGAGCTCGTTTGCAAGCTTTATGGGCAGTTACATTGTTTCTTTGATACCTTCTCTTTTCCTCTTCATTGCCATTATTCCTGGTTATTGGCTGGATTTTCACATGTCATGGAATCTCTTGGGTTATTTGCAGATTTTAGTCCCTTGGGAATCTCCTTCCTTAATAACTGAGGCTTTTATCTGGCAATGCTCAACCTCGTCTTCCTTTCATTTCTCCCAAGGTTCCTACCCTGTAGTATTCAGCCCTAGTGGAGAGAATTAAGGCCAGAGCTACAGTTCCCCACATCCTTTGTTCCGTCTTGCAAAAACTGGAAGAGATTAAGGCAAAATTCACACAGGTTTGATTTTCAGCAGTCTTTCCCATTACTTCTTCTTTAGTGTAGAGGGGAATTTCCACATTTTAATGCTTCATCTGAACACCTCCATGAAAAGATCTGCATTTCCCAGGTTTTTTGCTGGGGTTTCTCTGTGCTCATCTATGAACTCTGGGCACAGTTGAGCATTGTCCAGCCTCATTCAGGAAGTGCAGCTAGCCCAGTGCTCATAATGCCGTTGACAGCACTTCTGCAGCCTGCCTTCCTTGCCTCTGAAGCCACTCCCCTCTTCTTTCTTCTGGGGTCCTGGTTGCTCATGATGACCCTCATTGTTCAGAGAAGCACAAGAACCCTGCCTGGATAGAAGAGAGAAATAACAAAGTGTGCAGTGCTAAAGGAAAGGGGGAAAACTGCAAGTCAAGGAGAAAACTAAAGAAGAGCAGAGGCTTGGCTGGAGCTAACGTTCTGGGGGCCATGGCTAATGAACTCCCTGAGCCCATGAGCAATGGCAGCAGAGGAAGAGGGCCAGCCAGCTGGCTAAGTGGCCCTAGACAGCAAGAGGACTCTGGACTGATTGATCCTTAAGAGTGCCCTTTGGGGTACAGAAAAGAGAGAGGAGCCTCTATCAGCCAGGCCTAATGAGAGAGCCACAGCCTCTGCTCAACAGATGGAGGGGAAAGAATGAAGAACTCTGGACATCAATTTCCAGGGTGTGGGTGAAGAAAACAGCCAGTCCTAGGGGAGCAGAGCTGGCCAGGAACCACATGCAAGTCCATGTGGGCAGCTCAGAAATGCTGCCTTTTGGTGGAGAGGAGACTGGAAAGACCCAGTAACGCTGTGAAGCTCTGCAGAGGTAAATGCACCAAATCTGTGCTCTGCAGAGTTGGCTCCAGTCCCTTCATGTTTTCCAGGTAATTGAGTAAGGGAGAGATTGGTGCCAAGACAGTAGAGAATGTCCAAAGGGGGTCTTCCATTTCTCTGTCTCAGAGGCTCAAAATAAATAGTAATGATGTTCGAAGTGAGCCTGAAGTTACTCAGGTTTGAGGTTTGTTTAGGCCAAGGACAAATATTTGAAAAAGCTTACATCAGGACATAGAACTGGAAATACTTCCCTCTATTTCAGATTTAAAGCCACCCTCAGGATTAGTTCCCGGTTTAGCAGCAGAAGGAGGTGGTCAAGGGTACTAATTCTTTGGATCTGACGCAGACTTCACTCTGTGGAAAGAATAATCACTTCTCTTACGACGCCTCCTGTTTAAAATGGTACCAAAATCTGATGAGAATAGAGGCCACACTATAGCCTCCCAAAAAGCAGAGGCAGAGATCCCTGTCCCCCAGTCGAGGTGTGAGGTTAGACAGGAGCCTTGGAAAACTGCCCAGACAGACGGAGCATGATGAAAAAGACTTGGAGATAACACGGGACATTTATAGACATTCTTTCCAGAGGGGCTGCCTTCCCAGGCTCTGCCCCCTCTGACTTTCAGACTGAGGTAGGTCCCATTCTCCACTCTAATCGAGCACTACAACTTTCTCATTACTCTAGCTCTGCTCATAACTCTGGAGGGGCCCATGACATGGTCTCTGTGTCTTGGGTGATCTGAAGTACCACCAAGTTTCCCAGAAGTTGAACGGACCTAAAGGAATACAAGCAAATCCCTCTGTGAGCTCTGTTATATCCACATAAACATTTTACAGGCGAAATCAGAGTAAATTTTTTAAAAAAACATGGCTGCTTTGAAAAAGAAGTACTTTCCAAAAGGACGGTCCTACCATGTTATGTTGGGGGAAGTGCTAATGAAGGTTAGAGGATGTCCTACATACATGAGTTTTGGGAGTAATGGCTGGGAGGGCTTAGGGGCTGATTAGAGGGAAAGCAAGTTTCTCTTGGGATTTGTAAACAATGTGAATTTACTCCACAAATCTTGGGCACAAAAACCACTCATTTCTTTATTTCTCTAAATGAACTTAAATCTGACTCAGCCTCCTTTTGGGTCATTAAAAAACAAAAAAACAAAAACCGGGATCTACATGATCCAGGAAATGGGAAGGGCCTCCTGCCTTCAGTATACCTGGTAGTCATCATGTTGATGCTCAGAGTCCAAACCTGTGTGGTCTATTCTAAGAGTGGGGCTCTGCTGCTCCAGGCCCCCTGCCTCCAAATCAAGGAGCAAGCCCCAGGAACCCTTCACAGCTCTGAAGGACGTGCACTTCCTGTTCACCCCCGACATGTCCACACTCATTCTGTCCAAGGACCTGCCACCTCCTGCCACTGCGAGCAGGTGAGCACGGGTCCCCACCCCCAAGGAACCCAACGCCCCTCCATTCTTCCACTCTGGGCATTCTACCTTGGTTTAGGCCACCCCTCCCTTCAATCTGAGAAGTCCCACTCCGGCACAAGCCAGCTCTCTCCCCCGGGGCAAGGGAGTCCAGCTCTCCAGAGCACAGAGTCCTGGCTGTCCTCAATCAAAGGAGGTGGGAAATACCACTCATTCTTTCAGAAGGCCCCTCCAGACTGGGGAACAACAGGGACTGAATTCCTCAGTCAGGCGGTATTGCTGTGCACTGTATAGGGGACCTGCCTACTCCTCCCCCCCAGAAGTGATTTCCTGGACTCCGTTTGCTTGTCATTTGGGGAGGGGAGGAAGCCTGGGGTCTCGGCTCTGTTTTCCTTATGTTCATTCCACAAAGGCACTGACCAAGGAAGCTGGGGAGGCTGAATGCAGTCAGGGCTCCTCTCCTAAACCCTGTGACCTGCTGTGGGAGGTCTTTGCTGGAAGGAGGTGCCTTTTGCTAATTCACACAAAGGCGCTGTATGGACAGCCAGGGAGCAGCCGTGGGCCCATAAGTCTGTATGTTCTTCCAGGTGTCAGGGGTTGACTGCCCTGGACAACGTGGGAGTGCTGCCCAAGGCTCTGTGAGATTTACACTTAGCACAGAGGTTTCATAAGGAATGGAGAAATGGGAAGAGACCTCCCCTCCCCAGTAGTCTGACAGGAGGGAAGAGAGCCAGCATGCTTGAAGGATGCGGCCCACCCCTGCCATCTCAGTGGTGAGTCATTCCAGGCCAAAACAGGACACTTCTCCCTTGGACAGTCTCTTCCTAGAAACCACTTCTCCAGGGGGGCCAGGGCGCTCAGGGTGCTGGAAAAACCCTGAAATAGGAACCGAGAAACCTGGGTTTATTTAAATGACCTATTTCTCTTCTCTGGTCCTCGGTTTCCCCATCTCTAGAATACCAAGTCCCACACAGAGTTGTTAAAGGATCACCTGAAATAAGAAGGATGAAATTGATCTGAAAAGTACAAAGAAGTACACAAACACAAAACAGAATGGAGTGGCACTTAAGGGTCCCGTCCTCTGCTTCCACTCAGATCTTTGCTCCTAAACAGGTCCTGCACAAAGAGAGAGTGCAGACATCCATAAAGAAGGCACAGGAAATGTTTGTTGATGCAAAACCAAATGTCCCCTGTTTTGTCTTGACAGGAGAGGATAGATGGGTTCCTCCAGTCTTTCTAAACTCCCAACCCTGGTTTCCAAGAGCTTCAGACAATTTGTCTGTTTGGGTTGGGTCTTGTGGTGATCCTGTCCCCATCTGTGTGGAGCCACAGAAACAGCAACCCACTGGGGTTGACCCTCCTGAAGCCTTCATAACTCCCCAATCACACCGGGGCCATGTGCCCAGCTTGGGGGAGAAAAGTGGCTGGGAGGAGGGGTGTTAGCCCAGGGACCAGGAGGCAAGAAGGGAGGACAGCCAACCAATGGTGTCCCCTCCAGAGCAGACTTGGACTCTAAAAATAGTTTCATGATGTCAATCCCAGAACAAAGGCTTCTTTGGCTTCAGGAGTAAAAAATTTCAGTTTGGAATTCAACCGAAGGCTTTGTTACAAATACTTTATATGACAGAAGCTATTAATATCTCCACCTAATTGCTCCCAGTTTTGTAATCGCTATGGCAGAAATTCCAGCCAGGTCAATTAAGGGGAGTAGATTTGCTCCATTGGGGGCCCCCTAAGTTCCTGTAAGTCAAGTCACGTTGGCATTTTACCCAGCTCAGAAGCCTGTTGCTTTGACATGGTCTAAAGTTTCCATTCCCGGCCCAACCTACTGGCTTCTCTTGTTGGGGACGACAACATGGAATTAAGGAGGGACATGGAAAGAAATGCACTTTATCTTAAAATGAGGCAGAATCTCAGAGAGCAAGCATGTTTTAGTGAGTTTGCTTGTGGTTGGATGCAAGGAGTTGCTGAAAGCTCTAGCCTTGTGCTTTATAAATTGGATCAGTCAAAATCTACCCACTGGCTTTTATTAGTGAAACTCCAGGCCTCACGCAGGATTGTCAGGCTCTCTCTTCTCCCATAGGAAGACCCAAGATCATCATGAGCAGAAATGATAGCAATTGTAAATTCAGAAAGTGGTGGCAGGAGCATTTGGCCCATGGCTCTGGCCCAACAGGAGATTTGCAGAGAGAAAATTGCTTTGAATTTGTGTCTGTAAGGGTCTCCCTAAATGTAAAAATTTTATGAAAATGAGTATGAATCATTTCCTCCATGCACCACAGGTAGGGGCTAGGTGGCTGGGGATCATCTAACACCTGTTGCCCTAGTAATCACCTGAAATAGCTAAGATCAGTGAATGTAAATGATATTAAAATTTAGGAATATTCCCAGAGTTGAGGGGAAAACAGACTATTCCCCCACACATAGATTCAATGGCAGGATACACACAAGCAGAGCAGAATGCATGCTCAACCTGGCCAAGCACTGTTCTTTAAATGGGGGTGGAATTTCTCTTTCAAGATCTTATTCTTCTGTTGGTTTTGTCACATTTGCTTGCTGACTTAATTTCTTTTCTAATTAATTATTTTTAATGCATTAATTGATTCATTCATCAAGAAGTTTTTGAGGGACTGTTATATTCCAGCTTCTATACTAGGTGCTGGGAATTCAATGAAGAACAAAACTGGCAAGAATTCCTATCCTTCCGGAGCTTACCGTCCAAGTGGGTGGGGGATGGGGGAGAGCAGAGATCTTCAAAAGGTGCCAAGAGGTGCTGCATTTATGTGCTCACTTATTTTGTTCAGGGGTTTGACTTTTTTGTTGTTGTTGTTTTGGATGATGAGCATCCAAAAATGATGGTTTGGGATCTAGTTCTTTAAAATATAAGTTTTGCTTGTTTCATTCTTAATAAATGACATCTCAGGCTATAACTAAAATCTCCTCTTGGCTGAAACCACTCTAATGATCTATCCCAAATTGTCTGGAAATGTCAGGAAGATGAGTGCAAGAGTTTTTGTCACCAATGTAAGTCAGAGCTCAAGACTAACCGGCCAGTGACCTCTGACGCCGCACGCCCATGGGCTGTGGTGCTTTCTTCATTGCCAGACTTTGCAGTGGTCCCTGTGGACC
The DNA here is from genome assembly GCF_004348235.1 of Phoca vitulina. NCBI lineage: Eukaryota > Metazoa > Chordata > Mammalia > Carnivora > Phocidae > Phoca > Phoca vitulina. The sequence goes on along the minus strand of NW_022589718.1, from coordinate 3,292,669 downwards.
ATTAGTCTGGTGACTGCCCTGAATAGATGTCTCTTCTTTTGGGTAATGACATTTTCCTGGAGACTGAGCTGTACTCTGGCACCTCACACCAAGAGCTTAGATCTAGAATGAATAGAGGGGAGGTCTGCATGAGCCCCTTCTAAATGCATTAGTTGCTAAAGTGCACTGAAGCTTCTTATAATGTGGTATGAAAACTAAAGCCTACTGGAACACTATCTATGGTGTTTTCTACCTAACCTGGGCAGCAGTTGCTTCAGAGACCATCCTGACCTATGTAAATTCTTAGGCTACAGCTAAGAAATCATCCCAATTTAATTGGACCTCCCAGTTTAGCCTGCCATTAATGCCAGTCTTCCTTCTCTTCACCCATCAGAAGACTTTCCTTTGGGCCTCCCAATTCTGCATCCCCTTTGAGTCTCAGAGCCCAGCTTCAAGGTAAGATGCTGAGCCTGGAAAGAGTGGCAGCCTGAGGGAACCATGTTTGAACAGCCATTGTTGGGGTATCACTCATGAATGTGGGGCAGGCAAGGGACTGGACCGTCTCCTAAGTTTCCAGCCCACAGCAACATTTACCCTTCTGTCTTCTAGAAACTTGGAGATGGGTTTTCTGCTTACCTCCTGAAGAAAATAAGCTCCAAGCATAGAATTGGCAAGGTTCCTAAAAGCTGTTAATATTCATCCTTCACCATTTTATAAATCTTCTCTAATGCATCCCCTTACTAAAGCCAAACAGACAAATTTTATATTCCTCTTTCCTTCCTCTTTTTCTTCCTTTCTTCTCCTTTACCTTCTCTCCTCATTCTCCCCCCAGTAGGGGGAATGTGAAGGGGCACACGGGCCTCAGACTTTCTGTTTATGCGAAGGAATTATTCTCAAGGCAACAGTTTCCCCAACAACAATGTAATTATGAAATATTACCCAAACACATTGGGTATTATTGAATGTGCCATTTCTGGATACTGGCCAAGGGCTTTGGCAGAAACAGGACTCAAAGGAGGAAAAGAGGGAGAAAAATTATGAACATGTCTCCCCTTCAGTCCTGCTGTTGAATTAAACCACATGTAAGTTTTTGTAGAGGAGCAGAGAAAAAAGGAACAGCTCCAAAGCACATGTTTCAGAGGAGAAGTCTTCTCTCGGGGATTTTGAAAATTAGCGGCTGAAACAATATAACATGAAGTTCAGGAGCATGTGGAAGTGATTAAGTGTTATTGCCATGTACAGTAAAGGTTGTTAATCAGCACCTTACTACTGGCTACTTAGAGATAGGATTTGAGTAAACACAGAGTTGTACTCCATAACTATCTCAGGGGTTGTGAGGAGCCTGGTCGGCAGGGGTAACATCCATCTTTGGAAGGGAGTTGGAGTTAATGACATGACAAATTCCTCAGTAAAATAAACCCTAGAGGGATGGTAGAACTGAAACCTCACCCACAGGGTTGTCATTATATATGCCTGGAGCTCAGAGGAGTCTCTGGCATTTCTTCCTGCCTCTAGTACCAAGGCATCACAAAGAAGCACCCAAAAGCTAGGGTGTGTTCAGTCCTCTTGTATCTCAGTCATTCATTCATTTGTTTGTTTATAAATGTATGCATAAATACATTCAAATGATAGCTATTGAGTAACTACTATGAACACATACTATAGACAATATAAAGATCAGGTCCCTACTCTGAAAAAATTTACTAGCTGGTGAAAACAGAAAACCTATAATTATAACAAGCTAAATTAACAACATAAGACAAAACAAAAATAAATATATATGTAAAATATATGAATATATGATATATTTTAAAATGTATATAAATAGTGAAAGAATAATTCAGATAAAAAACTTGCAAGGGCTTTAGCGGAGGAAGGCAAGAGCACTGTCATCCAGAGTAAACTGAAAGGCATGGAATATGAGTTGGGCTCTGGACATGTGGAAGAGAGAAGAGGCGTTCCAGGGGAGATAGGCCAGCATCATAGTGGTGGTGAAACCCTTCCTCTTTTGCTCCATTCATGTGTAAGAGCCATGCAAGAGCCCTGCCATCAAGGACAGGACTAGCCAGATGAGCTTGACATTGATGGCAGCTGCCAGGAAGAATGGCCTGAGATGGTTAAGTCAAAATGAGGCGATTAGGGTGAACCCTAATCTACTCTGACTGGTGTCTTCATAAGAAGAAGACAGGACATGCAGAGACACACCAGAGGAGCACATGCCGAGATGACCATGTGAAAAGGCAGCAAGAAGGGGGCCTTCTGCAGGCCAAGAAGAAAAACTTCAAAAGAAATTAAACCTACTGACATTTTGATCTTCACTTCTAGCCTTCAGAACCCTGAGAAAATAAATTTCTGTTACTTAAGCCACCCAGTCCATAGCATTTTGTTATGGCAACCCTGGCAGACTAATACATATGTCTTTTCACATTTCATCTGTTAATATAAATTATATTAATAGATTTTAAAATGTTAATTCATACATGTATTCCTAGGATAGACTAAAATTATTTAGAATATATTTTTAATAAATTTTACTTAGGATTTTTATATCTATATTCCCAAGTGAAATTAGCCACAATTTCCTTACTTATATTGTTTTATTTTGTTTTTATTAAAGATAAAAGGGTCTTTATAAAATGAGTTGAAGGTCATTCTGTTTTTCTGTATTATGGGAAAAATTGAATAGCATTTAGTAGAGTTCACCTATAAAATCACTGACCCTGGTAGAATTTGTAAGGGCGGGAGAAAGAAAGATGGGAAAGAATAGATTTTTTTTAAAAAAAGACACTGACTCAGCTTTTATAAAGGCTATAGGTGTATTCAGTTTTTATATTTCTTTTGGGACAGTTAAATTATATTTTCTGGGGATTTTTAAATTTTGTCTGGGATCATTATATATGAATCAATTGCATTCACAAATACAGAAACATAATGTTAGGAGACTTTTTAAATATACCATTAACAACGTCACAAAATATAAAGTGCCTAGAAATAAATCTAACAAAATATATATATAAGATGAAAGATGATGATGATAGATAGATAGATGATAGATAGATACATAGATAGATAGATACATAGATAGATAGATAGAAAGATAGATAGATAGATAGATAGATAGATAGAGTCTAGAAGCACTTCCAGAATGGTGGCAATTAAGAACCTCTGAAATTCATTCTTCATAGAAGTCATGAGGACACTGGGAAAAAATGTCAAAATCAACCTTTTCAGAACTCTGTAAATTAACAAGGTTACACTAAGTCAGAGGAGTCTTTAATTCAGGAAAAACAACTGAATCTCAAAAACAACTTCCTCCTCCATGCCATTTTAAGTTGTTCTAATCCTATCTTCTTCTCTCAGTCCTACAGTAGCCTTAAAAAACAATAGTCTCACAACTATGGTAGCTGTGAAAAGCAGAAGCCTAGAAGCCACGAGAGGGGGCAGAACTAATTGGAGCTCCTCAAAAGCCCCATCTCCAGAGAACTGTCATCATTTGACATGTCTGGCAGCATACTGAAAAGCTCCATTCTCAGAAATTGTCTTTATTTGACTGGATCAGAGCTCTCTGTGTGTGAACAGCCCTGTCCAGGGCATTTGTCAAAAATAATTAGTGTCAATTGTTTAAAATTGCAGCTGCCTAAGACAGTGTTACCAGTCATGAGTAATAAGCAAATAAAAAATTTTATAGGAAAAATTGAAGAATTAGATGTTTATAGGGGGCTTTGAAAAGCTTCAACAAATTCCTGGAATCTAGAAAGCCACATGCATATATAGGGCTGTACATAAGCCCAGGAAAGACAGGAGAAGGCCCTGATCTTTCACCTCTGGTTAACCTTGAAGCTCTGTAAAAGCCGGAAGAAAAAGCTAAGGCAGAGTCTTAAACTACCTGTGGGAGCATTGAAATTTGTCCCAGTATACACACATAGAGTCCCACAGCAAAGGTTGGAGATTTATTGATTTATGGTATTTAAGGAAATCTCTGTCCAATAATTAACTTCTCACTGAACTAACCAGGCCAGGAATTCAGTGGCCACCCATGACAAAGGATAAAAGCTTTACAGAATTAGTCCAGGAAAGTCACTGAACAAAGAACAACAAATACTAAAAATAACAAAATGTTGGAAGGGGAGTGAAACTGAATTCCAGAGTTACTACATTATATTATTTAAAATATCCAGTTTTCAACAACAAAATACAAGATATGTAAATAAACAAGAAAGTATGGCCCGTACATGGAGGGGCAGTCAATAGAAATTGTCCCCGATGGACCCCAGACATGGGACTTAATACACAAAAACTTTAAATTAGCTATTATAAATATGTTCAAAAAACTTTGAAAACCACATCTAAAGAAAAAGGAAAGTATAAGAGCATTCTCATCAAATAAAAATTATCATTGAACGATTAGAAACTTTTAAAAGAACCAAATAGAAATTCCGGAATTGAAAAGTAAAATAACTGAATAATAAAAATGAAAAACTCATTAGAGGGGCTCAGAGCAGATCTGAACTGGAAAATGAAAGGATCAGTAAACTTGAAGACAGATTGAGATTATCCAGTCTATGGAACAATAAAGAAAAAAAATGAAGACAAATGAACAGAATCTCACAAACCTGTGAGACACTATCAAGTGTACTGAGCTATTTATCATGGGAATGCCAGAGGAAGAGGGAGAAAGAGACAGAAAAAAATAATTGAAGAAATAATAGTTTAAAACTTGTCATATTTGATGAAAACTATAAAACCGTGCACCCAAGAAGTTTGACAAACTCTAAATGGGATAAACTGAAAGACTTCTATACCTAGGCACAACATAGTGAAATGATTGAAAGACAAACAGAAACTTGAAAACAGCAAGAAAAAAGCTATTTGTCATATATAAGGAATCACAAATAAGATTAATAGCTGACTTCTCATCAGAAGCCATGGAGATTAGGGGCAGTGGGATAAAATCTTCAAAGTGCTTAAAGAAGAATGTCAACCAAGAAATCCGTATCCAGTAAGATTATCCTTGAGAAGTTAGGACATTTTCAAATAAACAAAAACTGAGAGATTTTGTCACTAGCTACATTTTTGCCACAAGTATACTTAAGGGACACCTTCAGGCTGAAATAAAAGGACATTAGACAGTAACTCAAATCCACTCAAAGAAATAAAAAACATTGGTAAAGGTAACTACATAGATAAATAAGACAATATAAATGTATTTTTGTCTGTAATACTTTTCTTCTCACTGCAAATTTAAATGAAACTAGAAAAAGAAGAGCAAACTAAATCCAAAGCAAGCAGAAGGAAGGAAACAATAAAGATAAGAGCAAAAATAGAGAATAGAAAAATAATAGAGAAAAATCAACAAAACCAAAGTTGGTTCTTTGAGGAGACCAACAAAACCGACTAATCTATACCTAGACTAACCAAGATTTAAAAAATTTTTTTAAAAATTTAAAAAAATAGAAAAAGACTCAGTAAATGAGGGGGAAAAAAGAGGGGACACCAACTACCAACTACCAAACAAAAAGAATTACAAAAGTATATTATGAACTGTTGTATACTAGCAAATACATAATCTAGATCAAATAGACAAAGTCCTAGAAAGACATAAACTACAAAAACTGACTCAAGAAGAAATAGAAAATCTGAATCTGAACAAAATGATAGCAAAGAGATTGAACTACAAATCAAAAACTCCCCCACAAAGAAAATAAATCCTAGACCCATGGGGCCCATCAAATATTTAAATAGACCAATTTAAACCAACAAGTAACACCAATCCTTCACAAACTCTTCCAAAAAAAAAAAAAAAAGGAAACATTTCCAACTCATCTTATGATGCTCATATTACCCTGATATCAAGACCAAGATATCACAAGAAGACTATAGATCTTATGAATATAAATACAAAAATCCTCAACAAACTACTAGCAAACTGAATTCAGCAATATATAAAAGGATTATACACCAGGACCACCAAAAGATTATCACAGGAATATAGGATTATTTTAACATAAAAAAGCAATTAATGTAATAAACCACCTTAATAGAATAGAGGTCAAAAACTATATGATCATTTCAGGGGATTCAAAAAACACTTTTGACAAAATCCAATACTCATTCATGATAAAAATTCTCAGCAAACCAAGAATAGAAGAAAATTTTCTCAAACTGATAAAGACCATCTACAAAAAAGAAAAAAAAAGACAAAGAAGAAACAAAAACAAAACCACCACAGTAAATATCATATATAATGGTGAAAGAAGATAAATGTTTTCCCCCTGCAATCACCAACAATACAAGGATATCCATTATTTCTATTTTCACTCAACATTATATCAGAAGTTCCACACAAAGCAAAGAAATAAAAAGTATCCAGACTGAAAATGAAGAAGTAAAATGTGTCTACTTGCAGATGACATATCTTGTATATAGAAAATCCTAAAGAATTTTTTTTAACTATTTATTTATTTATCAGAGAGAGAGCACAAGCAGGGAGAGCAGCAGGCAGAGGAAGAAGCAGACTCCCTGCCGAGCAAGGAGGCTGATATGGGACTCGATCCCATGACCCCGGGATCATGACCTGAGCCAAAGGCAGACACGTAATGACTGAGCCACCCAGGCACCCCAGTCAATTGATTTTTTGATAAAGGTGCCAAAACAATAGGGAAAAAAATAGCCTTTTCAATAAATAGTACTGGAACAACTGGATATTCACATGCAAAAGAATCCAACTTATCCCCACTTTTCACAATATACAAAAAATTAACTCAAAATGCATCATCGACTTAAAGAGATAAAATTTTAAAACTGTTAGAAGAAAACATCAGAGTAAATCATCATGACCTGGTATTAGGCACAGTTTCTCAGATATGACACCAAAAGCATATGTGACAAAAGAAAAAAATGGATAAATTAGACTTTACCAAAATAAGTACTTTTGTGCTTCAAAGAAAACTTGAACTTGTAAACCAGTGTTCACACCAGCATTATTCATAATGATAAAAAGTAGAAACAATGTAAATGTTCATTAACTGATGAATGGATAAACAAAATGTGATATATTCATACAATGGAATATTATTAGGCCATAAAAAAGAAGTGCTAATACATCATGGATGAACCTTAAAAACATTGTGCTAAATAAAAGAAGCCAGACACAAAAGGCCACATAGTGAAAACTTCCATTTATATAAAAGTCCAGAAAATAAATCAGGGCTGGGAACTGTTGGGGTTAATGTAGAGCATGAAATCAGCCATAATACCTGGCTTGCTAAAATGTAACACAGAGGCCGCTGGGGGCGAGGGAGGGTTTCCGAAGAGCGTAGGCCTTTGGAATGCTGAGGCCCACGTGACCACTCTGCGCAGGAATGCCATGGGAAGCTGCTTTCCCCGAAGCTTTCTTAGGCCAAACAGCCACCCTGTGATCTAAGAGATGTGTGCATTGTGCCTTAGGCTATGTTTAGCAGAACTCCCAGAACACGCAGATTAGCATGTTGTATCTTTCCCAAAACAGATCCTCCTAGTTTCTGTAAGACCCCTTGTCACACATCACGTGCCTGAGAAACAGTGATAAGGATTTGTGATTATCCTGAAAGACCAATAAAAGTGGGAGCAAAGAAGAGCAAAGGGTCTTTGCCTCTGAGGGTTGACCCCCTTGCCTTCTCCTCTCTTTCACAGCAAAGTTTGGAGTAATCTTTCTTCCGCTGGTACAGGGATTGCTGGCCATTCCCTGCAGGGAACGGGGTAGGGAGAGGGAAAGTTGGGGAGTGACTGCCTATGAGTCTGGGACTTCTTTTTGGGACGATGAGAATGTTATAGAATTAGTGATAGTTGCACAGCTCTGTGAATGTAAACCACTGAATTACACACTTTAAAAGGATGTTATATGGTATGTGTATTATATTTCTATAAAGTTGTTTTAAAAAACAAGAAAAACTTTAAAAGCATAGGTATATGAAGAGAAACATAATGACCATGGCTTATAACATCAATATGTTAAACATGCTAATTTGATCCAAATTATTTTAGAGTCAATAAAATACCAGCTTAAATCTCAATGGGTTTTTCTAAATGGACTTAAAAATCTAAATCTAAATGTTATATGGAAGAACTAGCAGTCAAGAATAGTCAAGGAAGGGGTACCTGGGTGGCTCAGCCAGTTGGGCATCTGCCTTCTGCTCAGGTTATGATCTCAGGGTCCTGGGATTGAGTCCAGAATCAGGCTCCGTGCTCAGCAGGGATTCTGCTTCTTCTCCCTCTGTCCCTCCCCCCACTTGTGCACACTCTCTCTCTCTCTCAAATAAATAAATAATATCTTAAAAAAAAGAATAGTCAAGGAAATTTTATTTATTTTATTTATTTTGAGATTTTGTTTATTTATTTGACAGAGAGAGACACAGCGAGAGAGGGAACACAAGCAGGGGGAGTGGGAGAAGGAGAAGCAGGCTTCCCGACGAGCAGGGAGCCTGATGCGGGGCTCGATCCCAGGACCCTGGGATCATGACCTGAGCCAAAGGCAGACGCTTAATGACTGAGCCACCGAGGCGCCACCTAGTCAAGGAAATTTTAAAGAACAAAGTGAAGATGAGGGATTGCCCTACAGCTGTGAAAACTTATTTTAAATTATACAGCCCTGAGCCACCTTGATGACTCAGTCCCACATCTGGCTCCCTGCTCAGTTGGAAGTCTGCTTCTCCCTCTCCCTCTACCCCTCCGCCCTGTTTGTGTGCTCTCTCTCTCAAATAAATAAATAAAATCTTTAAAAAAAATAGTCAAATAAACTATACAGCCCTCAGAAAATAGGAAAGGTTGAAAAACATGGGCCAAATTCCTGAAGATAGAAAAGGAAATCCAAATGTTCAACAAATATATGAAAAATTCCCAACCACACCAGTAGTCCAGAAAATAAATATTTAAACCATAGTGAAATACCATTATACACTTACAAGATTGCAAGAATTAATATCTGACAATATGATGAACTGGCAATAATATGGAACAATGGGAATTCATGCCCTGCTTTCAAGAGCTTAATTTGAGCAACCACTTTATAGATTGATTTAGCAAAAAAAGTCAGGTTGAAGATGTGCATACACTGCAACCCAGCTATTCCATTTCTAAGAATGTAGCAAAAGAATTGCAAAATGTTTTTAACCTCACTATTTGTAATACGAAAAACTGGATATAATCTAAATTTGCATCAGTAGGCAGATTCCTGTCTTGTTTGCTACTAAATCCCAACACTTAGATTAGTGCCTGACACATACTATTGCTCAATAAATATTTGTTGAATCAATAAATCAATGTTGGACAAGCTTGCAGAAAGACATTTCCAAACACACTCCATTTATCAGAAATCTAAGTGGGAAAAGAGAACTTTTTTTTTTTTTAAAGATTTTATTTATTTGACAGAGACACAGCGAGAAAGGGAACACAAGCAGGGGGAGTGGGAGAGGAAGAAGCAGGCTTCCCGCCGAGCAGGGAGCCCGATGTGGGGCTCAATCCCAGGACCCCGGGATCACGACCTGAGTTGAAGGCAGACACTTAACGACTGAGCCACCCAGGCACCCCCAGAGAACTTTTGATAGAACTTTCAGTGTTGTCTCTTAGACTAGTCTAGTCTAGCCTAAGAGATTCACCTCCTCGAAGTCTAGCTTTTTGTGATTTATCTCTTCCCCAGCAAAGTGAAAAAAGTCTTCTTGTGCTCCTCATTTTTCTGCCTCATTCTTTATTTCTACCAAAAATAGCCTTTGCAGCCTTCTGGAAACAGAATTTTCTCCCAAAACTAGCTATTTTTCACCAAAACATATCTTCACCAAACTAAACACATTTTCTAAAATTTAACATGGCTATATATTCTGTTTTTTATTGAAGTATATCTAACATACAGTGTTATATTAGTTTCAGGTGTACTACATAACAATTTTTTACATTACTCAGTGCTCACCATGATAAGTGCAGTCACCATCTGTCACCAAAAATGTTATTACAATCTTATTAACTATATTTCCCATGCTGCACTTTTCATCTCTGTGACTTATTTATTTTATAGCTGGAAGTTTGTACCTCTTAATCCCCTTCACCAATTTCACCGTCCCCTCCTATCCATTTCCCCTCTGACAACCACTACTTTTTTCTCTGTATTTAAGAGTCTGATTATTTGTTTCTGTGGTTTTTTGGTTTGTTTCTTAGACTCCACATATGAGTGAAATCATATGGTATTTGTCTTTCTCTGACTTATTAATTATGCTATCAGGTGTCAGTACTTCTGAGACCATATTTGTCAACAAGGATGAATGAATAGCATGAGATGCTGATGGTTGGAGCTTTAGGACACTGCAGATTCCAGATCCAGTCAGAAAACTTCAGTGGGGACATTGATGCTAGAAAGCCTCCTTGACCCATTCCTTCAGGATGGTCAATTGTAATTAGCTGCATGAAATCTCTGGTCCCAGTGTCTCAAACTGGGTGCAGAGAGAAGCTGACTGATGAAATTCCAACCATTTGTAAATGACCAACATGAGCTATCTGCCTACAAAGGATTCTTTCTGTAGGAAATCACACTGATATTCAGATGGCTTGGCTATGCTATCTGCAGGTTATCCAGGAATTCTTCATATGAAAGAATTGGCTAGAAGTTCTGTCTGGTGGCCTGGATCTAATCCTGAAATTGAGAAGAAGGCAGAGGAGTGGAGTATGTGCCAGACTAGTCAAGGGAAGTGAACAAGAAATCTGGGGCAATCACCCGTATTTCTTGCTCAGGGATCATATCTGGGGTTATTGTTGTTTGTTTTTCTTTTCTTTTCTTTTTTTGGTTTTTTTCTGCTTCTTCTTCAGATAGCTCGTGATTGTGGTTGATTATAGCTTTTGCTGCATCAATCATAACTCTAAGCCAGTTAATTACAAATCACTGATGACCAGATATTATGATTTCTGACTGTGGATCTGCATTTATCTTATTGATATATCTGAATTGTTTCGGTTGTTTCTCAAAGTCTTTACTCAAATAGTCCTACTAGACCTACAAAGGTTTTGAAGATATTCTTCAATGAGTTGTTGAAGAAGACTAGCCAAGAAAACTTGTCTGGTTTCTCCTTTCAGATTTAACAACTGGAGTCATTCTTTTTTTTTTTTTTTAATCTGGAGTTATTCTTATTGAATTACTAAAGAGGAAACATCTCAAATCTTGCCTATTATTTCCAGTGAGATGCAGATGAGACTTATAACACAATCAAGAATATATGCAGAATGCTTCTTAATATACTCTTTCTGCACCTACTTTATTCTCATTTTTTCCACTAACATTGGCATTGTAGGAACCATGGAATTTGAATCAGACAGACCAATCCAGCACTGCCATAATAAAAGCTATCTATAGAGCACCTGAGCTCCCACTATTTTTTTATGTGCTTTAGATAATTTTTTTTAAGATTTTATTTTCCAGCAATCTCTACACCCAAAGTGGGGTTTGAACTCCAACCCTGAGATCATTGTCACATGCTCCACTGTCTGACCAGCCAGGTGCCCCAGGTGCTTGACATAATTTATCTCTAATCCACACATCAATACAACACAGTATCTCCATCCCCATTTTTACAGGTAAGGAAATGAACTCAGAAAAGATTAACTTACCCATGGTCACACAGCTACTAAGTGGAATTACAATCTAAACCCAAGTCTATCTTCCCCAAAACCCATTGCATTAAACAGACCATTCTTCAAAATGACAATTATGCTCATAGTCCCCTATTGTGGAAACTACTCAACCCACTGCACCCATCTGGGGAATACGCCTTAGATGCTTTCTTATATATGTTGCCCTGCTGTGAAAGGCTTTTTGTGCCTCTGGACAAGCTGATTGGAGCAAGGTGAGCTCCTGCCCCTAGGTTGGACAGATTGGCCAGTCTACAGGTTGAACGGGGATCTATGAGCAAAGATCATTGCCCAGAAAGGATGATGATGATTCATTCAACCTTTGTCTTGGACTGCAACAGGAGATTCATGGAAAGAGTCAATAGCTAGGTTTTGGAGAGGAGGAAGGGCACTTAAAAAACACATAGAAAGAAGACATGGAAAGAAGATAGGCCACAGGGGCACAAGAGTAAGCAGAATTAGTGAGTAAGCCAAATCTCTGAGACAACAGAATACAGCACATATGAAGAATAGAGAATGAGATAGTCAGTTGGTAGTCACCTGCATGCTAGAAGCAGAAACTAAGACACTCTGAGTCACTCTAAGTGGAAGGGATCAATGAATCCCAAGGCTAGAAGGAGGGAATGGAAGAAAATAACCTAGTCACTAGAGCTGCATTTTTCCAGTTCCCAAACTAAGCTCCTGTGTCTTTGAGGCCAGCTATACAGCTCTTTCTAGGGCTACTGTGACATTTCTGCCTCCCTTATTGCATATGCATCCTTGCTCTAAGTCTCCATTCCCTGAAGTCACTGAGTGACTAAAGTAGGCAAAAACACACATGCACCCTCTTTGCCTTATGTCGTGCTCCTCTCAGGGTTGAGTAACTACAAATTTGTCTCCTGCTTTTGCTGTATCCCAGCAAGGGAAGCAGCAGAAGCACCTCTCCTAAGCTGGCTGAGTCCTGAGCCCTCACTGGCACCCCAGAGGAGACCTCTGGTCACAACTTCTGAAAGGCAGACCCATGGCATTTTCATACAATACAGAGACAGCCTCAAAGCGGTGTTGAAAAATTTAACTCATGGAAAAGGGATACAGTGGCACCACATTATGTTTTTATTTCTTTCTAGGACTGTGGGCATCTGTTCCTCTGAGGTTCCTGATGTTGTGTGCTTCAGAGATACGTGTTCAGCATGGCCTCATGAGTTTTGCCTGAATGTGTTGCTATACTTGAAGATCTGCTTGCCCACTAACTGTTCCTTGCTACCCTGATATAACCAAAATTAAGGGGAGGGTTTTCTGATCAGCAATAAGGTTGACAGATGGGGAGCCTCAAATCTCCATTTGAGACCCAGAAAAAAAAGGGGGAAATTTATTAAAGAATATGATCATCCTCCTCCTAACAGCTTTGGGATCTGCCTCAGAAAGAGACGAAGAATCCTCATCTGCCCTGACTTGAGTCAGAAAAGTCTGCCAGCAGCATGCTCAGGCACAAAGGACCAGGCACGTGGTTCAAACTTTCTTTGAACATCAAAGAGCCCACGGTCTTCTGGGTGACCTTGGAAAAGGGAAAGGGAAACTGGGAAGCTCAGACCCCCATGTTGATAGTATAAAGATCAAAAGCGACCCAATGGGACATAATGCTTCCCTTTATCTCCTGACTCCAAGAGTGTTCAAATTGCCCGCCATGCCCTGAAGCTGGGGAATTAGGAAGGAATTGAGGTGTCTTTCTTCATTTAGGGAAACAGAATAATGCAGAAATTATACCTCATCCTAAGAAAAGCCTCCTGAGGGATTTTCACTTTCCCTGTTCTGGGCACAGCTTTTTCTTCTGAGAAGTCTCACTCCATCATCACCTCTGCTTGCCCCCTTCTCCAGTGCGCCCCCCACCCCCGTCACTTTGATTGTCTTGGGACTCAGCCCTCCCAGGACAGTGCATAGCCTAGAGATCGTACTAATGAGTGTTTACAGAGCAAAAGAGTAATATAGGAATGAATGAGCGTCAAATGTCTTGTTGGAGGGGGAACTTAAACAGTCATTCTGCTTCCAGCGTTTCAACCTTTTGCTCAACTTCAGTGAATATATGCTGCATACCAACCGTGTGCCCATGCTTCTGGGGAGGCAAGAGAAGCTTTAGGCACAGCACCTGCACTCAGGAGACTCAATTTACCTAAAGAGACAACATATGGACCCAATCACAGAAATGTGTGCAGATTCTCAAACTATCACCTAGAGAGCACTAGTTGAAACCGTGCTTACCAAGCTCCACCTATCAAGAGTTGTGACTCAGATAGGACCCCAAAATTGAACATTTGAGTCAGCTCCTTATGTAAATTAGAGGTTGATATAAAGCAGTCCACTTTTAAAGAAGCACTTACTAATGGGGGAAAAATAGACTCAGTAGGCAGGCATTGAAGACCTTGATTGGTCTTTTCAGTGAACTTTCCCATCAGTCTTGAAAACCTCTGCAGCCTCCTGTCTATCCCTACTCCGTATCTCACTGGTGACTCAGAGCTCTAGGACCCAAATTGCATGCATAGCCCACTTGAGTCTCAGGGCAGGCATTTCTGGCAAACTGACAGAGAAGGCTCAGTGAAGCTCATTGCATGGGGACTATGTATCACCCTGGGAGAACCAAACCTGTCTGCTTCCTCACACCCCTGCCTTAGATCTTGTAGGATGTCCTAAAGGAAGAAGGAGCCGGGCACAATGGTCTAGGTTGTCAGAAGTGAGGGGCACTATGAGGATGGGCTCTGGCAGGTGGACCTCTTCCCCATTGTTCTCTGAGTCTCATGGAGAATAGGGAGTCTGTAAGTAACAACTCAAAAAACCATTCTATAAAAGCTGTATAATCATTAGGAGACAAGCAGCACACCCTCAGGATGCTTAACACCAAAAGAGAAGAAAGAGACATCCCACTCCCACCCTGCCCAGGTGGCAGAAGCACCATGGAGAAATCATGCAGGGGGAGTACACTCATTCAGGAGCACTTTCAAGACAATACTGAGAACTCCCAAAAACACATGGGAAGAGGTGGTATAGGATTGCAGGGTCATCAGTGGAGTTAATGCCATTAAAATTGTGTCATTAGTGTTTGCTATCCCCAAATGAATAAAATTCCAAAATATCTCTCAAAGCCATCTACATTTCTTTATCTTTTCATGACTATTCAGATGATGACACTTTTGCTCTTCCTGTCTGTCATTTCTTCACTCTCCATTCTACTCATGATACTGCAACCTTAGTTATTTTTTAAAATTGTAAGTCTGATCATATTACTTCCCTTCTTAAAAGCATTCAGAGGAGGGGCGCCTGGGTGGCTCAGATGGTTAAGTGTCTGCCTTCGGCTCAGGTCATGATCTCAGGGTCCTGGGATCGAGTCCCACATCGGGCTCCCTGTTCCTTGGGAGCCTGCTTTTCCCTCTGCTTCTCTCTCTCTGTCTCTAATGAATAAATAAATAAAATCTTAAAAAAAAAAAAAAAAAAAGCATTCAGAGGTTCCCATTTCCTTCAGGATAAAGCCCAGACTCCTACAAATCCTCCAGAGCTTGATTCAAGAATGAGGTCCTCCAAGAACCTGCTTCTGACTTCCTTAGGTAGGATGGACAACTTCCTCATTTGCCTCTGCTATATTTTGTACCTTCTTTAATTAAAAGTTTCTGCTTTCAAAACTTAGATCTGGAGGAGGAGGAGCAAGATGGCAGAGGAGTAGGAGACTTAAATTTTGTCTGGTCCCAGGAATTCAGCTAGATAGGTATCAAACCATTCTGAACACCCACAAATTCAACAGGAGATCGAAGAAAAGAATAGCAGCAACTTTCTGAACAGAAAAGCGACCACCTTCTGGAAGGTAGGACATGCAGAGAAGTGAATCTGAGGCGATATTTGGGAGGATAGATGGCGGGGGAAGGGAGCCTCCATCAGCCGCGACTGGCAAGTGATAGAGTAGCAGAGCACAAAATCAGAACTTGTAAAAGTCTGCTCTGCTGAGGGACGTTGCTCCAGCAGCTAAGTGGGGGGTGGAACCCTTGCTGGGACAGTGTGGTCTCAGGACCCTCGGGGTCACAGAAAGACCGGGGGTGCCTGAGTGAGGCAGAGCTCCCAGGTATCGGAGCCGGGAAGCCGGCTGCAGAGACGGAGCCGAGGAGTGGGCTCTCAGCTCGGGGTTGCCATAGACTGTGGTCCGCGGCACTGTCAGGCCACTGCTCTTCCAGCACGGACCCAACAAGCGGCAGATCCGGGGAGACTCCCCTTCCTCCCCCGAGAGGAGCGACAGTTTCTACAACAAATGGTGTTGGGAAAATTGGACAACCACATGCAGAAGAATGAAACTGGACCATTTCCTTACACCACACACAAAAATAGACTCAAAATGGATGAAAGAGCTAAGTGTGAGACAGGAATCCCTCAAAATCCTTGAGGAAAACA
Source organism: Phoca vitulina (assembly GCF_004348235.1). NCBI lineage: Eukaryota > Metazoa > Chordata > Mammalia > Carnivora > Phocidae > Phoca > Phoca vitulina. The sequence goes on along the minus strand of NW_022589718.1, from coordinate 3,276,640 downwards.
CAGGCAGCAATCTCTTTGACCTCAGCCACAGCAACTTCTTCCTAGACACATCACCAAAGGCCAGGGAAGCAAGGAGAAAAATGAACTATTGGAACTTCATCAAGATAAAAAGCTTTTGCACAGCAAAGGAAACAGTCAACAAACCAAAAGACAACTGACAGAATGGGAGAAGATATTTGCAAATGGCAGAAGATATTTGCAAATGGCATATCAGATAAAGGCTAGTATCCAAAATCTATAAAGAACTTGTCAAACTCAACACCCAAGGAACAACTAATCCAATCAAGAAATGGGCAGAAGACATGAACAGACATTTCTGCAAAGAAGACATCCAAATGGCCAACAGACACATGAAAAAGTGCTCAACATCACTTGGCATCAGGAAAATCCAAATCAAAACCTCAATGAGATACCACCTCACACCAGTCAGAATGGCTAAAATTAACAAATCAGGAAACGATAGATGTTGGTGAGGATGCAGAGAAAGGGGAACCCTCCTACACTGTTGGTGGGAATGCAAGCTGGTGCAGCCACTCTGGAAAACAGTATGGAGGTTCCTCAAAGGGTTGAAAATAGAGCTACCCTATGACCCAGCAATTGCACTACTGGGTATTTACCTCAAAGATACAAGTGTAGTGATCTGAAGGGGTATGTGCACCCCAATGTTTATAGCAGCAATGTCCACAATAACCAAACTATGGAAAGAGCCAAGATGTCCATGAACAGATGAATGGATAAAGAAGATGTTGTATATATATACAATGGAATATTATATAGCCATCAAAAAAAACGAAATCTTGCCATTTGCAACGACATGGATGGAACTAGAGTGTATTATGCTAAGCGAAATAAGTCAATCAGAAAAAGACAAGCATATGATCTCACTGATATGAGGAATTCTTAATCTCAGGAAACAAACTGAGGGTTGCTGGAGTGGTGGGGGGTGAGAGGGATGGGGTGGCTGGGTGATCGACATTGGGGAGGGTATGTGCTATGGTGAGCGCTGTGAATTGTGTAAGACTGATGAATCACAGACCTGTACCTCTGAAACAAATAATACATTATATGTTTAAAAAAAAAAGAAGATGATAGTAGGAAGGGAAAAGTGAAGGGGGGTAAATCATAGGGGGAGACGAACCATGAGAGACTGTGGACTCTGAGAAACAGTCTGAGGGTTTTAGAGGGGAGGGGGGTGGGCAGATGGGTTAGCCCGGTGATGGGTATTAAGAAGGGCACGTATTGAATGGAGCCCTGGGTGTTATACGCAAACAATGAATCATGGAACACTACATCAAAAACTAATGATGTAATGTATGATGACATAACATAATAAAATAAAATTAAAAAAGAAGCTATCTATCAGATTTTATGGAGTTTATTTATTTACCTCATTCTCCTAGATTGGAATCTCCTTGAAGGTAGAGCTTGTATCTCTTATTCATCTCTACTACTAGTACCTAGCATAGTGCTGGATGAGCACTATGAGTTTAATCAATGCTTCATTCTCATTTGTTAATACCCTCATATGAATCCTATCTAGGAATACTTCCTCTTTGCTCCTCAACATGTTCTCATCCCCACCATTGAATTTTTGCTTCTATTCTTCCCCTTGCCTGAAATAGCCTCTATTCTCTTTTTTGTTCCTTTTTAAATCTCTTTACACATTTTCTGTAACCAAGAATTGCAGAGCATCAAACCCTTAAGAGAATCATTCCGCCATTTGTTGTTTCTGCAGATTCTTGCTCACAGTGGCTTGTTTCCTTGTGTGGTTTGTAGTTTTGGTTTATGAACTCATGTTTGGTAAGATGTTCTAAGGCACTACCAATCAAGAACCACTTTAAGTTGATTTTGTAGCTTGAAGTTTCCTGTATAATGCAGGGAGTATAAATTTAAGCCCCAATACCATGTGAGTAGACCTACCTATAGTAACAAAGTCATAAGGGAGATACTTTTCTTTTTTTCACCCAGAGCCCAACCTGATAAAACAAGTTTTCCTGTCTGTTTTTCATTGCCAGGGACCACATTCTCCTAGCCCATACTTTCCCTGGGGATCCTGTTGATGTGTGTATGGGCCTGAGATCAGAAGATCTCAGCCTGTATGGGCCTGAGATCAGAAGAGCCACAAAAGGCATTAAACTTCAAGATTCTAGATCAGAGATAGGCAAAGTATGGCCCATGGCCTAGTTCCACTTACTGAAAGTGAAATCCTCCTACACTCTTTTGTTTATGTATTGTCTATAGCTGCATTCACACTACAAAGGCAGGGTTGAGTAGTTGCGACAGAGACCACATGGGCTTATAAAGCCAAGAATATTTACTGTCTGGCCCTTTACAGAAAATGTTTGCTAATTCCTGATCTAGACAACCAAGACTGCCAAAAGCATCAGCAACTTTCTGTTTTTAGCCTCTAGGAATTACTGTCACCTCTTTGCAAACTCAGTGATGCACTTCAAAAGAATTTTGTATCCAGCAAGTTTAGCTATATTGTATGGGAAGGTTTTCTAGGGCATCTAGTATACCACATTGCCAGAAGTCAAAGTTAGCCTCTTCTTTCATTTTAGCTTCTCAAAATCCTAATCACCTTTTGAGGTCCAAAACAGAAATTTTCTCCTTCAAGAAAGCCTTCCCCAGAGATTTCAGTTCATGAAATCAAATGTATCTCTAAGCTTCTAGTGCATTTGTCATCTATAACATATGGCTCAGCAATTCATTGTAGGGATGTGTGTGTGTGTGTGTGTGTGTGTTTAATTGACCTCCAATTACATTGAACAGATAATTATTTTCGTTTGTGAGGTTGCCAGCATCTTAAGAACGATGTTTACCATTTAGATCAAGACCTAGTATTGTGGATTTAGAAAACTGAAACAATCCCGAGATGCTACAGAGCTCTAAATCTGGTAGATTAGCAAAGAAACATGGAAGAGGAGCATGTAGCAGGGGGTAGTAGCAACTCTTCAGGCCTTGGTTTTACAGAACTGGGTTCAAATCTCAGCTCTGTTCCTTACTAGCTGTATGATCTCAGGTGATTATTTTACCTTTCGAAGTTCAGATTACTTCATCTATGAAACAGAGAGTATCATACCCGCTTGGGACAATTGAGAGACTTAGAGATCATGTACATAGTGTCTGGCACAAATAGGTGATCAGTAGGCCATTATCACATTGCTATAGACAAAACTTGTATATTAATGATCTTGAGACCACACTTGAAGATGGCTTTGACTATTCCAATATTCTATGTGTCCAAGCTGGAATGTGATCTCCGTTTGTATCCAAATTTGAGAAACTTAGCCAAGGAACATAGGAAATGCAAAAAGCAAAAAATTGGGAAAGAGGTATTCCTAGACCTTACAAAAAAAGCAGATTTTCGACATTTTCAGTCTGACCACAGAAATTCTGCAGGGTTAGAATATAAATAGACTAAAGGATCTAACCGATCTAATCAACAAAAATTGTTTACTGAGTTGTAACTACAATAGCTATCAAAACTTGATAGTTATTGACTACTACTGCTGTAGATAATACATCTTGGTTTTGTGTTTGGCATTGGCCTTCTTAAGCCATGTTGGTATCCTTTTCCACCATGCCTAGCAGGCTGAGCTCTGCCAGCTAGTTTTATTCTTTAGAGAAAAACAAATTTATTTGTTGTTTTTGTTTTTGCTTTCCTTTCTCTTAGCATCTGTAACAGAGGAATGGATTCTTAGGCAGGAACTGAAGAGAGAGATAGAATGGCATGAAGTTGCACTACCTACCTTGGCTGGCTGAGACCTACTGGTTTGGGGCTTCTAGAAGCCTATTCTGGGGGCTCTGGGTAATGGTTTGGACTGGGGATGGCAGGGGAACAGATCCCAGATTTATTTATGGCCCAGCCACAAAAAAGGCAAAGACAGTTTGCTGGTGAAGAGACTGGTCCCACAGGCATGGGGCCTTGAGTCCCTTGTCAGTACTGACCAGTTGCTGCTGACTTGACCTCTCCAAGGCCTTGCATTGCAGCTGGTACAGCCCCCAGATCACTGCTCCTGCCCTCCCAGGGATTCCTGAATACTCAAACCTGTTTCATGCAGTGTTCTGTTCTTGGCAGTAAAAGGGATTCTCAGCCTCATCCTATGCCCACACCCCTCTCCCCAGTTCCAACCATTTCACTGGTCCATCACTTCTGAGTTATGCAATTATGGATTTTGAAATCTACTTGTTTGTATTTCTCACAGTGCCAAACACAGGTGTTCTGTAAGTATTTCTTGACTATTTCAAATCATTGTTTATCAGGATGGTCTGCATCTGAATAAGGAAGTAATGTAATTGTGTCCTTTCCAAGTAAATAAAGTAGCTAAACTAGGTCAATATTATGTTTTACTGTTATTTTGAACGATCGATAACAAAGAGTAAATTTATGAAAGATTTGCAGTTCAGATTTCCCTAATATACAAAAAGCATTGCAAAATTAAGAGACCAAACACCAATGAAAAAACGGGCAAAAGGCATGAATAGGAAAGGAAATAGAAATGGATCTTAAACACAGGAAAGTGTGCTCAACCTCATTCACAATAAGAGAAAAGCAACTTAAAACTGTATCCTCTGTGCCTTTCAGATAGTCACAGATCCAAAATCTTGGTAACATACATTGCTGGCAACTTTGTGAGCAAGGATACAGGAAAATAGGCAAGCTCATGAGCTGCTAGTTGGAGTGTAACTTGGTACAACCTCTCTAAAGTGTAATTTGGCAATATGCATAAAAATTACAACTATATACACCTTTGACATAGCAATTCCATTTGCAAGAAATTGTCAAACACATGTATTCTCACATGTATGTGAGATAATATATACACAAGATTATGCATTCTAGCACTGCTTATAAGGGCAAAGTACTGGAGAAAAAAACCTGGACGTTCATCAATAGGAAACATTGCTCAAGTGAATTGTGGTAAATCTGTATAATAGAATACTATGTAGCTATTAAACAAGACATCAGGAAGGGCAGTTTTTAGGGCAACTCTTTATGCTGTTAGGGATATCATGTTAGGTGAAAAATACAAAGTGCAGGACAATAAATAGCATACACTGTTGTCATCTGTACCAAAAATAGTGGGAGAGGAGAATATATACATATACCTTTATATGCATAAAATATCTGTAAGGACACATAGGAAATTTAACATTAATTGCCTCTAGAGAGGAAAAATTATGTCTGGGAAAGTGATTGGATGCAGACTTTTCACTGTGTACTGTTCTGTACCATTTGAATTTTGATGAATTTTGATGAAATAAAACATTTTAATCAAGTGCCTCAGTTGTTGGTGATAAGTGATGCTTCTACTATGCCCTGAGCACAAATCCCTTTTGAAAGTAAGATGGTACCCAAAATTTTGCCAGCTCCACAGTTATCCCCCCAGCAGTAGTGGGAACTCAGTGCTCCCAAAGTACCCCTGGCATTTCTGGGAGCTCAACAGGGCCACTTCTCAGGTGGCCTCAAACCAGTCTGCATCTGTGCAACCTCTGCCTCATCCTTCTGCTCCCACTCATCCTCTCATCTGCCCATGCTACCCCCACAAGAAGGCCTCTTGGAGTAGCTCACCTCACCCCTGCCCATTACTTCTGCCAGGGCAACTCCAGATGCTTCCAATATTTCCATTCCCTGGAAGGCTGGTTCCTGGTAAGGCAGGAGAAGACCAGCACCCCTCTAGGGGCTGAAGCAGCTCTGGCTGACTTCAGAGTCTTGCAGTCCCTCAAATATTTCTATCAGCAAATAGTACTAACCTCCAGTCCCCTGTCTGTTAAGATCAAACTGACTCCAGGGAGCCTGGGTGGCTCAGTCGGTTAAGAGTCTGCCTTCGGCTCAGGTCATGATCCCCGGGTCCTGGGATCGAGCCCCGCATCAGGCTCCCTGCTCAGTGAGGAGCCTGCTTCTCCCTCTCCCTCTACCTGCCGCTCTGCCTAGTTGTGATCCCTCTCTCTCTCTCTGTCAAGTAAATAAATAAAATCTTTAAAAATAAATAAATAAAATCTTAAAAAAAATTAAACTGACTCCACAGGGCTGACAGGAAACAGATTCCATAACACCCATCCACCCTCCACTTTTTTTGAAAGGACAGATGGTGGAGGGGGCTGCTTTCTTCTTCATTAATTCTTTTCCTTCAGAAGCAAAACAAATATGGGTGCTGGTACGTAGAGGGGAACAGATATTATCTGTAACATGTGCAGTCAACCAACAAGTTCTGATAATTACTACCCTTATAAACACACAATTTGGGGCAATTCCTTTCTTGCAAGGATTGTCATTAAATTCTTCCTTGGTGTATTCCACTGCAGTAATTCTGACCCTTACTAGCCCAAATCCATGAGAGCTACTCACCTGTATTTGGGTTCCAACCTACACTTGGAGGCTGGATTAGCCTTCCTTAAATACTTAGAGCAGACCACATCTGCAGAACTGAGTGTTTGGAGACAATCATGCTCTCCAAAAAACCCTTGAAAGTTAGAGCCTGTGCAAAGGAGGCTGGCTAGAAAATGTTTAACACATTCAACAGGGTGTTGTGTACATGCTACATGAAAGTCACTGGGCTAAGTAATGTGTGGGAGAGAGGCATCCATAAGATACAGTCCTGGTCCTCAAGGAGCCTGCAGATCAGTAGAGACTATAAAACTTTCACACAAAATGGCTGCCATACAAGGCGCAGCATGTCACATGGCTTAAACTTTGTGGAGACAACACACTGTAGAAGTTCACGGGAAGGAGAGTTTTCAGCCAACTGGAATGAAGCAATAAAATATGACTTGGGTCATGAGGGAAAGGTAGCATTTGGACACATGGAGAAGGAAGAGAAGAGCCTGAATCAATGTGGAAAGCGTACCCGGAACATCTGGTAATCTTCTGGTTCAGCTGGAACACACAGAGCCAGTGAAGAGCATGGTGGGGAATGAGCCTGGGGTAACATTCAGGTGGCTGCAATAATTATAATTACTACCATTTGCACGCCCCTTTATAATTGCTAGAGCTCTTTCCTGTAAATTGTCATTTGACTTTTACAATGACCCTATGACTTAGATGTTTTCATGTAAAGAAACTCAGACTCAACAAGAGCTTGAAGTAACTCACCCAGCGTTACTCAGTGGCAAACGTTGGTTTTAAGTTGGGAAACCACAGATCACTTTGCATGAGAAAGCACTAAAAATACCGGAAATATGTGTTGGTTGGCCCCCAGTTGCCTGAGGCTAATTTAAAAAGATTGTTCTCTTCCATAGTTTTAACATTCCCCTGGAGTAAATAATTTTCCAATATTAGTTTGCATTATGAGTCATTTCTTTTTTTTTCTTTTTATGTGAAATGAGTCATTTCTTAAGGTGAAATTTCTTCAGGTAAGTTCCAGGGTAAACTTAAATGTTGACCCCTTTAAAATTATCCAAATTCCAAATTACTGGTAGGTGAATTACTGTTTGTTCCTTTAAGTCAGGTCACTGTGTCCGTGTTACCAGCCTTAGGATTTCTACAGTCACTTTTTAACTGGTTTTGTGAAGCCCTTTGACTTGTTAGTATGATGAATGGAGAAACCCTTTATCTTTTTCTTCCTTTTTGGTATTTGTTATAGCTGTTTTGTTTTGGTTTGGTTTTAATGAGAATTAAAAGACTGAAAGTGACTCTGATACATCTTTAAGAGAGAAGGGAATGGATTTCTCCATTACTTCTAGCCTGACATTTCTTCCCACTGGCTCCGTGTAACTCAGCTGGGTCAATAGCAAATCATCAGTTCCTGTGAGATACCTATTAGGTAGTGGTCTGCTTTTATTGTTTTTGTGCTCTGATTTCTGTTTTCCTGTTTATAGCTGGATTTCTAGTTTTGTTTATTTTTGTTTGTTTGTTTGCCTTGCTTTGTTGGGGTGCAGGAGGGTTGCTGAATAAATCACTGCTGTGGACAAAGTGCTCGGCCCTCAAGGGAGAAGCCCTGCTTCACACCGGCATTGCCCTCTCCCCCATCATGCGTGTCCTGCAAATGCTGGCTCAATGAAAGCAATGATCTTCATAAGTTCTTTCTAGAACTTTCTAGAGCTCCAGTACTCTAGGGCTTTCTTCATTTTGTTACATAGGGAGAAGCCCTTTGGGGCAGGAATGCGTAACAATTCATCCCCATTCTCTTCACAGGGCCTAGATGAAAACTATAGTTAGTTGTTGCTATTCACAGCAGTTGTGTTCTATAAAGTCTCTGCAGACACCCAGTGAATGAGTATGGACCCATTGCTCATAAGGAAAAATCTAGGATTAGTCACATTTTCATCAACCTATTGATACATAACCTCATTTTATGCCTGTTTCAATTTAAAGACACCTTTAAAAATATTTATTGTTGGGGCGCCTGGGTGGCTCAGTCATTAAGCATCTGCCTTCAGCTCAGGTCATGATCCCAGGGTCCTGGGATCCAGCCCCACATCAGGCTCCCTGCTCGGCGGGAAGCCTGCTTCTCCTTCTCCCACTCCCCCTGCTTGTGTTCCCTCTCTTGCTGTGTCTCTCTCTCTCAAATAAATAAATAAAATCTTTAAAAATATATATTTATTGTTGATTCATGAGCATAAGTCATGGACAACAGCACAATAATTTGCTCCTGAATGAAGCTTGTCTATCCTGTATCTTCTCTGGTGGCACATCACAGCCTTCTTGTGGGTAAGAACGCTCGAAAGCACTTCAGCCCTATCCTTGCAGGCCATTTTAAACAGCAAAATCACCAGCAAAAAGCATAAAAATGCCAAAAGTGGGGCACTAAATAGCTCACAAAAAGGACATTTGTTTGAAACAGTATGAAACACGGTGGCAGCGGATTATCTTGTTTGGCCTCAGCTGGGAACAGGCACATCTGAAGACCTAATGTCCATTGGCATATCCATGAATGAGCGCAAAACACCATGAGTACTGATTTGGGGGTTACAGATAAGTTTTAGGAAGAAGGTGAATTCACAAACACAGAATCTGCAAATAATGGGGATTGACTGAATATTGAAAGCATGTGCGCGTTCGCGGAGTGCGCTCATAGAAAGCACAGAGAATTCTGCCTGAGGTGGGGCAACGTTGGGGCTTATGTAGAGCCAAATCAGGGCCACTGCTGTCTATCTGGTACCTTCGTGCGAATTAGTGGCACCCTATCTGGGCAACCTCAACCCTACACCATGCAGCCTGAGGAACAAACAGAGCAGTGAGGAAGAGAAAACCCCTTTCTCCAGAGCATATTTTTGCACGGGCACACAGGGCTTTCCTGACAGAGCACTGACAAGATTCCTGTCCTTTCTCACCCCCTGAGCTACACATTTGCAGAACCAAATGTGGGGGCCTTATAGAAGAATGTGGGGTGGACAGGCTAACCTTGTCTTGAAGCAAAAATTAATCCTTCAAACAGGCCCTGTCGAGGAACTTCCAAGAGGACTTCTATCTATGGCAGTAGGTCCGCTCTCTGACCCAATCTTAGATTTCTTTAAAAGCCCCTGTATCTGTTTCCTAGGTCTGTTATAACAAATTACAACAAACCAGGTTGCTTAAAACAACAGAAATTGTTTCTCTCACAGGTCTGGGGGCTAGAAGTCTGAAATCAAGGGTCAACAGGGACATGTTCCCTCCATAGGCTCTAGGGAGGACTCCTTTCTTATCTCCTCCAGCTCCCAGTTGCTCTCAGCATTCCTTGGCATTCCCTGGCTTGTAGCTTCAATCTCTGCCTCCATCCTCATGGCTTTCTTCCTTGTGTGTGTCTCTCTGTGACCCCTTCTTTCTTCTTATAAGGACACCAGTCATTGGATTTAGGGCCCATTCTCATCCAGTATGACCTCATCTTAACTAATTATATCAGCAAAGACTCTATATCCAAATAAAGTCACATTCTAAGGTTTCAGGTGGACATGAATTTTGGAGAACAACATTCAATCCACTACTGCCCCTATAACTGAGGTCTTGGGGAACATAATAATGGGGACCTTGATGATTATCTGTTGTCCTTTGGCTAGAGCTCTAGAATACCCTTCAAGTCTCCATTGCTGCACTCCCTCCAGTTATGAGTCTCTTTGGTCTTATGTCCTCTTCAGGCTTAAGGGTTTTGAATCAATGGTAGGAAATGAAAGAAAAGAGAAAGAAAAACAAGTAACAGCCACAAGAAAAACACTAAAAATATTTCACCTTGAAACTTATGTAAATATGCACAACCTCCTTAACAATATCTTAAAGTGTCCTGTGACCCAAGAGCAAATTCCACTGGGCACCAAAGGTCTAGGCTTTAGGACTGCAACTAGAATAAAACAGGAGGTTAGTCATTAATGACCCTTTGGCCACAACATTTCCCATGGACTCAGGAGAACTGGTACTGCGAGGCATGCCTTCAAAATACACAGTGTGCTCTGATACATTCTGTAAGAGGGCATATCCTTCAGTCCACTCTGAACATCAGAACCTTGACCATGATACCGAATAAGTCAAGTCAGTTCAGGTAGATATCTACCTATAATCTATCTGCCGATATTTAAACCGTATGTCCTTTTGATGATAACAAAATAACCTCTTGAGAATGCTTGAATCCACGGCTTTGTATAACAATTACCAGATACAGTTTACTCCACAGCTTTTTTGACTGCTCAGCATCCTTTCTCCCTCCCGCACCTGTCCATGTGTCGCAGGTGGGGTTAATTCCACCCCTGCCTCCGGGTGGACATGTGAACTGAGCCTGGCCATTTAGAGCATGGAATTCTTCTGGTCACAGCAATTGAATGAGAGATGCATGTCAGATACAATCATTGAAAAGCAATGAGACAGTTTATGCAACTCTGGGGAAAGGACATGAGCTAATCCTGCTGGGTTCTCAGAGCTGCTGGCAGCCATATTGCAACCGGGAAATTACTTGGCAGTGAAGCCAGATGAAGAACAGCAGAGATGAGAGAAGAGTTTAGACTGAGAGGTAATGACATCATTTGAGCCCTGCATCTAGCCATAGCTGAAGCTGGGACAGAATATTATACACTCTCATTTACAGGAAGCAGTGAACTCCCTTTTTTGCTAACTTCAGTTGGATTTTGTGTCACTTGCATTATCTGACCTGATATGACATGATACAACTAACCATGAAGGTCGTGACTTATCCAGTAGGTTCTGACAGCAGGTCTCATTTCCTCCTTGCTAAGACAAAGGAGATATTTCTGAACCAATATGGCAGAGGTCTTCCCCATGATCACCCAGCTGGGTCCTTTTCTCTGGGTCTCACATTGCTCTGATCCTACCATGTCTGGTCTTCTGTGAGGTATTGATTCTTGATCATTAACTCAGGTTTTGCTCATATATTGGGGTCTCTGGATTCAACTCCCATCACGATCCAGAAGGACAGAGAAAATGTAATGTTTCTAGTTTGCCAATAGCTAATCTGAGCTTTCCCCTCCACAGTCTCCACCCACTTGTTAACAAGAAAATATTAACTAAATCCAGTTTAAACTTACTCTAATCCAATCATGCAAAGAGCTTTTTTAGGAAACACACAGACTCATTTGGATAAAAATTCTCAATTACTAAGACAAAATTTTCCTTCTCCTATTTCTTCTTATAAAATGTTCTCTGGGTTCAAGAGAGGAAGAACACTTGCTCATCCTATGTCAGCAAGAGTGGATTAGAGGTCTTGGGTTTGGTATTCTCAACCTCCTTCAGTGTCTGCATACTATCCTCTGTCTACCCACTAGAAGCCTGCACTGTAGGTCTCTCTCAGGTTGGTCTTGCTTATCTTCATCAGAATCAAGTTGCCTACCTCGGACTGACTTGGCCTCACCACTGGCTACAGATGCTGAGTCTTTGCCCACCCACCATCTGGTTCAGTGCCCTGGAAGTACAACACCAGCTTCTATAGTGGGTCACCTCCGCCTGTCATGGTGGATGCCATGGCAGACCCCTTGCCTGTCAGCCCAGTATCTACACCACACAGTGACTAAAGACAGCTTGAGAAGGCAAGCCCACAGAGACTCCCAAGGCCACCCTGTGCCACAGGTTGACTTTAGCGTGGCTGTGCACAAGGCTGATGTGTGGCAAACTCTGCTTTCGGTGTGGCCCTCATCCTGCCTGACTCCCCTATGCTTTATCAGCCCAGGCCTGGAAAAGACACAGGTCCAGATGCTTCCTTTTTCTTCTTCTCCTGTCACATTCTTCAGGCAGAACACGCACCCTGCCTGTGCTTCAGAAAATACATGCCCTGGTTTGTATTTTGCTTCTCCCACTTCACACCCACTTTCCCTCTGACTCCTGCTAAGCCTGGCTCTCCTCTATGCTGCGGAGAAATTTCTGAGCTGAGTTGTCCAAGCCCAGTTGCTGAAATGTTAAAGGGGGCGGTAAAAAGATATGGAAATCTGTTTTTCAGGACAATAGCCCAGCTTGCACAGCTATTTTATTGTTGAAGGATCAGATTCTGAATGTCAATGGCTGAATATTAAGTTGTTCTTCCTCTTCGCATTTCTTAAATAACTCTTTTCATTTCCTTTGTGGCTTCCCACCCCCAAAGAGAAGAATGTCTGGGCGATGAGAGTCACACTGTCCAACAGAGCTGCGGGCGACTTGGAGATGCTCTGCATCTGTGCTCTTCAGGACGGTAGCCACTGGCCAGATGTGGCTGTGGGGCACTTGAAATGTAGCTAGTGGGCCTGAAGAATGGACTCGTAATTTATCTCATTTCAAGTAGTTGCCGCTTAAATAACCACATATGGCTAGTGACCATAATAGTAGATAGCACAGAACTAGAGTAAAGCTCTCATACAAGGCAAAATGAGTGTTATAAAATCTGGTGGCCCCCTCCCCACCCCGTTCCACTGAACAATGGTTATGTGATTCTATAATCCTCATTCTAGTACAAGTGTTCTGTGTGCTGAACACTTCACACCCAGCACTTTCCATCTTTACCCAAAGACACGGCGGCTGACGTCTGGTTTTGTAGCATGGCATGCCTCACCATCTTCTAAAATCTCCTGCAAGAGCTGTACACCGTTCCAGAGGAATAGATCCTTGACGGAGACCCTGGACTTTCTCATACAAAAGTCTTTCTCATTTTTTCTTTTAAAGATTTTTCCCTTAGTGTCAGCTAAGACATGGCCAACCTCCCAGGAATCTTTAGGAGGGAGGTCAGTGAACAGCAGAAAACAGCTCCATAAAAGCCTGCCTCCCCTGGCTGCAGGAGGTCACAGGAATGAGCAACCTCCCAGTTGGGCTTATTTTCTTTGGGAAGTGTCTGTCATCTTGGCCTCTTTCAGGAGCCCGCCTGCCTGCACCCAGCTGATTGTTGGGAGCTCCTGTGTCTATTAACGGGTGCTGCACCACAAGATAATCCAGGGGAGCTGGGAAGGCCTGGGAAAGCGGGAGGAACCCCTACCTTATGCCCTAACTCTGAGCCATCGCCGTTTGGTGCCCCTGGACCCGCCCAGGGGTCAGGCAAGGGAAGAGGAAGAGAAAAGCAGCGCTCACGCAGCCAGTGGCCCACAGAAGTGGTTGCTGCAACCCCGCTCTGGTTTGAGGAAGAGTGACCAGCAATGGGACTGCGCGGATGGGAAAAACACCTCCGTACAGCTTTCCAGCACGTTCTCCTACAGTATCTCACCTCAGTCCTCTAAAGCAAACAGCCTTATTAACATCCTCAGTTGTGGGAAGAGAAAGCTGAGCCTCTGCAGAGGCCAGAATCCTGTTTGGAGTCACATGCCAGGAACCGATGGGGCAGGGCGACTGTCCCCAGAGTCCAGGGTGGCACAGGGCTAGGGACGAGGTAAGGGTGCCAGGCATAGCATGTCAGAGGGATGAAGAAAGTAGTCGCGGGGGAAAAACTCTTAAAAGGACCTAAGGCGCATTTGAAGCCTAAGACGCATTTGAAGCCTAAGACGGCACTGAACTTGGCCATACTCAAAGCAAGCGGTACCTCTGGCCCCCGCCGCCGGCCAGAAGCATGAAACCTGTTACATCAAGCAACACTTTCCAGTTTGTCAAGTTATTTGTCAATGAGGTCAAAAAAGACCCCCCTCGATCTTCACAGCAGCGCTGTGACGTAAGAAGCGAAGTCAAGGATATCTTTATATACCCAGTATGGGTGAGAAAGCTGTAGCTCAGAGCCATTCTCAAACTTGCCTCACGTCAAACCGCCCAGGCGTCAGGCGCAGTCCCCTCAGGGCCCTGGCTCTTTGTCCTGCCAGCCGGTACTTCCATCCCTGTGCTTTCTGCTCCGCCTCCCTTCCAGCCACTGCCGCAGGAAGGGGTAGGTGTGTGTCTGATCAGTCCTCCAGGAGACGCTGCCCCTTCTGGGGGAGCGGAGAGAGACCCCAGCGCGCGCACCTACGAGGAGCCTGCACCTCCTTGCCAGGGGCTGCAGCCAGCATGAGCTGGGAGCCTGTGTTGTGTCAGCAAGAAGCCCAGCCTGTGCCAGGCCTGCCCGCCCGTCTGCCGGGACATGTCTCCATTAGTCATCACATTTTCTTCCCTCGGGACTGCTCTGCAGAGCTTCACACAAACAGACCGCGGGGCCAGCAACAACGCCGCCAACCACTGGACCAGGAGCCTCCCGCAAAAGCTGTTTGCACGGTAGAGAAGTCATCCGAGAAGATCCTCACCTTCCAAGACACACCCTCCCAAGGCCTGAGGACCTGGAAGGTGGGCAGCCTGGCCCCTTCCCCAATCCTGTCGAGGCTGCTTCCTGAGGGAAGAATAAGCCAGAGCAGCTCTGGGCCTGCCAGCTGGCGGCATCCCTCAGAAAGGTGGATCTAGCCTGGGATGTGCTCTCTCAGGTCGAGATGTTCTGGAAGCGAGTCTGATTCCCGGGAGCATCCCGGGTACACTCTGTATTGGCTGCCCCAATGCATAGGTGCTTCAGGCCCCTTTTCCCTAGAGCGTCCTGCAGCCACACGGCCCAGGCCCGGCTTTCTTACAGGCTGCTCAGGAGAGGCCTGTAGAGAGGGGAGGGATGGGGCTTGGAGGCAGGAATGCCTACCTCTGTCAAGCCCTCGCTGAGGGACCACAGGCAAGCCAGTCCAGTCTTTTCTCTGCCCCTCACCTCTTCCACCCAGGGAGAACCTTACAGCGTCCATTCATTCATCCATTCATTGAGCACCCACCGTATGCCAGGCACCCTGCAAGGAGCTGGGAACCTGCTCGGGAGAAATCTGCCCGGGGAACTGCTCTCAGAGAGCTTCCCTTCTCGTTCTCAAAGGACGGAAGCCAGTTAGCTGGGGCTGACCCCCACCCACAGTCAGTCCTCCATAAATGTTTGTTGACTCTGCGTAATTAACACAGGCCTTTTTGCTCAGGGCTGCTGGGAGAAACTGATGAGATGGTGCAGGATTAGCACTTTGTAAACTATAAAGGGATTATACAAACATCAGGGATGATTTGACTGTGGCCGTGACAGGCACGGAGCTCTGCCAGGTGGGAGAGGTGCGCCCAGTGTCAGCAGGGAGAGCTCCGAGTCTGCCAGGGAAACAGGGAGAGGGCCCTCACTGAGGACAAGCCACGAAGGTGATGAGGCCACGCATAGGCACACACCCACTGAGGAGCCCGGGGCCTGTGGCAAGATTTATGACTCTTCCTGCGGTGGCCTGTGGACAGGCCATTCCCCAGGCTCTGCAGGGGAGTTTGGATCCTCTAGAAAGAAACCATACTTACCAGGTGACTGGAGGATCGTTTGTTCAGCCAGTAATCATCTTTCCAACTTCAGAAAGCAAAATTCTTTACAATTCTTATAAAGCAAAGTAATTTGTTTTCTCCAGGTCTCAGTCTCCCTCTTACCTAAACTTCTGAATCCATCTCAGGATGCCCTGAGACTTGGCTGTCATTCCTGTGTACTCAAAGTCCCTGTCAGCTCCCCTTCCACTGCCCCGAGGCCAAAAAGTGAAAAGTTTTTCAACATTTCTGGAGCTCCGCTTTTGCAAAAGCTCTGAAATTGTGCTAACCTCCCCCGCGGGGCTCCCCATCTCAGGGATTTGCTTCCAAGCTGCTTTTTCCTCCATTTCAGTGAGTCACCTGCTTGAGAACCTAAGTACTTACCCATTTTTTCTGCCTCTGGCAAATATTAGTAACAACCTTGGATGGATGGATGGATGGATGGATGGATGGGTGGATGGGTGGATGGATGGATGGATTGACAGATTGACTGAGTTTTGGCCATAGCCACCTTCTTGTTCTACAGACACATTCATTTCCAATAATGAGATCATCACTCTGAAAATACTAATCAGCACTAAAAGGTCAACAAAGTGAATGAGTGCTCAAGGCTGACTAAGAAAGTGCATTGTTAAATACACACTTGTACATGCATGCGTGTGCGCGCACACACACACACACACTTAGACCTACATGATAGTCCTCTTTCTAATAAAGCTATTTGAAGAACAGCTAAGATTTGGGTTTGCTCTTATAAATCAGAGCCCAGTAACTCTGGAGCCGGTTCTCCATTCTTTCATGGGCCCTAGCTGAGTGAGACCTTTTCCCTCTCTGGCCTAGGAGTCTTGAGGTCAAATCTCTCAGCTCACTCAGATGTGTGTGGTCCCTAGTGCCTGGACTACACTCAACAGAGGTTTCCTGAGTGTCTGTTAAAATCGGCTGAATCATTTGGGATTGAATGGACAGCATCCATAAAGCACGCTGGAAACCTCTCCTAGCTGTGCAAGGCACAGGCCCCAGCAGCAGCAACCATTCATTTTTTTTCTTTGAGAGAGAGAGTGTGCATGTGCATGAGTAGGGGACAGGGAGGGAGGGGCAGAGGGAGAGAATCTGAAGCAGGCTTCGTGATTAGAGGGGAGCCCAACATGGGGCTCGATCTCACGACCCTGAGATCATGACCTGAGCTAAAATCAAGAGTCAGACGTTTAATCGACTGAGCCACCCAGGCGCCCTACAACCATTCATTTAATAATCGTCACGGAGGCTGCTTGTGTCCACAGCAGTGAGCCAGGACTGGACATACAAGAGGTTTCTTGTCCTCGAGCACTTGCATTGCAAGGGTCTCACCTACTCCCACCTGCTCTCTCCCTATCATCAGCTATCCTCCCTCAAAAGAATTGAAAAGCAGAGATTTTCTGCTCAAACCACCCTACAGAAGCCCCATTTGCCCCTCACCCTCCACCAGATCAGCACTGCTGTCCTTGAGGTCTCCCAGAAAGCATTCATGGGGCCATGGTTCTCAAGGCTGGCCATACTTCAGAATTCCTATAGAGCTGGGTCTCACCGTGGAAAATTGTGATTAAATAGGTCAGGGCCAGGGCCAGGCATGGGCCCCAGAATTTCTGTTTTCAGCTTTACCCTCCATTCGAATCAGCTGTGTGTTCATGTCATGTCTATGTGTGTTTGTGCACGGGGAGGATGGGGGATTTGCCAGGGCTCCAAAGGTAGAATCCCCACCTCCTTCCTGGCACTGACTGAGATGGAAACATTCAGAAAGTGGCAGGCAGTTTGGTGGGATGGAAAGAACCCTGGGCTGAAAGTGAAGAGGTCAGGTTTCAAAGTCCAACTCCTCCTTCACTAGTTATGTGACCCTGGATGTATCACTCCACCTCCTAGGCGCCAGTTTCTTCGGGTCCAGGCCCAGGGCATTTATAGGAAGAGATCTAAGATTTGTCTCTGATACAACAAACAGGAAAAGAAAAGAGAATTGCTAACTGCCCCATGATCTGCTTTAAGGCCACCAAGAGAGAAATTCGGATACCATTCTCCAAAGAACAAAAAAGGGGAGAGGCCTTCTAACCCAGGAAAACAAGAAAAGGAGCTAACTTCTAGAATCTTCCACAGTCCTAGAGACTCAGTCACTCTCAGACCCCAACAGACAGTGTTGTAAGGCTGCAACACTTAGGAGCACCTTTCTTTGCTCTGAAATGGTACTGCATCTTGGCCTCACCAGGATCCCTGTGGCATGCTGAAGTCACAAGAAATATTGGGTTGTGCTGCTGGCCTTTTCTCCATTGTTTTGAACATCAAATCCTCCTCGGTTTTAGAATGAGCCTCACAAGTCAGAATTGAGAACTACTGAAATGGAAACACTTTTTCTGTTTTTGTTTTGTAGGGCCTGCATCTAGCAGATGACAGTCACCATCTAAGATCAGGGGCGGCTCCTCCAGGCTGATAAGGAGATGAGTGATGGTTTTCTGGGGAAGTCACAGACCGACAGGGTTTTCCTATCAGCTTCGGAGTCAGCCCTGTCAATCCCTGGCTCAGCCTCCAGAGCTATAATTGGGAGCAGATGGCTTTGCTCACTGACAGGCTGAATAGAAGCAGGACATGCCCATTGCTCTTGTCCTTCATCAATTTGCTCTCAGACTGAGAATAGGAGCTTGACAGGGAGACTCAAAGCAGAAAGAAGCCCAGGGGTGGTCAATTCCCAGAGAAGCCTCAGCCTCACCAGGATGACATGGAAGATCTCCAAAGGCTCAAACTGGGGAGCAAGGGTCCCAAGGGCAAAGCTAACTGGCGTGGAGGCCCTGCTCCTCAAACTAGCTGAGGCCTTTGGGACAGAAGTGCTCACACGGCCTGCAGCCATCTCATACAACATCATCTCAAATACACGTTCGCTCTGGTGAACATGGCCAATGGCAACACTGACACCCCGGAGAGGGACAGCAGTAAGGCAGCAGCCCCTGATTAGCTGAGATCTACTCTGCACGTTCATTGAGGTTCTTGGTTCCCCAGCCCTGCAGTGGTCAGGAAAGGCCTTTGCAGAGCACGTGAAATGGGAGTATCTCCCAGGCATCTAGAGGCAGCCAGCCATTAACAATGGGGGCCAGGAGGAAGGAATTTGGCCTCTCTTGCCCATTGTGCGCTGGTCATTGTTAAAGATTTAGCTGTGCCTCCAAGAAAGATAGCCACCCATTGGCCCTGTGGATGGCTCTACTGTGGCCCAGAGGGAATGGAACTTGGCTTGGGGAAGGACAGAGGTATGGGCCTAAGCCAATTTGTGAATTGTCCCCATTAGGGTCTCCTATTAGGACCACTTGAGCTCTCCCTAAGTGGGGGAAGCCTGGGTAAGGAAGGTGGAGGGTGGCCCCTCTGCAACACCCTTCTTGCTTCATAAGCCTGTCTTACTCAGAAACCTTCTATGGCTCCCCACAGAAGGTATTGTGGATTAAAGCCTCTCAAATCTAGCCCCACTTGACAATCCCAACATGTCTGCCACCACTTGGCATGGACATGATCTCAACTAACATGTTTCCTCACTCCTGCTCATTTCTCAGTCCAGACCCAAGTCCACATGCTTCCCATCCCCTGGCCCTCACCTCAGTCACTGCACATGGGAACATTGCTCCCTTGGTCCCCATGCCCATCCAAACCAACCCATTCTCCAAGCCACAGCTGAAGACCCTTTCTTCCAAGAAGTGTTCCCTAGCCACTCTGGCTAACACTGGTTTACCTCCACTCTGAAATGCTCTACTTCTTGCTGTTTGATATCCTTGCTGGAGGAACTTGAAGTCCTGATGTAGCTGGTGATTAGCAGTTTTATAACTTCCCCTAGACTGTAAGCTCTGAAGTGGAGAAACCCTTTGAATTTCTCAAAATATAGTTCTTGCGAATGAATGGACTCCATACTGCAGTGCCAACAGTCCTAGGTTACTGTGCACCTCTCGGCAGCTTTTCCATTTGAAATTGCTGCACTGAGTAGAAGGTCTTTGAGGCTGGTGTGGTGAGAAGATCTCTTGTTTTGACTGCAGATTGCACCTTCAGTCTTGCCCCAGTTCTTTGACACAGAACTGCCCAGCTTGCTTCTGGATCTATAGCTAATCAGTGTCACTGCACCACTCTAGAAAAGTGCCATTCACATAGACTACAACGTAGCTTAGCCCCTTAGAGTTGCTCAGTGCACAACCCGCACAACCACATTTGGCAGTACTGTCCAACTTCCTGCCACCATGGTGGCCAGAAGTCCGTCTTTTTAGAGCTGTATATTTATGGCCACTAGGAAGATAAAAGAGATCACACAGAAGATAAGCTGAGCTTGGAGTGTAGTTGAACATTCAGCCTGTGGCCTGAGAAAGGGCCAGCTTCTGCTCCTCCGTACTCTGTAATTCGTGTACCCAGAATTGCGCTAAACCACCACCTAGAGTTCGGTCATGTGCTTCACTCCCTTGCTCATGTTGAAGAAACTCTGGGCTAGGCTTTAGGCCAGACTAAGGGCCTGGGGCCATCTGGGATGAACCAGAGTGCTGCTGCCTGGGATTCTGACAATTGTCACCATCTGTTTGAAACTTTTCCCAAAAATCTTTGGAACTTCTGAATTCCAAGTGAGTTTCCAACTTCAGAGCCCCTCTTTTTTCTCTGCCTTAGAGAGCACCCTAACTTCATTGTTGCCCACACAGTTGTGGGAAGCCCATTGCTGAGGGCCTGAGCCTTTAGTCATTCTATTAAAGAGTTTCCAGACAGTGCGTAACCGAGGGCAATTTTGCAGCAAGCAGGAAATTATCAGTAGAAGTGGAAGTGACAGGGTGTTTAGCAAACATTAAACCAAGAAAGCTTAAAAGGTCTTGGAGCATCGTTAAATAAACATTTAGGATGACTGAGAGGGCAGAATATGAAATGGAAAGGAAAGTATAAACACTTTCTGTGGTTGGGGGAGGCTTTCTCTTTCTTCCATCTTCTTCTGATCAGAAGGCTAGGAGAGTGCTAGGAGTGGTCTGAATGAAGCATCTAAAACTCAAAGCAGAATTAACCTTTGCAAGATGGAGTACCAATCAGCAAACACACTGAGTAAAGAAATTTCTTCTCTTAGTTTGTCTCAACAGTCAGGTTTGACTCAGATATTCACTCCCTAAGATACCAGGCAGCAGATCCAAGATGGTCCCAGGAGCACACCTGGTTGGGGACCTCATCAGATACCTTATTTAAGCTTCAAACCAACTCCATACCTGTGTGTATTCTTACAGAAGGGGAAACAGGCGGAGAGAGATTCAGGTCACAAAGTAAGTGGCAGAGCTGGAGTTGGGAACCCCAACCCCGTGTATTCCAGAGCTACTCTCACGCCCCATGTTCCCATGAAGTACAATGAGAGACACATGCTGAGCTCCTCTAAGGGCTACCTCAAAGAAGAATGAAGACTGGGAGAGAAAGGGGGCATTGGGAGGCCAAGCCCCAAGTGACAGGGGTGACCACTAGAGTGACAAGGATAAAGATCAGGAATCTCAACAGCTTCAGGAAACAAGCATCAACTGGTGTTTTTTTGCTTCTCTGTGTGTTCTTAGCGGCTAAATTGCAGGGGGGTCATTTCTCACATGGCTTCAATCAATCCAGGGAAAGGGCAGTGGAGAGCAAGCTTGAGTCAGAGGAAGGGCAGCCAGCCTACCAGCTGCAGGAGTGAGTTTTAGCAATGTCATTATTAACAGAGAATTTGGAAGCCTTTCATCGTTTTCTGCCATGAGGCTCAAGTTGGCTGATAATCTCAGTGCTTCATGTATTCCTGATTTTGTACAGACATGGAAGACATAAAGCATAAGGTTAGTGAGTGTGACTGCTTTGGGCAAACCCTCCTAAACACACACACACACACACACACACACACTACCCCCTCCCCAAACAACCAGGAAGGCTGAATACCAGAGACTACCATGAACCCAACTCCCCACAAGGGACCCACTTCCCCGCAAGGGCTTTCAGCTGCACCTTCCAGCTCTAGTACCTAGAATACCTAAGCACCTAACATAGCAAAACAAGGCAAGTAGATAAATGATAATTCAGTGAGGGCACGTAAAACCACAGCCCAGCCAGAGGCATCTACCAGTGTCTTTCCCAGAGCCTCAGTGAAGCCTATGCCATTGGCCATGCTTAGGGACTCATCCCATAGCCCCAGCTCCTTTACCACCACCTCCAACCCCAAAGTTGCCCCAGCGCTCCCCATTAAACAACTGGGAAGACAAAGCTGCCAGTGCCCAAACTGCCCCTCCATCTGACTTGCACAACCAGCAGGCATGTTGGTCTTCACTACCTCTCAACCATGTCTCCCCGCTGCCTGGTTTCTTCAGCATCCCCAGCTCTGAGTCACCTCGTGGAGAATCTGTTCCCTCCTCTCTCTTCTGACTTCCTCAGTTGCCATCTTCCCTCGAGGCCCTGCTCCACCTTCCACTTCATGAAGACTCCCTTGCCCACTGCAAGCCACAGAACCACCTCCTTCCCAGAAGCCCTCTAGCCTCCTCAAGCCTGAAGCTTGTCTGCCTCCCTCATGCTGAGGAAATGAGTCCTGACTCCTCACTGAGATCCTAAATCCTTGGAATCAGAGACTGCAGCTGCTTTGTCTCTGCCACTTGGCACACACGAGGGGTTGTTAGTTGGCCAGGGACAGAGCATCTGTCCTTTCTGTGATAGTCAGGCCAGCAGCAATCACAGCAACTGGGGTGGCAGCCTGGCTCCTGCTGGATGAGCCCTTCCCGGACCTGTGTGAATATACCCGAGGGACCCTGTGAGCTACAGCAAAAACTCCCCACCCGTCCAGGGCAGATACAAGCTTCAACTTCTACCTCAGAGATCAAACTTTGACCTAATTTCTGTTGTGCTGAAGTAAGTCCCAGCGACACCGAGAAAGGAGAAAGAATTTTAAAAATAGCCTTCACTGTGACATACTGAATCGGTTATGAACTTCCACAAACAAGGTTCAGTGCTCTCCAGATTAAAGCTATTTTTATAGTATAGCACAATGACCCAAAAGAACACGTACCATTTGGGGGATTCTAACTGCAGGCAGGGCCTGTCCAAAGCCTCAGACGTGTGCACTTGCTTACATGGGCTGGGATTTTTAACTCTCTTCTCGTTTTAAAAGAATGACACATTTTATGTGTGAGGCACTCTCCATATGGATGTTTTTCAAAATACTGTATTAGTGCCCATGTTGGGAACTGAGTTCCCGAAAGCGTCCGGGAGAAGGACAGGTGGGAGAACAGCACCTTTAGCAGGGAGGCCCAGCGTGTGTAAACGGGAAGCTGCTGGCTCCCAGCTGGGGTCTGCAGGAGAGAGCCCAGGCTTTGCAACAAGGAGCAATCTTCCTTGTTTCATTTCTGCCACTTAGATCTGCGCGCCCTTGGGCAAGTTACTGATTCTCTCGGAGCACTTCCTTCCATATCTGTCAAAAGCACTCATGTGACTTTCCCAGGGCTGCCATTACAAAATACCACAAACTGGGAGGCTTAAAACAACAGAAATGTGTTCTCTCATAGTTCTGGAGGCCGGATGTCCAAAATCAAGGTGTCCACAGGGCCATGTTCCCTCTGTAGTCCCCAAGGAAGAATCCTTCCCTGCCTCTTGCAGCTTCTGGTAACCACTGTTGGCAATCCTCGGTGCTCTTTAGCCTGTAGCTGCACCGCCCCACTCTCTGCCTCCATCGGCACAAGGTCTTCTCCCCGTGTCTGGGTCTCCGTGCCTCTGTATCTGAATCAGCCTCTCCTTTCTCATATAAAGACATCAGCCATTGGACCTAGGTCCCACCCTAATCCTGTATGACACCATCTTAATTTGATTACATCTACAAAAACCCGATTTCCAAATGAGGTCACATTCATAGGTATCAGGGGTAAGGACATGAACATATCTTTGTGAGGACACAATTCAACCCACTCTAAGGGAATAATAATGTATGCCTCCCTGAATCATTCGGGGGGAAAAAGCAAAATCACAGAGTGCAATGATTGGCCCATATGTGCACAATAATCGAGGACCCATTGAGTCATGATAAACTTGGCCTTTGCAAGGATGGGTCCTAACAAGCCCAGGAAGGTGGGATTAGCCCCACAGCTGGAGCCCCAGGAAGTGGTGTGCAAGGAGGAACATGGACCTCTGGTTTAGAGCAGGCATCCCCCAGCAACTAGAATTATAGACAACAGGGCCTGACTCCCAGGGCAGAGGTTTACCACGTATTTAGGTCCTCAGCATATGAGTTAGACCACACACTGGGGAATTAAAGCAACAACCTAGTCATACACACTGGCCAAGCACAGCAGCATGGGAGACAAGAAACCTACAGAGCACAGAAGTCCCCTGGCTTAAGGATAGAAAGACCACTGCTAGAAGGGACAAAGGGGGAGTCATGAGATGTGCCTGCTGTAGTCAAGACTTACCCTGGAGTGAAGTGGGCCTGTTGTTTGGGGAAAATCCAGAAATGAGAGGGGACTCCACAGACACATCTATCACAGACCCATATCATTTCTCTCTTTGAAGTGGTGAGCTACTATTGATGCCAGCCAGCTCAGGGAATCCTGCTTCACCCTCTTCGTCTCCCTCCATGTTCCTCTTGTAAATTCTACCCACTGTTCAAGGACCTGCTTCAGCATCCCACTCCCCTAGAAACCTTCCCCATCCACTCCAATATCCTTAGTCACTTTACACTTTCCCCCACTTTCCCCACACCATCTACTCCTACAGAACCATTTACTGTGGTTCCACAAGTTAATCCCTCCCCAAATGGACCATGAGGTCCTTGAGAGCAGAGATCATACCTTATTCTCAGTATTTCCATGAGCTCAAGCGTGATACTCAGGATCGTAAGTACTCAATAAACACTTGTTTTTCATTTCTTATTTTTTACCCTTCCTTCTTTAAAGAATTTTATAGTTTTCAATAAAGGATAAAAAATGCATTTCCAGGGGATGAAAAAGTGGCTCAAGGCACTTGTATTAGCCTTTGCTGTGTTTCAGAAATGGATTCTTTAAATATTATAGTAGGTTCCAATAACTAAGTGTATCATACAATTCTGTGATTAGGTTGGAAGCCTCCTATCTGACTGGGGTAAAGTCCTTCTTCACCCTCAACTACAAATACTTACTGAACATTTACTATGTGCTAGAAACTATATTAATTATAGGAGATATCAAGCAGAAGAGGTCCCTGCCTTTAGAAAAACAGAGTGCATATTGGATTTGTTATAAAACAACATTATCCAGCTGAAATCATTCTGCACCCTGCTAACCTAGCTGAGTCCATCTTCTTGAAAAATAAATTAACCAATTTTTCAACTTCTCTGAATTCAAAAAGGGACACAGTGATTACATATGTAAATACTGCCATCCTCCTCCAAGATCTGGAATTTGGAGGCCATTTTATTTTAGTGTCTGATTTGGGAGATTGATTAGTTGTTTTGTATGCTATCAATGCAAAAGAATATCCCTTTCCTGCACACCTGTGGTGCAAATACATCATCAGCATTTCCATTGTAGAAAATGACTATTTCATGGAAAAGAGCCAAGACATTTCTTGAGGAGAAACCACTATAACAAGACCAACAGTGCAGGATTCCTCTAGGTCATCTGATTGAATATGGACACAGTTTTGCTGTACAGAGTCCAGATGGACCTATAAATTATAAGCACCTAGATAATCATCTCCTGAATTAATGTCAACATAAGATTTAGTCTATTTTTTAAGGTCTTCAACTAATACTTGTATATCATTATAACTGCATAAGCCCATTCACCTGGCAAAATTTATTATTATTAGAATAATTATCTCCAGGCATTATGTTGAGTGTCAAGAATAGAATAATAGCTCATAACTAGAGGAGTGGATATCAAAATTCCACAAAGCACTCTACACCTTCTAAATTTGTGTCTGAAAATATGATAACCCCCTCCTAAATATGCATATTTTCAAAGAGCTTCTCAGGAGACCCAACCACTCAAGGGGCTTCTGGGTTTCTGTCAAAGCATGATTGGTTTCCAAGTAGCTGAAGTGAAAAGTAATTAACATGATTGGTTCCCAGTTCTGCATATTTCTGTCCACATTGCCAAGGAGATAATTAAAAGCAGCATCATGACTCTTAGCCCTTAACAGGAAGATTCTCTGAAGGTAAAAATGATCCTGAATCTTTGACTCAGGACTCTCATGCCACCTTGCTTCTTTCAGAGATGATTTAGACAAGTTAAACCTCTGGTTTAAACTGGCTTCAGTTTCTGTGAGAATTTAATGAGGAAATTTTTATGTATGAAAGCGCTTTTCAAAGTTGAAACAAATATCATGGATTTTTGTGTGGGCACCCAGAATCCGAGACAAAGTCCTACAAAGACCTTGGGATGGGAAGACATAAAGGAGAGCAGGCCTGTGACCATCCTTAGACCCTAAACCCAGAGCTCCCACTCAGACTGGGGTAAGATCCTACTGTTCAATACCCACATGACCGCATCAGCACAGGGCAGAACAGGATGCTTTCATTCTGAGACTTGTTCCTTGTCTGTCAAGGTGTCCACATTTAAAAGAATAGTGGGGTCTCGGGATGAGCACTTCCCAAGCTTGGTGACTATGGTGGATTTGTGTGGAGTCAACTTTGCAAAACTGGAAGGAACACAGGAGCAGCATTCCTTTGACACTTCAGGAGGTCAGGGCAGCATACCAGCTGCTGCCTGTCACAGCTTATGTACCTCATCACTTGCCAGCAGCTCACCTCATTGACATGGAGAAGAAGCCACGCCCTCAGCAACTCCAGATCCTGCCAGATCTCCCTCTTCAACAACTTCAACTCATGGGCTGGGTGTGTTCCAGACCTGTGACAAAGGACACCAGTTTCTCCTGCAAAACACCCACCATCAACATTACAGACATAGATGGTGAGAGACCAAGGTGGGTTCTAGACCATCCTCACGGGTTCTAGACCATTTATGTAGGTTTCAGTTTGTCCTTACTTCCCCCACTTCATGACCATCTTTCCAGACTGACTGCCTCACTGGCTTCAGGATCTAGTACCAGCTTCAGAAGCAACAGACTCTCATGGAGCATCCACAATAGCCTAAGGTCAATTCCCATAATAAATCCTTACTGTGTATAGGGTCTAATGGTTCTGCTTCTCCAATTGAACCCTGTCTGATATAGAATTTGATACTAGAAGTTTCCAGAGGAATAGACCTTAAGAATGGGTTCTCTGAATTGGATCTGGCTTTTCTAGAATTAGCTTTCTGATCTGACTATATTTAAAGGCATTAATGACCCTGTTTCCAGTGGTAAAAGGGGCACAGATAGTCTATGGTATTCAGTGGCAAAATAATTACCTAAATTATCACCTTCAGACACTTGTCACCAAGTGCTTATAAGAGACAAGACTTTTGATAACCAAATATTTGTTGTCACTGAAAATTTTAGTGAAAATAAAAAACATAGTGGAACTGGTTAACCGTTTCTACATGCACTGGAGAAGTTGGAGGAAGAAAATAATGAGATCAGGGCTTTAAATTGCCCAGCATACGAGGGACTCAACATTTTCTATTATGACCCTAGATAAAACTATCTCCTGTAGCCACCAGGTTGAGATTCCTAAAAAATAAAACTAATGAAGTCTGGTTCTGCAGGGTAGCTAAATTGTAGTACAAATTGAATTATCAACCCCACAAGTTTCTTATGTTACAGCATTAATTATGAAGGAGTGGGACCCTAAAAGTTGGGACAGAGACATATGGATAGATTCCAGCTCCTCAATTCTGCTAAACCTCTTTTCTAGCACTTCTACCCATAAATAAGGAGGTTAGCCACCTT
This sequence comes from Phoca vitulina, assembly GCF_004348235.1. Classification (NCBI taxonomy): domain Eukaryota; kingdom Metazoa; phylum Chordata; class Mammalia; order Carnivora; family Phocidae; genus Phoca; species Phoca vitulina. Next base: position 3,249,201 of record NW_022589718.1, on the reverse strand, counting down.
GGCCAAAGAAACTACAGTGACTCCCCCTGAGGTAGGTGCTTTGCAAGGGATTGGAGTCCTTTGGATAGGAGAGGAGTCCAAGGGATGGGAATCCCTCCAGCCCTGTTTTTCCCATTTCCCCGTGTTTCTAAATTTTTAGCCAGACTCAAGTCCATAGGCCCCAGAGGATGAGGTACAGAGTATGATACACCAAAAGAATTGCATGATTTTGCCAATTTATGTTGATGAGAACTTGGGAAACATGTGGAATGGCTCCTAATGGTGTGGGATCAGACTGTAAGGAAAACAGCAGTGGATCAAGTCAAATTTATTGATATGGGCCATCAGCAGAGATTTCAGATTCAAGTGTTAGCTTAGGGGGCTGATAGTGGCTTCTCACATTTTGCTTGGCTGGTTAACAGAAGTCTGGACCAAAAGGTGACTCACACTAAATATGGCTGAAATGTCAAAATTTCCCTGGTATATTGTAAAGGAAGATAACTGGCACAATTATTGTAATGGACAGCAGAGATCATTGATGTCTCTAGAACCGATATAGATGGGCAGCTGACTGAAGTCTTCCTTGATCCATTTAAACTAAAAAGCTCTGGGTTTGACTTTTTCACAAAAGTCAGTCACGGCCACTAGATTCATTACCCTGTGAAAGCCAATCCTGCAGACCCTTGAATGAAGGGAAGGCCAGATCTTCTTAAGGAAGAACCTTGTTATGCAACCAAAATGTTGCACTGTAATTTTTCCTCCTAGTCTCCTCTAAAAGCACTGCAGCCATTTGCCAGGATGATTATGCTTTGGGGAAAAGGAGATAATCAGAATTTGGGGAGAATACTAGACAGTGACTGAACTGACATGAATTCCTAGACACCCAAACACCACAATGGTACACTAGTCGGTGTAAAGGGTTATGGTGATCAGAAAATCAAAGGAGTCTTAGCTCAGTTTCACCTCACAGTGTGCCCAGTGGGTCCCCAAACACCAAGCCCACTATGTAGCTATTTCCCGAGTCTGGGAACACATAATTGGAATACACACACTGTATAACCTGCAGAATTCCACCCTGACCCATGGAATAAGGGCTATTACATCAGGGAAAGCCAAGTAGAAGTCCCCACAACTGCCTTCATCTACCAAAATGTTAAACCAAAGGCAATACCAATTTCTAGAAGGACTGAAGAGATTAATAACACAACCAAGACTTTGAAAAGTGTAAGGGTGGTAATTTCCACCACATCCTCTTTCAGCTCACCTATTTAAGCTGCACATAAGAAGGATGGACCTTTAGAAATGAAAACAGATTACCATAAACTTAATCAGATGGTGACTCCAATTACAGCTGATGTTCCTGTTGGGTTTTAGTTGATGGGGAAAATCCATATGTCCCATAGAATCTGTATGTAGTTATTGACCCAGCAAATGCTTTTTTCTATATACTTATATTAGTTTCCTAGGGCTACCATAACAGAGTACACAAACTTAGTGGCTTAAAACAACAGAAATTTGTTCTTTCACAGTTCTGGAAGCTAGCTGACCAAAATCAAGATGCTCCCTCTGAAGCCTCTCAGGGAGGATCCTTTCTTTCCTCTCCTCTCCCAGCTTCTGGTCTTCCCAGGCACTCCTTGGCTTATGGTAGCATAACGCCAATCTCTACCTCCATCATCACATTGCTATCTTCCTTCTGTGTCTGTGTCTTTGTGTGTGTCTGGATCCAAATTTCCCTTTTCTTGTAAAGACACTAGTCATGTTGGGTCAGAGCCCATACTAACAACCTCATCGTAACTTAATGACATCTAGAAAGACTCTCTGCCTAAATTAAGTCACATTCACGAGGACTGGTGGTTATTCAACATATCTTTTTTAGGGGACACAATTCAATGCATAAAAGGTGCTTTTAGGAGTCCCATGCCTTATGATTAAATGGCTGAAATTAATGTTAATGGAATTATAAGAGAATAAATTAATGGAAAACTACAAACAGTACTGCTAATGGCCCAGATTTTTCAGGAATGAAAGGTTGGGTCACCCCATGAGATAGGGAACTCTGACCAGCCAACATGCTTGCTAAGAACAAAAGGAATAAATATGCACTGAGAAAAGCAAGAAGATATAAATCATGGCTGCAACCATGTACACAATTACAGAATAAGAATTATAATAGTTATGTATATTGTTCTTTTGTTAAGAATATATTTGTCTCTATATTGGCCAATTCTTTTCCTTCTCACCGTCTTCCAATTCCCTAACATCTAAGTTGTGTTAATAGTAGTTAACTTCATATCTCGGTATTTAAGTCAGAGGATATTAATAGGGGGATGTAACTCAGCTAGAAGTGGAATAAAACTCATCCACAGGTGAACAAAAGAACTTAATCTTTTAGGGAAAGTGTTAGTCTGTTTTCAGTTGTATGAAGGATAGTTGCATTATATTAAGTGGAAAGCATAATTTTGATATTGTCTTTGTTAGGAAATTAAATATGTTAAAAGTAATACATGTGGATAAGAAGCTTACAAGGGTGGATTGTGGTAAACTTATATCAAGTCAATTCAGCTAATCTGATCTATGTTTCCCAGAAGTTCTGGGTTAGCATTGGCCACAAGACACATTTTGTGCAAGATCTGAAAGGCAAAAGTGAAACTGAAGCCAATATTCTTTTTATGCTCCGAAAGTTGGTGCAGGTTCCCAGGCACTGTTGCGGCTCACACACGCTGTCATTCATTTGCTGGCTCACCTTCACAGTGCAGTAACTCTAGCCACTGTCGGATCTCTCCCTTCAGCTTATCAATTCCTGGGCCAGAGGTATTTAGCTCTGCGACAGCACATGCCAGCTTCCCCTGCCCATCACCACCCATTACCAAAGTTGGAGGCTTAGAGGTGACAGAAGGTGGTCAGTGAGGGTTGTTGTCCATTCTCATGGCTTCTGCATCATCTGTGTCATTTACAGTTTCTTGCTTCTCCCATTTCAGGCACGTCTTTTCTTCCCAATTGCCTGCCTGCTGACTTCATGCTCCAGCACCAGACAAAGAAGAAACAATCTCTCATAAGTCTTTTAGCCAACTCCCACAATTGTGGGGAGTCAACCTCCCATAATAAATTCTTTATTATATATCCTAGTGGTTCTGCTTCTCTGACTCACCCCTGGCTGATACCATGCTGCCCTACACCTTAGAAGGCACTGAAATGCTGTAGTAGCCATTGGTCCAGCTAGAAGCTGTCGACTGCGTCAAACATGCAAGACATCAGAGGCTGTTGAGTGCCTAGTGTTGAGATGCTTATGGTTCACAACACTATAGGACCCACTTATTAATGTTTTCCCCTGTGGATATCTCCTTTTAATTATGTTATCTGTCCCAAAATTATGCCTATTAAATACCAAATAAATTCCTTTCCATATTTTATGACTGAAAAATAATCAAAGCAGCTCATCAGCCTGAAAAAAACAACATTCCTACCCTGCACGGATATCACTCCAGCCAAAGGCAAAGAAACTTGACATGTTAATCAGCTCTCCAAAAGAAGGAACATTGTCACATCTTTAAGTTTCCCTCAGAAATGTCTGTGGGAAGAGAGGAAGTGAAGATAGGTGGACCATGAAAACTTCCTCAGAGATCCTCATCAGCAGAGCCAAGGTGCAAGGAAAAGGGGAAAGAATGGGTGAAAGTGGAGATGAAGGTGGGTAGCAGATGAACTTGCCTCCGTGGGGAGAATGGGACATTTCTGTAATATTCTGCCTGAGCCTGTACCGAAAAAAAAAAAGGCTGCCCTTTCTGAAATCTCATGAAAATAGAACAACCCCACACAGGTCAACAGAGAAGAAGGCCTAGAGGGCTTTCAGTAAAGTCCTGTCAACCCCAATTCAGCTGATTGTGTCAGCAAAGCTTAGGTAATATTACAGAAAACCCAAAGAAGACAGTCACCCCAGGGTTGCTGCCAGGACTCGACAATGGGAAGTGAACAAAAAAGAGTTTATCCCATAAGTTACCTCCTAATGACAATAACAGAGATGACAATAAGCACTGAATGCGAGTGAGAAAACCTATGCTCCTGAGTCAGTAGCATCACCATTCTTGGCTTATGTTGCATCTTTCAATAAAGAAGGATACTGAACCATAGGGCATCCTTGGCAGGGATGCTCAATCTCCACTGAAGCCCAGTGTAGACCTGCTGTTGGAAAGCAGCTACCTAGCCAGGGACAACATTTTCCAGACCCTTCCCTCTGTGATGAGTTCTCACCAATGAAATGATGAATGGAACTAATTGGATCACTTTGAGACTAAAATGAACGAGAAACAGATGTGCCTTTTCCATGCTCTCCTCTCCTCTATCCTGGCAGGAAGTTGGCACCCAGAGCAACCTTGGAAATCACATGTCCAAAGACTCCAACAGCCCATATCCCTGAATGCCCATCGAGAGCAGAGCCTAGTCCCCACTAAATTTTCAAGGAAATTTGTTTGCCATTTGCTGATTTTTTTTTGGAGTTAATTTCTATCTTCTTTCACTGATAAATGAAGAAAAGTATTGCACCTTTTGAAATACACCGAATGGATTGAGTACGTAATTAAAAAACGTTTTTTTTCCCTGTCAGTCATTGTCTTATATGCTTAGCATAGATGTCCAGCTTAATAGTGTATGATACGGTGTTCCTAGAACACAGCTAAAGACCTGGTAAATCGAGGAAATGTGAGGGGTGGCACTAGGAGACAGATGTCTATGGAATGATGCACATCCTCTTTCAAGTTGGGAGGATGGAGACCTGCTTCATGAAGAAGCTGGGGCTGTGGGTGGGGGTGGGGAGAACATTTAACAGCATGGGGACCAGTCAGGGGAATCCCCTTATTTCTGTTTTGCATATGAGGAACCCTAGAGTAGCTAGTTAAGGCTCTCTAGTTTAATAAAAAAAATCATGGAGTCTTATGAAGACTCTTCATAAGTGTTAATAGGGATTTTATCCACTTATTTTGGTTGCAGTTTCCAATTTTTTAAAAATGTTTAGGTAATCTCCACCTTCTCCAAATCCTAATTCTTATAGATTCATTAGTGTTGTCTCATGTCTCATGTCTCAATTCTTTGTATATGCATTCTTTTCAGATGTATTAAACAAAAAACGCTTCACAAAAAAAAAAAAATGAGAATGAGAAGTAACCTTTTCTTATGTTCAAGTAGTGAGATGATAAGGTTTCTCTGTCAAGACAGCTAGAACGAACTGATGCAGCCTCTAAGCTGTAAGTTTATGATCAACTAAGTTTACAAATACTTGCTTAAAAAACACTTTTGTGCTTAATTTGCCCTGAAGAATAACAACCCTGTGAAATAGATCAGTTAGGTATTTCTTACATTTTGCATATGAAGACCTGAGACTTAGAATACAGAAGTGATTCCCTAAAGCCACTGACAAGCAGGAGGGCCAGGATGTAGAAGCAGGAGAGATGAATTGGATTTGAGCCCCAGAAGCAGGGTGGAGTAGAGGCAAGTGCACAGTCATGCACATCAGAGAGCTCTGAGTGAGATCATGGCTCTACCTGGGACTGCCCTTGTGACTTTAAGCAATTTTTTAAGCAGCCATTTCCTTAATAATAAAGAAGGAATAATAAGTAATATGAAACTTGCAAAATTGACATAAAGTGAGATCTTCACATGGGTAGCCTAGTGACCGACTGACAGATAGGCAGTAACAATAGTTCACACTTAGTGAGCACTTACCATGTGCCAAGCACTGCTCTACCACCTTACATCTACTGAGTCATTTATTCATTCAACACCCCTACAAGTGATATACCATTACATCATCCCTATTTTAAAGATGATGAAATTCAGAAAGGTTAAGTAATATCCCCAGGATTACATATTTTCATCTGGATTCCCCCAGCAAGCTAAATCAGAGGGAAAGGAAGTGAGGAGAGAAGAAGGGAGGGTGTGATTATTATCAAGCTGGTTATCACTAAATGCAACTGACTGCTTGACCCCAACGGGCTGTCCCACCAGAAGCTTCACAAGATGTGACTCATAACTGTCTGTCTGGGGGCAGGAGGATGCATACGATGACTGTTGGGTAGAGTCCAGGGAAGCCCCAGGACTAAAGGCAAGGGGAACCCAATGGGAGCCTAAGGCGAGGCACTGTCCTATAGTGTTGTGAACCATAACCGTCTCAACACTAGGCACTGTCAGGTTGACTGAACGGGGTCAACGGCGTCTGTGCACAGTGGAAGCTGGAACAAGATGTATGTGAGTTTGGAAAAGCCTGAAGTGGCGCGTAGTTAGCTATGTTACAGATCTAGGAAGTGGTGGGGCTAGTTGGAGGCCATGGTTTGTGTGAAAGACATGGTTACCATTCCTCATTCACCAGGGGGTGGGGAAGGGAGGGGCATGCATTGTGAATTAGTTATTTTCCCAGTGGAATAGGTTTATACAGATTCATACACGCGTTCTCTTCCAATCCATTATTATTTCCTATGTTTAAGGACTGGTGGGCCCAAGTCAGAGATACAGGTGTTGGCCCTACACAGGGAAGCCACAGCCTTCTGCTCGGGACAACCAGCATGTGGAACCTCCACCTCCAGTGTCCACATGAGGCTTCCCTGAGGAACCACATCTGGCTCGATGACTCAAGATGTCAATGCACCCAGTTGTGCCTCACCATGCCCACCATGGAAGAATAAGACTGTTGCCCCCAGCTGGCCCATGGCTTTAGAGGAGCTTCAGGCCATGCTTGTGTCTCCAAATCTAACCAAAAAAAAAAAGTTTTGTTCTTTGATTATAAAAGTAGAAGTAGCACTTCTCCATTAAAAATAAATAAGTAAAAGAGTAACTTATGCTTACTGTAGAAAATTTGGAGGTATAAATACACTGAGAAGTTTAAGGGGAAAACAATTGTCACCTAAGGTCTTTTTTTTCCTCCCCAAGATAACCACTGCTAACATTTTGGTGTATTCCTTTCTAGGTTTTTCTCTGTGGATATATAATGTAAACTGTATTTTTTTTTTTTAAAGATTTTATTTATTTATTTGACAGAGAGAGAGATAGCGAGAGCAGGAACACAAGCAGGGCGAGTGGGAGAGGGAGAAGCAGGCTTCCCGCCGAGCAGGGAGCCCGATGCGGGGCTCGATCCCAGGACCCTGGGATCATGACCTGAGCCGAAGGCAGACGCTTAACGACTGAGCCACCCAGGCGCCCAGTAAACTGTATTTTTAAACAAAATTGAATCACATGTTATAAGAGTTTTATTGCTCTGCTTTGTTCTCTTAACATTTTATGATAAACATTTTATTGCCATGAAATACTCTTTAAAAACACCATATTTACAACTGAATAATATTTTTAGACATTCAGGGTGTTTATAATTTTTAACTATTATATATAAAACTATGATGAACACCCTTTTACATAAGTCTTTGATCATATTTTTGATTATTTTCTTTAGGAGATACTTAAAAGTGGGATTGTTGTGACAAAGGACATAAACATATTTACAAAAAGCCTTACTGCCAAATTGTTTCCAGAAATGTTTTACCAATTTATAGTCCTATCAGCAACATGTTAATGCAAAAGCACTGCAAAAACAAGTCACTATTTTTAATGGTTTTTTTCTAGATAATAGGAGGAAATGGTATCTCATTATTTTGATTCATATTTCTTTGATTAATGACCATTAATTCTTTGATTATTGACCAATTCTTAGGTTTGTTGACAATTTGGATTTCCTCTACAAATTGCTTGTTCATTTTCTTTGGTCATTTTTCAATTGGAGTATTAGCATCTTTTTACTGACTTGAAAAAGCTGTTTGTTCTTCATCTTATTCATCACAAATACTTTTGCCATTTTTTTCATTTCGTTTTTAATTTTTATTATAGAGGAATTTTTTTTAATACAGACAGTTTTGGGTTTTTGTTTGTCTTATGTAGTTAAATTCAACAATCATTTTCTTTGTGATTTATCCCATGGTTGCATGCTTATAAAGCTCCCCCATCCCAACATCAGTTAAATGTTTTCGTATATCTTCTTTTAGATAATTAAGAAGATGCATAAGATGTATAAAATCACAACATATAAGAATTGGAAAAGCTATCAGTGTCCTTCATTTTATAAATAAGAAAATTCAAGCTTTAGAGGTAAAGTAATTCAAACACCAGATCACACAGTCAGTGAGGGCAAAGCCAAGATTTTTTTTTTTTTTTGAGTAAGTATAATTAGCACAAGATTAAATCCATAAATCTAAAATATTCAATTTAATAAGTTTTGACAATTGTATGTACTCTTGTAACTACCACCTAAATCAAGACACAGAATATTTCCACCGCCATCAGCAACCACTATCTGATCTCTTTTATTACAGGCCATATTTGCCCATATTTGGATTTTATTAAAATGGAATCACAGAGTAAGTACTTTTTAGTAGCTCCCTTTTTCACTCAGCATAAATTATTTGAGATTCAAACATAGAGTTGCGTCTATAAGTAGTTTATTCTTTTTTATTGCTGAATATGAATAGTCTGAATATAATACAGTATGTTAATCCATTCTCCTGTTTATGGGCATTTGGGCTGTTTCCAGTTTGAGGCTATTATGAAAAAGGCTGATATGAATATTCTTGTAGAAGTACTTGTTTAGACATATGATTTCATTTCACTGGCGAATGGAATTGCTGGGTCATTGGATAGGTGCATGGTTTAAAGCTAGAGTTTGCAATCTGCCTCTGAAAACCATGCCCCAAGCCGTTGGACCACATTGTCTCTCACAGATCCAAGCATTAGGGGGTCAAGTTCAAATCCTAGCTCTTCCATTTCCTTGCTTGGGCAAGTTACTTCACCTCCCAGTGCTTTGTTTCCTCATCTGCACCAGCCCCTCGGGGAGCTGTGAAGAGTAAATGAGGTAAAACAAATGAAGCACTTAGGATGGAGCTTGGCATATGGTTTGTTTTTAGTATTATTATTATATTAGAGAATGTATCTGTCTACATTTAGTCTGTCAGATACTGGATTAGAAAAGGGTTCTCTTGAAACCAGCCAGGAAAGACCTCCCTGTGAGGGTGGGGCCACACCATAAAGATGATTTATGGAAGAAGACTGTCCTTTCCCACAAATTCAGCTGGACCTGCCACAGAAATGCCCATGTTCAGACCAGGTACCTTTGAGCATCCCTGCTGGCTCTGAGGCTCTCACCCTCCGGTTCTTGCACTTGCCTTTGTGGGGTTCAGCACACAGTTGTCCTGCTCAGTGTTCAGCCCCAGCCAGTCCCTGAAGACGCAGGGCTTTTAAACCCTCTTTAACATCTGAGCAGAATCCCACACCCAGCTCTACCTCTCCTCCTTGGGCTTCAACCAGATCACCCAAGACTCCATTAGCTTTGGCTCATTACTTATGTCCCAGGCTGTAGTCAGTATAGCAGTAGGCATTTGGGAGGAACACATTCAGAAGGTAGGGCTGTTGGGACTGAACTGAAGAACTGAACTGAAGAACACCTTTCCAATCCTGAGTACTTCCTAATTCCTTCTAGAACATCATCTCATTCTGCCTTTCCTCTGTACCAGTACCTCCCACTGGATGGGAAGCTCCTAAGGGTGGTCTAGACTATTTAGCACAAGACAGCATACTGAAGGCCCAGCAGAGATCCTGGCACATAGTTAGAAAGGCACGCAGTAAGTATTGTTGCTCTATAATGAAAAACATAGCTACACACAGTATACAATGCCTCTCCTCTCGTCTTACCTGCTGAGGAGATTTCTACCTTCCCTCATAGTTCTGGACTTTTATTATAAAGATCAGAAAAGAGTTGAGAAGGAAAGCAGAGCCCAGAAAGGTTTTTTAGAGTTTTTCAGAAAATAGAAGCAAATTATTCATCCATCAACAAGTGTATTTATAAATAAGTAATGGCCATGCATATAATAGAGAATATAGTTTAAATACACTAATAGGCACTAATCCATAGGCTTTATTCATGCACTTACCGACATGGATAATCACACAAAGTTCAGTTTCTAAAATTTGGAGAGTGATATATACATATGTTTATTTGATGCCATTTAAATAAAACTTGAAAATGTGAAATTATGCTATTACTGTGATGATACACGGTTATGGATACATACTGTGTAGAAATAGTCCAAAAACATATATAGAGAATAGTATGAGAGAGTATACACCCAACTAGTTTAGGGTCACCTAATTTGGGACCAAACTATAAAGATAAATTCACTTTATTTGTGAAGAATAAATGAAAGTTTTGGAGCTGCAAGTGACTTGATCAGAGCTGCAGTGTAGGATGCGAATCTTACTACAGGGGAAGGAGGGAAAGATTGAAGCACTCAGCATTCATGGAGGCACTGTTACAGGCACTCAGGATCTGTCAGTGAAATCCCTGCTGTCACTTGTATCCTTGTCACTTTCCAGGCCTGAGGCAGAAAAGCCTGTTTCGGGGCCCTCCAGTTAAATGACAGCTAAAGAGGGCCTGGAGGTGTGGGGGGGAGAATGAAAGATCGGGGTGGGAAGTCAGAGGTCACCGGAGAGAATACATAGGCAGGTTCAGTGTGCAAGGTCCTGGGAGAAGGTGGGGAGAGGGACTGTGTCAAGCAGGAAAGGGTGACCCGAAGGAGGGGGTGTCCCTAACAGAAGCAGGGGACACAGGGCAAGAAAAAATGGGCTCCTGCTCCAGGCTGAGCCCTGTGGCAGAGCCAGATTCTGCAAAGATGGATGGCATGTTGCCTGCCCCCCAGGAGCTCACAAATTAGCTGTGACAACCATTCATCCAGCAAATACTCTCTGATGAAGTGTGCTGAAACCTACACTAGGTAACTTGTCATCCTAGCAACCCGGCGAGAACTTGATCGCCAGCCCCCAAAGGCTACAGTTTGGGCAGCTTCATGCAGAGATCTGAGACACCCAGCTCTGGACAGGAACGAAGAGGAGAGAGTTACGACATGCACTTGCCCCTCACCCAACTCAAGTACCTGCACCTCCCCTCCTTAAACACTGGTAATTGCCGAGGTCCTTGTCTCTGGCTGGCTCAGCCCACAGAAGCGGTAGGCCATGACCATAAACTTTCCAAACTCAAAACATCCACTCAGGGAAGATAAATTTCTGGTTGTGGGAAGACTGCCTGAAAAGGGCTGTTAGAAGGGCCCAGCCCGGGCACTGACCACTCCAGTGGGCCAAGCGTCAGCCTGGTGAACAGAAAGACACCTGGGCTTCGGTCTCAGCTCTGCCACTCACTCCCTGGGTGACCGTGTGCAATGATTTAATCTGTTTGGCCTTCAGTTTCATCCCTGTCATGAAGACATGCTTAGCTGTCCTGGGGCCACTCCAGCTAACACCATTATATTCGTCACAGCGTACCACAAACAGGGGCGCTTAGAACAATAGAAACTGACGGTCTCAAAGTTATGGAGGCTGAATGTCCAAGATCGAGGTGTCGCAGGGTTGGTTCCCTCTGAGAGCTGTTTCAAACCTCTCTCCTGGCTTCTGGAGGTTGGCTGGCAATCGTCGAGGTTCCCTGACTTGTAGACACAACGCCCCAATCTCTCCATGTTCCATGGTGTTCTCCCCATGTGCATGTCTGTCTTTTCACATGGTTCTTTTTATGGGACACTAGTCAGATTGCAGTAGGGTTCCACCCTACTCCAGCATGACCTCATCTTAAGAAATTATACTAACCTTACACTGACCCCATTTGTAATAAGGTCATGTTCTGAGGCACTGGAAGTTAGGAGTTCCTCATGAATTTTTCAGGGACACAGTTCAACCGTTAACAACAATCCTGAATGTCATTCTTCCTCCCGTGGGCCTCTAGGGTGACCATAAAATTTATCACTCCAACTGGAAATTCTGAGAATGGAAAGGGTACTGTAGCATTTATGGCAGACAACAGGTGTGACTGGAGACTGACCAGGCAGCCTGGGTCATGTGGTCCCCAAAGGGCTGTAAGATCCAACAGAGGCACCTGACCAAAGGCTGGGAAGCAGGGCTCTGGACGCTGTTTCTGCCTCCTACCGGGTCACTCTGTGACCAGGATAAAAATCGCAGCCTCTCACAAAATGGGAAGTGGACAGAGCGGCAGAGAAAGAAAAGGAACGAGGTGGTGCCTGGGAAGTGCAGAGGCCTGGGAGAGGCTGGTGCTAGGGATGTTGGTACATGTGGATGGCTATAAAAAGGCCATTTCAGTTTCAAGCAGCAGCTCTTTACTGAGATCCAAGTATGGACTCAAGCCCAGGTCAGACCTATAGGGTATACGTGGAACCATGTGATGTATGGAAGACGCACCCTCAATGACTTTTCAATCCATCCATCCTGGGGGACACTGACTCACATGAATAGTTAAAGGGCATCTGCTGTGTACGGTGCTGTGCTCAGTACTTGTTTGTGCGGCCAGGGTTCAGAAAAGGAGGCATCCCAGTCCTCTAAAGTAATTGGGAGATTTAGAGGACAGGAAAGGTCACTGGAGACCAGCAGAGAAAAGGCCAAATTGTATAAGGAATGGTGACTAGAAACGCCTGAGTAAAAATGGCCTCAATAAATGAATAAGGAGGGGTGCCTGGGTGGCTCAGTTGTTAAGTGTCTGCCTTTGGCTCAGGTCATGATCCCAGGGTCCTGGGATCCAGCCCCGCATCGGGCTCCCTGCTCAGCGGGAAGCCTGCTTCTCCCTCTCCCGCTCCCCCTGCTTGTGTTCCCTCTCTCGCTGTCTCTCTCTCTGTCAAATAAATAAATAAAAATCTTTTTTAAAAAATGAATAGGGAAGTGTCCCACCTCTTCTATTTTCTGAATGTATACAAGATTCATATAATTTCTTCCCTAAAGTTTGATAGAACGTTCCAGCAAAGCCACCCGAGCCTGGAGCAGTCTTCCTGGGAAGGTTTTAAATTATTAATTCAATTTCTTTCATTGATTTGGGTCTATTCAGCTTTTTATCCCTTCTGAGTAAGTTTTGGTTATTGGAGATTTTTATTGCACTGTCTCTTCTGTCTAGGATGTCAAAGTTGTTGGCATAAAGTTTTAAAAATAATATCCTCTTAACGATCCTTTCAATGCCTATGGTACTTCTAGTGATGTCTTTCCATTCTAGACATTGGTAATTTCTGTCTTCTCTCTTTTTTTCTTCACCTGTTCAAGCTAGAGGTTATCTATTTTATTCCCTGCAGAGAACCAGCTTGGAGTTCATTAAATATTTCACTTTTTTTTTGCTGTTTCTTTTTCATCAACTTAAGCTCTTTGCTTAGGGACTAACCTGCTTCTCTTTTTCTACCTTCTTAAAATGGACACTTAGATCCAGGATTTTAGACTGTTCCATCTTCATCTAAGTATTTAAGGCTATACCTTTTCCTCTAAGGACTTCTTTTGTTACATCCACAAATTTTGATAATTTGTGGTTTTATCTTCATGCTGCTCAAAACCTTTTCTACTTTCCCTTGTGACTGCATGAAAGCATATCTCTCGTAGATAGCATATAGTTGAGTTCTTGCTTTTTTATCAGGTGTGAATACCTCTGTATTTTGAGTGGAGCTCAAACTATTTACATCTTAAATAATTATGGTTAGGTTTAAATCTACCATCTAGGGTTTTTTTAATATTTGTTTCATCATTATTTGTACCATTTTTTACCCTCCTTTCATGTCTTCTTTTTGGTTAATTGGATTATTTTTTAATATTGCATGTTATCTCTTCTGTTGGCTTCTTAGTTATACCTCTAATTATTTTGAAGATTGCTCTAGGGTTTATAATGTGCATCTTTATTATAGTTTACCTTCCAGTGATATCATAGCACATCACATAGCATCTAAAAGCCCTACAACAATATTCTTGCATTTCCTCCTTCTCATCCTTTGTGTGATTATTGTCATATATTTAACTTTTACATATATCTCACAATACATTGTTACTGCATTTGCTTTAAACAGCCAATAGTCTTTTTCTTTAAAAATTTATTTATTTATTTGAGAGAGAAAGAGAGAGCACGTACGTGCATGTGAGGCGGGGAGGGGCAGAGGGAGAGGGAAAGAATTTCAAGCAGACTCCCCGCTGAGCACAGAGCCATGTGGGGCTTGATCCCACGACCCTGAGACCATGACATGAGCCAAAATCAAGAGTCGGACGATCAACTGACTGAGTCACCCAGGCATCCCCAGTCAATAGTCTTATTAAAAAATTCAAAACTGAAAGAAAGTACCTTTTATATTTTATCATATGTTTACCATTCCTAGCACTCACCATGCTTCATGCATATCCAAGTTTCTATTATTGTCTTTCTTGTTCCTGAAAAGCTTCCTTTAACATTTCTGGTAGTTCAGGTCTTCCCCCTACAAATTCCTTCAGCTTTTGTTTGTCTAAAAAAAATCCTATTTCTCTCTTATGTTGGAAGATGTTTTCACTGACATAGAATTCTAGGTTGACAGACTCCCCTCTGCCCAGAACTCCACTGTCTCCAGACTTGCATAGTTTCTGACAAGAAGTCAAACTGAATTTTGCTCTTGTAACTAAGGTGTCTTTTTCCTTTGCTGCTTTTTGAAGATGTTTTATCATGTGTTCTCAGCAATTTTTTTATGATATGCCTTGTTGTGCTTTTCTTTGCGTATCTTTTCTGCTTGAGGTTCTCTGAGCTGTTTGATTTTATACATTTCTAGTTTTCATAAATTTCCAAAAATTTTAGCCATTCTTTCTTCAAGTATTTATTCTGTCCTCATTTCTGGGACTCCAATTATGTGTACGTTGACCAGTTGCTACTTATTGGTTTACATGTCACTGAAACTCTGTTCAATTTTTTCAGACATTTTTCTCTTTGCGTTTCATTTACATTGTTTCTGTTGCTGTCTTCAAGTGCACTGATCTCTTCTTCCCAGTATATAATCTGCTGTACTCCCATGTAGTATATTTTTCATTTCAGTTATTGTATTATTAAACGCTAGAAGTTCTATCCAGTTCCTTCCTTTATCTTCCATTCTTCTCATTATCTTCATATTTTCTACCAGATCTTTGAGCATATTCAGCATATTTATAATAGCTGTTTTATTTAAATAAACTATTCATTATGGAACAATTTTAAATTTACAGAAAAGTCACAAAATAGTACAAAGTTCCTGTATATCCAACCCCTAGTTTCTCCTAATATTAAATATGCAGAACATTTGTCAAAACTAAGAGATTAACATTGATACAGTACTATGAACTAAACTCAAGACTTCCCTTGGATTTCACCAGCTTTTCCAATAATGTCCTTTTCTATTCCAGAATCCAATCAGGATGCCACATTGCATTTAGTCATCATAAGTCCTTAGTTCCTCTGGACTGTGACTATTTCCCAATCTTTTGTTGCTTTTGTTATCTTGACAGTTTTGAAGAGTACTAGTCAAATATTTTGTACAGTGTTGCTCCATTCGTGTTTCTCATGTTTAGACTGGGGTTATATGGAGTTTTGGGGAAGAATACCACAGATGTGAAGTGCCCTTCTCATGATATCCTGTCAGGAGATCAATGACATTAAAATAGTACTGATATATGAACCTTGATTATTTTATTAAGATTCTGTCAGCTCTCTCACTGTAAAATTACTATATTTCCCATTCCATATTCTTTCTTTGGGAAGTGAGTTACTCAGCTCAGCCACACTCTGGGGGTAGAGATGGGAAAATTAAAATATATTTTTGCTATTTTCATCATGTCTGTTTCTGCATATGTTTCTTTTGAGTAATTTTTTTTTTGTCCTAGTTGTGAGTTATGCATTTTCTTGATTTTTTGCAAGTCTAGTGATTTTGTGAATTTTATACATTATTGAATGCTGGATTTTATTTTGTGTCTTTCAAAGGTGCTGAACTTTATTCTGGAAGTCAGGTAGGTTATCTGCATATCAGTTTAATCTTCTGTGCTCTTATAAAACTTTTGTCAGGCAGGTCTAGAGAAGCCTTTGTTCTAGATTAGTTAAGTCCTACTATTAAGGCAAGTCCAATCTGGGGCCTTTATGGTATTGAACAAGCTTTCTCCCCACAGTCTGGTAGAAGGATTCCCAATCCTGTGCAAGCTCTGGGAGTATTTTGGCCATAGCTCCTTAGTAATTATTCTTTACTTAGCAGCGATCTTCTCCCAGTCTCTTGAATGGTCTCCCAAAGACTAAGGAACCCTTATGCACATTTCTGAAGCTCCTTCTCTGTGTAACTCTTTCATCTCTGGTATCTACCTCCCAAATTCCAGCCACCTCAGCCTCTCTGAACCCCAATTTCTGCCTCCTAAATTCAGCGGGACATTGGGTTCTGTTGAGGTTCCCCCACCCCCCTTGTACCACGGTCCAGAAATTAACTCCCAGCGGAAGCCTGGGAAATTGTAGAGCTTGCCCCTTTCCTTTTCCTTCTCTCAGAGATCACAGTCCTGAGCTGCCTATTACCCAGGGTTCAACAATGGCTAATTCATTAATTGCATCCAGTTTTCTAGTTGTCTATGGCAAAGGGACCATGACAGATCTTTTTGCCACTTGTGGTGGGAAGTGCTTCTAAATTTTTATAGTTTCTACATCTTCCCTCAGTTCCCTGACTGGGGTGGCAGCAGGGGGTAGCTACTTACTAGAGTTACCTTAGTAGCTGGTTCCCTAATACCTTTGTAGCTGGTTTTGCTTTTTCAGTTCTCCAATAAAACTGGAAAATTGTATTTTTAGTAATCATTTACATTATATTCTCTCCATTAAAATAATGTGTTTTCTCTCTTCTATCAGGACCAATCACCTCCCTTTGGTTTAAAAGGTAAGAAAAAGAGATAGAGGGAGAGAGTTGGTAAGATATATTTCTTGGAAGAGGATTGGTAGTTTGGTAATGGTAGATATGGATGTTCTCTGTCCCTCTCCCCACTTCTAGCAAAGGAGCACTGGGACCAGAGCAAAGCTTGGTAAAAAAATTCTTAGGAGAGCATTAAAAAGTGTCCCCTGGAGTTGGAGGTGCCAGGGTCATGTGTCTGATTCTCCACAGAAGACCTCTGAGTGCAGAGGGTAGGTAGTTATGAGGAAAGGCACCATGATGAGAAGTTGCACAGGGAGTGGCCTTCCAGGGCTTCACAGGGCCAGAGTGCCAGGTTTTCCCTCAGGGCCAGAAATGGTGGCTAGGCTGAACCCATCTAAAGAGTACACTCATGAGAGCTTCCTCCAGGACCCTGACAGACAGCTTGGGTTATATACTTCTAGAAGCAGGAACTGAGGAGTTTGCTTATCAGTTGAAGGATTAATGTTCTCCATTGGGAGGAAGAGAGGACTTCCAATAATTCATGAAAATCCCATGAGAGAAAGATCCTAGTGTTGGGCACCAGAGAAATTAGACAGCACCTATTCTAGACCACTACACATTAGCTAAAGACAAGAACTTCACCCATTTTTGGCTCCCTTGACCCCACCCACCACTCCCCAACAAACAGGAAAGCCAGTGGGGGAGGAAGCAGGACCACCTACCCTTTCTCTGCCGTGGGTTCCAGTGGATGTGGGGAGAGAGAGAAGGAAGAGTTTAACTTGAATAAGAACTTAAAATTTTGTAGATGAGTCTGGACTATCTGGTACATGAAAATGAGACTGATCCTTACTACCTGCAAGGGACCGGAAAGCTATGGCATCTACATGAGTTCTCAGGCTAGGGATCCAATTGAGCAGGTAGGAATGGTAATAGTCAGAAAACAGAGAAGTATTTCATTATTTCAAACCAAATCCAGTTCATTCAGTAAACTAGGTACAAATCCTACACATGTAAAAATAGTTCATAGGAAAAGAGATGGGACTCTAGAGGTTAGAGATAAAGAGCAGGCTGCCGCCAGGCCTCTCCTAAGTTCACAACCATGGCATTGCCATGGTGGGACTTTGGTTCAGGTCCTCCTCACTACCTGTGGGTGTGTCCCCACAGGGGTGGAGCCCCAAATACTAGCCCCTGCTTTCACAGACACCTTAGACTCCTGTCCCTGCCCCACTATGTGGGACTCCAACACCGCAGTGCTCTCATGGTCCACCAGGAGGGAGGAAACAGATTAGTCTTCAGACAACAGGCCTCAGCCAACAGTGTGAGGCTGGAACACATGTTGCCAAGGGAAAATGGAGCCTCTTTCAGGAAGAATGGCAGGGAGAAGCTAAGGTGGTTCCTACTCAAATTAGTTGCTTTTTCTTTCCTGTCTGTCATGGAACTCTATTTTATAAAATACAATAAAAACAAATTACCAGAAAAAAAATTGAAGACAAACAGAGCATGCAAAATACAAGCTCAAAATTTGCATTAGATTCAATAGACACAAAACTATTCCATTAAATTGCAATTTCTGCACGAATTTCATTGTGTATCAGGGAGAGCCAGGCTATGGATCATGCTGTGAGTGGCACTAACTGGGCTCAGTTAAATGGCAGCCATTGCATCTCCACGTGGCCAATCATTAAAACCTGCAGGATTTTGACAGACCCAGGCTGAGAGATCTTTAGTCTCTCCAGCCTCCTTGAGGCAACTTTTGATTGGGTAAATCTCCAAGCATCAACCTTCTGGGCCCTCCATCATCAGCTCCATGCTCTAAATCTCTCTCTCTCAAGGTTCATGCTACTCCCTGTGCCTAGCATACCCTCTTCCTGACGTGGCATGTCCAGCCCTAACTATTCTGTGAGGCCCAGCTTCAGTGCCACCTGCCCCATTTTTCCCATCCTCCTGGATAGCATTGCCCTGAGGCCTCTCAAGGGGGCTGAGCCATACTTCTCTTAAGCACACTTCATGTCTTGCCAACACTGTGGTGATTTATGTCCATGTCTCACCTTCCCTGTGAGACTATAAGGTACTTGGGGGCAGGACTCATTTCTCCTTTATCTTTGCAAACTTCATAATAGTGGCACAGTGGCTACCTCATAAATTTGGGCTTTTATCAATGATTGAAAACAACAGAACCCTCTCCCTCAGTCCGGGTGGAGCCGGCTGGGCAGAGATAAATAGCTGTTTGTCTGTTCTTCCTACCTCGAGTGCCAGGAAGTTCCAGGCCCTGATGGACCCCAGCCAGAGAAATCCCAACAGCACTGAGGAAAATGGCTGGTTGCTAAGTGGACCCTTTTGAAGGGCTCTGTGCCTCTCTAAGCTCTTCAGAAAATGAGGACACCAGCTGTCTCCTGTCTCAGGCAAGCAGGCGCTTCTTTTCATCTCTCCCAGGCCTCTTACTGCCCAGCAGGGTGTCAGAGCCCAATGCCAGTTGTCCCAAGATGGGGAAGCAGACTTGACAGATGGAAGATAGGTTAGCGTTGTGTGAAGGGAAACCACTTTTGTTTAGACCCCCATGTGCATGGCGGGCACAAGGCTTGATTACAGGGTGAGGAGCTGTGGAAGGAATGTGCCTCCCAGCTGGAAAACAATCGTGGGCTGTTTTTGTTCCTGCATCCCAGGGTGCACCAGGACGGATGGCAGCAAGCAGGCTCAATGTGCCACAGTTCATACCTGCAGGAACCAAACCCACGTCCCTCCAGCCCCTCGGAGAGGCTGCCATGCCTGCAATTCCTCCACGATGTCCCTGCCATAAATCAGGCGTGGCTACCCCCAAGTCACCAGCAGTCTGAGCTCGGCTACTGAGAAATGTGAGGAGCAGGGACAGCCTCCTGTCTGGCTTTGCCTGAACCTCTACGGCAGGGACAGATTCCCTGAGAGGGTCCCTGAGCTAGGCCTTGCCATGTCAAACCTCAAAACAAGAGTCCCTGTGCCGAGGATTATATCCAGCTATGAAAGAGAGCCGAGGAAGAGAGAAAGAAGGAGGGATCTAAGAAAACAGATGCGGGTGTGGGGCTGGGAGGAGTCAGAGGGAAAGAGATGAAGAAAGATGGTTCTTTAAAAAACAAACAAACAAACAACAACAAAAAACAGAAAAGAGAAAAGACAAAAAAAAGTGAGCAGGGGAAAAAAAGAGAAAATAAAGAAATCTTAAAAGCTGGGGAGAAGGGCGCCTGGGTGGCTCAGATGGTTAAGCGTCTGCCTTCGGCTCAGGTCATGATCCCAGGGTCCTGGGATGGAGTCCCGCGTCAGGCTCCCTGCTCAGTGCAGAGCCTGCTTCTCCTTCTCCCTCTGCCATTCCCTCTGCTTGTGCTCTTCTCTCTGTCAAATAAATAAATAAAATCTTAAAAAAAAAAAAAAAGCTGGGGAGAAAAGAGATGGCAAATAAGTAATGTGAGCAGTAACGGTTTTGGAGAGCCTTGCTGATTGATATCAACGTTTCTTGAATACACTTCCCCTCCAAGGTGGAGCCCTTGACCTGCGTTCCCTCTAATGGTGCCAGGAAGGAGCGGGGCCACCCAGGTAAAGCTGTGAGTCTCTCAGTGAAGCCCAAAGAAGTCCCTTCCTCTCGCTCCTAGGCAGCCCCAGTCCTAGGAGGCCCTGGGAGGTGAGTTCAGGGCTAAGCCCAGTGCAGCAGGGAGCCGGGGAAATGGTGTCATCTCACGGAGGAGGTCTGCTGAGCTGCTGGAAAAGCTCCTGCATCCGTGTATGTGTGCGTGTGCACGCCTGCATGCCTGCGAGAGAGAGAGAGAGAGAGAGAGAGAGAGAGAAAGTTGAGGGACGGATGAGGAGCTCGCCTGCCAGGGTTGGAAAATCTTGCCACTGCGAAGAGAGTTCTGATCACTTTTGATTTGGGTGTAGCTGTTTTCCTCTTGTAATCCCCAGTGTGGTGAGCAGAAGGAGGTGGAAAAAACACTCCGTGAAGTCTTTTTCCATTAGGAGGCCACTAAACTGCATAAGTAATTCAGAAATAAGGGTCTGCCGCACGCAAAGCTTCCAACTCATATATTCCTGGACTTTGAAGAACTTCTTTTGTCCCAAAATGCCCAAGAGAGAGGGGACAATATTTTTTTAAATTATTTTTGTGATAAATGCACATAACAAAGTTTACCATACTTACCATTTTTAAGCGTACAGTTCAGTTGTGTTAAGTATGTTCACATTGTTGTGCAACCAGTCTCCAGAACTTTTTTCATTTTGCAAGCTTGAAACTCTATACCTATTAAACAACTCCCCATTCCCCCTCCTCCAGCCCCTGGCATCCACCATTCTACTTTCTGTCCCTATGAATCAGACTACTCCCGGCACCTCATATAAGTGCAATTTTACAGTATTTGTCTTTGTGTGACTGGCTTATTTCACGTCACATAATGTCCTCCAGGTTCACTCATGTTGTAGCATGGGTCAGAATTCCTTCCCTTTTTAAGACTGAATAATATTCCATTTTGTTTACCCGCTCATCTACCTTCTGGCTATTGTGAATAATGCTTCTATGAACGTGAATGTACAAACACCTCCTCAAGATCCTGATTTCAGTTCTTTTGAGTATATACCCAGAATTGGAACTTCCAGATCATACTGGTAACTCTATTTTTAATTTCTGAGGACCTGCCATATTATCTCCCATGGCGGCCGTACTATTTTACATTCCCACCAACACTGCACAAGCGTTGCAATTTCTCCCCATCCTGGCCGACACTTACTCTTTTCTGGTTTTTTGATACAACTCATCCTAGTGGGTGTGAGATGGTATCTCTTTGTGGTTTTGATTTGCCTTTCCTTCATGATGAGTGACATTGAGCATCTTTTCCTGAGCTTATTAGCCATTCATGTATCTTCTTTGCAGAAATGTCTATTCAAGTCCTTTGCCCATTTATTAATCAGGTTGTTTTGTATTGTTTTTGACTTGTGGGGATTCTTTTTGTATTCTGGTTATTATGTTATCACATATACGATTTGCAAATTCTTCCATTCCACGGGTTGCCTTTCACGGCTGATCCTGTCCTTTGATGCACAGAAGTTTTTAATTTTAAAGTCATCCAATTTAATTTTTTTTTCTCTTCTTGCCATTAAGGAGCAGTGTTTTAAGCCAACTTCAATACTATGGCTCTTCTCAAGCTGCCATTAAGAAAAAGAGCAAGATAAAACCCTGTCCCAATGAATGTGATGTGTATATCCCAATAGCTCAGACCGGCCCCAAGGGAGCAGGCATGGACCAGGTTAGGAGCTAACCTTACATTCTGTTTCTTTCCGTGTCAGAGTTTGCATGTGAGGCTATCAGAAATTCTTTCTTTGAAGGCCCATGCTGAATTTAAGGTTTTGGTTTAGGGTTTTGTTGTTTTATTGCTGCTAGTTGGGTCCTACAACAAGGAATCTTGAAGACTTCACTACACATAAAAGATCCAAGAAAATGTCTCAGGTTTTCTGGCCAGCTCAGATCTTCACTATTTTCAGCAGAAGAGAATCATCTTAAAAAGTCAACAAATGGTCCCAAAGGAAGTGAGCCAATTGCAGGCATTTAACTGTTCAGAAAGATAAGGAGTTGAAAGCATCTTATGAGAAGGTGCTCAGCATTCAGGGTCCAGCCTCTATGCTTCATGAGCCCTAATTCAGATCCAGTGTCAGTTGTTGGGTCCTCTGCCAAAGAAATACGGGAAAACCAGCTTTTCCCTAATTTCATTGATTATGTCAGCCGCTGATGGACACCATCTGTGAACCCAGACCAGCCTTAACACATTCAAATCTACTGGCATGAATTCATCATTTTCCTCTCCTCATGGAAAAAACAAAGCTAGTTTGTTGAAGACATTTTCAACCTAATAGTGCCAATAGGGGATGAGAAAGGGCCTCACATGCACGGAGGGCAAAGCTGTTGGAACTCTGCCAACCTCATCACCCTGCAGCGGAACATTCCTTTCTCCTGGAAGGCCCCACGTAGCCACAATCTGCAATGCTATGATGTCCAGTTGTTTCCCTCCATCCCTCTTCTTTCTTAACCAACCGGTCCAAGTTAGTTGAGTGCAAAGCCATGTGCAAGGCACCATGCTGAGGGCAACGGCAGTGGCGAGGGGGAAGCAGACTAGAATTACACGTGTATAATACTAGTAGAATGTGTTGTAATACATAATGTGTATGCCACTAGTATTAGACTTCATGGTGCCTACGGACAGGTTGAAGTGATTAAAAGACATCCCTGGAACAAGAGTAATCAATATGAGACAGACTTGGCACCACACAGCTGAATATTCCATAGTACATCAAGTATGGTGAGTGTTGCAGACGAGGGGTCTGTGAGGAGGGGAAATCCCAGTGGCCCAATACCAAAGCCACGCCACCCAAAGACACCAACACAAACTCAAGCACACATATCCCCAAACCATCACCTGCACAATCTGACCCTGATATACACCCACACCCCCCCACACACAGACACCCATCCATACACATCCACACCCCGAAAAGAGATGTGCTCTTCACACACAAGGTCAAGGGTAAATTATTTTTTAATTCTCCATGCAAGAAATGAGAAATGGACAAAAGCCCAGGGCTCCCTAGAGAGGTTTGGTGACCAGAGAAGTCACTCGCAGCTGAATTTATGTCATCATCCTTTGCCCCATTCCAAACAGGTTTCATGTGCACCCTGTAAGGAAACATACCCCAAGTTCCTCTAAGGGTTGGGTCTGTTGAAAGAGCAAATTAGTGTTCGTGGGAGGTGGTTGCTGGAATTTCAGGTGAAGAGAAGAGGCAAACATGGGTGTTTATTCTAGAATTCCACATGTTCTCCAGAGACATGCATTTATTTGTGTAAACAGATAATGGTCTTTTAATTGAGCTCTGGCTCATTTTCAGCACAAGTCAAGTTCAAGCGCTTTGTACCGCCTGGACAGTGACTGGGCCTTGAGGAAGTCCAGGTGGTTCTGACTGAGACTAGAAGCACATGACTTGTCCAATGGAGAGCCCAACTGATTCCAAAGGTCTGTGTTCCTGGACTCCCGACCAAGTTTCATTCCCAGTGGAATGCAGCTTCCTGGTTCAAAGATAAAAATCTTTGATTCCTTCCTCCCCCCTACCCTATTCACAAAAGGTCATAAGAAAAAAAAAAAAGGCTGGCTTGGAATAGAAGCCCCAGAAGTTTATTTGGACATCACTGGCCCTTTGCAAATCAACTCAATGTTTGAATGAGTTAAGTGCACATGAATCAGAAACACAAGGGTCACATTCCCTCTCAAATACTTGGGGTGCACAATGCAAATTTAGCCTAATCCCAAATTAGGAGTCAGGCCAGACCTTTGTTAAGTCCCCCTTGCTCCAATGTTTGGCCCAGCAACTGGGAACCCCAGCTGGTCAGGACAGGGCTGGAGCTCCCAGCCCTGAATTCCTGTGGCTAGCTCGTGACAGCCGCCTGACGGCCTGCCTGGGGTTTGGGGGGGGCCTGCACCCGGGCTCCATAATCCATACCAATAATACCAAAGGCATTGTGATGGGTCTTCCCCAGCAGGCAGAATGTGAGGCAAGCGATAATGAGAACAATGAAAGGGTCTGACATGGAAATTTCAGTAGGAAACAAGCAATTACATGAGAACAAACATTCCCAACGCCACTCACAATCATCAGAACACATAACAGTGATTATAAAAAACGATAGCAACAAATTTAGACCCGGAGCAGTTTGTGCTTTGGAAAAAGGAGTCCTCCTGGGATGGAGCTGTGACATTCCCTGGCACATGTGGACAGAGTGTGTGTGTGTGTATGTGTGTGTGTGTGTGTACACCTTTTGGAACACATGAATTTCATTTGACTTGATTTAAAGTTGGATCTCTTTTCCCTGCAGTTGAAACCACTTCTCTTGAACAAACACATTTCCATCCACCGGGCAGGGAGGAAATTGTGAGTCAGCAAAGAGGACAGGATTTTCTCTGGACCTGCTGTATGTTCAGTCTGAGGATTGCTGGAAAATGTTCAGACCTGGAGAAAAGAATGGTCCCCTAACTGTAGAGCTGTGCTCTCCAGCCCAGGACTAGAGGGTAGGGTCACAGTGAGGAGGGTCTAGGATGGAAATATCTTGCTAGGATCTAAACTGACTAGGTCACACCAGCTGTCCTTTTCTCATCGAGATTCATGTCACCATCGATCCAGTGTCTATGGTTTTAAAGGTGAGTTCTTTCCTTCCGCTGGGTGCAAATAAATGCAAGTCTCTGGGTGGCGCACCTCTGCACCTTCCCTGCTTAGTCTCCATCGTGAGATGCCTTTTTCACCCATCTCTAGCCTCCATATCATAAATAGCCCTTGGTCCTGGCTCTGCAAGGAGGAGGCATCCAAACGTAAGGAGACAGCCTGAGAGAATCATGAGAATATGCAAGGAGCTTACTCGTGGTGGTGGGTCCGCAAGTGGGGGGCAGAGCTAGGAAGGCTTTATGCTGACATTAATTACAGTTTAGGGCTGGTACTTATTTTTTCCTCTAGCCAACTACAAGCTGCCTCCTCCTCCCCTTCCTCCCCTGTGGGGCCCCTGGGGCCTCCCCGAGTCCTGGCCCAGGTCAGGCCCCAATTCACCATGCTGGAGGGGCATACTGCAGCTAGAAGTCACTGAGTCACCTGCCAAGACTAGCAGCCAAGTTTCGATTCCCGGTGGCCTCAGCTGCCAGCCTTGGGAGGCATGCTGACCCCAGAGGAATCCAGTTAATTCTGTGGAACCCACCCTGGCTGTCCGTGGGCCACGCTGTGAAATCAGCACTTGGGTTTTGGCACGTGTCACCTTTATTCCTTCAGATTACTCTTCTAGGCAAAGAGGCAAAATTATTCAGATCTGCATAAACTCTCCAGAAAACTGGAGAGCCAAACTGGAAACTGAGGTCCTTACCCCCCCCCCCCCACTCATTCCCAGTACAAACAGTGGCAGTGGATGCTGGTGGGGGTTATCCAAACGTGCAACAGACGTGAGATCGTGTACAAAGCACTTTGACAGGGTCTCTTCTTCATGAATCTCTTTTTGGAAAGGAAATCTAAGAGACAGTTTTGGGTTTTGATTGCTTTATTTATCTTTCAGCCCTGACACCTAAAGAATCTCTGAGAATTCGTGGTGGGGGATCCCACCTGGCTAGCCAATGAACAGGCTTCCTGAGCACAAGTGGTTCTAGGGCCCAGGACTCAGGCACTCAGGGGAAGGAGTTGATCTCTTTCCCCAGCAGTTGAAAGTTTGCTGGGATCCAAATGGCCTGGGGCCCACCAGCCGGTGTCCTTTTTTTCATCAAGATTCACAGCACCATCAATCCAGTTTTCTGGGTAAGAATTTCTCCTTGGAGCTCACACTGCCCACGGCATAGCTTAGCTGAAATCCCAAGGACAGGACCATGAGAATTCCAAAGCCTTCACCTCCGCCCCCATCCACTGACTCTGGTGCTCAGGTGATGGGAAGGTCATCTTAATTAAAACCACGTGGTGGGGTTTCAGCTGTGGAAAATTGCTGGATCCTTTCTCCTTCCTCCCACCTCCTCTTTCTCTCCTTAAACACACACATGCCACTTTCTCTCCCTTTATTTAAGCAAACAATTCTCTCCATGATTAAATACAGCTCCTTCTTATCTAAATAGTCCACAGATGTATAGAGACACAGGAGCTTTCTGCTCCTATTTGGAGCTTGTTCTGGTACCCATCTTCTCCAAACCTACAAAAAGGCCCTCACTGACAGAAATTCGTAATGCCTGTTCCTCAGTAAATCAGCCCAGCTCGGCAGGCTGTCCACAATTTATCAAAGAGGTGGGATTTTTCCCTCCAAATACTTGTTTTCCCCTTTTCTTGGCCTCTCCCATAACCTGAGCTTGAAACTGCCCAGATGTGAACAAATGGAACATGAAAAGTCCCGATTCTATTGTCAGATTTTGACAGGACTTCAGCAGTCGAGGTAAATACCACCAGTTGGTCAACCTCAACGACCCCTGGTGGCCCAGGCCTGGGAACTGAGGGAATTCGGTAGAGGGCAGAGGTTGGCCGTGCTCATGGTTTGCTGAGGAAGAAAAAAGGCAGGGATCTGTGAGTTTCCAGAATGAGTGGAGTGTGCATAAGAAGAACCAGCCCTCAAGGCCTGGGACAAAAGTGAAATCGAATGAGTGGAGGGTTGAGAGGGTTAGCCCCCAGCTTTGGGTTTCTAACGGTCGCTCCCCCATTGACTGATTTTCTTTCCAACCCAGAGCACTGTTAATACTGAGTCCCAAGGAGATGGGCTCTACATAGGGATCCCAGACGTGGCATTATTACAACAGGGAGCAAAGACACTGTTGAACCCCGCAGCCCTTCTCACTTGCCCCTTCCAGCCTCATCCTCAAAGTGTGCTCAGCAGACCTGTCGTGGGCCTCTCCCTACAACCAGGAGCCACCGCCTTACCCCATCAGAAACTGCATTTTCGGTCTCCAGTGGCTGGTGTGCATATTAAAGTCTGAGAAGCACTACTTGGGAAGCCTAATGTCCCTAGCTAAAGGAGAGAGGCTCATTCCTGCCCTCGCGTCTCTACACTCCTCTTTTATTGACTCATACCTAGTAAGAATAACTCAGAACTTTAGAAAGGGCTACAGTAATATGGAATATATGGGTAGGGCTAAGGGGATACCAAAATAATAGCCTGCCTGTCGTTCCCAGGCCACTTATGTCCTACAAAAATGTTTTACAAGGTAAGATCCAACAGACTGCTGGCATCTGAGAAACCTAGAGAACTAGTTCAAAGTTCAAATCCCCATGGCAAACCTTTTGAATCTGAATTTACAGGTGGAAGTCAGAAACTGCTTGTTAGCAAGCTCTCCCTTGATGATTTATGCTAAAAAAATATATAAGTATTTTTCAATGAAATTTTGAGGTTTATCTGTCACTGAAGGTGTGTTACCTTAACTTTCCCTTACACCGGGGAAGACGTTGGAAACTTCCTTCTGATTATTTTCTCTCTGAAGGGTATGGATAAATATCAGGGGCTTGGAATGGGCTGGGTTCCTGGGGAAATAATGAAATGAACCCATACTCGCATTTCTTGGATAGTTCTGGAGATCTATGCCAAAATTTAAGAGTGATTCCATTTCCTTTGATTATTATTGGGTGATGGGTACAGATTTCTCTTCCTCAGGAGCAAAAGTGAATTGCTGACACTTCTGGACCCATTGTGGGGAGATGGCCTTAGAAGTAAGACCCACCTAGGGGCACCTGGGTGGCTCAGTCGTTAAGCGTCTGCCTTCGGCTCAGGTCGTGGTCCCAGGGTCCTGGGATCGAGCCCCGCATCGGGCTCCCTGCTCAGCGGGAAGCCTGCTTCTCCCTCTCCCACTCCCCCTGCTTGTGTTCCCTCTCTCGCTGTTTCTCTCTCTGTCAAATAAATAAATAAAATCTTTAAAAAAAAAAAAAAAAAAAGAAGACCCACCTAACTCGGATAACGGTGTGACCTTTCATCTCTTTCTGCCCCTGAGTAGGAGAGCACCTGTATAATTCGCTGAAGAAGTGCGGAAGCTAATGAGCTTGAAAGCAAGGCTGCTGATCTTGGTGCTCCCCGCATCTCTAAGGCACAAGGTGTAAGCAGTCATAACCCTTGTCCCCAAACTCCAGTATGACTCCAGCAGCAGAAGCCAAGATGCCTTTGTACATACTTCATTATCTTTTTGCTGATTTGTTAAAAAAAAATTCAAAACAGCAATGGGAAATTATGGGTCGCAGTGATAGGGCTTCAGCCAAAGATGACAAAGACATCCACACCCAAGCTAAAAGACATTTTCCTTTTTCATTAACCATGGGGGAATAAAAAGGAAAATAATGCCGGTATCTGCCTTGACTTGGCTAGCGAGCGTATCCCTAGCTCACCAGTCATGTACATTAGCATGGGAAAATCTTTAGATACGAGGGCACAGCTTTCATGGAATTTTCCCAAGTCCTCACACCATGCCTGAGAAATGGTGTCTCTGTGCTTCCATGTGGTTTTCAGTGACCCAGGAGTATTTACTCACTTCTGGGTAAAACTGCCAGTTGTCTTAGGCTTGGAGGTGCCTTGTTAATCAGAGAATTACATCAAATGAAGTTGTCACTATAAGTGCTTGCAGAATTAAAAGTCACACTGAGGAATTCCTTGGGCAAAAGGCATATCACCTAATATGAAATGGCTTGGGCTCAGCAAGTGCCACCCTCAGGCTCCAAAGAGAAGCTCGGCAGTCACTCAGATGTTGTTCCCACGTGTCTAGCCCCTAGGAGCCCTGGGTTCCTGCTCCAGTGACATCATTGACCTGGGCACCCCAAGCTCCCTGTGAAACCCCAGCCATCCCCCATCTCAGCTTCTCCATCTTTTAATGAAACAGGTGGATGTGGTCTCCTCTAAGATCTCATGCAGGTCTAAGAATCCAGGTCCCAGAGAGTTTTCAAATTTTAGTTGGTAATTTTAACACAGAATTGGCTGAAGAGGAGAGAGCATCTGAAACCCAAAACATGGAAAAGAAAGGCAGTGTTGAAAAATACATTCTTTGTAGAACAAGTATGTAACCTTCTTTCTGGTCTGAAACACACACAGCCGGGAGAAACACTTCTGGAAGTTATTCATGGGAGCAGATGGTCAACGTGGGATGGAGGTGAGGAGAGTCGGTGGTGCCTCCCAGAGGCACCCCCAGCCCACCCACGCCCAGTTACCATTGCAAAGCTGTAAAGCTAAGGCCAGAAAACATCACTGAAGAAACTCAAGCAGGGCATGTAGACGGTGAGTGGTCTATCACTGGGGGTGGGGGGGAAGGCACAACTCACATTATCATTGATTAACTGAGTGATTTTAGTCAAGTGAATATTGATACATGGCAGGAAAAGCATGAAAGTAAAATGAACACATATGGGAAAATTACTATTAACATAAGTGATAACATCAAAACATCTGGTAAAATGCAGTTAAAACAACAACACAAATGAAATGGAATGTAAAACATTTTCACAGTATTCAAAGCTTTTGTAAAAGATTTAGACTCTAAAAGAGGAGTGCTACGTGAGGGGACTAGAGGAAACAGGAATTTCACCCACGCCCTATGTATCTGCTGGTGACAGATCAGAATGGCCGCGAAGCTATTTCCCTAGGGGTCACCCAAGGTGTGCTTCAGAAACAGATTGCCCGAGCCCACAACTGCGGAGTTCCAAAAGAGCAACTAGTTACTTGGGAGTCTGATGAGAAACACACATTTTGTAGCTTTGGGCACTGGGGTTTCTGTAATTTACAGATCCAAATGAAAACTGGAGCTGTGACCAGATTCTGCCTTCGGGAGCCCTCATTGCTAAGGCACCGGCAGAAGAGCCAAGTGTTAACACAGGATAGTCTAAAAGTAAAGTGTTCTTGGGATTCTCATCTCACTAAGAGAGCTAGCAATCGTCAAAGATTGAGCTGAGTTCTGCCAATGACTCCGCAGGATTCCACCCAGAATGATTTTTAACCTTTACAAATACGACCTTTGAACTAGCTAGACCAAATTACCAAATTACCAGACCTCCACTTTTGGAAACAGATGACCAAGCCGACAGTCTACACATTGGTTTTGTCGTACCCTTTGTTGAGAAAAACAAAGGTTTGTGATAAAAATGCAGCTTTGGGCCCATAGCCTCTCTTTTGTGCCCTCAAATTGCCGATGTGTTATAGACAAAGATAGTGTGTCTCTCAAATCCGCG
The DNA here is from genome assembly GCF_004348235.1 of Phoca vitulina. Lineage (NCBI taxonomy): Eukaryota > Metazoa > Chordata > Mammalia > Carnivora > Phocidae > Phoca > Phoca vitulina. The sequence continues at coordinate 3,218,833 of NW_022589718.1, read as the reverse complement.
TGAGGCTCACAGGTCCTGGGACTGTCTGGTTGGGGTAAAACCTGCAGCTGCAATTCACACTTCCCATTTACTGTGAACTCGTGCTGCAGATGTCTCTTCCTACCTGAGAATTCCCACTTAGAGAGTTGCGCAACACAGCCACCCATTCTTCCGCAGTCTCTCTGCGGTAACTGTGAATACCCCCACACAAACCCCTTCCTAAGGCCCTGCTTTGGACAGAGGCCTGTTGCATGATGCTCTCTGTCAAAATGAGCAGATACACATGAGCACTTAACTCTTGAGTTCATCAACCCAAGCAACCCAAACGAAGGCCCAGATCCATGCTTTCATGAAATCATTCGGAATTTCAGTTAACAATAGGGAAGTAGAATATTTCTAATTAACTAATATATATACACATTTTTTTTTAAAAAATCATCCAAAATTACAGGCAAATCACTTAAGATCCCCAACACTTTATGATTAAAGGTCAGAGAGAACCAAAAACAAAACGTGTTAAAGTAATAGGATCACTAATTGTGAGAGGTTAATTATATCAGGATAACCCTCAGGTAGGTAATGAAGTTGGTATGCTGATTTGCAGACTGGAGTCTTCAGGAGTTAACAGAATCTTCTGCTGTTTCTGTGTCAGTCCAGGGGCCTCAAGGGTGTCACCTCCCAGCATCACTGCAGCTTCTGGATTGGTATAAACATTTGCCCAGAGGGACAACCACTAACTCTCACCACCTTCAGGTGTTACAGAGAATGAAGAATCGGGCTTGAGGAGCAAATTAACATTAATTGCTTAGAGTGACTTCCTATACACTGAACAAGAGGAGTAAAGTTGCTTATGTGAATGAATTTATATACATCGCCTATCAAACGCAAGGGTTTTAAGAAGCATCTTAGGGCACTCAAGAAAACCTGCAGAGATGTGTTGCCTTTGAAACTCACTCCTTGGATGGGGACACTTTGGGCTTAACTTTCCCTCTGCAGAAATTTGAAAACAAAAAAAAATTGTTTTTAAGTGCAGAGGACAGCAGGCTGATTGTTCTGAATTTCTTTGATCTACAGGCAATCAGGTTGAAAGGAATCCACTTCCTCGCAGGGAAGGAAAGCACGGGGAGCACTGGGAGTTTTGACTGGCACTGGGTTGGGGCCAGGGCAATCGAGAACACCTCAGAAAAGGGGGCCACATGGTTACAATATCCGGCAAATCCACCTCACACCCCAAATGCCCAGTGAGACAGCTGCCCCCTGGAAAGTAGCCTCAAATGCACCAAAAGACCCTCAGTCCAGTACCCCTTTCAAATGTCAATGTAGATTAAAAAAAAAAAAAAATTGAAAAGTAAATAGGGTTTTTGTTGTTGTTGTTGTTCTCAAAAAAAAAAAAAAAAAACACAAAAGTGAAATGAGCAGACAGATGAAATTAGAACACTAAGCTCTTCACCCAATTACAATTCACACTGACTAGCAATTTGCAGGGCTGTTCCTAATGTTTTTTTCTTTGTTTTTTTAACTACTTTTTTTGAAAACCACTAACTATTGCCTTCTCCGTGTGAAAATCATGGTCTCTCTCATGTCACGGGTTTGGTGCCCACAGTGTTTCCTTTTTCTCACACAAAGGCAGGCACGTACGGCCCTTCACACGTGCGGCGGTGAGATCACGCCCAGAGGCCGATGTTAACTGCCATTTACACGGCATCTGAGACTAGCTGATTCATGTCAAAAGATAATCACATGGAAAAGCAGAGTAGGCATGACCTCCCTATGTTTTCACTATTACATACTGTCCTTGTGCTTTTTCCCCCTGCGTTGACTTTCTGGAATTGATCTCAAGTTTTAAGTGTGGTGGTGTGTTTCTAAGGCAGACAGAAAGAGAAGCTACTCTGGAACTGAAAGCAACCCATCTTACCAATAGCTGGAACGTTCTAGTTCCAAAGGCTTAGATTAGCTGATAGATCCATAAGCAACTTGTAACAACACAAAGAAAGTTGCAGAACTGAGTTTTTGCTGCTGTCTCTCATTTTTTGTCCAATCTCGTTTTTGGTTTTGTTTTTTGTTTCTTTGTTTACTGGCAAAATTTTCTTTTTTAGTGGCTGTCTCTGGTTGAAATGGTTTGCACCTGCTTTTACTCAGTGATGTGCTGTTCCACGCTGTAGATCCTAAAAGACTTCCTAATCTAAATGGTTTTCCTTACTGGGACATGCGGCTTTAAATACTGGCAGTACTGGGTCTGGAGCGTGACTATGGAGGGGAAGGCGTGGGGATGCTGCCAGAGCAAAGCCAACTGGATTACAATGTCCTCTACCAACCGAAGGAGCACTGAGTGTGAACCCCCAGCTTCCAGGGTTGTCTGCTCAGCCCCACCCTTCACCCCAACCCCCGGCTCCCTCCCCAACCCACCCAGGGCGAATCACTTAAAGACTGACTGAAAAGTGGGACATTCATGATTTTTCATTTTCTTCATGAAGTTTTTGAATTCCTTGTTTTTCTTGTCCCACTTGTGGATGGCCGTCAGCAAGTACTGGCTCTTCACTTTCCGGCCCATGATGAGGAAATGGTGGCTGAGGTTGTCCAGCTGGTGGCACGGGCAGTCGGCCCCGTTCTTCAGGTACAGGACCAGCTTCTTGAGTTCCTTCTTCTTGATGGGTCCCAACTTCAGGGGTTTCTTCTTCTTGGGGACAATCTTTTTGTCACCATTTTCTTTTTTCACTTCTTTGATTTTCATCCTCAGCGCTAGAGATGGTGCAGGCAGAGAGGGGAAGAGGAGAGAAGGAGGGAGAAAAAGGATTTTAGAACACAGTTTTCCATCTAAAACAATAACCCAAACTTAGCGCTCAAGAGGAGGCTGAAATGAAAGGCAACTGGCAAGTCAAAGAAAGAAGCAGTTTTACAGATGAACACCAAGGTCTTAGTTCATCTCTATGTTCTGATTTTGCCCCCTAGTTCCATGTGTCTAATGGTAACTCAGTAGTTGCCCTGGTATGCCGTGAGAGTCTCGAATACATTTTCAGAACCAAATCATAGGGGCACCTGGGTAACTCAGTCAGTTAAGTGTCTGCCTTCAGCTCAGGTCATGGTCTCAGGGTCCTGGGATTGAACCCCGAGTCGGGCTCTCTGCTCAGCGGGGAGTCTGCTTCTCCCTCCATGCTCTCCCTCTCTCTCTCTCAAATAAATAAATAAAATCTTTTTTTTTTTTAAAAAGAACCAAATCATATTTCTTTTTTTAAAATTCAGTGACTCAAAATATCATACATACAATGCTTTAAGAGACAGGGATCATATACTTGAATATAATCCATATACTCTAACACTATAGACCTCAGGATTCAAAGAAAAAACTCACCCCAAGTTTTGCTTTGTTTTTTTTTTTAAAGAGAAATCCATTGGTTTAGATTTTTAACATCCAAACGACCTAAAATTCCTTGAAAGTTGGGTTCTGTAAACCAGACCAACAAACTCTATGTGTGCACATGCAGCAATGGGGAAATTTAAACAGTGCATCAAATGGTCATGCTTGAGTGCATCAAAAATCAGTGTCCAACTTCTGCACTGGAGAAATCACAATCCCCACCACTGCACCTGTAGGGAGTTTTGACAGCAGGTACTGCTGATGTTCCGTCAACCACAAAGCGACCACTGACGGGTGCCACAAATATTCTTTCCACTGGGTAGACTCACACAGGATCAAACTCTGCTTTGAGTTTTTGACAGAGAAATCCAAGTGAGGACCTCCTGGAGTCTAACACGGGACGTGGGCACAGCTCTTTGTAGGGAGAGAAACAGCCCATCCACCAAGCCGGGCTTCCCTTCTCTTTGTCTTTATGGACCCTGAGTTAACATTATTTTAATGTGAACGTATGGGCTGGAAATGTAGTGATGGCTACACAAGGTCTGTCGGTGAAGATAACTAAATTCACGTGGAGGCTTTCTATAAGATGCAAATGCACTAAAAATACAGCATCACTGTGACAATCAACATCCCTCTCAGGCTGGCCAGCCCAGATAGTTCCAAAGAAAAGGAAAATCATTCTCCAGATGCTAGTCACCAGATAATTTGTGCATCCTCTGAATTCTTCTAAATTCAAAATTAGCAAGCCCCCCTCTTTTTAATAACTCAAAGCTCCCACCCACACTCCATGAGGAAAGGCTTGAATCTGAACAGAATAGCACTAGCTAACAATTAGGAGAGCATATGGCATGCCAGGAAGTGTGCTAAGTATTTTCCATGAATTTCCTCAATTAAACCTAACAACTCCATGAGGAAGGTATAATTATTTTTCCCATTTAATAGATGAGAAAGCTGTGGCATAGGGGGTTAAGTTTACTTGGCCAGAGTCACTAATCCTCAACTTAAATCCATGTCTTAAATGTGCACTTTGAATTACTGTGCAGTCCATGCCGACTCTATGGCTTCAAAATTCTATATAATGAACCTCATATTCAGAGGACAGGCTACAAGGATCAAGAAAATAAGGGGGAGGAGCTCAGACTCACTTCCTGGTTTCACCCACATTTCAAAATGACTTCATTTACGAAATGTAGAAGAGTTTTTCCTGCTTGAAAGAGCCTGCTCTGGCAAAGGGAAAACTGCATTTGCAAAGGCTTTATTATTTAGTATTTAGTTGATTAGAAAACACAACCTTGGCTAACCCGAGAATAAGAAGGAGGGGGGAACATCCTGGAAACAAACCTTTAATGAATGTGTCAAAGTCAGTAAATTAAACGCTCCCACTGCTTTCTTTTTCTTACAAAAAGAGTTCCAGATTTTGCAGTCTACTTAATCTCATATAATACCCTAGGCCTGGGATCCCTTAAGAAATGCCTCCCTCCCAAGGGCAGCAGAAAGTTCAGGAACTGGGCACTAAGCAGCAGAAGGCTCTCGTGGAGGATTAACCTTGACCTTTCAGGCTGGTCCAGGCTTCCCAGCACACATGGGAGTGAGTTGAGCACAGCTTCCCAAAGAGTTCCTTTCTTTAAGCTCTCCCCCACCCAAACCAGCCACTGCCCAGTGCTTCTGATTATGCTTGATTCCCATCCCCACTCTGGACAGAGGGTAGTGGGGACCAGCAGGCAGAAGTGTGGCAAACAGAGAGCAACAGAAACCACCCGTCCAGGGCTTCACCCCAGACATGCCTCCACAGGCCGACACCTGGTTTAGCTTCCCTTGTGGGCTTACAAATGTGGTGCCTGGTGGTTCACTTGGGAAAAGACTTCAACTGTTCTGGTCTGTGGCTCACTGAATGAGAAGAGTTCTCAGTGGGGTTGAGTAAGGGACCAGCACGAGGAGACTCACTGCCCGGGCCTAAGCAAAGTCAAGTCTCCACCTCTGCCTCCCCTCCGCAAAACGAAGACAGGACTGGGAGAAACCACGTATCAGAGAAAGGCAGGAAGGAATACTGCAGGAAGGTAAGCAGTGAGAACAATTCTACTCCTTTCACAAGACCCTCTAAATAAAGGTGCCCCACAGTGTTAGATGAATCCCAAGGTAGCTCCCAAAGTCGAAGGCTGAGAACCAAGCGTTGCTATAGAAACAATCAATTACATCACCAGGTGAGATGAGTGCATGCCCCAACTGACAGTGTGGGCCCCCTCTTTTTTTAATATATTTATTTATGAGAGAGAGAGAGCACGGGGGCGGAGGGGCAAAGGGAAAGAGGGTCATAAGCAGACTCCACACTGAGCACAAGCCCAACACCGGGCTCGATCTCACGACCCTGAGATCAGGACCTGAGCCAAAACCAAGAGTCAGACACTTAACCAACTGCAGCCCCCAGACACCACGTGGGCACCCTCTTTTCTGCAGATTAGTGAGCCATCAGTTTTCGAGTGCCAGACTCTACAGATGAGCACAGGATAGGCTGCTCTGTGCGCGGCTCCGGATTTAATGCTCAGTGTAATCATGTTAAGAAGGCACCGTTAGTATTTATTAAAATCAAGGAGAAGGACTCAGGTTAAGTAATGACAACCCAAAGCCACAGTATGTAAGAGATAGATTCAGAATTAAAACCCACACTTAACCCCAAAGACCACACTCTTTCCTACTACACCATGACTGGGTTTAAAATGATATTGCTTCAGTGGAAAGTATTTCACTCTTTTGATTGTGTTGCTTTTAATCACAACTCAAATCAAAAATTAATGTTCCTTTGCCATGACCGTGTAAAGGAATTTAGTTTACATAGGTGGGGGGACAGCAAGGGGAGAGGGGAAATCAAATGATGGAAATGTGTTATGCATTAGGCTCTTTATTTCTTGCCATTTGGCTCAGTTTCTTTTTTGAGGTGGGGAGAGTAAGGAAGGAGGCACATATGGCCAGAAATTACTAACATCTTTCCATCTTTTAAGGGTTTATTTTAGGGATGCAGATTACCAACAATGTTTGGATAGGCGATTAGCCGTCCAAGGTTGATTTCTCTGTGCCTTGTGGATATGTGTACAGCCCCCCACCATACAACATCCAGGGGCTTCTGGGACAGGGGTGTGTGCTGGCCCAGGAGCAGCCTGGAACTGATCACCACTTCCTCTTCCCCTACCAGGCCTCCACCATGCAGACAGAGCCTGGACCCCAGAGATCTGCCCATAGACTGTGTTCACAGTTTGCAATGCAAATGGCGGCGTGGGCAGGCAGGAGAAGCCGCAGGAGGCGGCAGCTGGAGCAACAGCTGGGGCACTGGATACAGTCCTGGGTCCTGGGTTCTAACTGTGTGACCACAAAATCTGTTTTGAGCTCCCTAAGTCTCAGTCTTCCATCTGTAAAGTGTAGAGTGCTGCTTGCCTTCCAGCCCGGGCAGCACTACCATCCAGAGGGCCCATGCTGGGCAATACTGGGGAGCCAACAGATCTCCTCTCTGGCACTATCCTCCACCCTGTGGTCAGGCTTCTCCGTCTTCACATGCCCTTCTCACCCTGGGGGAAAATGCTACAAGTACCTCGGGCCCTTGATCTCGGCTACCTGGAACACCTGGACCCTGAACTAAAACAAAACAAACAAACAAAACACTTCAGTTTTTTTTTAGCAACAACCTAACATCTTCTGAGCGTAGAATATTACTCCCACCTCTCACCTTGCTGGTCACTGCCAGCAAGAGTTCAGAGACCCAGAAAATTTGAAAGCCCAAGTTAAGGTTGCGACGAGGGGTTGTCTGGGTCTCTCTCGTCAACCTTAAAATAAATAACCCCTTATCTTCAGGTAGACTCTTAAAATTTCATTCCACTTTTAGTCACCTGAAACCACATTTTTTGCTCAGAAACGATACTTCCTTGGTAGCCTCCCCATGGGGCTTGGCCATAGTTCTGAGGCTAAAATGAGAACAGGAAACTCATTACACCCAATTCAAACCCACACTCTCTTCAAAACCATCTCTTCCTCCTGACCCTCTTATACTAATGGTGCCACCATGCGTCCAATTACCTAGACAGGATGCTTGGATGTATGGCAACCCTTGGCCAAGAGCTGACCATTCATACAACCAATAATGTGGAATTGCTCAGCTGGAGTGCAAGAAGGATCCAATGCGAAAGGTGGGAAAGCTAAGTTAGTGATCAGATTTATGACTCGGCTGATGACAGTGAAGAGTCAAGTACAGAGAAAAGAGAGAATGAGGGCCCTCAGGGAGCACCATCACTGGGGAGAGAGGAAGGGTTATTGTGAAAGTCATCAGAGGCACAGATGGAAAACCAGGCAGCCAAGTGTCTCAGAAAGCACAGGGGGAGGGCATTTCAAATAGAGGAAATGCTCCTCCATCCCAAATGCTGCAGAGTTGAAGCATGAGTGTGAGACGAGATCATTCAACTTGGTGATTTGGGGGTCACTAATGGCCTGTGGAAGGGCTGAGGGTGAATTGTGGGGAGCTAAAAACCACTGGGAAGTGAAAAGAAAAGGTATGCCATACTGGCAACCATCAAGCTTCTGGAATGTTTGTGAAGAGTTACCACTGGCTACTTCTAGCCAAACACATTAGACTGAGTGCACACAATCATTTCCACTCCATTCTGCAGTCAGTTTAAAATCATAGTAAAAAAACAAAGTTATAAACACATGCAAGAAAACAAGAACATATCAGCATGCAGAATAATAGAAAGCAAATGGATGGTGAACCCTGGCTTGACAGGGAGAAGAAAAGCTGAAACCAAATGGCTTATGGATAGGGATGCCTGCAAGAAACAAGCCAATCCACACTGCAGGACCCATAAATGGTCATGAATGGGGGCCACTGGGTGCTTCTGAACTCCATTACAGAGGTTGTATTGAATATAAGAATTGGCTAAAAGTCTGTAGAAAGACACTCAGATCCACCAGCCCTGGGCCATAAATTCGGTAAGAGCCCCTCACCAACTCCAGCAACAGCCAAGAGGTTTATCCTTTGTAGAAGGTTTGAACCAGACAGACTCTGGGCTTAGGAGCACCAGACTGCAAAAAAAGGTAGGGTGGTGATGGGCTGGACTCCCTCCACAGGATTAAGTGACAGTCTGCACACTAAATAGTGAGTCCCGCAGGTCTTAGAACACTGCATTTATATTCCCCAGAGAGAAGTGATGAGTTTCTATCTAAAGAAACTAGTAGCCCTAAAGAGAAGACCTACAGCTCCCCCACCAGCAAAACTCTACACCAAGGCCCTAACAAGTTACAGGCCATGCATTCACACACAGAGCTTCCAGCTTAGTCCTTCACTCTTCGACCCGAATGGCCACCCAAGGGTCAGCAAGCATTTAAACAAAGCCTCGAAGTGTGAACCACAGAGACCAAAACATAAAAAACAAACAGGCAAAAAGAGAATTCAGAGATAACAGAGACCACGTGGGGAACACAAGAAAACTTTTTACAAAGATAATATTAGAGAAGACGTTGTATTCATAAAACCAGAACGGAAAGCTATTAGAAGAAATGTTTGGAGAACAAAAAGAGTATTTGGATATTTAAAATGTAAGAATGCTAGACAAGTGCTTTAAGATAAGGTTGAAACAGTTTCCTGGGAAGCTGAACCAAATGACAAAGAAATGGGAAATGGGAGACCGAAGGAAGCCACACGGGGTCAGCCAGGAGCCTCCACATCTGAACAAGAGAGAACCAAGAAAGTGGATGGGAGAAATACCAAAGAAATCATACAAGAAAATTTCCAGAAATAAGCATGAATTCTTGGATTCAACAGTACCGCGCTCAACCAATCATGACATTTAGAAACACCAACATAAAGAGAACTTTTAAAGTCCTCTAGAGAAAAAGAGATTATACATCTAGTACAGAGGATCAGGCAAGCAGAATGGCATTGGATTTATCAACAGCAACACTAGAAGCTGGAGGATAATGGGTCAACGCCTTTAAAATTCCCAAATTCAACCCTGAGCCAAGCTATCAATCAGTGTCTGAGTGTAGAATAAAGACATCTTCAGAAGTCCAATGGTTAGAAAAAAGTTGTCCTCCATATGCCTTTTCTTAGGAAACTACTCCATGATGTGCTCTACAAAAGTGCAAAACAAGTCACGGGATTCAGGAAACCAAAGATCTAACATATGACAGAAGCAACGGGAAGTCTTAAAATGATTTTTCCAGAACAACCATGGGGCAGGCCTAAAGCTCAGTCAGTCCTGAAACCGGAGGAAAGAGAGCTGGGACAGATTACCTGCTGTATACCTGCAGAAAAGTTCCGGGCTGATTTCCTATTATAAACATAAGGAACTGGGAACAGAGAATGAGACAACTGCTATCTCAAAGGAAAACAAAAAGGTATACAAGAGAGGGAATACAAATGCAGTACACTACATGGCTCAGCTGCAAATCACATTTATTCATTGTAATAAATTAAACATTGAGTAATCATTTCACCAAAAGAGTAATATAACTATATTGTAAAGAATGGGGACAAGTGGACACATAAGACAGATAAATTTTTATCTTCAATAATACAATATCAGTAATAACTAAAAATTAAAATTAAAAATTAATGTTTATTTGGGGCACCTGGGTGGCTCAGTCAGTTAAGCCTCTGCCTTCAGCTCAGGTCATGATCCCAGGCTCCTGGGATCGAGTCCCGCATCCGGCTCCTTGCTCAGCGGGGAGTTTGCTTCTCCCTCTCCCTCTGCCTCTCCCCCCAGCTCATGCTCTCTCTCTCAAATAAATAAAATATTTTTTTAAAAGTAATGTTATTTATTGACTCCATTTTGCTAAATATCAAAAGAAATAGCCACTTAGTTAGAAAATATTACCTGTGAGCTGTGGGAATTAGTGGTGGGAAGGCATCACATGGAGGACTGCAGTTTTTTGTTAGAAACCTTTTAACACTATGACTTTTTAAACTGCATTTATTTTGACTCAAAAACCTTAAGTTTAAGTAAATTTTATAGCCTAGTAAGTAACTTAAATGTATATAAACTACAAATAAATGACAAAATGTGAGATCTTAAAAGAAACACAAAGATTACATTTCCAGGTCCTCTACTCTTCATTCGAGTGACGCTTGGTGTTAGGGCTTCTTAAGAGATTTCAGTAAGAATTCTGCTCCCTGCCTCTCTACCCAGAGCTCTCTGCTCTCTTCCAGAGCTCTTCCAAGCATGGAGCAAGAAAGCAAGGGGATGAATGGGATCCTGGCAGATTTGGAGGACAACAGGGCAATGAAAAATCATCCAGGAGCACATACCACACCACACCCTGACTCCTCGTAACTTGCCTTTTGTCCTCAATTATTTTCTCCTGCAGAGAGGGCTGAAGATCCCAAAGAGATGATTTGAGGAACAGGGGGATAAGACTGGAAAACTCTTTACAAAGTGACCTGTTCTCAGCCCCTTGGATCAGGAAGGCCCACAGATGGGCACCCCATGCATCAGCTCCATAGGCTTGGCTGACACCCCTCCTCCAAACGAAAAAGCCCGTTCAAGATAGCAAGACCTAGCTAAGCACTTGTGACAGAGAGGACCTGATTTCTACTTCCTGGCCCCATTTTCGCAAATCCTTTGGGTGGGTGACCCTGAGGCAGCCAGGGCCATCCCCAAATCCAACAGTGCAAACGAGATTTGGTAACAGTGCTGGGTCAGGGTTTGGCTGTAAGAAACCACAGCATCTTTCCGACCTGCAGTGGAGGGCCTGGGCACCGGGGCAAGGCTGGCTTTGAGGCATCAGGGCCCAGATGAGTCCTGCTGACAGAGGCCCTGCGATGGCAGCTTACCAGACCTCTCTGTTCCCAGCGGGAGACGGTGCTTGGCATCATTCATTCGTTTAGCAAAAAAAGAAGCTTGCATTTGGTCACAACAACTCAGACTCGATCCTCTGACCACAAACCACACACTGAATACTTACGTGTGTTTACTAACTACAGGACATACGTTACAAAAAAACAAAGAACAAAAATGAATTGAAAGCAGCTTTCTTTTTCTCTCATTTACAAAAAACAGCAGATGGAGAAAATGCTCCTGAGTGACTTATTTGGGGCAAATTATTTCGTTGAGGTTTTCCTGTTTTGTGGACCCCAGACGTCGTGGGGAGGTTGGGGGTGGAGGTGTCAGGCAGGAGAGAGGAGGCTACCCCACCAACACCCTCACAGAAATTCACACACAGAGCAAACCAGCAGCCGTGTCAGCCACCCCAATCCCGCCACCTAATTGCTTGATTTCACGGATCGCGTTAAATCCCCACTGATTTAAGCTAATGGTGCAAAATGAAAACCCCACTTTGAGAGCAAAGAGCTGCCTGGTGTGGTTTTATTTGGGAAGACATGTGCACTGGCAGCCCAGGCAGCAGGGCCAAGGGCCTCAGAGTGGGACAAAGAAGAGCTTTGGCCCTTCCTCCCAGTAGGCACCGGCTCCCTGCCCCCCACCCCTGAGCAGGAGGCAGAGGAGAATAGGAGAATTGCTTAAATGCAGTCAATCATTAGGATTGATTGAATCTTGGCTCCAAGTCCCGGCCAACCTGCCAAGGCAAACAGTGTTTCCTGCTGCGGGGTCACTGGGTTTCCTCCATTCCTCTCCCTTTCACCCCCCAGTGTTCGCCCAAATGGCAAGGTGGGGTGTGGAATGGTCTCTTGGAAGGGAAAAGGTGGGGAGAGGGTCTGAAAAGCCACAAACTCTCCCTGTCTCTGAAGGAGATTTAAGAGAGAAGTCCTCGAATGCTGTGTCATCAGAATCACCTGGAGGACTTATTTAAAATGCAGGTTGCTGAGTCAGTGGCTGATTCAGTAGCAGTAGGACGGGGCCCAAGAATTTGTATTCCCATTTGGGAACACAAAACGTTCCCAAGTGAGGGGCGCCTGGGTGGCTCAGTTGGTTAAGCGGCCCACTCTTGATTTCGGCTCAGGTCATGATCTCAGGGTCGTGAGATGGAGGCCCGAGTCGGGCGCCACCCTCAGCGGGGAATCTACTGGAGATTCTTTCTCCCTCTGCCCCTCCCCCAGCTCGTGTGCTATAAATTAATTAATTAATTAATTAAATAAAATCTAAAAAAAGTTCCCAAGTGATGTTGATGCTGCTGGTCTGGAGACCACAGCTGAGGACCACCGGTTCAAAGGATTTGAGGGTAAGCCTAGGGTAGGCTTTCTGATTTGTAACCTTGGTTATTCACAGTGGTGCACTCTGAGGACCCTTTCTCGGATGGTGTCCAAACATCCTGGAGGCCCAACATGCTCTATGCCCTCCAAACTCACTGAAGTTCCGGCTGAAGTCAGCAAGTTCAACACGGACACGTCCGAGACCCAGCTGACCTTGAGCAAGCTGGTCTGGCACCATTTTCAGAATCACCAAGGTCACTGGGGCCCCTCTCCTCAGAGGTGGATCTTGCAATGTCAGGAAATCAAAGGCTTTGGTAGCAAAAGGCAGCACATTTCAGAGGAGAGGCCTCCAGCTTCCAGTGCGGACTCCCAACACTAACTTTTTGTATAAACTTGGGTAAATCACTTTACTTCTCTGGTTCTCCATGAGACCCACTTGGACCAGTTAATCTCAATTTCCATTTCAGTACTGGCAAAAATCTTTCTAAATCATCATACTTCCTTTCTCTGTCTTGAAATCCAATATAGAAACACTAATCATCCTAGGGAAAGGATCTTCCATCTCAGACGGCAACTGCTGCCCTCACCTGCTGACATCACCTGGGGACCTTGCTTCCGTCGACCGTAGCCCGGGCCTACAGTGAACACGTTGGCACGAGAGTCCAGTCCTGGTGGTGCACTTGCCTAAACTCAAAGACAGCCCCAGAACACAGCACAGGGAACGTAGTCGATGCGAGTGTAATAGTTGTATGGGGACAGATGGTAGCTATACTTGTTGTAAACATAGCATAACACATAGAGAGGCTGCATCACTATGTCATAAGCCTGAAACGAACATGACATTGTGTGTCAACTAGACTCAAAAGAATCTTTTTAAAAAAGCCCCAGAGAATCTGACACACTCCAAGCCCAGTGGCCAGCACGTCTGCATGCTAGCCCCTTCGACAGATGGGAGAGGAGGCCTAGGGTGGACCCCGACCCCTTGGCTGGCCCTGGGCCCCTGGCTGGGATATCCCTGAGGAAGCTGTGAGCCCAGGCCTCTGGGAACTGGGGGCAGGCCCACCTTAGCTGGTATCCCTTTAGTGTTTTCTTAGCTGATCCCTCTAAAGGCAGAAGGTACACTGCAGGCAAAATTCATGCTTCTTTCTCTGCATCCTTCTGGCCCAGCTACAGCCCATCTTCTCCCTGAAGCCTCCCCAGGCCGGTCCAGCTTTGACCTTCATGGCCCTCCCTGTCTGAACCAGGATTGAGCACAGCATGCTAATTACCCATGAGTGTGCCCCATCTGCCCCCTCCCCGTGCCGGGCATGGACCACGCTCATCTCTGTTCACCGACTAGCATCGTGCCTACCACAGCACAGAGCTCAGTCTAACATTTATCAGACACCCAAATGAATAAAGAGATAGAAACAGCAAACTCACTGCCTTGAAGTCCACAGCCTTACGAATGAGACTGGAATTAGTTGCACACACCTCTGCCTTAGGACTGACAACCACCACCGTGGCCAACAGTCATTGAACACCTGCCCGAGCCAGGCACCGGCCTAGGCGCTTTTACACGTACTAACTCCGTGAATCCTCTAACAACCCTCTGAGGGAAATTCTCTCATTATAACCCGTTTGCTGATCAGGAGGCAGAACAGTTCAAGTAATGCACCAACGGGTCAACGGCAGAGCTGGAATTTGATCCCGGGGAGGCTAGGGCACAAAATGTGAATCATAGCAGAGGGGAAGCTAACTCTACCAGAAGGGGCTGAGGCAAGGTCGTCACTGTCCAACACCTCAGCACAGACGGTGCTCGGAAAAGGTCCACATGAACAGGCAGACCTCGCGTGAGGCCTGAGCAGGCAACTGCTGTCCTCTGGGTCTCCCTATTTCTTCTCTTGACCATGCAAAGAATGTCCTCGAACAAGTTCACCCCAAACACTGTCCCTCAGAAGTACTAACAGAGAGGTGCCATTGAAACTCTTGAATGGTACTGATAATTAAGATGATATTAATTTGATATGGTGAAGCAATTAAGTAAAAAATCTCCACTCTTAAAAAGCCTGGGATGAGGAAAACTGCAAAGTAATTTTAGGGATGGAAAATGCCTATAATATGAGGTTAACTGCAAAGAAACCACTCTGCAAAATTGTGTATATCGATGATGTAGAGGAGAGAAAGACAGCAAAATGTTATCAGCAGCTGTCTCCGGGTGCTGAGGGGATGGGCGACGTCTACCCTCTTCATGTGCTTTTCATGATTTCCCAAGTCTCACGCAATAAATACATATATTACAATCGGGAGGGCGGGGGGGGGGGGGGGGAAGGTCTCCAAAAAAGAAGGCAGTCATTTCAGGAAAAGATGTGGTCAAATGACATGTTTAAAACCTACCGTTCATGACTCTTCAGCTCATCAACAGTGTTCAGAGGTTATTCTCTGTTCCTTGTTAGAGGTTCTGCTGCCTCAGGAGGGGAAGCAGGTTTTCACAGAAATCCCAGGAGACACCTAATTAAGTATCTACTGATCCTGTGTGCATTTGACCAGGATTTCCCATCCAAAAAAAAAAAAAAAATCTTTTAAGATTTTATTTATTTATTTGTCAGAGAGAGAGCACGCACGTGCGTGCACGAGAAAGGGGGAGCGGCAGGCAGAGGGAGAAGCAGGCTTCCCGCTGAGCAGGGAGCCCAACACGGGGCTTGATCCTGGGACCCTGGAATCATGACCTGAGCTGAAGGCAGACGCTTACCCGACTGAGCCACCCAGGCATCCCCCCTCCCCCGCCAAAAAATGTTAAATTCCTTGCTACCTCATAGTTTCCAGGGGCGATTACCACAGAGACACCCTGGGCATGGGGTGGGGAACCAAGTGCATAATTGAGCTTCTAAACTAGGACACTTTTGAGACAGAAAGAAGGTAACTGATTATTATGCCAGGACAAAAGGAATAAACTGGGACTGTCCCAGGCAAACTAGAATATTCGGTCATCCGAACAAGAAACTGGCCCATATGTAAGGAGTGCGTGCCTGTTTTGAGGATGTGACTGGGTGTAGAGCCGGTGAACAGGAGGCAATAGAGCCCTGCCTCCTCCCTCTCTGGGCTCCCAGAGCTGCCCAGCAGGTGCACAGGCCAGAGAACAAGGCCCACTTTGTCTAACCCAGGAGATCCCAACCCTTCCAAAGCAGTGAAGCAGACATCCCCGACTGGGGCAAAGCAGAGTCCAATAGCACGGAACCACCATTCAGCTGGTAGGAACCTTAGGACACAGCCCAGAAGTTCCAAGCTGTTCCCTCAGTCTAGTGAGGAAACCGACACCTAGTCAGTGATTTGAGGCACAAAGCTGTTTGGGGTATAATAAGCAGAACAGAAGACACCTGTCCTGGGGTGTCTTCCTTCCACTGTGGCAAGCTGCTTGTCAGGTGTGAGGTGAGGGAATGTTCTCACTCAGGACTCACTGTCCCCCTTTTTCCTCCCAAGGGCGTTCTAGGTATAAAAGGACTCAGAAGAGAGAAGCACCTCTCTGACTCATCATAGACTTCTCCAAAGTACCAAGCTAAGAAAGCTCCAAAAACACAGGCCTATGTCCAAAAGATTCATTCTGGGATTTGCTCTGAGGCAGAAACAGAAGCCTCAACTCAAGACCTGATGCCACCCCGCCCCTGATATTAGGTGCTTCTTAGTCACTCACATTTCTTTCTGATCCCACATATCTACCCAACTTGCTGCGCTTAAATTTTCTGTTTCTTCCCCCAAGCCCCCCATCACTCTAGGCTTTGTGTAAACAGCAGAGAGGCTCGGAAGACCCAGCTGACCTAGCGACCTGACCAACTGTGGCCCTTTGCAGGCCCCAAGTTCCAGCCCGAGCCCGGGCCCACGGTGCACACCTTCCCCACCCATCAGCTCTGTGAGCCTAAGGGGAGCATGTGGTGCAGGGGAAATGAAGGTGGGGAGCACATATGCCCCTCCCAACTATGCTCTTTTCTGTTTCTTTGGGAATGCCACTTACTAGAAAGAGACAAGACCAAAAACAAACAAACTTCCCCATAACTGTAAGGCTGTGGTCCCCTAGGTCCCCAGAGAAAGGACAAATAGCCCCAGCCCAATGGAGAGCCACATGAAGTCTGGTGAAAGGGCAAAGACTCGGGGTACTGCGGAGACAGAACACAGCAAGAAACAGGTGTCTGGACCACCTTCTGGGACCATGCCGCCAACTCCCAAACGTACTCCTACCATTCAGGTGGTAAACGCTATCTGGGTATTTACCAAGTCCTGGGCACGTTTTCTTTCCATGTGCCCCAATACTCTCTACATAGATGCATCCCTGCCTACTGAACACAGTCAAAGCCCCAGGGGTCAGGGGCTGGCTCAGAGCCCCGTGGGACAGTGCTGTCAGTACCCAGCTCCCCCAACAGTGTGCCCATTACAGAGGGTCAGCAGAGCTGACCCAACATACTGACTTTGCCTAGTTCCTTTCCTGGGCTCCCGTGCGCCACCCAGGCAGCCAGAGGGAGGCCTCTCCCGCAGTTAGCTCCTCCCCAACCCCTCTGGGACTGTGCCCGGGGCACTCATCACACCACCGCCCCCACCCGCCCCCCACCGCACAGGCCTCACCAGCAAGCTCTGCCTTGGTCCAAAGCTGGAAAAGTCTGGGAGGCTGGGCCGGTCTTTCCCAGATTTGCTGGAGAAACGAGGTCACAGCAGAGAACGATGGATGTGACAGCACAGACAGGGGAAGACGGAGGACAAATGTCCCCTTGCCTACAAGCACAGCTCGAGCACTTGCACAGTCACTTTGGTACACAGAATGTCTAAGCTCCTGGCTCCCATCCAAAGATTTCAGAGAAGTCGGTAAGTGGGAATGCGTCTTGTCAGCTGTCGGGTGCTATAAGAACACCAGTACCAGTTTATATCTTTTGTGGACGGATGTGCACAGAAAGGCACCACAGAAATAACGCAGTGCCAATCTATAAAAAGTGGAGGGTTTGCTGTGAAACTATCCTTAATTTGGCAAGCACGCCGGAGCTGATTCTGATCAGCAGCCTGCGGGGCTATGAGCAGCGGTCGGAGGAACTGACCCAGCGACGCAATCTCCAGATCTAGGATCCCTGTGCAAAGCTGCTGACCGTCTGCTTGTGTTCAAGTCTACCCTGATCAGGATTCCTCCACGAAAAGGCAGCTTCAACCAATACAGTTTTTCAAGGGTCTCTATTTTTCTGAAGAGCTTAACCTGAGCTGCTGGAGCAATGAGTTAGAGAGCTCCGTGCCGGGGGCACGGCTTCCCGAGCACGTTCTGGGAAGCCGGCTGCCCTCCACGTCTGGATGTGACTCTCCCAGGTTGGGCGGCCCGGCAAAGGTCACCTCACCTCGGGGGCTCTGTACAGCGTACTTCGTGGCTCTCGGCTCCATTCACAAACATGCCCATAATGTTAGCAAGTAGGTCTTACAACATCCCCTGTCTCCAGCAGCTACACATCAGAGCCACTGGCTCTATTCCAAGCCGCTCCCTGCCTCCCAGGGGCTACCAGGAGCCAGGCCCTGCCACGTGGGATGCAGCACCCCTTGGGTTCCCATCTCAGGCCTGGAATTTCCTCTGCCGAGCCTGGCACTCCAGACCGACAACGCTTTCTTCAGTGGAAACCCCTCCCAAGATTCACACATCAGTACCCACTGCATGAAGCTGCCTTTGCTTCATGTAGTTGTGAGTTCATAATGCCTCTGACGACCACCCTCGACGGTCACCTACCAAGTCTGCCTTAGGGACCCCTGGTACTGACTGTCAACACCTTATTTAGTTCATCTTCCCAGCAACCTAATGAACTAGGGACTACGATCATCCACCTTTTCTTTTTAGAGAGAGGGGGAGGGGCAAAGGGAGAGGAAGAGAGAGAGTCTTAAGCAGGCTCCATGCCCAGAGATCTCACAACCCTGAGATCGTGACCTGAGCTGGAATCAAGAGTTGGACATGTAACCCAATGAACCAGCCAGGCGCCCCCTATCATTCACCTTTTAAGACAAGCAGATTTAGGCATATAGTTTCCCAAAAGACACCAGCTAGTGACCTAGAGCCAGGATTCAATCTCAGGAAAGTTGGCCCTAGAACCCTACAGTGAGCTGAATAGAGTTTCCCCAAAACTCCTGTCCACCTGGAACCTCAGAATGTGGTTTTGAAAGGCAGTCTTTTGCCGATGTGATCAGTTACACCTTGCTGTAACCGGATACCTGTGCGGGCTGCCCTGGCTGACCACCTGCTCTGTTGTGTGACCTTGGGCAAGTCACTTAACCTCCCCGAGCTTCATTTTCCTCAACTTACAAGAAGGGATAATTGCATTTTCCACACATCGCAGGGTCATTGGTAGGTTCAATATAAAAATAAGCTCATGTATAAGAAAGCAAACTGTTCCTGTTATTTTTAAATCTCTACTGTTCTGAACATTTTTATTTTATACCATGTGAATATATTGCCATTTCAAAGCTGAATTACATACTCAAAAATAAATTATATGTTTAATTTATATATTATATGAGTAAGTATATATGTATAGAGCAATGATTTATTTATACTTCATTCATTCATTCACTTGTTTTATTCCCATGAACTTCTCAATTTTCAAGTACCCCTCTGCCTTCAGGAGAAGCAGAGAAGTGCAAATACAGTTTCCTACTGTGTTTA
The DNA here is from genome assembly GCF_004348235.1 of Phoca vitulina. Lineage (NCBI taxonomy): Eukaryota > Metazoa > Chordata > Mammalia > Carnivora > Phocidae > Phoca > Phoca vitulina. The sequence continues at coordinate 3,199,723 of NW_022589718.1, read as the reverse complement.
GGCCAAAATAACTCTAGCTGTAGAATTTTGATTCTTTTCCTTATGGTCTTTCAAGAAGCTCTCTCTAACTGTGTATGATCTCATGCTTCTTCATCCCACTCCCAAAGCCTGAAGATTCCGACTATTTCACAGATAGAGCCCTGCTGAATTCAAATTCTTGCTTTTTATGATGTGACCTTAGACAGCACAGGTCCCCTGCCCTGGTTCTCTCTCTCTTTCTGTCATCTAGAGTTCAATGTCTTTATCTCTTGAGTGTCAGGACACAGCCACATCTTTGCTACAACAGAAAGTACTTCTCCTTGACCTGCTGGAATTAGAGCGACTCCAGGAGACTGTCACATTTATCTCCCACTCTGTGTCCCCTACAAAGTTTGTGGGTTCTCCGCTTGAAATGGGAACGGAATGATCTCTAAGGCCTTCTCCTAGGAATATGTTGCGTCATCCCTATCAGGCAGACCTGGTAGCTGGATAGGAAGCCCAGGGAAACCATCCTTGGAAAGACGACATGCAGGCACCAGATCGCTTTGTTCAGCCATTCTCAAGATTTGCTTAAAGACAATCCAATGGAGGGAACCAGAAGGTCAGACCAAAATCAGCAGGTGAGCTTATAAAGCCTCCCAGATCAATACTACTTCTTCGAGATGGAGAAAACAATGCATTCCTCCAATTTTCTTGTATCTATTGATTAGTTCAACTAATGCGCAGAGTTGATTAGCACCTGTTCCTCTGCTCCATCCAGCCTATCACTGTACCCGGGTGTCCTAGCGGGGCCAGAACACAACTGAGAGCTGTGCCCGCCACCCCCCCACCTCACCCGTGCGCCAACCCCACCAACATCGCCTCTTCGCAGCTGACTGGTTACATGAGTACATGGAACGTCCTGGAGAAAATAAAACGCTAAGTTTCTTAGTGAGTGAGACCCATACGTAAGCAGGCCCGTCTACAGGCACCGCCAGGAGCCACCATCACTGAGCGAGGATGTGAAGCCACTGGAGACGTCTAGGAGGAATGAGTGTGGCTCACAGGCACTGACTCAGAAGCTGGATCTGAGGGGAGGACGGAATTGTGGCTCCAGTACAGCACAGGGGCTCTTGTGTGGATCAGCCACACGGCGGGGAAAAATGTGCTATGTAAAGACATCAAAGAGCTGCTCCACAAGAGGCTGTGACACATTAGGGCACATTAGGGCACAGCAAGGGTGGAGGGCCTTTCCCCTGAGAAGCCCCGCGGGCCGAGACGAGGGGAGCCCACGTTGGCTCTCCAAGAGCCGGGAGCCTCAGCCCGACACGGAGCTGCCGCTGAGCAGAAGCCGGGCTGGCCATGCCGCGGATCTCCAGCTCCGTGTCCAGAACGACCCAGCAGCAGCAGGGACAGCGGGCCTCAGCCTGCAGCCTAGCAGGCTAGCACGGTTTGGATGGCATTGTCATCATTTGTATCCAGAGGCTGCTGGGCCAGGGGACACTTGGTAAAGTCCCCGATGGTCCATTCAGGAGGAAAGTAGAGCATAAGTGTCTCTTTGGATAATCTCAGCCCTTCTTCCCTCAGGTCGGACACCCTGCCCCAGGCTCCAGTAACTTCGTAACAGAGTGTGTGTCTGATGTGCCCCAGGAATTTGTCGTGGCCACGCCAGTCCTCTCCAGGTCCCTCCTCTTCCAACCCAGCAGTCTGTGTTGACCGGTTCGGGGTGAGGCTTCCCTTGAGGGGAAGGTTCTGCTTCATGGCCTGGTGTGTGTTGGAAGAACACTAACTCGGGGCGTAGAAGCACAATTCTTAGAGTGGAGGGGACCGAAGAGGCCACGCAGCCTAAGTGTCACTGCAGAGGCCGGGAGGAATGAGGACCACAGTGTCGGCTGTCAGCAGCTGGTCAGGCACTAGAACCGGAGCTGCTCACTCCCCGAGGCCAAGGCGGCTCCCCTCCCCTCGGGTCCCAAGCACTTGCCCTCGATTCGGTCCCTTCGCACACCCGGTCTCAGAAAGACGGCCCCCAGCCCCTCCGGTTCCAGCCCACGGGATCATGCAGCCTCCCTTCCGGCTTCCAAATGCAAGCAACCCGATTTCAACGCCAGGACCAAGTGCCAGAAACCAGAAAACTGAGCTCCATCCAGGCTGAAGAAGTGCAACCCCAGCTCACTATCAGGTAAGTCCTTCCCTGCAAGAAATGTGGCTGTGGTGAAGGAGGGAAGCCGGGACCAGAGGCCCCTCTGCCAGTGCCCCACGCCCGTCAGGGAGAATCGAGGAAACACTGCCCGGTCCTCGTTCTGGCCCAGGGCTGCCGATCAGATAAAACAGCGGGCTGCAGGCCAGCACGCCATCCCCTCAATTCGGGAAACTTACTGAGCCATCCCGGGGCCTGTCCAGGTGAGCCCCTGACCTGCCTGCCCCTAAGGAGCACTCCTAGGTGAGGCAGGGACTAGGAGAGATGTGCGTGCTCCCATGAGCGCACTCATTAGAGAGCACACCACCAGATCACACCCACAGCCACGTCCGAGGTAGCTGTCCACCGGTGTCTCATGCCAGAGTTTCTCGGGGCATGGGCCCCACAGGACCATCCATATGCTGAGAGCCCCATAGTAGGAAGAGGCAGCTTCTCAACGGCATCTTGGGTTGCTCATTCTAAGAAACGTGGAGGGCAAGGAAGGAGCACGGAGGGTTTTCAGCTGGCCCGAACTAGATTCGGTCTGCTCACCAACCGATTCCCGGAGAGCATCAGGAGAGGGGGATGGGGTGGGGATGATGAGCAAAAGAAAAGTTCCGAGTTCTTTGCTAGGCTTGCCTGCTCTCTACTTTGAGTAATCATTCAAAACAAGGAAATCTGCCAGAAGACACATTAAGTCTGTAAGAAAAGAAGGCTCCAGGCAAAGAGCTGTCAGTCACAGAGAAAAATCAACACAGTCTATTGATTCTCCTTTCCCAGTGAAGGGGCAGCTTCATGTTCAACCTTCTCACCGCCCTCCCCCATCCCACACAGTTACATGACTGTGAAGGCAGAAAAGGATTTTGTAAAAAGTCACCAGGAAAACTGATACCAGGGAGTGGGGGTGGACCAGATGGCTCTGCTTGTATGAAGGAAAGGGCAGGAGAGGGAGGCCCAGGCTGGGGCCTGCACTTCATTCCAGCTCCATTGGGCCTCCCTTCTGACAACTAGAGGCACATTCCCTCAGAGTCATAGCCATCCGAATGCTTCAAGCCGTCTGGGCCTCCCTGCAGACACACAAGTCAGAACGACCTCGAGGTTGAGTTTGCACACCTAGAAGTTGCCCCTTTCCTTGCTGAAAAGGGGGTCTACCCATGACTGAATAGAAACATATCTCCAGGGGCACCTGGGTGGCTCAGTCGTTAAGCGTCTGCCTTTGGCTCAGGTCATGATCCCAGGGTCCTGGGATCAAGCCCCACATCAGGCTCCCTGCTCAGTGGGAAGCCTGCTTCTCCCTCTCCCACTCCCCCTGCTTGTGTTCCCTCTCTCGCTGTGTCTCTCTCTGTCAAATGAATAAATAAAATCTTTAAAAAAAAAAAAAAAAGAAAGAAACATATCTCCAGAGTTCCACGTTGCTGGGTGATCTCATGAGCTGGGGCCGCAGTTTATTCCTCCCCCTTCCTTGGGAAAATCATCTGACGGCCTCACGAGAAAAGAAGTTCATGCACCATGGCAAGAGGCCATTTAGCCTTTGAATAGCTCCTGTGGTTGAGACCCCGCTACCTTGTTGATCAGTTTTACTGCCTCAACAAGCCGGCTTCTACCAGAGCTACGCAGAACATGTCTTCCCTTTGCTGGACCAGACAACCTCAGCGCTCTCATCTCCTGTCCTCCTGACACTTGTAGTCCTAAGAAGCAGACATCTTTAAACACACAGACTCATCCAGTTGGAGGAGGATATGGGAAGAGAACTGCCAGGCCCCTTGGAGAGTGGGAAACATCCAACCTGAGCCCACAACACCTAGGTGCAATGGCCCGCAGCTCACTTTCCCCCACTTCACAGCTCCTACCTGCACAAAATATCTGCCACCGGCCACCCCGGGCCAAAGGGGTGCTGAATACTCAGTCTCTGTGCTGGCTTCGGTGCAGAGGAACAGCACAGAGAGTGCCAATAAAAGTCACTCTCGACTGAAGGATAGAGGTTCCCAGATGTGCCACATCTGCCGGGGCCACCGTCCCCTCTTTGGGGGCAAGGCTGTCATGAAGTCTCAGGCCTAAGTTTTCCAAGGGTCCTCTCCCACCCAATGCCTTGGACTTCGGTCTTCAGTTAATATTTGCCCCCCCTCGTGAGCCCAGAAATTATCAGGGGTTACATCAGCCTATATTTTAATAACCTCCAAAACTCTTTCTAAGCTTCTCTGAGAAAAATATCACCATTACTATCCCGGTTCAGATTTGATATATCTGTAAACCGCATTCACCCTTCACTTTTTTCTTTTTTAAGGATGTGTGGCTTTGTGTTATGAGTGCTTTAGGGAAAATACGGCCACGCTGTGCATGCTGACAGCCCCTACTTGAACAGAAAGCCTTTCCTGAGGTTGCCAAGCTGAACTGCAAGATGGCACCTGTGACCAGGGGTGAGTAACTGGTTAGATGTGAATTTGCACCTGTCATCTCCAGGACTTTTCAATACGATCTCATGAGGTCTACACACCAGTTCTGACAAGGATGCACGATTATCCTTGTGCGGTAGGTGAGAAAATAACAGGACTGGGCCGAAGTCTCATGGCTGGTCAACTGTGGAGCTGGCATTACAATGTGAGGCTGAGGTCTAGAAAGCACATGTTCCCTGCTTCCAAGCTGCTTTCCCATCATGCTCTCCTTCCCCATGCGGGCAAAGGGGTTCCTGTGCCCTCCATTCCTGGGTTTCCGAGTAAGCACAGGGAAGAATGAGAGCCCTGGGAACGTGGTCAGGAGAGGGATCCCAACATGGGACCAGTCCAAGGAGAGGGGCTGAGGTCAGGACGCCCAGCAGCCACCCAGGCCCTGTCAGGGAATGCTGACCCACGGGGCAACAACGCGTTGCCCTGTGCAGTAGGCCTGCAACCCCAACTGAACTCTTCAGTTCGGGCATCCAAAGCACTTTTCATCTGCTGCACACTCTTAGGCACAGTCTTCTCTTCCACATGTGCCAAAGATGAAGGCCCAGTGCTCCCCGTGAACACGCCTGGGGAGCAGGGAGGCACTGATAAAGATACTCGATCAGGAAACCCAAATCACGGAGTTTTTGAGGAAGAAAATAGTACGATTCCAGAGCTGGAAGAAGCGTTAGAGATCACCTCAGGTAATCCCTTCAATTTGCTTAAGGAATAGGCTCAGAGACTTTAACGAAGTGGCCTCAGTCACAAAGCTACGAGTGTCAGTGTTGGAATTAGAACCTGGGACTCCAGAAATTGTGCTATTTTCTATCACATCACATATTATCTCCTTGCACAGAGTTCTTATTTTTGTTTTTTGACAGGTGGGTAAAATAAGTCTCGGAGAGGTTAAGTGGCTTACTTGGGTTGACACAGTAGGTGGTAGAACCAGGCCTTGGACTCAGGTCTGTACGACTCCTAAGGGTATGTGTGCTCTTTCCAATATGCTTTTAAGATCCTTGAGATGACACCATGTCCTTTATGATAATCCCTGCTAACCACTCGAATCTGCTAAGGAAGTAACTCCTGCCCAGAGAACCAGCAGTTCTAAATGGACTTGTGGAAAAAAAAAAAAAAAAATTAAAAACCTAAACAAAAGAGGCCTAGTTGGCGTTTGAGGTAATAAACAAAACACCAAGAGTATAGGAGTGTTCCCCAAACTTACAAAGATGGCGCCGGGTTCGCACAGAGACAGGCTGTGGAGAAAGCCCTTATAGATGTCCCTAAAGCCTTCCCAAGGTGGGGAAATCAGTGGCATGTTCTCAAAGGCCTCTCTCTGAAGTGCTGGCGGGAGGGGAAGCCTCTGACCTCACCAGCGGAGACTAAGCTCCTGGAGAGGCCAGAGTGGCTGTAAGAGGCAGGCTGCTCTTAGCCGTGCAAGCAGCTGACTGGCATGGTCGTGCTCGCCCCGCAGATAAGCTGTGCATACGACAACACGCGCACAGCCCCTGGTGCCCACGGCTCCACACGCGCATCTACGCCCATGCCTCAGACCTAGCCATGCACACACAGGTGTGAACACACACGCGCACCACTCACGCACCCCATCTGTGGCCTCTCCCCCTGTCCCTAGTTGTGGCTACAGCCCCTCTCACCTCCCTCCTCCAGAAAGCCAGCCCCTCGGGCTCTGGCTAATACCGTTCCCCGTCCAGCGATTATGGGGCTGGCTCCAGAAGCACTTGCGTTTGCTGCCTGCCTGGGCCACTAACAAGATCTGGAGAGAAAAGTCAGGGCAGTTTATGACAGCTCCTAATGATGACTGCTCATGGTAATGACCAGCTCTGCCGCGACCCGGGTCTGAGCTGATTACAGGCTCCGGCTCCCACTCCGCACGCCCAGAACAAAGGTTTCCTGGGGGGCCCTGACCACAGCAGATGCCCGGGCCGCGTGCTGACCTCATCAGGCCAGCCTTCGGGGGCTCCTTCAAGTGGGTGGCCCAGAGCTGGCCCAGGCCTGGCCGGCACTGCCCTGGGCCCTCTCTTAAGGATGTGATTTGAGGGCCTCCTCTCTTGCCCCTCCTCACCCCTACCCGCAGACTCGTCTATCCAAAATATCTTGCCTGAAGTTCTGCCGTTAGCATTTCACTGCTTTGGATTAATGAGTACCTTTTCTTTCCAGTCTCCCTCCCTTCCCAAGGTCTTCTTTTAAGATGCGAGTAAAAGTAACATTCCAAAATAGGTTTCTGATACCTCTCCAGTGCCAACAAGACAAATGTTCTATTCCTTAGCATGGCATTCAAGGCCCTTCGTGACCTGACTTTTGCCTATTTTGTCGATCTCATTTCTAAATGTTTGCCTCCACACACCTTATAAGCTGACTGCGAAAAGACTCACTGCTCCTCAATATGCAGATAATGTCATACCTCCACGTCCAGACCTCTACTGGGACCTCCACATAGACCATTCCTCCTATGCCCATCTTTTCAGCCTGACAAACTCCTACCAATGCCTGGAGAACACCACAAGGTATCTCCTCTCTGGAGCTTTCTCTGACCCCTCCCTGTGCTCCCACAGCCCCCACTTCCTAGCTATTCCAGGAACTTCAGCATAGGATGACACGGTACTACGTGTATCTGTTTCCCCCTCTGTATCCCCTCAGAAGGTAAGCCCTCTGAGGGCAGCAACCACATCCCAATCATCCTGCCCAGCCACTCTTATATGTGCTAATCAGGGCTGAGGCTGACAGAGGATGCATCCTCAATCCAGGCATTTATTAAACCTCTACCACTCACATGCCATTAGCCCATGGAGGCGCTTCCACCTCAAAGGCAGGAAATGCCATGTGGAGCAGGCACGCAAGGGCCAGGTGCCAGGCCTGGGAGGCAGAAGAGAAGCACCTTCGGGAAGCCCATGGCAAACTGGAAGTTTTGGCCTCCAGAGGGCCCCAGGAATGAGGCGGGGGAAGGTGCCCCAGTCCCCCATGAGCTCAGCCACAGATAGATCCCCACCTCCACCTCCAAAACTCACCAGCTCCTACTCCGACGGAGGCATGACCAAGTGGGCGACTCTCACCTCATCTGGAGGCTCTGTACAAGGTTTCTCACCTAGGATCCAGCGTAAAAGGCACTACAGGATAGAACTGGGCCCACTAAAATCTCCCCTTGCCTGTACTTATCTGCACGGGTATGAGCGAGCTTCCGGCCAGCTAAGGTTTCACTTCCTTGCCAAGGGCTCACTTCAGAGCTCGGAAGACCTGCAGGGAGGAAGAGACCATCTCTTTGGCTTTAACTATGGGAGTCCCCTCTTCCCAGGCCTGGGAAGAAATGATCCAAACGCTTCTGTGCGCAACTGGAATCTCCTTGGGTGTGGATCCCAAGGTGAGCATATGTAGTACAAAGTATTAGCAAGGCCATGTAGTCAGTACATGTTCAACCACTGTCTGTTGAATTCAATCTGTGCAAGAGCACATACCTGCTGCAGATGGATTTGCAAAAGAAAACACACACACGTGTACGCATCATACACCTGTTTCTAAATGAATATGGTTAAGAGTAAAGAAGCTGTAACCTAAGAGGCTGGACACCACTGGGCAGCATGTGGCACTTTGCGGACTTCTGAGCCCCTTTGCGCCTCTGCATCTCAGAATAAAGGTGGTAACGCTTTCCAGGTAGCTCTGCTCCCTCTGGGTGCAAGCAGTCACAGCTTCTGTGGGGGTTAGAGGCTGCCCTCATCTGCTGCCTCGCCCTTCTACTTCTCAGCTCCTTGCCCAGAGCAGACGGCAATACTTAATGACTGACCTCCTTTCCTCCTGCAGCCGTGAGCGGCCTGGGAGGTGTCTGGGGCCCGTGGCCACACTGGATGGGTAAGCACTGTAACACACCTGCTCTTCCCGACTCCTCCGGGAGCTGGGCACCCCACCCTCCCGGCGGGCTACACGGACAGCACAAAAGCCAACTCCTTCCAACACATCTCGGCTCAGGCTTTGTGTCCCCAAGTCTTCAGCCAGGGCAAAGCCTTAACACAGGATGCTGACTCAGTTGTGAGAGCTGACAAATGATATTCTCTACCCGTATTTGTTGACCTGAATTGGGTTTTGTCATTTAAGAATTACTACTATTTGTTTGGGGTCTCAACTCCTTTCCCAGTCCTTGTCTCTTGACACCAGGAATTTCCTTTCTCCATTAATCTTAATTAATGGATTAATTAATCTCCATTAATCTCCAGTCTTTACTTTCTCCATTAATCTTAAGTCTGAAGTTAGAATACTCATTCCTCTGGTCAACTTCCCTGAATTTCTCCAGCCCCCACGGAAGACCCTCCTTCCTCAGGCCTGAGAGCTTCTAAAGTTACCAGAGAACAGAGACAAACAAGCATGGCCAAGGCCTGCCTCATCCACCAGATTCTTAAATTTGTTGAGGATGAGAAGCAGGTTCTTGGCTCAAAGCTGAGACCAAAGGAAGCCTGGAAGGAGCACAGGCAAGTCTCTGGGTCCAGGAGGTCTGCGTGGCAGGCTGGTGCCACCGCCCCCCAGGGACTCCTGCAGGAGGCCGCTCACCCTCCAGGTGCAGCTGTCTGTTCGGGTTCAAGTGCCAATTCCAGGCCCCCGTTTCTAACTCTGCTGCCACAGACACAGAGATAGGGCTTTCCTTCAGCTCTAAAGCAATTTCCAGAAGCTGAATGGATCTGTTGTGGAAGACACACCTGCATGAACGAATTTTCAAAGGGCTCACAAAGAGAACAGAAGACATCTGAGGTTCTTATAGAAGGATATGTCCTGGAGAGCACGCTGATCAAGGACGAGAGCGAACCAAAGAAAGCTGTTCTCATAACCCTGCCCGAGTGAGTGAGAACACAGCGGAGGAGAAGCTGGTTCCTCATTTTTCCCCACTGCCAGAGCGCTATTTTGGCATCTCTTTACAACTCACAGACATCCTTTCAGAATTTGTGAATGATTTCCCTTAAGTCCTGCCCTAAAGAAATACTTAATTCCCCTAAATATCTGCAAGTCGGTAAGCACATGCTACCTTCACACCCATCCCTCAAAAGCCCTCGGAACAGCCTGGCCCCACACACCCGCAGCCCCTCCCACCCCGAACGACCAGCACCAGTTACTCTCAAGACTTAAACACGAGCATGGAGGCTGTCTCTGCACTTGAGCCCAGACCTCCACCCCAAACGCCCTCACCAAGGACACAAACATCACCTCTTCTCCTGGGTCCTGGCTTCCTCTCCCTGACCCACTAAAGAAGTCAGGATGAGAGGGACCCAGGGTGAGGCCTAAGTTACAGGAGGCCCCTAGGAACACCTTTAAGCTCGGTCCTGCAATAGGGACCCCACCCAAGGCCAGGGTGATCTAGAAGCTCCAGACTCGTGGACCAGAGCTGTCCAAGAACAAGCTGTTTATAATTCAGCCGTCCCTCCCCGAAAAGCCACTATACACAATGACCACAATATCTTCCTTTGAAAGACCTAGAAGGTTTTCTTTCATCTCTTTTCTTTTCTACCACCATTCATGTGTTCATTCAGTCCCTCTCTCAAACATGTCGTGGGCACTGACAGAACCAGACCTGCCCTCTCTCTTCCAGAAGGATCGCTCACCAGCGAGCAAAGCCAATGGCCCCAGGGACATGTCGGCAGCACTCCTCGAGCTACCATTCAAGCTCCGCAGAACTCACTGCCCCCGCGTCCCGGTCCCAGCCCCCTACCAGTCTGGTCCGACGAATGTCTATCTTCCAAGCAACCTAAACTGGCTGCTTCAGGCTCACGTCCCTCCTCACACACCACAGGCTGTTTGTGGGATGCTGACACCCTGAGGCTCGCCCCTCTGAGCCAGGAAGGCCCCAGTGCCAGCGGCGCTCGAGCCCAGGGAGGCCCACCCGGCACAGGACGCTCCCGCGCCCACACGCCCCGCCGGGTCTTGCTCCAGGCAAGGCTGCCGTGCCAGACTCTCGGGGGCCACGGTGGGAGTGACAGTGCTAGTGACAGTCCCGAGACCTCTTACACAGCAAAGCTATCGCTCAAATATTTAGTGTATGCGTCTGGCTTTCACACGGAATTTGCAACCTGCCAGTTACCAGTGTTTACCTTGGTAGAAATTCACGGGAAATTTTAGTCTGAACAGGCCCAGAGTTTATTTTACTGCCAGATAAACAACTTTCTTTGATAAATCATCCGTGTGACAGTGTTCCTGAAAGACTAAACAAAGATTTCAAACTTAATCTATAGGCCTTTGAGAAGTCTTCCAAAGCTAATGCATGTTTAATTGGCTGCTCTAAGCAGGGTAGGGCAGGGCAAGGGCCTGACATTTCTTTGGCCATTTGTTCTCCTTTAAAAAAAAAAAAACACGCACACACACACAAATTGGAGCTTCTGGCTCATTTCTGCAAAACTGGATGGAATTTACCAATATTTAAATGCTTGCTCACTTCTCTGAAATTAGCCTGTTTTTTGGTTAAAGGGAGTGCATCTCACAAATACCACAAGGCCATTGTTGGAAAAGAAGCAAATGCCCTGGAGATCCAGCTTGAGAAAAAGAGGGCGGAGGGCAGTATAACACACAGGGCTTTAAAACCTCTCCTAAACAGAACCCAATAAATTAGGAGTAGAAAAACGCATATCAGGAATTAAATTTCTGAAAATCACATACAAACAAACAAACAACCAAAAAAAAAAAAACCACCTTCAGGAGGCACATCCTAAAACTGCATACGGTCAGTCCAAGCTCCATGGGCACAGCGCTTAGGGTGTCATCAAACTAAAACCCAGATCTAACTTCTAGAAAGAATACACAGGGTTGTTTTCTGTTTGGTTTGGGTTGGGTTGGGTTTGTTTGGGTTTTGTTAACTATAGCACCTTGAAGCTGCATAGAGCTTTTCAAGTTTTTCCAAATGGGCTTTTAAAAAGCCTTCTTCAGTCTAATCCTCTGCTAACCAGAGAATTAACCAAAACATTCCATTCCATTTCCTAAAAATTTTTTGCCAAACAAGCTGATTTCACTCGTGCCAGAATCCTCCTACCTAGGCTAATTTCCATCCTGAAACTATTCTTTCCAATGAGAAGAGATAATCATGATTATGGACTGAGCTGCAGCCATATTCCCGGAACCCCACACACTTGACTGAGTCAATTCTCCCCATAACACAGTAACACAGGAATCACCACTCATATTTTGCAAGTGAGGAGACAAGCTCAGGGAGGTTCAGAGGCTCCCTCGTGGTCACTCAGTTCATAGGGTTGGGATTTAATCCAAGTCTCCCTGGCCCAAAGCCTATGTTCTTTCTACTCTAGTGCACTGTCTGCCTCCCCACAAAGAAAGAAACTGATGATTGCTGAGCTCTTTCCCTATGGCAGGCACACCTACTAGTCCGTTTCCATCCCACAGGCTCTGAAAGCAGTGAAGGAGCACCCTATATCCTCTTCCCAGGGAGCTTCCCCACCATTCCTGGCAGGAGGGGACCTTGATGGCATGGGAGTATGTGAAGGAGGACAGGTATGAAATCTGGACCAGCTGCCCAGGTAAGTGCTGGTGGGAACAGAAACCTTAACGGATGCCAGGAAGAGCAGACTTGGGCAATCACATGACTAACTCCTTTATCTGAGTCTTATTTTTCTCAGTCCGTGACATGAGCCCTGGACTGGACGATCTTTGAGGTTCCATCCAGCTCAGTGTGTCTTTAGAATGACAAAGGGATACAAATGAGCAACACGGCACCCAAAGACATGGGCCGCCTGTGCAAACTGTGAACAGCCCCCATTTCCCAAATTATCCCTTCCCCCCACCTTTCTCCACCCACACCCAGAAAAGCTTCAGACAACAGAGGTGAAGCTGAGGGTCAGTCCTTCTCGCTCCCCTTCTCCAGCATAGTCTATCCATACATCACATGATAAGGGGGATGTTTTGCTAAGTGAAATAAGCCAGATACAAAAGGACAAATATTGCAGGACGCCACTTACATGAAGTACCAGAATCGTCAAATTCATAGAGACAGAAATGAGATGGTGGTTTCCGGGGGCTGGGAGGAGGGGGAATGGGGAGTTAGTGTTTGATGGGGACACAGCTTCAGTTTGGGAGGATGAAATCTCTCCAAAGATGGATGGTGGGGAAGACTGCGCGACAACGCACGTGTATTTGATACCACCGAACTGTACATCTAACAGAGATGGTAAATATCATGTTATGTATATTTTACCACAATAACTTTACAAAAAAAGAAAAAAAAAGATAAGGAGGCTTAAGAAATGGGGCAGGGCCACTCTTAATCAGAGAATCACCAGCTGGAGAGGACCTCACAGGACACCCAACCACACCATTTGGCCACTGACTGTCCCAAGGAGTAACCGAGTCAGACCTGGACTTGGCCGCAAGGAGGGGAAGTCGTGTGTCAGCCAATCCTGAGCCAATTGCACCCGCAGCGAAATCACTCTTAGGACAAAGAAAAGCAGCCACTCCGGCGTGACGCAAGGAAGGGACAGGGCTGAAAACAGAATTAGGTTTGGGAAAGATTTCAATAAATAGACCGAGAACAGAGAACAGAGAGCTCCCGAGATGCACCTCTCGTTTCTCTGGGGAGAGCCACAGGGGAGGCCTGGGACAGGTGGCCGTCCCTGAAAGGGCTACTTCCGTCCCTGGAAGGATCACCGCAGTGAATGTTTAGTGAGTCCGGCCTGGGTTCCTGACACACCATCTCTTCTACTCCTCACCAAAACCTATACCTGGGTCTATGAAATAGAGGGAAACTGAGGCCTGGAGCGGGGAAGGGATTTGCCCAGTGTTGCAGGGCATGCACATAGGAGAAAAGGAAGGACTGAACTCAGTTCCAGGGAACGCCGTGCCCCATCCACAGATCCTCGCTTCTCTGTCCTTTCTCATACTTCAGTATACTTTCACAGGCTCCACTCTGCTAAAGCAGAGTGATTCTCACTGAAATTTGCTTTACCCAAGTATCTTCCTGCCCGCTGGAGCTAAGAGAGAATTAGGCATGGAGACAGGGAGCACCACACTCACCAGAAGGGGAAATGTGGCTCTTTCCCACCTTTGCCCTGATGTTTCTTAGCATGGCTTCAGAGTGCAAAGTGGTCCCCATGTGGCCTCAGCCCAAACTGCCCAGGGCCTGATTACTCTGGCTAGGACCCCAGGTTTGGGGCCTGCTCAGTCTCCAATCTGAGACCACAGGTGAGCAGGGAACAGACATCACTACCGGCCCAGCCAACCAAAGGCTTCAAGGCTTCTGGGTCAGCCACGGGCCATGCACCGGACAGCAGACCCCCGTGCACGGATGGGAAGGCTACTCCGAACGGGACCCAGGCTGCGAGCTGTGGGCTATGCTTCCCGTGGATGAAAGCGCCGACCCCACGTTTTCCCTCACATGAAATGCCTTAACGATCCCTTCCAAGTATTTACAGATCTGTGGATGGGAGATGTATTTCAGGGGTCTTCAGCCTGCCAACTCCACTCCGGGAGCTGTGGGCCTTCTCCCGTCTATTTAATTTTACTTTCACTGAACTAGATTTCTGGATGTGAGTGCTTTTGTTCTGTTTTTAACATACATGCATATACACTCAGTCACGCAAAACAGAGTGTGAAGTTTTCCTTGAAATTAATAAACATGTTGTACATAGTCACTTGGAAAGGAGCTTTCTCCTTTTATCTAAAAAAAAAAGGAAGTCCAAGTCCAATTTCCATCTCCCCTACCGTCCCATCTGACAAACTTTTATTTCCTGCCTACCATGGGGACTGCTCCTGGGACTGTTTGAGTACAAACAGGCCTTGTTTTGTTCATTCTAAGACACGGATTATCTTCACATTTTAACGTGAAGCATGCTTCCTTTGTCACTGGTACAAAACAAACAGCGCATTTCACGATTAGTGGGCATCTCACATTAGGTAAAACAGGGTGCAGGACAGAGACCCTGCTCTCCAGCAGCTTACAGATGCCGCAATTACTGTGTTACTGTTACTTTCCAAGCTACACCTTGGGTTTCCTCCCACAGGTGAGGAAAACTGGCCTCCAGCACAGTAGCTTGGAAAGGCTGAATCTACATTTTGCAAGAGATCAAAGTGCCCTTCAGAGTAAAACACTGTGCCTCCAAAGAGCAGCACAGCCAAGACACCTTGAAAGATGAGTAAGGCAGAGCAAGAACAGATTAGTGAAGTTTCAGGAACCTCTGAAAAGACTTCTTCTAGGAAATACTCCCAAATGCTAACAATGAGAGCTGGTTTCTTTCCTTTCCTATTTGACTCCTTTTGGTATTACAAAGTATGGTTTTACTCTTTATGAGGAAACATATAAACGGAAAAAAAAAAAAAAAATCCTTCCAGAAGGCAAGGAAAATTTCTGGGGGCAAAGAAATCTTTTTTTCCACAGCAAGAAAATACTGGGGTAAAGAAGTTGCCACCTGAACTCTCAGGTTCAAAAAACTGGAGAAGCCAGTATGAGAGGAAGCTCTGAACTCTTAGCAGAAGTAGATCATCATGCACATTTCTAGCAGAAAAGCTTAAGAGTATTTACAGATACTGGAGAAGCCAGAGAGACTGGCCGGAGGCGGGGTCCTAACCTCCCAGCAATTATAAATCAGATCTAGATACCCATAGGATAAGCTAATGTGAGGGAAAGATGCCTATGGGCACCGAGTTGTTACCAGCAGGATTACGAGCGGGGCAGCTTGCAAATACGATATTGGCCTGTTGAAGAGAAAGGAGCGGCACCCTGTTGTCACATAGCAAGAAAAGCCGAGAACAAAAACCAGAGCAGTGCATCCCAATTTCAGCACAGCAGACAGGCTGGCCACCATGTTGAATTCAGAGACTTTGCACCATCTAACTTTCGGCTTTCCCACATCTGGTACTTGATCCAGGCTAATCCAGCTGCATTCCTGAGTATCAGCACACAGGTGTTTCTACTGATGCTTTTCCCTGTTGGGAAAAAAAAATGCGCTCGGAACTGAGGGGCGGGGTACGGTGCAGAGGTAGAGAGACTAGTGGCCGAGCAGACCTGCCAGAGATTTTAAAACGCACCGCCTGCGAAAGAGGTGACGGGCTGTGCACGCCCAGCTCCACGGAGGCTGCAGGAGTCTGAGGATGCATTGGCAGGAGGGCGAGTGTGTGCACTGACCCAGAAGGAATGCACCCCCTTATTCCTCGAGCTCACAGAAAGCCTTCCAACAACCTGATGTCTTCCCACCGGGGATGTCAGGGCCACTTAATGTGAAGTTTGATCCCTGGAGTAGGGAGTAAAACATTCTTTTTCTTCTCTGTTGTGTGTCAGCTTGCATTGCTGAATTTCTTTGTTTCCTAACTGAATCCCATCAGCGTGGCTGACTGCCTCACTTACTTGAAATGAACTGAGCTAAGAAACAAGTTTCTCAACAAGGCTGAATTCTCCAGGATGCTGAGAAGGGCAGAGTTAAGCTCAGCCCCTGCAGAGCTGGGGGGGAAAAAAATCCGATTTATGGCCTTATAAGAACATTACAAACAAAAAACTAAAAAGTCTCTCCTGCACCCAGTTCAAAGAAGCCTGGCATACACCATACCCATGCTGAGGGGATAAATGCCTCTGTGGCAAAGCCCAGTGGCTCTTCATCTTCTCTTAAATGAGGAAGGCAGCAGGCCAGAGAGTAAAAGAACTCCAGGTGGCAAAGTCAGATTCCTTATTTATGAAGTAAGTGGACTTGATATGATGACCTGTAGGGTCCAGGAGGACCTCAGAAATTCTCTGAAGCCAAGAAAATCAGCCCAGGGCGAACGGAACACAGTCCCAAACAACTCATCAGTCAGATCTGCCAAGACCTGACTGGCTATTAAAACGAGATCTACCCCTCCCTCCCATAAGCAGTAAGCAGGTGGCTTGCTGACTTAGTAGGCAGCTACTACAGTGGGGCAAGGATATCCGTCCCAGGGGAGTTACCTGAGCACCCTCTAGATCCTTACCCTACACCATAAGGTCAACCTTCCACGTTCAAATTCCTTCCCAAAGCCTGCCTCTTCGGCCCACTTCCAGGGAATGTCTCTAGTTGAACTAGTTGCCACAAAACCCCCAATTACCAGAACTTTGATGAGTAAGTGGGAGTGGAGGGAGGAAACCTGATGACAAGTTCAGGGTGGTAAGCTCCAAAGACTCTGAGCATAAAGGCACGGATTCTCTTCTCACAAGTTAACATTAACAAGTCCTTAACATTAACTTGGCCTTGAGTTCCCACAGCCCCCTCCTCAGCTGGTGAGTTATCTCATGACTCCATGACTCTCTAGGAAATCACTGATTAGTGTTTGGTCAGTGTTTAAGAAAAAAATTTTAATTAAATTGTAATTTACTCTAGGTAAGTATTTTTGAGTGTCTAGCACAGTGCTTTGCCCTCCAGAAATGTTGAATGAATGGATACGTGAATCAATGAATGACCAGATACATTGAATTTGAGCTCCCGAATAGGAAGGCATGGTCAGTCAATCACTTCCTTCATACACTGAATTCCAGAGTTTTCCATCACTCTTCCCTCAGGAGTTGAGCCTGATAGAAGTCATAGCTAATATATTACCTTTCAGAGTTTACTTTAATATGGTTCCTGGATTTGCGCAAATATCAGGGGGCCAACTTCTAAAAGTGAGTGTGCTCATTTACAATATCTGAAGAGGATCAGTGAAATCCAAATGGGGCCCCTCAGTTATCCCTTGAAACGATTCTTTGGGATCACAGCCTATCTCAACAGATTCTTCCTGCCCCAGTGACACCGCAAAAGGCTTCTTGTCAGGATTTCCGAGAGATTTTTTTTTTCTCTATCCCAAATGCATCTTTGGGAAGGAATCTCAACCCCATTTGTGGAAGAAAAGCTTGTTGCTAACGCAGCGTGGGACTGTGCACCCACAGACCCCACAGCAGGAGACCTGCCATGCTCAGCTGGGCTCTTGGCACCCCCAAGGAAGCAAGGGGGTGAGCATCAAGAAGTACAAGTTACTACCAGATGATGGAAGGGTCAGCACAGTCTGCGCACATCACCTCAGATGCCCTCTACCATTTTCTTCGGGTTCATTTAAAACGGCAACCAGAAAAAAGGATGTGCCTCAAAGACAGGCAGGAAAATGCATTCCAGACCAAACTTCCTAGAGGTCCCGCAGGCCCCCACCAAGAACAAAGGAGGCAGAGATGCCTAGTGCACAAACAAAACATGCAAGGCATATCCACCCTCAAGAAGCTCTTTGCAGCAAAGGGTCTGAGTTCTCCCACTTCTGTCCTCAGTCACAATGACAGTCCCGAGAATGTGTGTCACGTGTATGATTTCCTTCCATTTGCATGTACAGGTCATATTCGTGTGACTCGGACACAGCCCTTGGCCAGTGGACCAGTGGAAGGCCCTTCCATATGCTTTAATATGCTTGGTTAATGAAAACATGCAGTTGGTCGCCTGAATGGCCAAAGACTCATACCTACCGTTCTGCTTTTCCTGGTAAGAATTCTGCACGAACTGCAGCCTCAGGGACACGAAGCAGGAATTGTGAGAAATGCACCGCTCAGTGTCAGGCTGAACCTTCCTTCAGCAAAGCAGGCCTGGCCTAAGCAGAGCCACTGCTCAGCATCCATATGAAATTGAAGGAGTCAGCCTTCCAAACGAATGCGGTTGACATTTACCTTTCCCAGAAGAGACAGACTCAGGGTGTCTGGAGCTGTTCAGGTCTTCTATGAGGCTGACTACAGGGGGCATCCCTAAAAGCCCCCCTGAGATCTGCTCCCCAGGCCCCACCCAGCCCTTCTCTTGGGGCTGTAAGGGCTGATTTGGAGTTCTTTTTTAACCCAGAGTGGTTTGGGAAGAAGGGAGAGAATTCTCGGTACTGGAGGGAGGTCAATTTTCTGTGCCAGGAAGGACCTGATGGGGGGACCATCTGAATGCCCCCAGCGGCTGGACTCCCCCTCCCCGGCATTTCAGAGCCTGGGTAGAGTGGTGCTGACACCTAGGGGTGGATGGAGAAAGAGCCAGTGTGGAGGGAAGGAAGGCCAGCCAAGCAGCCGGCAGGACCTCCTGGGTGCACCTCTTGGGAGCATCCAAGGAGTGGTGTTGCTCCCTAACTCCTCCCCATCTGTCCTCGAATCTGCCACCCTCCAAATCTAGTGAAGGTTCCCAAAAACCTGTCCAGGGATCCTTCACACAGAAGGGCAGAAGCCAAGTATGACTTTAATAAAAACGAGCCAGTTCTCCACCCTATCTAGATTTCCATGGGCCTGAGAAAAGCAACCCCTGGGGGAGAATGAAGGGAGAGAATACGAAGCTCCAGAAAGAGGCATCCACAGGCTCTCTGTTCCCCAGGGACACAGACCAGGAAGAAGCAGGGACCATGCCAAACCTCCCAGAGGTGGCCAGGGGTGCTTTCTTACCAAACTCGCTCGCACAGAGATGTTCGATTATGGCTTCAGATTTCAACTCATTGTCACACGGAGGACACACGGTTGTGCCTAGGAAGGGAAAGGAGGAGAAAGAGGAGCTGTGAGTGACAGGGATAGGGGTTCTGGAAGGAGCTATCCCTGGGACCAGGCTGGAAGTAGTTAAAGGTCTTCTGGAATTTCTGAAGGGCAGCTGCAGAATCAAAGAGTCCTGGAGCCTTGGACCTAAAGCCAACAGACACAGTTTCTTGAAAACCTGGGGGCTAGAACTGTGGAATACGACACAATCACGTAAACCAACCTTATCTGGGACTAGGCAGGGGCGGGTCTGTGAACTGTGGCTTGATGGGGAGTGCGCATCTATTCCAGGTGTTTGCTTCTGGTTCTTTCTCCCCTCGCCCTTAAATATCCCTCTCTGATCCCTGCCCCCTTCCCATTCCCAAACGCCCAATGGGACAGCAGATCAATCTGACCTGCTCTCTAGGACCCAAGAAGGAAACTCAGACACACCAGCCCTAGCCACAGGCCCCGAACACCCGTCTCCAAAAGGGCTATTGCAGTGCAAGTTCCTGCCTGCGCTGGGTGGGGGGAGGCAGGAGCACCTGGGTGGGGGCTGGGGGCAGCACCAGCAAGAGCTGCCAAATGGGAGGGCCGGGGGGCGGGGGAGATGGGGGACCCTCTGAAGGCGTTTTCACAACACTGTGAAGTGCTTTGAAGAGGAGGTGTGTGTGTGGTAGGCATGAGGGCCACTGCCAGGCACTAGGCACAGGGGGAAGAGACTTCTGAGGCCAGAGCCAGAGGCCTCCTCCAGGCCAAAATGCCGCTGGAGGGGACCCCTGGGAGGTGGAGTATCTCTGTGGGAGGCCAGCGAGAAAGCGGGACAGTGGAATCCCCGGACGGCTTGAGGTGGCCTATCATCATCACCACCATCCCCACCATCATCCATCAACCACGAGGAGTTTAATCCATGATCTAGGAAATCTAGTACATTCGAAGGGCACTCCGCCCCTGGCAAAGCACTGGGGTCCAAGCCAGGCTGGCACTGAGGAGCAGAGGAAAGTCACCCCAAGGTAAAATGGTAAGATGGAAGGCCCTTTGTCCTGCCCTTTCCTGTGGCCTCCATGGCAGAGTCTCCTGCCTGTGAGGTCCCCTGTGGCTCAGTGAAATGGGCCAAGCCTCCCACAGTGGAGACGCTATGGAGAGAGCTGCACAGCCTTGCCAGGCCAGCGCTGCCCCCAGGACATACCTGGTCCACAGCCGGTCACCCCCACTTCCACGCAGGGACCACACCCCTTCATCTTTCTTCAGATTCCTCTCCCACATTCACTCTGTACCCAGGGCCAAACACCATCCAGATGCTCAGTGCAGCAAGAACCACAGCCACACTCCAAGCAGAAGACTGTGTGACTGTCTTTTGGCCCAGAATTTGGAAATTTGCTTTTCGGCCAGAACTTGAAATTAGGTTCTGGAGGTAGTGTTTCTGACAACGGGAAAAACTTACCCAGAATTTCGCATTATGGTTCTTGCTTCCATGGGGAGAAAAACAGAAGGAGTCCTGAAATATGGGAAGGACCATGTTACCTATCCCGGGAGAGTGAACCATGCTTTGGGGTTTTCCTTGTTCTCTTACTTACTTTTTTTTAAGTGGAAGTTATCACACTGGAAGTTTTTATGAATATAATCTTGACTGAACAAGTAGCAGGGCCCGGGCAGTGAGAATATCAAACACTGTCCCCTTGGCACACTCACATCATCCCCTCTGGACCCTCTGAGTTCCCTGAGGGGCTCTGTAGCCCACGGGGCCATTTTCTTCAGGCCCACCAATGAATGTTTGACCTTCAGCGCTTCTCAAGGTAGAAAGAGCTCATGGGGTGAGCTAACCCCCATCTTGACTTTTCTTTTGGCCAACTCTGGAGCAGCTTGATCCAGGGAAAGGAGGAATGTGTAATGCAATATTAATCTATGCCCCCCTCTGGTGTGTCCTTGGGGCCCTGCAGGCCGCCTCAGCGGGAAAAATCCACCATCCATCTGAGAGGTAGAACTAAACTGCTGTTTTAAGGTAGATTTAAAATAATGTTTAAAGCAAAGGAACCAAAAAACTGAAAGGTTTTGTGTTTCATTAATATTTTAGGGGGAGGAGAGGAGACAGTCCAACACTAGAGTCACGATTAAGTGATTTTTTAAAAATCAGGACACACATGGACACAGCTCTCTCTCCCTCTCTTATACAAACACACACCCAATACACACACACACACAAAATTTACATGCAAACTTTCTCTCTCACACACACAGCAGGTCTTCCCTGGCCAGCTCCTTGACGCCCCGAGACAGACCCTCTGGAGGCTCTCAGGACATGTGAGGGCACCGTGGGCCCTGCAATCCGTGACTAGAACGGCCAGGCTGATCTAACGCACGACACGTCTGAACAAAAAAATAAATAAATAAAACTAAAAATATATGCTCATTCATCCAACTTCAGTCAGTGAAACCTGGCTGGAAGGGGGAGCAACAATGTACTGGCCTGGGAATGGATAGGTCTAATGTAAGCGTGAGATTTAGAAATAACTTTCCTGGAAAGCTGACGAAGTTATGCCTCTCCTGTGACAGGCAGGGACAGACGCTGATGTAGCCGCGGCGTCAGCCTGTTGGAGGGAAAAGTATCTTTTGACTTCTCTCTCATTACCAAATTGATCTTTACTAGCACATGGCCCCTAAGGTGTGCCCAAGACCCCAAAACATGCCCAATTACGTGAATAGCATGCAGAGATATGCGTTGCCTTGAAAATTTGGCTTTAATTTCAAAGACTAAAGAGAAAGAATAAAAGTAGTGCCTGTGTATTTATTCTTACCCCAAAGTACCAGTTCCCATTCTGGAGCCACTAGCCATAAGGTCATGAGAACTGGTAGTTTGGTCTGTCTCAACCTGCCCCTGCAAACACACACACACACACACACACACACAGAGCCTTCCCACCTCCATGCTCAGCTGACAATGGCCATGCCACCTCAGAGGAAGTCGTGTGGGGCTCCTGTGGGGCTCCCTCCCACTGAAGGGCTGCAGTGCTGGGGAGGAGTGGGTGCTCTCTCCCCTCCGGCCAGAACCTCTCACCAGAAACAATGAGGGGAGAACCAGTTCCCAAGCCCCACACCTGACTGGTCCTCTCATGGCTCGTCTCTGTTCGGCAGCTGGCCTTGGGAAGGTGCCTGCCTAGGCACTCCTGGGCTAGAGGGGAGGACAGAGGAGGATGGTACCAAGGCCCAGACTCAGGAGGCAGCAGTCAGGTAAACAGCAGCCCAGGGGTCAAAGGCAAGACAGCAATTATATGATACCCCCCACTCCACTCCAGCCTTTGCGGGGGGGTCAGTTGGGAGGATTCTTCCCCCTCTATATGTAGGCACCTTGGCCAGTCCCCCAGCCTCCCCTCAAAAGGTGTTCCCCCAAAGGTCTCCATGGGCATGGGCTCTTCCCCCCAAAACAACCGGGAGTGGAGTAGAGGCCTCTGGGGCAGAGCTGGGCTAATCCCCCAGCCAGCCAGTGGCCAGCCAGGGAGGAAGGGGAGAAGGAAAAGCCTGCGGGCTGCCTGCCGGGGATGACTCCGCACCCGCGGAACACAAAGTGCTTTGTTTGCTCTAGGTAATTGCTGAGCTCTTGTTCCCAAAGGGCCGCACTTCCCCCAAAGGTTAACCCTGTGCAGACACCCAGGAAGTGGCGAGCAGAGGTGCCCTGGGCAGTGCAACCAGACTGCTGTCTCTCCCACCTGGCTGGGGCCCAGGCCACCCAATGCCGGTCACTTTGGACCAATCTCCTCTCTCCCTAGAATAAGCAGGAGCATTGCAAATTCGGGGCTCCCTTTCCCCATACTACCACCCTCACACTGGAAGAGTAAACCCTTCAGAGGACATTTCTTTTTTAGGCATCCCTTCAAGATGAGCTAAGTCAGCCAAGAGCCGGTCCCCCACCCTAAACCCCCTCGGGACAGCGCCCCTGTGCTAAGCGCATCCAGGTATGGCTCCCCATCGCGGACTATGGGACTTTGGGCACATCTTTCAGCCTCAACTCTGCTCCTGAAGAATTCGTTCCTATAAAAGTCAGGCCACCACGCTGGATTTTTGGTTTGTTTTGATTTGGTTTTTGCCTCTCCCGGATTTTTTTCCCTCCCACTCAAGAGCTGCCCTTTAAGTGGGAGGGGTTCCGAGAGGAGGCTCAGGCTCCTCCGTGGGGCTGTTCAGAAAGTCTCCAATTTGCGCAGCCCCACTCCCCAAGGAGAGATGAACAATGAGCTAATTGCATTTTTATCTTTCTAATTACCTGAGGATTTGTGTAAATGGGAGAAGCAGGGGGTATGCAAGAATGAGAGTACTCACTTTCCAGCCCCCAACCCTCCCCCAAGCAGTTACCTGAAAAGGGTGGAAAAACAGAAATCCTGTTTCTAAACTTTTTTTTCTCAGCCAGCTCTGCAGTCCTCCCGGAGCTACTTGGCTGAAATGACTAGCTAAGGAAAGCTCGGGGAAGGGGGGGCGGGGGGGTGGAATTTTTTTTTTTCCTCATCGAACCTATGAAAATAAACAAAGCTGCGCCTTAGCATTTTCTCGGCCTTTCTAGGCTTTCTGCGCTTTGGGTTTGGGTTTTTTCCTCCCGGGGCATCCCGTCTCGGGTGTTAAAAACTTCCACGGGGACTCGGTTCCCTCCCAGAGGGAGAAGGGCTCTCCTTTCATACGGAGGATGAGGCTTTGTCTCAGGTATGGAAAAAGCGAGCCTGGATCCCAAAGAGCCGCTCCAGGCACCGCATCGAGCTTGCTAGGGGCCGAGGCGCAGCCGCCGCTGCCGGCCGTGCACCTGGGTCGGTAGAGGTGCTAAGCGACACCTCGGACGGACGAGAGGCTTTTTAAAACTCGTTCCGCACAGCTTGAGAGCAACCTCCAGGGAGCATGTCCGAACTCCGGGGAGGAGCGGCGGGGCGGGGGTCCGAGTGGCAGGGGCTTTCCCCGTGGCGGGTCCCCCGGGTCCCCGCCCGCCCTGGGTTGGGGGGCTCGCGCGCGTGGAAAGGGCCGGCCTGACCTTGGGGCTTGGAGGCTTCGGTGGCATTGGGCGGGGTCATGGCGATGCAGACGTCCCCCTCGGGGAACTTGTCACACTTGAGCATCTCGGGCCAGTAGAAGCCGAAGAACTGCATGACGGGCTCGCACGAGTCGCGCACGGCCTCGCAGAGCCAGCGGCACGGGTAGATGGGCCGGTCGAGGCAGACTGGCGCGAAGAGCGAGCAGAGGAAGACCTGGGTGCCGATGTGGCAGTTCTTGTTGAGCAGGGGCACCCAGCTGCTGGCCTGCTGCTTCACCTCGGCCATGGTCTCGTGCTCCAGCAGGTTGGGCAGCACCATCTTCTTGTAGCCCACGTTGTGGCACAGCCGCAGGTCCACCGGGATGTCCACGCACTGCGGCGGCTTGGTGTAGAAGCGCCCGCTCTGGTAGGAGCCGATGTCCGACTGGAAGCTCACGTAGTCGTACTCGCTGGCCGAGCCCGCGGCCAGGAGCCCGGCGGCCAGCGCCAGCAGCACGCCCGAGGCGGCCCAGCGGCGGCCCCCCGCGCCGCGCCCGCTGCCCATGCTGGCTCGGCGCACTCGCTCCCGCGACGTCGGGGCTGCCTCGGCCGCCTCCCCGCGCGCGTCCCGCCGCAAACTTCCAGGGATCTCCAGGGACAAAAGGCGCCGTCCCCAGCGCTGCCCGGCTCGGCGGCCGCGCGCTCCTTGCCCGGTCCTCGGCGGGTGGCGGCCCTCGGCCTGCGGCGGGCGCCGCGGCGGGAGCTCGCGCGGGGAGAGGAGCGCGCGCGGCGGCCCGAGTGCTGCCCCGGCTCCCGGACGCGCGGCGGGCGGGCGGGCGGGCGGGCGCGCGGCACCTACTTCCGAGGCTGCAGGACTCGAGTGCCCGGTGCTCCTGTTGCAGAGCCCTCGGAGTCTCCCCGCGCAGCCAATCAGCTCCCGGCGGCTGCGAGCCGCACTCATTTAGCACGTCAGTCACCGGCGCAATTAACCAATCGCTTCACTTGCAAGGGGGTTCGGTTTATTAGAACTAAACCCAGGTCAACACCCCTTAAAAAACAAAACCAAAAATAAATAAATAAATAACGGAAGAAGTGGGGAAAGGAGAGGAAAAGAAGAAGAAAAGGACAGGGAGAGAAAGAAGGAATAGATAAAAGTGTGGGGTGGATAAAGAGGAGCGTTAACGCTGGTCAACTTGAGTCGGCTAGAAGAGAAGCAAGAAACCTTATCAGTACTTGCAAATCCACGCGATAATGAAGACTTTTTATTTTTTACGCTTTTTCCTAATTTCAAGCAGCAGCCCACTAGACAAGCAGCCCACCTCTTGGGTTTTGTCCTCCGCAGCTGCAGTACAAAGGCAGACGGTTTCGGACAAACCCAAACCCGGGCTCATGAAGGCTGAACCCACCGAGATCTGCTTTTAAATCCCCAGCCGGTCCGGCTCGGGTCCCGCAAAACCAAGGGGAACGTGTAGTTGGGGCTGCTCGCTGGTTTAAAAGTGCAGCTCCTTCCCAGGTGGGACAACCGGACGGTGGCCCTCAAACACACCGGAGGGTGTTGGTCATTGTTGCAACGCTGCTCAGTGTGGGAGGAAATATTATTCACAAAGGTGTTAGCTTCAGGAGGACAAGAAAAGAAAATTAAAGAAAAGAAAAAGACCTACCCGAGTCCCAGCCTGACAGCACGTCTGTGTGTGCACACATACACACATTGACATGTTTGTGGTGGAGAAAGCCAAAACATTAAAAACACATGTGCACTTATCAGTGTGGCTTGTGTAAATATCAAGCCCCTCACTCAGGCACACATGCTCCATTCAGAGCTGGCCCAGGAAACTCAAGTCAAAACCAAGGGTCCCCATTAAGGCAGAAGGCAAAAAAAATAATTTCTGTTATTAGCAGAAATAACAGCCAGGCCTTCTCCTGTAGGCAACCCCCTCCCCCAAAGAAACAGAAGTTTCCCGCCCTCAGAGTTCCTGGAAATTTTTTGTATACTTTAAAAATCACCCTGAGAGGAAGGGTCAAGCTCCAGAGAACTGGGAGTATGACCATGACTGACCCCAGGGACAGGTGACAACAGCAAGCAGCTCATGAGGTTGGCTGGGTCTCCACCCTGCTTGAAGTGTGGGTGGAGGGAGGCCAAGGATACTGAAAACCCGCATCTGAGCAGTGTGATACCACCCCATGTGGCAAATGGGCCACAGATCTCAGAGCTCAAGGCAGATACCATAGGAGGTGCTGCCTCGCTGGGCCAGCTTGTTTGTAAAGCTCTGGGGAAGCTTGCTTTGGACTCCACAGACCTAATTTCTTGATGGACAGATTCCAAGTAAAACTACTAGAGTTTGGGAAGAAGTGAGGCTCTTTTCTTAAAGCACTCATGCCCATACAGAGATTGTGATTCTGCACTGTCCACCCTGGAAGCATCTGCAATCGGTCAGCCCTGCTGTCATTTCTTGGCTAGTGAAAGGTGCACCAAAGCAAGAGGGGCAGAATGGAGTGAAAGAGATGAGAGCCATAGAGCAAGACTTTGGATGGCCAAGGGTTAATCCCTAAACAATCGGTAATGCTCAGCCCGAGAAGCTGGGGTAGACATTCCTCACAGAGAATAGACTGCAGGAGACCAGGCAACTGTGTCTCAATTCAAGGGGCATTTAGAGAAAAAAATGCTGTTTGGTAGGGGGTCTTTTTCTTTCCTCCAGCCAGGCCCTCAGTCCCAAGCCAAATGTGTCTGTTTACTCACTCATTGGAAAGAGTTGTGTTTGTAGATAACATCCTCTCACCTCTGAAATCCAGGCTTAGCTGACCTCACACTCATGTTTGCAGTCTCCCCAGATGGTGGGAAGACTTGGGTCTGTCCACCATTAAAATTCTGGAAAGTAGCCCAAGTGACTACACCTCCCCCAGTCTCGGAGGTCTCAAGTCAGGAGTAAACCTCACACTCCCTCTCATGAGAGGACCTACCCCACACCTGGTTGTTCTTTGTGGACTTTGATCACCCCCAACTCCCAATTCCCCACTCGGTCTTACTGCTTGAGAGAGGGGCCTCTTGAGCCATGCCAGGGACACAATTGTCTGGAGGATAGACAGGGAGTGTGGGTATAACCAAGAACCCAGAATCCTAAATCCAGTAGTATACTCCTGGCTCCTCCTTTTTTTTTTTTTTTTTAATTTTTTTTACAATTTTATTTATTTAACAGGGAGAGAGACATTGAAAGAGGGAAAACAAGCAGGGGGAGTGGGAGAGGGAGAAGCAGGTTTCCCGTCGAACAGGGAGCCCGATGTAGGGCTCAATCCCAGGACCCTGGGATCATGACCTGAGCCGAAGGCAGATGCTTAAAGACTGAGCCACCCAGGTGCCCCTACTCCTGGATCCTCCTAAGGCCCACCTGGAAAGGAAGGACTGACTCAGTCTCAGTACCACTGATAGACTTGAAACCACACCTGAGATTTTGGACATTGACGGCCTGCTGCCAATCAGTTATATACTATATAACAGCACCAGGCAGAGCAGCCTAAAGACTGCATTTTAGAGGGGCCTACGGGTTGTTGTTGGTTTGTTGTTGTTGTTGTTGTTTTGTCCTTTTTCATATTATCAAAACTTTGTGCTTCAAAGTCCCATCTCCCTTTCCCTAATAGCAAGAATGTGTGTATGTAGAGGAGAAAGTTCGAGAACAAAGTTTCTTTAAACATGCTATTGACATGACAGAGCTCCCAGAAACCAGGGTTCTAGAGTGGGAGAGCTGTGAGCCAGGAGGCACATCTTCCCTCCTTGAACAGTTTGAATGAGCAGGGGGAAAATACAACTTTAAACTTGTTTTTCATTTCAAAAAAGTTCTGATTTTCCCACACTGCCAGATGCCCATACATGAAAGTTGGAAGTGCATTCCCTGTTGCTTCATAACACCAGCTTAAGGAGGCATTCTTCCTCTTCCCATTGCCCAAAGCTGAATGTTGGGGCCAAGCAGAGCCACAGAGGGGCCTCCCAGGTGCCTACCTGGTGGCCTCTTCCCACACACAGAGCTCCTTCCTGCCTGTTCCTAGAAAAAAAGGCCGGGGGGAGTGCTTTTCAGTCTCTTCCTCCTATTCTGTCCCATTATCCTATCATCAGTGGTTTTTCTGACGCTCCAGAACTACACTCAGCATCCTCTCCATCAGCCAGGAGCAATGCAGTAGGGCAAGAGGGTGTCCTGCTGTGGCTGGGTGGTGGTGGGTCTGGTGCAATGCAAAGAAAAGCATTCTGGCCCAGAGTCAGGAAATACAGAGTAATGCCTTGGTTCTGCATCTCACCGGTTGGATGACTTGCACTTTATCCCTCTGGCTCTAGAGTTCTCATCTGTAAAACAGAACTATTAATGCCTGTCCTGGTACTTCAGAAAATAAAATACGCTATCTGCTTTTTAATATTTTTAGCATAAGTATGTCCCAATTATTGCATGGGACATACTTATACCATAAATTATTCCTGTTTATGTGAAATTTAAACTGAACTCCCATGTCCTGTATTTTATTTGGCAAGCCCACTATCCATCCTTCCAGCAGCCTTGCCTGACCTCCTCTCGGTCCATCACCTCCCTTCTCCACTCTTAGTCAGATGAACCCCTCTCTCCTCCCTGCACCCAGAGAGAGCACTTGTGGACACTTCATTACAGCACTTGCGTGGACATTTTAAAACTGTTTGCTTTGGGGTATCTACTATATGACTGTGAGCCCGTGGAAGGCCAGGATCTCATCATATTTTGTCTCACATGGGCATTCCCAGCATCTATCACGGTTCCAGGCATATAGCCAGTACTCAGTAAGACCCTCCGTCACAAAAAGAGCACAGGTATGTAGTAGAGGGAGGCAGATATGTGAAAAACCCAAGCTGAGAGAAGCATTACACCTGAGCATTGATTTTTCACTGCGTTTCCCGAGAACCAAGGCAAAAAGTAAGCGTGAAACACTCACATAGCTCTCTTTGCCTGCAGGAAAGAAAAATCTTTCCTAGATCTGAATTCTAAGGGAAATGATCATGAGCGCCTTATACAAAGGCTGCAAAGAGAGTATGGGACTTTTGTATCGGCTCTCCTCTCGTGCAAACACAGAGCCGACCTGGTGCAGAGATGCTGCCTCGGGCAGACTCACTTCTCTCTCCCCAGGGCACACACAGAGTAGGCTGCGCTAGAGGATGGCCAGGGCGTGGGGTGGTGAATGTCGCAGCCAGTTCCAGGAAGAGAGCAGAATTTCCTGTAAATCCTGCATGGACATGGACATGGCAGTGAACACTGAGCCCCAGGCCCTAAAGCAATCTTGTTAAAAACAGTGGCTGGGGGTGGGGGTGCCTGGGGGGCTCAGTTGGTTGAGCGTCTAACTCCTGGTTTCGGCTCAGGTCATGGTCTCAGGATGGTGAGATTGAGCCCTGTATTGGATTCCGTGTTCATCGGGGATTCTGCTTGAGATTCTCTCTCCCTCTCCCTCTGCCTCTCCCAGTGCTTGCACATGCTCTCTCTCTCTCTCCCTCTCTCTCAAATAAATAAGTCTTTAAAAACAGAGACTGGGACCCAGAAGGCCAGGTTTCCAGAAGCCTCTGACCACACCTGGGAGTGGGGCAGGGCAAGAGAAGCTGGGAGGGGCTCTAGCCCTGTGACACCTGGTGTCGGGGCCTGACCTCAGAGCTCAAGGCTTCACTGGGACACCACAGAGTAGGAAAAACAGGCCTGTAGTGACTCCTTCCCCTCTCTCCCTGGGAGGTGAAGTGGTCCATGCTTCCCTGGCGGCGGGCCCGTAAATCTGCCAGGACTGCCCCAGGGAGGCCAGTGCCCCAGCAGCAGGACACATTCCCCAAGAAGCCCTGTGCTTATTTACCTAACCCTTCGTGGCAGGCACACCAGGCAGCTCCACCACCTTTCTCCAGAAGAACTCGGATACACATGAGGTGCTGGGGGGAGGAGCGGGAGAGCGCATCATCACACTCCCGCTCCCCCCTCCGGGAGCCTTCGCCTCTGTCCAGGGCTGGCTGGGAAAGCAATCACATCTGAGCCTCCCTGGGGGCAGAGGGGGCAGCCTCCCTCCCCCGCCAGACTCCCTCCACTGGCTCAGGCACAGCCCAGTAGAGTGAGTGTCTTCCCACTGTCTTCCCCAGGTGCATCCTTCCTGCGTTATGGCCTTAGAGCCTCACAAAAAGCCTCGGGAGCTGGCAGAGAAGTCCATGGTCCCCATTTTACAGAAGACCCAGAGCTCAGAGTGGTGGGCCCCTCACCACCATTCCAGCCACCACGGCACTGTGGTGCAGGACACACTCAGATCAGGAACACAGATCTTTGGATTTCAATCCTGTTGACTCTGCACTAGGCTGAACTGCCTTTGCTAAATGTTCATCCCTGGGGAGAGAAACCTGGAGAGCCTTCTGCTGTCCTTAACGTCTTATCGTGAATTCATTTATCAGACTCTTCCAAGGGGTGGGCCTGCTAGAAAGAAAAGATGGTTTTGAAAGAGTGGGGAGGATGGAGAGCTAGGTCTGAAGGTCTGGACAAGGGTATGAGGTGTTTTCCTATGGGATCCTAGGACAGAAAAAGAATAGGATGGAGTCGTGAGTACATACAGGCATCAGAGTGGGAGATCGGGGACTACTGCAAGGACGGGTGCCCTGGCCTGTCCTCAGTTACAGAGTGACCCCAGTGCTCTGTGCAGGCGGCTGCCCATAAGCATGTACAGCCGGCCTGCCATCATGGGGATGCCCAAAAGAAAGGCTCCAGGGGAGAAAAGACTATGAGTCATGCCGAGAGAGAGAGAGAGAGCTATATACCCATGAGAGGGGGTGCCTTTCAGGTACAAAAGCTGATCCAGGGTGTAAGGCAGGAGGTCTACCTATGGTCCTCTCTAGAGCCTAGACGTTTCCAGAGTTCTGTGATCATTCCAGGAGTGATATTTAAAACTTTTAAAACCTGGGGTGGCCAGACGCCTGGGTGGCTCAGCCGGTTAAGCGGCTGCCTTCGGCTCAGGTCATGATCCCGGGATCCTGGGATCAAGTCCCGCATCGGGCTCCCTGCTCAGCGGGGAGCCTTCTTCTCCCTCTGCCTGCCGCTCCCCCTGCTTGTGCTCGCTCTCTCTCTCTCTCTAACAAATAAATAAATAAAATCTTTAAAAAAAAAAAAAAAAACCTGGGGTGTCATGACCAATAGGATGGTATGTCACATGAAGATCACCTGTGCAGGTGGGTACCAGCTGGCCCCCAGCACTGGGACAATTCCAACAGAGATGTGAGTGGATATGCGGTTCCCAGGATGTACCATGCTGCCTTGTGTCTCTGTGCCTAAAGCTCATGCTGCCCCGGCAGGCCTGCCTGTCCCCCCAGCCCCGATCCAAGACTCAGCTCTCCACCTTCTCTTGGGCCATTCCCCGGAGCCTCCCAGCGAGAGGGGGCCAGGGCGGTCCTGTGTCTGCCCCCTGGGTGCCACAGCTATCTGAGTACCTCTCCTCAGACACTCTTTGCTTGTTTACGTGTCTCTAGAAGCCTCCTGAGGACAGAAACCATCTTTTCGTCCCCCTATCTCCAGTACTTAGCTCAGTGCCTGCCGCACAGTAGGCGCGCAGCGGACGTGTGATTACCAGATGAGGCTGGTCCTATAACCCAGCTCTAAGCATTGAGAATCAAGTGCAGGTTGGTAAGTGGGGCATCCTGGAAAGCATTTTTTAAAATAGACAAGCTTAGAAGGCACACAACTTGACCTTTCCCTCCTCTTCCTGCTTAGAATTCAGGTGTGACACCAAGAGGTACAGCAAGCATCCTGCAACCATGAGGATAAAGGCACAGACGCTCGGGCAGAGGAGCAGAAAGATGGAAAGAACCTGGTTTGTAAGAAATGACCTGATGGCCTGCCCTGGAATTCTTGTTAGGTGAGACCTACAATCTCTCTCCCCCACTTTTTGAAATCCAGAGTCATTTGGGTTTTCTCTTTCATACAGCTAGAAACAAGCCTAACTGACACAGATCTGTAGTTTAGGGACGCTCCAAGCAGACAGAAAACTCAAAAGCTTCAAGTTCTAATTTTTACTGTCTCCTAGTACTTTACTATTCAAAGGTTGGTCCCCAGGCCAGCAGCATCCGCATCTTCTGGGAACTTGTCAGAAATGCGAAATCTCAGGCCCCACCCCAGACGTGTCCGATCAGAATTTACATTCTAATAAGATGCCTAGGTGACTTTTATGCATATTTAAGACTGAGAAGCACCATCCTAAGAAACTCTAGCATGTGCCTGCCATTCTCCTGTTTTGACCTCTATAGCAGCGAAGCACCCTATCTCCAAGTGTCAGGGTTTGTCACGCACGTGCATCACATTTCTCTGCACCCCTCAATTTAGCATCCCCCTGGAAGGGCCCGCTTTTCTGAACAGGAGACTTAGTCACAGACAAGCTCTTGAGCCACCCCGCAGGTAAAGCATTCAGACAATCCTTTAATAACGAAACCCGGTTCTCCAGCAGGAAGGATAGACAGGCAACTCTCTTTTGTAAGGAAGCCGCGCTGCAGGGGCCTTAGCAAGTAAAGGGCATGCAGCGAAGAGGGACTGCCCCTTGGCCCCTCCGAAGCTGACTGCAGCGGCCAGGAGTGAACAGACCCTGCTTTCTTCCCCACGCACTGTAACTTAAGCAGTTGTGTATCCGGAGGCTTCTGCGATCTCCCAGCAGCGCCACACTCTATCATATTTAATATCAGTCACTATGCAAACGTGGCCTTCTAGCCATCCACCTAACACTTGGAGTGTTACAAGAAAGCCATAGCCCCCACCCCTCAGAAAAGCATAATTTGTCCACCCAACCCTTTTGTTCTTTATTTTTAACTATAGTCTAGACCACCAAATTACTTAATACACGGTTTAAAGCTCCATAAATAACAACTCCCCAAGTAGAGCCACTCAGCCTTGGAGAGCTTCCCAAGTTCCGCATTAACTCCTCGGGTGTGAAGGGTTTCCAGCCATTTCGGTCCATAAATATATAACTGGCTCCTTCCTAAATTGCCACATAATCCTTACCACCATCACTTATATTTTCTTTTATTGCCATTATCATTGGCACCTTGACAGGAGAATAAATTATTCTTTCTGGAGTATGAAATGTTCTGCATCTTACACCATTTTAACTCACCCACATTCCCAGATATATTATTTTATTTCCATCCCCTCCCCAAGGAAATTGCCTCCTTGCAATTAGCAGGGATTTCCGATTGGAGTTTATTCCGTTCTCTCTTTTCTCCTGACATAACCTTTGCCCAGACTGAGTCACGTGAGAGAGGCCATCTAAGATGTATTCCCAAACCCCTAAAAGTGTACAGGTAAGAAAGAAAGACACACATCAAAGCAACCAAGGGGGCAGTTTGTGCAGAGCAGAGGGTTGGGGAAAGGGGAGGTGTGAAGAGCCCAGGCTGAGGAGATGTCACAGTCGGTCAGGACAGCCTGCTTCGTCCCTGAGCATTCGTCCGCCCATTCATTGTCCAGCAACTGGGAGAAGCCAAGGGCGAGCCCACCAGGAACCTACCTCCCTGTGGCATTAGGCACGTGCAGGTCCCCATAGCCCCCAGGTCTAACACTTCTGTCAGATTGGAAGACAATTCTCTTTCGCCATCATTTTGTTCACGTCCCCAGCTCTGGCCCTGCCCAAACCATCCTAAACAAGTAGACTCTAGGGCTTCTGAGAGCTTTCCGAAGGTTGGGTAGTTGCTGTCATTGAGAATAGGTACGCTTGCAGCAGATTACCTAGGATGGCAGGTAGGAAGAGCCAGGCAGTGCTAAGGTCCAAAAAGGGGAGAAAACTCTGAAGAATGAGCCCACCTAGCCCCGGAGCCAAGAAAGTCACACTTGCAAACCTCTGTCTGGTTCGAGAGACACCTAACCCAGCTGGCCACACCCTGCCTTCCCTCTTCACCCCTCTGGCTGAGGTCCCCTCCAACTCTCCAAGGTGAAGGGAAGTCCTGGAGAGAGGCCTAGCTTTGCAAAACACAAGGAACCAGAGGGAGTGTCCCAAGACTCACACAAGCCTCTCCTTTGTGCTTAATAAGGGCGTATATGATAAATGTGTGAGCCCAGGCTCTCTGTCTCCAAACCCTCTCCCCTTATCTTCCACACATCATATTTCTCCTGGTTCGGGCATAACTGACCCTGGAATGAAAGATCTGCAGACTGCTCGAAACAAATCCCATGACCCCTCTCATTCTCCAGAGGAGGGATGTTCCTGGTGGGCAATGGGCGCCAGACACAGGTTGCATGATCCGTGGATGTGAGGGAGGCAGGGCGGGACAGGGGCAACTTGCCTGATCCTCTCAGCAGCCAAGCCTGCCTCTCCATGCGCGTTCCTGGCTCTCTCACTGGACGCTTGGCCGCTCTCAACACCCCTTCCTCCCACTGCAGGCGTTCCAGATGGAGCGCCTTCCTCACAGCTGATTATCGAGGGCTCTTCCTGGGAAGTGAGAAACCCGTGGCCCCTGAGCAGCTCCTCCCTGGGGCCAGTGCAGGGCTGGAGAGCAGAGTGCAGGGGAGGGAGCGTCTGTGGAATGCAGCCCTCTCCCCAGCACTCAGAGGCCAGCCTGAGGGCCATAATAGAATACATTAGTCCACAGCCCATTCAGCGCTGCCTCTTTAAGAACAATGGCGGCAACTGAGCTGATTTTTGCCAAATGACCGGCTTTAGTCCATTCGGAGCACAGCGAAGCTCACCAGACAAAGTCCATGTTCAGGACTTCATAGGGGGGTGGCTCATGGGCACTGGGGCACCAGCACCAGATGACTTCCTGGGACCCCCACTCAAAGCAATCCAGGAAAGATCCTTGAGGCTGACACCGGCCCCTGAGGCCCAGCCCTAGACAGAGCCCACATGGGCCCAG
This sequence comes from Phoca vitulina, assembly GCF_004348235.1. Classification (NCBI taxonomy): domain Eukaryota; kingdom Metazoa; phylum Chordata; class Mammalia; order Carnivora; family Phocidae; genus Phoca; species Phoca vitulina. The sequence continues at coordinate 3,164,920 of NW_022589718.1, read as the reverse complement.
AGGCGGGCAAAGAAATTGCTACTTGAAACGGGCAAGACAGATTTCGTTCTTAATTTGAGGGCCCTGGTACCAGTGACTGATTGCAGAACAATCTTTATCATTTGGAGTTTTACATCGGAAAACCCAGCTTGACAGCTGGAAGAGAATGCTGCTGGGATAATCTCAACCCTATATGGATGGAGGAAGGAGCTAAGGAATCTAGTTTTCCAGCCCGAGGTACTGAGTGTAGACATTTGCAATCTCTACACTTCTCTAAGCTTCAGGGCCTTAATTCATGAGGAAATGGGCCAGACAGCTCTAGACCCCTTCCAACTTTGAAATTTCATGTGAAAAGAACGCTCTGACCACACTTCCTTTACTTTATCCCATTCTGCACTAGGAACTCCGAAAACACCAGAACTTGGAAAACTGAAGAGCCCGGTGCAAATGTTTGCGATAATTATGACCTTGGCAAAGATCAATGTGAAAAATGCAATGCCAACACCAAAAATGGAGCTGTTCTGATGTGATTTTTTTTTTTTTTAGTCCTAAACAGGTTTGTCCAAGTGGGGAGACCAGAGAGCCACGCCGTTGGCATAGCTGTGACAAGCAGGAGCCAGCAATGCCCCCCCCAAACCAACCCTGCCTTCTCCCACGGCATTCTCTTTCCTGCTGTGGACATACCTCGGATGACCGTGAGGGGAAGACCCAGGACTTGGTCATAGGCTTTCAGCACTTTTCTTTGCCTTTTTCCTCTTAGCTACTGCATTATCAGTATGGCTGATAGAAGCCTAGATTTTTTTGTGCACCTGAGAAAGCCATGCCAAAGTTTGGATACAGAAAATGCGGGATCTGGGTGCCTGGGTGGCTCAGTCAGTTAAGCGGCTGCCTTCAGCTCAGGTCATGATCCCAGCGTCCTGGGATCAAGTCTCACATCGGGCTCCCTGCTCAGCGGGGCGTCTGCTTCTCCCTCTCCCTCTGCCTGCCGCTCCCCGTGCTTGTGTTCTCTCACTCGTTCTCTCGCTCTCTGTCAAATAAATAAATTAAATCTTTAAAAAAAAAAAAAAGAAAAGAAAATGTGGGATCTTAGGAGAGAATATTGCCCTGCTGGTTCAGACTCAGACATCACCCATTCAGGGAGATCTTTCCTATTTAAGTGGCACCCAGCCTCTCCCTATCCCCTTTTCCTGCTTTATTTCCCTACCTACTTCTTATGGTCTTCTAACACACTACATGTTTTGCTTATTTATTTTACTGTCTCCCCACCACCACCATCAAAATGTAAGCTTCCCAAGGGCAGAGATTTGTATCCGTTTTCCCATATCATATCCCATAGAACAGTGCCCTGGTACCTGGTAAGCACTCAGTGAATAAAGACTTGCTGAATGATGAATGAATGAATGGATGGATGGATGAATGATATACAGAGAATATAGAACACAAACATATATATAGTACGATTCAGATTTTAAAGAAAGAAGAGTAGGAAAAGAAGGAGGAGGGGAGGGAAGGAAGGAAGGAGGAAGAAAAGAAGAAAGGAAGGAAGGGAGGAAGGAAAAAAGCTAAAAAGTCTGGAAATAGGTACACTGAAATGTTAACTATCTCTGTTTGTTGGACTCATAGGCAGTTTAAACTGTCTTCTTTTTGTTTTTCTTCATTTTCCAAAATTTCTACAATGACCATAATTTTTTTGAAAAAAAAAAAAAGAAGGTAAAAGGATAAATATTAATTTTAAAGAAGAGAAGATGGGTGAGGGACACTTGGGTGGCTCAGTCGGTTAAGCTCCTGCCTTTGGCTCAGGTCATGATCCCAGGATCCTGGGATCGAGTCCCTCATCGGGCTCCGTGCTCAGCGGGAAGCCTGCTTCTCCCTCTCCCACTCCCCCTGCTTGTGTTCCCTCTCTCACTGTGTCTCTCTCTGTCAAATAAATAAATAAAATCTTTAAAAAAAAAAAGATGGGTGAATAGCATAAATGTCTTTCTCAGGCAGAAGGAACAATGTAAGTCTCTAATACTAGCTTCAATTACATAGGTTCTTAAAAATCCTGCCTCATTTGAAATGTCAGGTGATTATTGCAAAAGACTAAGTGTGGGAAGGGGGGGTTGAACGATGGCTCACATTTCTGGATAATTGCCCCCATTGTCCAGGTCGGGATGAATTTGGAGTCATATTCTACATCTTTCTTCCAGACCACACAGAAGTCAAGTATGGAGTCAGAACTCTTGGGCCAGCAATCAATCAACAAATATTTAATGAGCTCCTACTATGTGCAAAGGTCTGTACTTGATGTGCATTCTCTCTCTCTCTTCCACATGCCCTCCTCAACTGCTCCCTGTCACTTTGCCCCATCTGAGTCTGCTTTGCTTGGGCCTCCTGTCCTCCCAGGCACCACAGGCCCAGTCTGGGCATCTGATCATCGCATCGTGCATCCCCTTAAGAGAAAAGATTCTGAGCTTCTTCCACTTGCTCTGACTCTGAACAAAAGGTCAGAGACAGGCTCACAGAAGTTAAACAGCCTGCTTGAGGTCACAGGCTGGGTTACTGGTGAATGCCAGGCCACTTGCCTCGGACCCCTCCACCCTCCTGGCCATACGGGGTGTGAAACCAGGGGTGATCCACCCATAAGACGGCCATGCCAAGAGGGAGACTTGGAAGGTCATATACCTGTCATACCAGGGGAGCGCTTGGCAGCCGCCCTTTCCAGACTGCTGGAATTCATCCTGTAATAACTTGCCACACAAAACACACCTTTCCCGTTTGGACTGGACCCTGTCCCGGGACTAGAGGGATGGTGAGCTTGCCTCCTTGAGTGCCGCGGAGAGCACCCGAGCGTGCAGAGGCCTGGGGGTGTTTATTCTGAGGAAATGCTGGACAAACCATGTGTCATCCAATGAGAGAGGGGAGGCAGAGAGCCTGGCGGTTCGGACCTTGGGGAGTGTGTCTGGGCATGTGGCAGGATCCAGCAAGGTTTGCAAGGATTTCCCGCCAAACTAATGAGGGTCCTGGCAGAGCGCCGCATTCACTGGCAGGAATCCTCCTCTAATTGGGATCCAGCCTCAGCTCCACTGGAGGGCATCAGCCTGTGAGTGGAGAGCCTTGTTCTCAGAAGCTTTCCTGCCCCGCCTCCGGGCCCCAGCGTAGGGTGCGGACCCGGGACACTCTGTATGGCACGACACTAGCCTCACCAACAGCTCCTTTGCCCTCCACTTGCCCCACATCGATATGCTTGGGCTGTCCCCGCATGATAACCCCCACGAAGCCTCAACCTAAGCACAGGCGGCCACGAAAGACCAGCTTCTCTCCTGCTTTACAGCCCCAGTTGTGTGCTCTGGGGCTCCAGTCCATTCCCTGTGCCACCCACCTTTTCGGGTTCTGACCTCCGACTATGTGTGGTGCGTCCCTCCTCCCTGCGCGCATCCCTTACGCAGGTGGACAATATCAGCCAGAAGTGGACCAGCATGGCTGGTGCTCCCAGCTGAGCCCGGCAACATGGGGACTGCTGTGTGGGGAGGGAAGGAACCCCAGGGCCGGTAGGGCTTCCACACCGGGGAACATCTCCAGAACGAAGGACAATTCCCCACCTTTCAGGGTATGACCAACACTTGACCAGCCTCTCGTCTTGATAAAGTTATGACAGTTCCTGCCTTTCGGTCATTCAGGCAGCTACTCTGTGCTGGGCCCTGGGCTACGCTGAGGAGACCAAAGTAAACAGGAGACGGACCCACCCTCCAGATGTTTCTAGCCTCCTGGAGAAGACCTCATTTGCCTGTCCACAAGCTGAAATAAGATTCAGATTCTGATCCAATTAAGATTTACTCAATACCTTCTTTGTGTCAGACATGTTGACAATCATTTGTACATATATTAGCACAATAAAATCTTTTCAGCAAAGTCTCGGAGGTAAGATCATTCCAAAGAAACTGAAAGTGAAGTGTTAAGCAACTTGCCCAAAGCCACAGAGCTGGGAAGTGGAAGACTGAGATCCAGGGCTCAGAAAATCTTTGCCGGGACACGGCCCTAGGGGATGGAGCTGAGGAGCTACTAACTGAAAAGGTGAACAAATCTTTTTGAGCCACCATTGAATGTACCAGGTCTTGTGTCACTAGGCTAGAGATCTTCACCTTCACACCGCGCCACACTGCACCCAGGAAGCAAAGGCTCTTGCTGGGATGGGTGCCACCCCCCACCCCACCCCCGCTTGCCGGCAGGGATGTTGGCCCATCCTGCCCGGCCCCGTTTGGGCTGCTGGATGCAGCACAGGACCACCACACCTTCTGCATTTCTTCAAGTAGCTCCGGCTAAGGAGCAGGTGACACCTTCCACGAAGTGCATCGAGGTGGACGTTTGGAACTGCTTTCTGCACAGCTTTCTCCTTTCTGTCTGTCTCTCTTTCTTTCCTCTTTTTAAAAAAGAAAGCAGGGTCCCTATTGTGTCCTATTGTGTACTGGCTGCCTGGCGGCTGATTTTTTCCGCCCTGTCTCATTAAGATGGATGGGGTTGCTGTCTTATTAATAATTGGGAAGGTTGCCCTTTGTTCCCTTTTCCTCTCCTCACTAACGAGGTCTGCTCCCGTGGCTCCATAAAGAGCCTCGCAGCCCCAGGCACTCCAGAGCTCCCTTGTACGCAGGGCGCAGGCTGCCAAGGCAGGTCTGGCGGCCAAGCCAGGGCCTTCAAACTTTCTCACCTCTGGAGCTCTGCAATCATAGGAAGAAGGGCTGGGAGTGTCATCCAGCCACCCGCCCAGAGGCACCCACAGCGTGGATTTAAGAACCCCAAACTCAAGTCCTGGATCTGTTCCTAGACACCCCCACCCCCGCTGTGCTTTGCTCTCCTCACTATGCTACCATTAGCTCTTTCCCATGAGCTATTTATCCACTCCATTAGCAAACATGCACTGCTTCCCATGTTAAAGAGAAAGAGGATTCATTCATTCATTCGTTGATCCAGTGCATATATTTTTTTGAAGGCCTACAATGTGCCAGGCACAAGATGTCAAGAAAGTGTGAAGTGCTATGGAAAAAATCAAACAGAATGATTATATCTGGAGGACTTAAATCAGGGAAGGCCTCCCAGAGGAAGTGACATTTCCCTTGAGACCTGAATGGCGAGTATAAGGCAGTTCCAACTCCCCTACAGAAGGGGTAAGCCCTCAGAGACCAGGACTATCACATGTGAAACAATTAGGGAACAGGTAGGCATTAAGCTATGTGGGACTGACTCTTACCTGGACTTGGCTGGAGGTTTCAGGAAGGAGGCAGGACCTACGTTGCAATACAGGAGGGCTGGCTGGAGAAGAGGTTGCTGAACGTTCCAGGTAGGGGAGGGCCGGAGCCAGGGCAAGGAGCAGAAAGAACATGGCCTGCTCGTGAGAGCGTGAGGGGTGCAGGCAGAGCACGTAATAGTCACTTGCCCCTCTGTCTGAGTCTCTGTAACTGATGTACCTGGGCACTCGACCACCCTCACCTTTCCTCCCTCCAGACCCTGCCCTGCGCATTCCAGATGCATGGGACCTAATCCCAGAGGAACAACCTCTGTGGGCCTGTCTAGCCTCTGGATTCTTCTTGGTTAACCCCCCACTCTGCAGCCACAAAGCCCAGCTGAACGCAGAGGAATTGCCCAGGAGAAACATCCCAATAAAGAAGAGTCCCTAAGAGAGAGGTGGAGGCCCCACCAGCTTGAAAAAGCTTTGGCTGTACGCATTATGTTCTGCTCACAAGTTTAAACTTCACCAGACCTGTCCTCTCTGCAGCATGAATTCCCCTCACCCTGCCCACTCTGACACCCCCTGCTGAGAACCTGAGCTTGTCTGTTCCCAGAAAACACTTCAAAGTTCCTCTGTGGGCACAGAGTCCCCTCTAACTCTGCTTCACTGCCAAAAAAGCAGCAAGAAGAAAAAGGAGAAATGATATTTGCTTTTTATAACGCTACCTGATTTTCTTCAAGAAAGACTTTTCTATGCCCCGGGCTTATGAACTAAAGCGTATTCACACAGCCAAGTAAGAAAGGACCTCTGCTCGCAGGGATGTCCCAGTTTGAGGAATTCTAGCCCCCAGCACCCCTCCCCCTCCCACTGCCATGTCAAGAAGATTAATGCCCTTTCTCCAACCTGTGAATGGAAGGCTGGGCTGTCACAGAATCTCCCAAGGAAAGGAAGCCCCCCATGTTTGCATGGGACTGAGAAAGCTTGGTGTGCGCACACGCAAACACACACCTGCACTCTCATGGTGGCCACCTCCCAGAATCCACCAGGAGAGGCATTTTTTCTCAACCTGGTTTTAAGGCTGCATCAAAATTTATCACGGCATCCAAGTAGAAGAATTAGGTTGGTCCTCGATTATATCTGGGAGCTAGCAGGTCCCATGTGGGAGGGGACCTGGGCTTAGTCTGATTCAGTTACCCCTACAAATTTAGTAGGCCTCCACAGGTGCTCCTTTTGGTCCTGCCCCCTGAATTCACTGATGAGAAAAGAAGAGCAAATCTAGCAAGCACGGACTGAGTGCCTCTTGTTCACAAAGCACCATGCCAGCTTGGGGAAGCTAGGTAAATAAGACACAGTCCATCCTATGGCCAACCACCCTGCCCTGATTCCACACTCAGGATCAGCCCTGGCTCCCATCTGCTTTGCTGCCTTTCCCCCTAGCCCTCCATCATTTGATTCTTAACACTATTTATATATGTTTCTGAGCATGTTTCCTCAGCCTTAAATGGTAATAATCTTACTAGGTATCTTTTTTTTTTTAAGGTTTTATTTATTTGAGAGATCACGAGAAGGGGGGAAGGGTAGAGGGAGAAGCAAACTCCCCACTGAGCAGGGAGCCCGATGCAGGACTCAATCCCAGAACCCTGGGATCATGACCTGAGCCAAAGGCAGATGCTTAACCAACTGAGTCACCAGGGCACCTCCTATTAGCTATCTTATAGGGATGTATTAATGCATTTAAATGAGATAGTGCATTTAAAAGCATAATAATGCCTGCCAAATAATATCCATCACCTGCAAGATGTTAGCGAAGCTTATTCTTCTTTGCTCACTCACAGGACCCTCTGAGTGTCTACAGAACAGTGACTAACATGTGTTTATCTTTAGTCCCTAGCCCCAGCTCCAACTTAGACCTTTGCCCATAGTAGATGTTTGTTAAATGTTTGTTTAAAAAATACACCATATCCTGGGGCGCTTGGGTGGCTCAGTCAGCTAAGCAAGCATCCAACTCTTGGTTTCAGCTCAGGTTATGATCTGAGGGTCGTGGGATCCAGACCTGGGAAGGGCTCCATGCTTAGTGGGGGGTCTGCTTGAGATTCTTTCCTTCTCCCTCTCCCTCCCCCTCTGCTCATCCCCCCACTTGTGCTCTCTCTCTCTCCATCAAATAAATAAATAAATAAAATCTTTAAAAAAAATACTCCACATCTATTCAGTTCTGGGTGCTGATCTCTCAGAAGCTGGTAGCACCGAGATTTGCTAACTTAAGGAATCCATTTGTATTGAGGTATTAGGGCTCAACAGTTCTCAATGTGTTAACCTCCCCAGATACAGAAGTTATATGCTGGGAGCCTTGTATTCCTTAAACTAAAAGAACGCTTAATGGTGCCCATTTAAAGCATTTGAAGGGAGGGATAATTATTGTGGACAATTATTTAACACTCATTAAAGTGCACCATAAGAAGTAAGGTAACCCTCATTAAAAAGGACAGACATGACTGGGACAGTCACACCCACCAAGAGGTGCTTCTCTTTGTCACTGACCCAATTTAATTGCCTCAAACTCTGCTTCCCCGAGACTTTGAAAAGTGTCTCTGGCCGATGTTTCTCACAGTCGGGGAGTGGCTGGCTCACCTAACCTGGCCAGCAAAGACTCCTCCAAGGTCAAGGAGTGAGAGTAGCTGTGGTCTCACCCATTTGGGCATCTCAGGAGAGCCATGAAGACTCTCTCCTGGTGCCGCTGTCTCTGTCAGCTTTGTCCTGGACATGGCACACGCTTACCCACAAGCCCGGAGTAGATCCTGACCGCCTACCGCATCAAGCCTGACTCAGGGCCCCCTGCACTGGCTCACGACTCTCCCTCAGGCCTTCCCTCCCCCCAGCTCCTGCTCGGTGGCCAAGCTACACAGCTCCCCTTTCCCTGAATACCCACAGGCTTCCTGCCTTCCAAACGTTACCTTTCCTGCTCCTGTTTCTTAAGCATCTAATCCCATCTCCTCCCTCATTTGAAATCCCCTCATCCATCCCCACTCCAGGTTCAACTCAATCACCCCCCTTGCTGACCCACATCAGCTAGATCTCTTTCTGAATGCTTGTGGCAGTTGATACTCTGCTCTATGGCCCTGCTGTTTTTCTGCTTTGCTTTATGTTGTCTCATTCATCTTTCTGGATGAGAGGCTCTTAAAGAACAGGGCCCTAGTCTTATCTTTCTCCCCCACAACTCTTGCACAATAGCATAGATGGTTGGGTGGATGGATGGATGGTTGGATGGGTGGATGGATGGAGGGAGGGATGGATGAAAGAATGGAGGGAAGGAGGGCAAGAGGGAGGAAGAGGAATAAAGGAAGAAATGCAGAATGAATGAATTAAAGGCACTTTGCCCTGGGGGTCCACCGTGTCCCAGTTAGTAACCAGAGGCCTGGCTGCTGACGATGGGATGGTCAAAGTGTCGGCCCTTCCCTGAATGGCTTGCTCTTGCCCCTCCTCCCCTGCCCGGGGGCCCCCCTTCTGTGGCATTCATCAAACCGGCCTGGGCTCATTGAGGAAAAAATATGCAAAGGCCGAGCAGGGGTGGCCCTGCCCCGTGAAATCCTCTTCTTCAAGGGCCACTGCCCCCACAGGAAATCACTGAGGGACAGATCAACCTGCTGGGCCTCTTTATCCCATGGCCCGGACACCCCGGAAGCTAACCGGGGCCACACACAGCAGGAGACACACACAGTCGCCTCCGCCAACAAGGCGGACAAGGCCTCTGCCTTGTCACCAGGCAGTGACAAATTCTCCGTGCTGCCCAGACACACAAAAGCCAATGCCTGGTACCAAGAGAAGCCACATTCAACAATGATGCTTCCGTTTACCGGAACTACAATCCCCGAGATCCTCATTTCACTCGGGTTTGTGATTGTTTATCTTGCTTTTTGTTTGTCTAGATCTTTGTACCCATTCTGAAGGAAAAAGAGAAACAATCCGAGAAAACAAACTGACATTAGAATTGTGGTCAAGAAGACTTCCAGAAAAAAAAAAGAAAGGAGGGGGGCTGCTTTAGCATCGAAGGCAGCACCTGTGACCCTGGCCCTCGTCAGCGCACGCAGCAACTCTCCCTTCCAGGCTGCTCTTGGCCTTCTTTGCAAGTTGGAGGTTGCCTCATTTGTGGATTGATTGACCCCATGCACAATACCGCACTGCAGCGGGGCCCAGGTAACCAGGTCTCATACCACCTACTTCCTCTCCCCGGTCGCTGACGGAGGCCACCCCCCAGGCCACTGCAGGACCGCGCGGCCCCAGAAAGGACTCTGGCTCCCTGCCGCCCACTCTCCTTCCACCGCCTACTCGCTGTGTGACCTCAGCAAGGCGGGATGAGACCCCCAGCGGGTGGCTGAGAGGATGCGTGGAGATATTGTATATCAAAGAGTCTCCTGCAGCCCCCAACACACAGGAGGAGCCCAGCAATTGTTGAGTTTCTTTGCGTTCCTCTGCATTCCAGACCTCTCTCTGACTCCGGCCGGTCGCTCCCGGAGAGGTCTCCTGGCGGCTCGCGGGCCTCAGGCTGTTGCTCTGGCTCCTAAGGGGAGCTGTGTGGACCCATCGGACCCTGAGACCACCCCGGACATTGTCCCGTGGAGCTGAAGAGTACTGGGCAGGCACTGAGGAACTCAGGCCCCCCAGCCCAGGCATGCTCCTGGGCGCGCCTGCCCAGAGCAGCAGCTCCCAATGAGCCTGGGAGGGACGGAGGCAAACAGTCAAGCCCTGTCCTCACCCCACCCCCAAGTGCCTGTCCTCTCAGAGCATCCTCTTACCCTGGGTGCGGTGCCAGCTCCCTCACATACCTGGAACACCTCCTTCATTCCTAGGACATAGGGACTGCCACTGCCCCTTACAGATAAAGAAACTGGGGCCCCGAAGAGTTATCTTTCTCAGTAGAACATCTCGAGAGTGGTGGAACCAGCATTTGAGAGGCTGCAGAGCTGGGTCTGCAGTCTTATACTTTGAGCGGCTCTGCATCTTCACGCCCCCAGGCTTTAAATAAGAGGAGCCCCCCATGCCAGTACCACCTCTAGGAGATCCACAGTGGGTAAGCATGTTTCACATATTCTAATTCTCCTCTCATTTTTTGAGTTGGGAACTACTGAGGTCCAGAGACATGCAAACTGTTAAGTCACAGAGCCTATATGAGGCCACGTCAGATTCCTCTGACCCCAAAGCCTGCGACGTTTCAGCTCACCAGGTCAGACCTTCTGCTCCCAGAGGTCAGCGTCAGACACACAGAGGAAGCCGAAACTGCCACCTCTGTGACCATTTGAGAGGTAATGAGACCCCATCTGTTCAGGTGCTCCTCCCTGAGCCCCAGGCACAAACTGAATTCCAGCCCAAGCCTTGCAGCTTCGGGGTCTTCTCCAAGAGCCCCGCAAAGTATCGGCAGTGATGAGTTATGTTATCTGGGATGGGGGGTATATGCGCCAACAGAGTGGCAGGGCTGTCTTTATCTGGACTTTACTGTCTGTTGGTAGAGAACAGAGCCCATAAGGATTATGACAGCGGATGGGGACACTTTGATTTGGGGAGGGGGGCAGTGGATGTTGATGGGGCTGTCAGGGTGACCGAAGGGGGCGCGGTGACTGAAGGATGGAAGTGGGAGAACCCAGAGACGGTGGTGCCGAACATAAATTCTACATTTTCCTGACATAGGCTGGCCCAAGATGGGACACGTGCAAACCCAGCTTGGAAGTGCTGAGTCCCAGCACTTCCGCTACTAGAGCCCGTAACGTGATAGTTCCAGTTGTGGCTCCTGGTGTCATTATATTGCTCTAATCATCATCAATACCATTTATTTAGGTGTCAACATCACTTCCTGGCCTTCTTTACATTCTCTGTGGTACCAAGCACAGTGTTGACCCTTTCCTACCCCTGTGATCTCTCCTTCATCAACGCAGGGACCACTGAGTCACAGAGCACTCCACAAGCCCGCTCCAGCCTGACCCTCTGGAACCATTCTCTGTATACCAAAGCACAGACTCCTCAGCTGGGCCCTCATGCCCTGCAAGCTGAGAGCCTGCCCTCACCCAGTGAAGACTCCTGAAGGGGCAAGCAGAGATATTGTCCCTTTGAGTCTTTAGCCGGGTGGCTGCCTCTGGCCCTTTAAGAACAAAAGAGCCTAGTGGGTGGGGGTGACTGAGGTGCCCTGAGCTGGCCAGAATGGAGTCTCACCTGCAAAGCCCCTGGTTGAAGCAACAGGTCTTCTATGCTCCCTGAGGAAATCTCAGAATGTGCTCCCTCAAATACTCATTCCTACCTCTGGTATATCCACTCCCATCAGATCTGGGAATCTGGTGATGACTGCTCACACCTTGCATCTTGTCTTTTCTGTAACTGGGAATCGAGTAAATATTCATCGCTGATTTCATGCCCAGAGATTGTAAGAGAGCAGGTGGCATTCAGGAAAGTATGAACATAATTTAAAAAAAAAAAAAGATCTGAAACTGCCCCCTGCAGAATTATTTTGGGCTGTCAGTATGGCACATCTTGGTGCAAGAATGAATTTTTGGCTGGAAAGACACTAGGTCTTCACTTATCACAGTCTCTTCAAGGATGAGGAGTGTTTTATCAGTTAGCTATGGACGTAAAACAAATGACTCCAAAACATAACAGTGTTGCTCATATGTCCTGTTGTGGGCAGGCTGCTGGGGGGATGACAGAGACGATGGGGCCATGTGTCTCTCATCACCAGAAGCCAGCCCGGGTTTCTTCAAATGCGTGGCCATCACAGGGTTCCAAAAACAGCAAGAGAAGGCAAGTCCCACTGTGTGTGTGTTTTTCAGCCTCTGCCAAAGCAAGTCAGGGGACAGAGCCCAGTCTCCGAGTGGGAGGAGAGTCAGAGTCAGGAGTGCAAGAGAGTACAAACCCAAGGAGGGGGATAAACTTGTAGCCATTTTTGCAGTCTACCTCAAGGGTTAAAGGAAACGCTAGGCAGGCTATCTTTTACTAATTCCTTCCTCTTACAAGAGCATCAGGAATATCTCCTCTTTACCTGATTTATCAGATGGCCAATAAATATTTAATGAATATGTAACAAGTGACTAAGTACACAATGAGAGAAAGGAAGGAGTGAATGAACAAGGAGTGAGTGAGTGAATGAGTGAGTGAGTGAGTGAATGGATGTAGGTCTAACATTCAAAGTACCTAAAAAAAAATTGAGATCCTCAGGCCTGGGATAAAATTCTAGAATTTTGAGAAGAAGCCTAAGAAAGACATACAACTCTTTAAGGTACAAAATCATTAAAGAACATTCTATTTAAAGGGAAGAGTCTTATGGGTGTAGTGAGAGGAAACTGAACTTAAAAACTAAAAGCCCTAACCCCTCAAATTTTCTTTCTTCTCTAAACATACTGTAATTAATTAATTTCCTCACTCTTTTATTTCAACAACTTTTTATTGAGCTTCTACTCTGTACCAGGCAGGAGCCCTAAACTTATGACGTTGCCTGTTGGAGGTTGCCCCAAATAAGTGGTTCCGGACCTTTTTGGAGGCACATTTCCCTGCTCCTTCTCTGAGCCCAGCGTCACCATCTGCCCTGGAGAGGAGAAGCACCAGATGAGTTGTACCACCCTGCTCCCTCCCTAAACCTGGAGGGCTTCTCTGGCTGGAAGCTGCAGGGAAACTAGACCCAGATCTGGTTTTCTGGATTGATAGATTGGGGACACCTGGCCAATATGACCTCTAAGCTTCCTTGTAGCTCTGAAGCTGTAGAATAAGAATGGAAACCATGAGAACCACCCAAGTGATGTCATCCATCACAACCAAGAATCCTAGGCCATGCAGAATGCAGGTGTTCACTGGTAGTCAACACAGGAAAGCCACTAAGAAAAACAGAAAAGCAAGACAGGATCTTCAGAGCAATCCCAAGACAGAGCTTCTTGGCCATACACAAACCTGTCTTCCTTAATATTTAGTCATCATGCTATCCCAAAGCCCTGCTTCCCCGGTAAAGACAAACGATTCAATCACCTAATTCAGAGCTCCATACTCCAGGAAACAAATGGCAGAAGCACAGCCCCAAATGAGCCTGCTGCTCCTACACGCAGAATAAAAACAGAGGCAAAACATTGCACAGGTTTTGATCCCCACTCCCTGCCAACCTATGTGTAGTATCACCACTTCCCAAGATCTCAGTGTAGCCCTCAAGTTTGCCCACTGACTTCATCAGGATGAGGACAGGCACTCTCTCAACTTCCCGCTCTCCCTGTCTAAATCTTTCTGGGCATTCATTCATCATATCTCATTCCTTCCTTCTGCAGGTTCATGCATCCCTTTTCTCACACCTCACCTATGTATAGCATCCCCTCCCTTATATTCAGCCGCTCCCCCCACTGGCTCCTTCCCCTTCACCTGCAAACACCCCAACACCTTTCCTTGTTCCCAACTGTCAGCAGCTTAAGATATTGTTGATTGTCCTTCCTGATACTGTCCCACAAGCAGACACCTCTTCCTAACTTCCCTACTCTTCCCCAATCCCTAGCATGCAGGCTCAAACTGTGAGATTTGTCTTTAATAGCATCACTTGCTCAAGATGGAAAATGATCTTAACATTATTGCTTAGGGATTCCTTCATCTTCCTTCCTACCCCCAACACCCACACAATTAGTTGCCAACTTCTGTCACCCTCCTTAATAGCTGTGGATCATCCCTTTCTCTCTTCCTACGAACACAATCTTCCTTACATCTTATAAGCACTATTGTCAGTCTTCCAGCTCTAGTTTCTCCACCACCACCTTTTTAAATTCATAGCCTATCTGGGGCCAAGCCTTGTATATGTCTATATTTGATCCCCTCACACTCCCTTCAGCCTGCAAGGATTCACCTCTGCCCCACCAAATCCTACCCAGCCTGCAAGATTCAGAGCAGTGGGGCCTCCTCTAGAAATCCTCTCATCTCCTATCCTGCCTCCTCTTACCATTCCACCCGCCAGGAGCTGGAAATTATCTCTCTACCTTCTGAATTTCTATAGCTCTGTCTCTATCCCTATCCTAAAATGCTTTTCACTTTCTCCATTGAGTCCTAGATGTTCATGTATTTTCCTGTCTCCCTACTGACAAAGATTCCTTGAAAGATGTAATTTAAATCCTTTATATCTTTATATCCCCCACAGAACTAGCACAATGCCTTTGGGTAGATTTGTTGAATGAATGAATGAATGAATGAATGACTCACATCCGCAGCTTTCACAGAAGGCAGTCACAAAGCATCTATAACTCTTTGGGTAGGGACTTTGGGATTCTTGCCCAGAAACAATTTGGTGATTGTAAAAGTATCGCTTGAATTATTGACCAGAGCTATGTCTCTTGACAGCCGTCAATAGCCACCTCTGTGTAGAAGCAATGAAATTAAAATCTGCTGTATTGAACCAAATTCCTTGAACAGCCCTATCTCCCCCCACCAGCCCCCATGTATGGAAGATGGAAATCTGCAGCTTCTCCTTGTTCCTTCCCGGAACTGCGAACAGTCACCCCACAACCCTGGCCATCCCACCCCCACCCTGCTCAGCCCCTGAACTCATGTCTTCTAACCTAATTCATTTTCTAGATAAATGAAGCAAATACCTAGCAAATATTATTTATGACTTTGTGATAAATAAGCCTTTTACAGAAGTTATTCAAGGAGTTCTGGGGAATTTCAAGGATAACTTTCAGCAAGTTTCAAAGGTCGGGTCAGCCTGGGATACTGAGCCCATAGTATTTGCTGTACCATTCATCTGTTTTGAATTATTAGTCTTACCCAGCTTCAGTCGGCTCTCAATGGACTGGCTGTGCTTTTAGCTCTCTGGCTGTATTTTATTTCGATAGTGGGCAAGGGACTTTAATAATTATTTTTTGTGCTATACTGACAGTGGGGAAAGAAAAAGGGGGTCTTAATGAAATTCAAACACTCACAGATGTGCTGGAAAAGATGGGTTATACCTGACCAGCCACCATTGCCCCCCACAACCATGCACACAGAGCAGTGGCATCCCCCTCCATGCAGAGATGAGAAAGCACCATGCTGAACCTGGCAGCACAGAGGTGGGGTCATAAGGGCAGGGCTTTCCCAGAGGGCCAGGAAGTAGTGGGCTAACCCGGGCCCTTTTCTAACGTATGAATGCATGTCTGGTGCTCTGCAGATGCTGCAAACTGAACTTCCTGAGAGCAAAGACTATGTCTCACTCAACTCCATATCTGCAGAATCTAACATTCTGCCAGCACAAACTAGGCACTCAATAAATATTTATTGGATTGGATTGGATTGGATTGGATTAGATTGGATTGAATTGAATTGAATTGGGTTGGGTTGGGTTGATTGGATTGTATTGGGTTGGGTTGATTTGGGTTGGGTTGGGTTGGGTTGGATTGAGTTAGGTTGAAATGAATGGAATTGAGTTGAATTGGGCTCCCATCTCCCCTCCACTCTAACTATAGTTTCTTTACCCAAAGCCTTTCATTTTTAAAAAACTTTTTCACTATTCTTTTGTTTTTGTTCATGGTGGATTTGGGGTTTTGTTCTTTTTCTGGTTAGTTTGTTTATCTTGGTTGTTTGGTTTGATTTTGATTTACCCTGAGAATGAATTTGCCTGAGGCAGGAGTTTAACTTAGAATGCAAAGGTCTTTCCAGATCCAAACATTTCTCCCTAAATAATTTGGCAAAATTCATTTTTCATTCCTGAGACCTAAGACTATTGGCCTATTATTCTAGAAATGGTGTGGAATAAAGAATTAAAGAATGCTGTTTCATCTTACACCCTTTTAAAATAGTGAAATTTGTAACACCCTGTTAATAGTTTTGAAGATGGATTTCCTCCTAGCCTGCTCTACTAATTTGATACTCTATTTGGCAAATTCCACTGGGCACACATGGGTTCTTTAAAAAAGTACTTGGTGAAGTGAATTGACTGCAGAAAGCCTGGACTTGCTCACCTCTTTGACTGTTTGTTTTTAACTTCAGAAGGTAGAAAGATGTCTCCCCCTGTGAGAAGTCAATCAAAGACTCCCTTTGTTTTTAGACTGAGGCACATTCTACTAGATCCCCTTCTTATAAACGTCTGTCCCTCTCACTTTACATGGTAAATATGGCCTAAAGAAATGTTGCCTTGGTTATTTTTTTAATAAAATTATACTTAAATGTACCAGTGGACATTTAAAGGAAAACCTCCTGCAACATGAATAACACTCCAGTTTACCTACTATCAAATCTGAATTTTTCATATCAAGTTTTCTCAAAGAATATTCATCTCTTCTTTGTTCTTCTTTCAAAAGACAATAGTGACGAGTGGGTAGTATGCAGTCTCCTTCCTCAGACACAGAGACCAGGGCTGAGGCCCCAAGAGGGCATGCCTATTCACCATAGTTGCTTCTGGGGCCCTATAGAAGCCTAGCTCCACAAGGGGGGTCTGATAAAAGAGAAAAGGCTGAGATCATCATGGGTCCTCAAAAAAGGTCTTTAAATCATGAGGGAGGGCCTATGCCAGAGGATGCAATGGGATGGAGTAGCAGGGAAAAGAAAACAGGAATAAGTCCATTGAGCAGGAGAGATTGAAACCCCAAGACAAGGGCCTTTGCTATTGCTGACTTGTACTTGCTCCTGCATTCAGCTCTGTGTTGGGCCAGGTAGATTAAAGGACCCAGGAATAGAGTTGACAGGGTACCCAGTTTGTTTTGCTAATGACCTTGGATTTCTGTGATTCTCTCCAGCTTCTGGAAGCCAACCCTCATTTTTGTCCATGAAGACATCCTCAGCTTCTACTTCTCCCCCTCTGAGCACTCCATAAATTATATCCCTTCCCTTCAAGTCTGTTAATACTCAATTCCACAGGTAATGAGGGGTGGGGGCTTCCTGTCATAATGAATCCTTCACAGCTATTTCATGAGGGAAAGTATCCTTTTAGTAGGAAGGAGAGAAAAATGAAGACTTTTCCCTAGTACTTCAAAACATTTGGGCCAGCTGCATGTCCTTCATCAGTTTTCAGGCAAGATCCTTCAGCCCAGAATTCCTGTGTCACCTTCTAGGTCTTTGTTAGTAGATTGTGTTCTTTTTCTCCTACCTCTTCTGGAGAGCTCCTTCTCTCGTTAGCACTTTCCCAGAGACAAGGCTTTAGGGACAAAAGCCTCATTTGACTTGGCTGCTTCCTTCTTAAGGGATAAAAACCTCTGGCTGACTTGCTGCTTAACAAACTACTCTAAAACTTAGTGGTTTAAAGCAACAATTTATTATTATTATTATTATCATTAGCATTAGTATTATCTTATGCATCTGTTGACTGGATCAGCTGGGCAGTTCTCATTTAGGATCTCTCATGGGGTTGTAATAAGACAGATAGGAGCCAGGGCTAGAGTCATCTGAAGGCTAGATTCACTGAACATCAAAGATGGTTCACTCAGTGGCTGACAGTTGATACTGATTATCAGCTGGAGATCAGCTGTGGTTGTCAACCAGGGCACCTTCATGTGGTTTCTCCATATGGCTTTTCCCAGCACAGTTATCAGGTCCCAAGAAAGAGTGTCTCAAGAAGCTAGCTTTCTGAGAGACCTAGACTGAAGCTGCAGTGCTGCTTAGTACCTAGCCCTAGAAGTCTCTGAAAGTCACTTCCACCATACCTTATTATTCAGGCAAAGCATGAATGTCAGTCTAGATTCAAGAGAAGGGGAATTCCATTCCACCTCTTGATGAGGTGAGAAATATGCAAGTACAGGGAAGGAGAGAATTGATGGCAGCCATGTTTGTAAACTCTCTACCACAGAGTTGTATCATATTCTTCTCTTATTCCAAGAGCCTAAAACCATTTTATTCATCTCTGGCCCTATGCTGCCTCTATTCCCTTCCCCTCAGACTCATGATGCCTCTAATTAATGCCTTCTCTTAGGAACGTATCGTCAGTAAGTCAATAAAAGGGATTTGACAGCTTTCTTTATAAAGCCAGTGCTGGATTGAGCATGGTAAGTTTTGGCTCAGAGAATGATGCCTTAAAACCGCTGAAGAGCTCTGTTTTGTTTTTGTTTTTGTTTTTGTTTTAAGTTTTTGGGTTTTTAAAATAGAAAGTCCATGGGTTTCAACCGTATCACACACACTGCATAAATTTTCAGGTGTTCCCACCATTTTCTTTTCTTTCTTTCTTTCTTTTTTTTTTTTTTACTAAGAAACTAAACAACAAACCACCTTCTGAAGTTCTTCTCTGGACTAGTACTTCAGAATGAAAAGTGAAAAGAAAGAAAGAAAAAGGAGTCACAGGGTGGGGGGCAGTGAAAATTCAACTGAAAATAATGATTATTTTGAGAGTTTACATAATTCTAAAACCCTGCTGTCTGGAAGGAAAGTGAGTCTTCCGAAGCATCAGTGCTCTGTAGAAAACAAATGAGGTTTACACTGAAAACCCTCACACCCCAATCTCACTACTGTCCCTCTCTCCCACCAAAGGCTGGGATGCCAGCAGCAGAAAGACTAGTGTTCACATTCCCCCATAAGAGGACATAGGAGGCTCCTTACCCAACCCCTCTGGCCTGCTCTGGGCTCCGCACTGAATCATCCAGGGACATCTCTGTTCTGAGGGTCTCTCCCCCCCCGAAGAATAACTGCCCTGGGGGTATGGTGGAGGAGGCTGGTGTGACTCAGGGCAAACTTACTCACCCCGCACACCCCCCATGCCATCCATTCATGAGGCTAAATACTGTTTGTGTGAAGCTGCTTCCAATCTCTTGGAGGATAATACTGCAGAAAGGGAAGTTAAGAAAGCAGAGGCGGACATTGTTATTTGTATTTTACTCTCAGACATTTTCAAAATTACCTCCCAGTTGGCACAGTGGTTTACTGAAAAGAACACTGGACAGGGAGTTCCACAACCTAGGGTTCGCCCTCTTTCTCCACTAACAAACAGTATGGCCCTCACGGGGCTCAGCTGGGAAATGAGATGCCTGCACTATCTAGTAATCTTTAGGTCTCTCCTGCCCCCAGATTTTCCTTCAGGAAAACTCAGGTCAGGAAGAAGTAATGACACAGAAAACCCCATGTGGTGAGGCTGCACACAGAAACAGTTCTGCTCCCCTTACCCTGCCACACGATGCTGCCCCAGCCCTGCAGCCATCTGAAGTGAGTCATTTGTCCCCAGCCACCTTCCCTCCAGGAGCTGCCAGCCCCCTTTCAGGCCACTGTGGGCAGCCCATAAGAGGAAGAGTTTGCAAACTTGCTGCCATGGATAAAATCCACAAGCTGTTTCCCTGAAAAGCAAGGAGTTGGGGTGGGTGGGGTGGGGGTGAGAGCAGGCCCTGTTCCCTCAGCTCTGGAGGTCTCTGTATTCTTTAGCTCTTAATCATTAGATTGGAAAAGGGGAAAGGGGCAGGCACTGGAGGCGGAGGGGGAGGTTGAGGGGAAGAAAAAACTCAACACCAACAAAAAGAGAGACAGCCTCACACTCAGGTCCTCTGGGACCGAGAACTCCATTCAGAGTTTTCAGAAAATAGGGTCAGGCATGTCTTGTGACCTGAGACCCCAGAGCTCCTCTGTTCCCCATAATTATCTAATACAGCACTCTCCCTGCCAAATACAATGAAACAATTTGTCACTTCAATTATCTGTCAGTCAACACTGAGGCCTTTTCAACAGGCCAGCACATGTGTTTGGAGAGCTTGTCAGTGAGAGCTGTCTAGCCAGACCCATAACCATGGAAAATGGAACCTTTGTTAATTCTGGTTCTTAGAAAAGTAAATCCATTCAATTTCTCTCCTCTCGCTTGCTCTTCTTTTCTAAATGCCTTCAGTTTGGAATTTGCACAAGGAGCTGAATTGGTCCTGCTCTGAACCTTAAATGACTGGCCAAAGGATTTGCATGAGGAAGCAGAAATTAATTATTCCTTTCGGGGCTTTTTCCCCCTGGTCTCTGTAATTCTGTGTTTAGAGGCAAGATTACACCCTGCGTTACCAGCAGGATGGGGGTTGTGCAAGGGAAGGGAAGTGGGGACACGCGGGGTGGGGGGGGGCGGGGGGCAGGGAGATGTTTGCATCTTGTTAGCACTTCCTGAGTTCAGACCAAGCAGCCAGCTTCACTGCCTCTTTTCCCTTCCTCAGGTTTGTGCAGACAGAGGGCAGCTCCACACCCAGGCACCAAGTGGAAGCTCCTAGGGGAAGTTCCCTTCCAGGTTCTTCAGATTCCTTGCTTGGAGAAATAAAGGGAAAGGAAATCTGTTTTGAGGACCCATGGTCCCTTGGGGTCAACCTGGCTTCTATTTCTACATAGACCAGAGATTGTTAGCTCTTGTGAGGGGACCAGACCTCCTTCACTGTGAGGGAATGGGGAGGGACCTCATTTACTGTGAGGAGACAGGGATGTCCTCCCCGTGAGGGGACAAGGACCTCTTTCTCTGTGAGGGGACTAGACTTCCTTCACTGTGAGGGGACAGGGACTTCCTCCCTGTGAGGGACCAGACCTCCTTCACTGCAAAGGAATGGGGAGGGACCTCCTTCTCTGTGAGGAGACAAGGACTTCTTCCCTGTGAGGGGACCTGGATCTCCTCCCTGTGAGGAGGAAGTAGGACTGTGGCTGAATCACTGAGGCCTAAATGGAGAAGTCTATATATTCCTTGATTTCCCAGAATAGTTTAGCTTTAAATGCTCCATCCCACTGTCAGACTGTGTATGAAGCTGCATGTTTCCATTTGGGGTTGGGAATATAAGGTTGCTATGAGACGGTGTGCTGGCAACAAACAAAGACAAAGGACCCTTCATGATTCACCAAGGTCCATGTGCACAGAGTGGTTTATATGTTTTGAAGGTGGGAGCTGGGGGTAGACACACATGGGTCCATCACGGTAGTATAAGCCTGGTATTTCTGTCTTGATCGTTTATATAGGAATTTTTAAATATGTTGTCCTATAGCAAATAAAATTAACGTGTTTTAAAAAATTTAAATTTATGTATGTATGTATATATATGTGTATGTGTATATATATATGTGTGTGTATATATATATATAATTTCATACACATTGGAGTTTTATTTCACTGTCAACACTTACAAATTCTCCCCCCACCTGAGAATGTGTCCCAACCCACCCAGCCCCAGGTTTCCTGTTCCCATAGGAAGCCATAGGTTGAAATCCATTACTTCTGCATCCACAGAGAGTTTCCTTCCCCTCCTTCTAGTCCCGGGACCCAACACCAAAAAAGAACATACACTGGTGTCTTCCAGGCATGGGAATTTTGACCCAGGACAGCTTAGAAAATGGATCCCTGAAGATTTTCAAACCAAGTCTCACTCTGCCTATCCCAGTGCATTAGATATCTTTGGGGCTGACCCTGACCTCTTATCTGATGAGACTCATCCTTTTCATTGCTTTTTCTTTCGGCTTCCATCCCTCCTTTTTCACTTTCTTCCTCTCTTCTTTCTTCTCTCCTTTTCCTTTCCCACCTTTTCCCTGCCAGCCCTTTTACTGTTTTGCCCCCTTACCATTATGATTATCTGCCTGTTTCTTTTTTTCTCTTTGAGCCCAAAGACTCTCACAGCCATCCCCATAGCACTGGGTTATACAGAGAAAGAAATCATCTTTTTTTTTTTTTTTTGTACTTTAGAGTAAGAAAATAGAACCCAAAGTGGGGAGGTCTTAAATTCAGTCAGGAAGTTGAGTTGACACTGCCAATGCCATAAATCAGTAAGTAGCCACCAGGTAGATCCAAGGCCAGCCAGGTCCCCTAGGGGACATCTCTGCCTCCATCTCAGCACCAGAACACAGTGTACTTTTCTTCACTTGACTTAGGTGGCAGATCTCTCTGAGAAAGGATTCTGGCGACCAAGCTGAATATGGTCCAAGAGGTAACTGGAGTTTTTGCTCATAAGCTCTGAGTAGAGCCTCTCTTCAGCTCTCAAGCAAGAGTCCATGGTGGGGGAATGACACAGGGAGAAGAAAACAGTCTTTCTTTCTAAACAGATACTCTGGAAGTTAACTGGTCTCTCTAGAATGACCACTACTTACAGAAGCTATATACTTACCCCAAAGAGCCTAACAATTAGCACAATTGTTTTGAGATGTTTTCAGGAAAAAAAAATATATATATATAAAAGAAGCACAAAACATACGTGTTCCTTTCTAGTAACCCTGTGTTTTCAAGAAGGGGGTTCATGTTCAATAAGCCACAGTGTCATTCTCTACTTTTTTCAGATTTTTAGACTGGTCATTTTGGGGCTTCTTCCAAAAATCAACCCTATCTTTAATATAGGAAAATTGGCAACCACTAGAGCAATATGAAAAACTATGCTCCAAGACTGAAAGCAATTCCAAAAGCAGAGTGTTTCTAGAGGATCCAAAGTCTAGGCAGGATCAGGATAATTCAACAAGCATCTCTGTGAACATCCTGTGTATAATGCTATAGCATTGAAGCAACACCAAACCACGAAGCTGAAGGAGGTGAGGCGCAGATGGAATCACAACCACCAGTGCACAAAAGTAGGGTCTAAAGTTAGGGGAGAGGAAGGAGCGGTCAGTCTGTTTTCTCTCAACTCTGGGACAGGCATGCCAAGGCCCTCACCTCCCCCCACCTTCTCTCCAACCTCCCTGCCAACCTACTCCCCCTCCCCAAAAATCCCCTTCACTTTATTGACACCAGTGTTTAACCTTTCACCCCTGGCAACCTCCACTGTTTGCTCCTTGGGAAACACGGTGACACAGTTGCCCTCTCTCCTGGTCCCTCCCCAGAGAAAAGGGGGCAGAAAGAGCCGAGTTGAATGAGCATTCTGTGCGGCCACAGGCCAGGGGCTGTGTCTAATCCCATCTCTGGCCCTGCACAGTTTAGAAGCATTTCCCAAGGAGCTATTGCAGGCATGGCCGATTCTCTGTCTCTTAGGAACATAGTCTTTCCAGCACATTGTTTGGCTCTCTCATCCTGCCTTTAGATAGTCCCAGCTTTTCCTTTCCACAGCCAACATCCGTCAAAGCCTAGAAAATAAAAAAATATGTATTTGGAGGGAGTGATAACTGCCTCCAAATTCAAGGACTAGAGCCAGCCTGTGGAGAAAACCTTGCCATCCAGGAGGAAAAGGAAAGGGGCACCCAGAGGAAATTAGGTCAAGCTTTGAATATGTGCACTGGTGTCCCTCTGGTCATCCCAAGTTCCCAGAGATGCCAGGGAATGTGGGGATCTCCAGCCTGAATGCCTGAATGCCACATTCATTTGGGTAGTAGAGGCTTTTAAATTTTTCCTTAGACTCTACTCCATTTTACTTTCTCTGGCTATAATCACAAAATGTCCAAAAATGGTAATGTGTATAATTTCTCTTGGGTGACTCCATAGAGTAAATATTTTACATACAATTTACCCAGAAACCCAAAAATGATTTGCTGAAACCAGCCCAAGTACAAATTTGCCACCCTTCTGAGAAAGAGTAAATAAAGCTTCTTGGGCAGTGAAGCAAAATCATTTAAAAAGCAGCAATGCAAAATTTTAAAGCACACATAAGTTTGTTGAACTCAATGAGTATAAGCCATTTTAAATTATTTTTATATCTAAGTAAACATTACCTACGTTACTTGAATTTTATAATTTGCTTTACAATTAATTGTCTTCTTGTTGCTATTAAAATTCTAACTCAATAAAAGTGACATATATCATTTAAAACGATTGCTGTTATTGGCAGGGGGGTGGGGGGGTGCCACCAAGCTGGGAACAAGGAGAAAAGGGCAGGAAAGGCCAGAAGACACAAAGCCTGGGTCTGCTTCCAAGTAGTTGAAAGATAAAGAAGTTATTAATGATAAAGATAATAATTCATTCATAACATAGAAATAAAAATAGTGGGTTGTCTTACTCTCAGGTCTGAAGTATCAAATTCATGTATGCAAAAGCACTTTGGAGATCTACAGATGAGCCGACCTCTGTGCAGACCCTAAGTACAGATTTAAAGAACAAAACCAATGAAAGATATGTATATATATATATATTTGGTCTTCAATGCATATAAGTAATCATGAATGTGCATGTGTTCAAATATATATGCATACTTATAACATGTGCAATGTATGTATGTATACACATAGACATATATATAACCACACAAGTCAAAACAAACATACCTACTCAGATTGGGTCTTCCCCAACATTTTTGTAAGTGGGCTCACTGGACCTGTCAAAATGTGGAATAAATCGTTGTAGTAGATTTTAATTCATCTCCTTAAATAGGGTGATGTTTTATAGTTTGAGCTGAAAGGTTGATTTCACAGTATTACCAACATAATCACTTTGCTTGTTGACTTTAGGAAATTTTTCAATTAATAAAGAGAGTGAAAAACAAGTATTTTCCATTCTCCCATCCATGTGGCAATCCAGCCTTTTTTTTTTTAATGAAGCAGAAAGGAGTACTAAAGCAATATCACCTAAAACTTGAGGTAGCTTCTGATGACTTTGCCAAGAGGAAAATTCAAGCATTTCCCCCACAAATAGCCATCTCAGCAAGTAGTGAAGGTAAAACTCCTACAAGTAGAAAGCAAAGGCTTCAGGAGTCCATGAAAACTAACAGGTGTTCCAACCACACTCGAAGTAGCAAGATGAGAAGGAAGCTGGAAGTCCTGTTTTGTGGCGGTTCTGAAGAACAAAGCCACCATTGGCAAATACTTGTTGGGGCCATGGGGCTGTGAAAGACCAATGATAGACATGCAAATGTGAAGGGGCCTGAATACACTCAGCAGAGCTGAGTTTCCGCAGACTGGGCGGGGAAGCTTTGGGGAGATAGCCGAAAGCATATACCCTGAGCCAAAAATAACATTTGTGCTGTAAGGATGTTTAGGTAGAGCTGAAACGAGCCATTGAATGCTTTTTTAAAAAGTGCCATTGGATTCTGAAAGGGCAGCAGTAATGCAAATTTGAAGTTTGCCTTAGTTAATTGGGGGGAGGATTCACCAATTAAATCATAGGCAGAAACCTACTATTCCATTACCACTTATTAAAAAAAAACGGAGTCTTATTGATGAAATGCTTTTTAAAACAAAATAGTATACTCAAACATCTGAATCTGACAACCTGAAAAAGAGTAGGAAGGCCTTTAAGTAACCTCTCTAATTCACCCAAGCTGAGATAAACAGCTGAGATCAGTAGTTAAAGGTTGCTTACACCCAGCAATGGTTAGAGAGCCCTCCAGTGCCTGGAACCACCTTTTTTTGGCCTCACCTCTGATATTGCTGCCCAGGGGACTTCAAAGAGAAGGGCTAGTATCCCCAGTCCTTTCACAGGTGCAGCCCTGAGAAACATAACCAGAAAGGAGCTCACTGGAAGTCCCTATCTCCGTCTGGAAGTTCAAGGGAACAGAATGAGGAAAACCTTCCTTCTCAAGCTGGCTTCTGAGTATGTATTAAACTGATTATCTAGAATTTTGGCTTCCTGCTCTACAAAATGAAAATTTACAAACTGCAAATGTCTTTTTTTAATAATTACAGTTTTATTGATTCAGAAAATACACCTGGTGTATTTCGTCTTGACTTTGGTGTTGACATTTGTTGAAATTATTTCAGTGTTGTGCATCAGTTTCGGTCTCAAGTGAAGGTGTAAAGAGAGTTTTCAATAGAAATAATAACGTGGATGAGGGAAGCAGAATGTGAGCTGGAAATGTGTAAAATGAACTACTCAGTTTTTCAACATTTTTTCCATGAGTTTCACATGAAGTGAAATAATTCTTTCTAAAAGGAACAAATTGTCAGTTGAAATGTTTAAATAAATATTTTGACTAAAAATGTATTTCACACACATACATAGATGATGGTCCATATTTTTGCAAAGAACTTCTGACAACCCTATCCTAAATTTTGCTTTATAAAATAAAGCCCTCCTGAAAAAAAGTTTGGAAAACATCATATCTACCTTCATTGTCTTCCTCCTGATTCCCTAACATCCAGGAAATGAAATAGTAATTTCTGTAACTTTCAAGTGAGGTCTACTTTGGTTGGTTTTTGGATGGACCCTGTTCCCATTCATCCCAAACCTCCTTCCCAAACTTTCTATATCTCATTCAGAAGGACATCAAGGCCTGGGAAATCAACAGCCTGGGAACTTGGGAAATGCTCTATTGCCTCTTGGGAGGTATAGTCTCAATAAGTAATTTGCTGTAGGCTTAGGAGAAAATGGGAGATTCCCAACTAGATAGGCTTGCAGGACATTGTTTCTCTCCAACTATTCTGTTGGCCTAGTCTACCCAAAAACCAGATAGTGAGGTAGGAGACAATCGTACTTCAGGAGAGCAAAACTACCTCCTGGAGAACCATGCTAATTGTGTGGTTATATTACATAGCATCTTTAGTTATTGCTATGGTGAAGTTGATCAGAAATCCATCTCCTTATATACTGGAGAATTTAAAAGATGCTATTTATAGGTAGCACCATGCCTTTAGGAGAAGAAAGAGAGAGCCATTTACAAGTAGCAGGTGGCTTTTGTAATACAATCCAGGCTCAGAAAAATGTCACACCTTACTTTACAAAAATATGCATTTACTTTCTTTCAAAACTGGGCCTTAGAAAAATCAAATGAAATATTTACAATTAATGAAATATCTTTCACGATAATAAGGTAACCTTAATTCTTAATCTGTGCCACAGAGCTCACCACTTGGCTCACTGAGCTCCTGGACTCTCTCAGAAGAAATCACAGAATGGTGGCAATGGTCAACCTTACTCAAACGCTGCCTTCTTACATTGTGTTTAAACCTGTACATATGCACAGGCTTTCTCTATGGAGGGAGCTATGAACTAGAGAATGCAGATCTTAAGGACTTCTGGTTAAAAATAGAGGAATGAACACGTACATTATTCTCCTCTTCCTCCCCAATAAGACAAAGAGATCTGGAGAGGAATAGAACTACAAAATGTTGGAAGCTGGAGAGCGAATGGATGAATGTGTAACTGACTAAGTGGTCTGCAAAAAATTGAATACTAAGAGAAAAATGGAGAAATAAGAGAAACAATGCCATGTACATCATGGAATACCTAATAGCACCAAATACCTCTGAAAGTAGGGGTAAATGTGGAGCTAAAATCAGGAGAAAAGTCTGAGATCCTGAGATCTCTAGATGCCACTAATAATTTCTCCTTCCCTTACCCTGACAGGAATAAAGATTTGTTTCCTGAAGAAAGTAAAACTTAGAGTCTCTGGACCATGGAACACCACAGCACAGACTGTGGGGGGTGGGGGGGGGAAGGTAGGAGAGTTCCACAAATAGAGCTTAAAGTGGAAATTTATGCTCTTAATATTGACTCTTGCCCTTCTTCTCCCTCTTGGCATCCAGATTACTGATAAGCAGGCACTTAACTCTTCAGACAGGAAATTAGAAGACTTCACTGGGAAATTCGATCAGAACAAGAGATAGAACCTAACAATACTGGCTTTGGGAGCTCTCTAATGAAGCAACACAACCAAAACACCTTGGAGTAAAATTCACAGTAAACAAATTCTACCCTCTCACCCTAGGCTTCCATGGCCCTGTAGTGTCCTGCTCTCAAGCATAATGGGATAGCCAAGTATGAGAAGCTCTTAGAGGGAGATCTATAATATGAAAGATAAGTGCCAAAACAAACATCTGAAAGCAACTTGAAGAAAATAGTTGCAGGGTAAAAACTTCAGAAGAAATAAGAGAAAATACTTCATCCATAAAATAAGAACAGGTAATCCTAAAATGCAACATTCAAAGAATAAAAAGGCAGATATTGGAAATTAAAAATATGATGCCAGAAATGAAAAACTCAATATAAGAATTGAAATACAAACTTGAGGACTTTTCCCCAAAAGTAGACCAAAAAGACAAAGAGACCATGCAGAAGAATTCCAAATAATTTATGTAGATACTCCAACCTCAAGAAAGTGGAGCATAGGGGCGGCTGGGTGGTTCAGACCATTAAGCGTCTGCCTTCGGCTCAAGTCATGATTCCAGGGTCCTGGGATTGAGCCCCACATCGGGCTCCCTGCTCAGCGGGAAGTCTGCTTCTCCCTCTCCTTCTACTGCTCCCTGCTGCTTGTGTTCTCTCACTCTCGCACTCTCAAATAAGTAAATAAATAAATAAATAAATAAATAAATAAATAAATAAAATCTTTTTAAAAAGGAAAAAGAAAGTAGAGTATAATTCCCCCTCAAATGTGGGTTCTGCATTAGAAACTTCCTTCCAACAAGTAGTAAGAAATGGGGGGGGGCAGTAACTTTACAGTACAGAAACCTCTCAAACACTACCTCAGCTAGGTGCCCAAGGTTAACATCAACAAACAGTTACAAATCATGTTGATAAATAGTATGTCCTTTCAAGATGATAGGGGAAGAGTGCTTTACTTCTGTGGTCTTCCTCCCAAAAATACATAACCCCAGTCTAATCATGAGAAAAACATCAGACAAATCCCAACTAAGATACATTTTAAACTGTTAAGGTCATTAAAAACAAGAAAGGTTTTTGAGAAACTATAACAGCCAAGAGAGACCTAAGGACATATGACAACTAAGTGCGGTGTTGAAATCCTGGTTAAAGTCCTGGAACAGAAAAAGGACATTAGGTGAAAACCAAAGAAGTCTGAATAAGTTATGGATCTTAGTTAATCATAATGTGTCAATATTGTTCATTAATTATGACAAATGTACCATACAAATGTCCACAACAGGGGAAAACTGGATGTGGAATATATGGAATTCTCTGCACAACTGCTACTTTTTTGTAAATATAAAAATATTCTAATATTAAAAGTTTATTATTTTAATGTAAGCTTTATTGAGGTATAAGCAACAAAATTGTGAGATATTCAAAGTGTCCATCATGGTGATTTGATATACATATATGTTGTGAAAGGAGTCCCTCCTTGTAGTCAATTAACACATCTATCACCTCACATACTTTTCTTCAAGTCTTTTTGTTCTTTTGTTTTAAGGTGTTTTTGTTTTTGTTTTTTTTCTGGCAAGAGCATTTAAGTTCTACTCTCTTAGCAAATTTCAATTATATAATATAGTGTTTTGAACTATAGTCACTATGTTTTACATTAGACCTTATTCATCTTACAGCTTAAAGTTGTATCTTTTTACCAACCTCTATTTCCCCTACTCCTCATCCCCTGGCAACCACTTTTCTACTCTGTTTCTGTATGTTAGTTGTTTGTTTTTTTAAGATTGCATATATAAGTGATATACAGCATTTGTCTTTGTCTGGTTATTTCACTTAGCATAATGCCCTCAAGATTCACCGATGTTGCAGCAAATGGAATAATTTCCACATTTCTCATGGCTGAATAAATTTCCATTGTATATATGTACCACATCTTTACCCATTCATCTATTGATGGACTTAGGTTGTTTCTATATCTTGGCTATCATGAATAATGTTGCAATGAACACAGGAGTGCAGTTACTTATCTCTTTGATACCCTGTTTTTATTTCCTTTGATATATACTCAGAAGTGGGATTGTCGGATCATATGGTAGTTCTATTTTTAATTTTTTGAGGAACTTCCATATTGTTTTCCATAGTGGTGTACCAATTTACATTCTACCAACAGTGCACAAGAATCCCCTTTTCTCCACATCCTTGCCATAACAGATGTAAGGTAATATGTCATTGCATCTTGATTTGCATTTTCCTGGTGATTAATGCTATTGAGTACCTTTACATGTGTCTGTGGCCATTTGAATGTGGGAAAATGTATATTCAGTTCCTCTGCCCATTTTTTAATTGAATTGTTTGTTTTGCTGTTAAGTTGTATGAGTTCTTTATATATTTTTGGATATTAACCTCTTATCAGATGTATGATTTGTAAATATTTTCTCCCATTGCAAATATTTTCTACCCATTAGGTAGATTGCCTTTTCATTTTGTTGATGGTTTCCTCTGCTGTACAGAAGATTTTAGTTTGGTGTAGTCCCACATGTTTATTTTTGCCTTTGTTTTTGTTGATTTTGGTGTCAAATCAAAAAAAGAAAATTGCCAAGGCAAATGTCAAGGACTTACCCCTGTTTTCTTCCAGCAGTTCTATGGTTTCAGGTCTTCAAGTATTTAATCCATTTTGAGTTGATTTTGTGTATGATGTAAGATAAGGATCCAGTTTCATTCTTTTGCATGTAGCTATCCAGTTTTCCCAACACCATTTATTGAAGAGACTACATTTCACCATAATATATTCTTAGCTCCTTTATTGTAAATTAACAGATCATATATGCGTGAGCTTATTTCTGGGCTTTCTATTCTGTTCCATTAATCAATGGGTCTGTTTTTAGGCCAGTACCATACTGTTCTGCTTATTATTATTTGTAATATAGTTTGAAATAAGGAGGTATGATGCCTCCAGCTTTGTTCTTCTTTCTCAAGATTGCCTTGGCTATTCACTGTCTTTGTGGTTCCATACAAATTTTAGGATTCCCTATTCTATTTCTGTAAAAATGCCATTGAAATTTTGATGGAGCTTGCACTACAGTTCCCTACTGTTATTGTATTGCTGTCTATTTCTCTCTTCAGGTCCGTTTATTTGCTTCATATATTTAGGTGCTCCTATGTTTGGTGTATAAATATTTACAAACATATCCTCTAGTTGGACTGACCCCTTTATCATTATATAATGACCTTCTTTGTCTTATATTACAGTCTTTGCTTAAAGTCTACCTTGTCTCATATAAATTTAGCTACCTATGCTTCCTTTTGATTTCCATTTACATGGAATATCTTTTTTTATTCCTTTATTTTCACTCCTTGAAGCTGAAGTGAGTCTCTTGTAGGCAGCACATAATTGGGTCTTGTTTTTTTATCCATTCAGTGAGTATATGTCTTTTCATTGGAGAATTTAGTCCATATACATTTAAAGTAATTACTGGTAGGTATAAACTTACTATTATGATTTTGTTAGTTATTTTCCTGACTATTTTGTAATTTCTTTGTCCCTTTCTTCTACTCTTGTTTCCTTTCTTTATGATTTGATGATTATCTGTGGTGATAGGCTTATATTCCTTTCTTTTTATCTTTCTACCATAGATTTTTTGCTTTGTGTAAACCATGAGACTTACATAAAACATCTTACCATTGTAACAGTCTATTTTGAGCTGGTAACAAGTTAACTTCCAATGCATACTAAAGTTCTACATGTTTAGTCTCTTCCCCCCAAATTTTATGTTTTTGATGTCACAATTTACATCTTTTTACTTTATGGATATCCATTAACAAATTATTGTAGTTATAGGGTTTTTTAAATACTTTTCTTTTAAACTTCATACTAGATTTATAACTGGTTTACCCACCACCATTACATTAGAATATTCTTTTTTTTAAAGATTTACTTTTTCATTTCAGAGAAAGAGAGAGAGTGGGGGTGGGCAGAGGAGAGAATCTTCAAGCAGACTCCCCACTGAGTGCAGAGCCCTACACAGAGGGATCTCAATCCCATGACCCATGAGATTATGACCTGAGCCAACACCAAGAGTTGTATGCTCAACTGACTGAGCCACCCAGGCAAGCCTAGAATATTCTTAATTTAACTATATATTTACCTTTACCAATGAGATTATACTTTCATATGTTTTCCTGTTACCAATCAGCATCCATTTGTTTCACTTTGAAGAGGTGTCTTTAACATTTCTTGTAAGGCTGGTCTATAGTGATGAACTCTTTTAGCTTTTGTTTGTCTAAAAACTCTTTATGTCTTCAATTTTGAAGGACATTGTTACCAAGTAGAGTATTCTTAGTTGGCAGTTTTTTTCTTTCAGCACCTAGAAGATATTATCCATTCCCTCTGACTTGCAAAGTTTTTGCTAAAAAATCTGCTGATAGGGGCGCCTGGGTGGCTCAGTCGTTAAGCCTTCGGCTCAGGTCGTGATCCCAGGGTCCTGGGATCG
Organism: Phoca vitulina; assembly: GCF_004348235.1. Classification (NCBI taxonomy): domain Eukaryota; kingdom Metazoa; phylum Chordata; class Mammalia; order Carnivora; family Phocidae; genus Phoca; species Phoca vitulina. The sequence goes on along the minus strand of NW_022589718.1, from coordinate 3,132,921 downwards.
AGCCCCGCATCGGGCTCCCTGCTCCGCGGGAAGCCTGCTTCTCCCTCTGCCACTCCCCCTGCTTGTGTTCCCTCTCTCGCTGTGTCTCTCTCTTCAAATAAATAAATAAAATCTTTAAAAAAAAAAAAAAATCTGCTGATAGTCTTCTGGGGATACCCTTATACATAGCAAGTTATTTTTCTCTTGCTGCTTTTAAGAGTCTCTCTTTATTTTTAACTTTTAAAAATTTAATTGTAATGTATATCTGTGTGGGTCTCTTTGGATTCCTCTCATTTGAAACTGTCTTCAATAACCAGGTTAGGGAAGTTTTCACCCATTGTTTTTTTAATTCGTTTTCTGTCTCTTATTTTCTCTCTTTTTCTTCTTTGACCCCTATAATGCAAATATTAGTCCACCTGATGATACCTCATGAGTTCCTTAAGCTTTCTTCACTCTTTTCCTTCTTTTTTTTCTTTTTGTTCCACTGCTTGGATGAATTCCACTGCCCTGTCTTGGAATTCACTGATCCTTTCTTCCACTTCGTATAGTCTGATGTTGACCCCTGTATTGAATTATTTAGTTTAATTTTATCATATTCCTCAGCTCTATGATTTCTGTCTGGTACTTCTTAATATTTTCTATCTCTTTGTTCACTTTTTCACCTAGTTAATTCATTGTTCTCCTGACTTCAGTAAGCATCTCTATGACCATTATTTTGAACTCTTTATCAGGAAAATCACTTTATTTCAGTCTCACTGAGGTCTGTTTCTGGAATTTTGTCTTGTTTTTTGTTGTTGTTTGGCACATATTGCTCTGGTTTTGGGGGGAGTTGTTTGTTTGTTTTCATTTTCCTTGAACTTAGTGTTAGTTTCTGCATAAAACAGCCACTTCTCCCAGTCTTGACAGAGTGGTCTCATGTAGAAGATGAATCTACAGCCCAGCCCAAGCTCTTGGTTGTTTCTCAAACCTTTGTGATAGTCCAAGCCACCTTATTTATTCTTAGTGGCTCCCAGTAGTTGAAAGTATGACAAGACCTGTCAGTATCTCAAAGGGGAAGACCTACATGCAGGTGATTGGAAGTCAGGCCCTCAGGCAACAGCTTTTAAAGTATGGTATTAGACCCCTTTCAGGGAAAGACTGGGAGGTAGACATTTCTATCTGCTCCCTCTGTAGTGAGCAGTGGAGGAATAGCCAGTTAAGATCTGGGTTTTTTGTTTGTTTGTTACAGGTCCCACAAGCACAAGCCCCACTGGCCACCAGAGCCAGGCACTCAAGGTGATTGTCCTCTGGGTGGTAGCCAAAAGAGCCTGGGGGCCACACATATACACAAGGTTCTTTCAGGGAGGTACTGGCAACCTGGAGTGGGCAAAGTGAGAATATGGAGAGAACATCCACCAGCCTTCCCAAAACTGGGGAGGAGTGCAGTCAGCCCCTAGATGTTTGCTATTTTAGAAACCTGATCCTCAGGTGGCAGCTTTTAAAATATGCAAATAAGCCTTCTAAGGGAAAGACTGGGAAATGGACATTTCTGTCTCCAATTTGTGCCTTGAGCCTTGAGGTGAAAGCCACTATGAGTACTAATAAACCATTAAGAACTATTTCTTTGTTCACTATAGTCTTGTGTGTCTTAAGGATGCAAGTCCCATTGGCTTTCAGAGCTAGGTATTTTGAGGGTCCATCCATCAGGTGGAAGTCTTAAACATTGGGATGGTAGATATTGGGTCCAAACCCTTCATTCCTTAGGAAGAAGCTAGGAGTTGGGAGTTTCTTCCTTATTGTAATCACTGTGGCAGGGATGGGGTTTATAGTGCAAATGTGACTTGGCCTTTCCTACCCATTTCAGTGTGGGTAATTTCTCATTCATCTGATGTATAGGAATTTCTCAGCTATCTTCTGGATTTCTTTAAGAGGGAATTGCTCCATGTGTAGTTGTAGATTCAGTGTATTCATGGCAGGATGTGAGTTTAGGAGCTTCCTCTGTCACCATCTTGGACTGAAACCAAAAAATTTACTTTGAAAAAGCCAACAGGAAGTGGCAGCAGGAGTGGGGGAGGGGGGTTGGTAGTACAAATGAGAAATCAGAAAGAAAAACAAATTTTATAGTTAAAGTATTACCCTCTAAGGTCCAAATCTGATAGAACAGAGAAAACAAAGAAAGGAAAACGTCAAAGAAATATTCTAGAAAGTTGAGTTTCTGTGTTCGAAGGTCCCACGAAGTGCCCAGAAAAGTGGTTGAAAGTAGATTTACCTTAAGATATATCATCATGACATTTCAGAACACTGAGGCTAAAAGATGCAAAAAACTTAAGAGAGCAAAAGCAGCTTTTATATAAGGGGCCAAAATTACATTGGCATCAGACCTCTCTACAGAAATACTAAAAGATAGTGCTGTATTCCCATTAACATTCTGAAAAAAAATCACAGAAATGGTGCTGCTCTCTTCTCAGTATATCACATCAGTAGAAAAATCAAGTTGACTTGTCTCAGTGCTGGTCATGTTAACGTTGATGACCTTTGACCCATGTATCTGCCATGTTTATCCACTGTAAAAGTCATCATTTCCCCCTTTGTATTTGATTAGTATTTTGCTGGGAGATAGTCTTATATGACCCCAATATTCTCTCCCTCATCCTCAAACTTCCACCCACCAACCCTAGGATCCATTGACAACTCCCTATCTATATCAACTACCGTTATGATGTTTGCCAAACAATGTTACTATTAGTTGACATTCTTCTGATTAGAAGTACTTTCCTTCCTCCTCCATTTGTTTAGTTATTCATTTATTTACTTATTTTCTTATACTAGCATGGACTTTGGGTTTCTTTTTTATTCAGTATGTTGTAACCCACTACTCTCATTGTTTATTTTAATGCTCATATTGTCCTAAATTTGGTTAGTGGGAGCCCCTTTGAGCTGGCCCTTGTATTCTTTTGACATGTCCCTTAACCCTTCGAGTACTACCTTATTTCCTAGCACAGTAAGGTATTTCAGGTTCATTTTGTTCATTTTTTATTTTCTTTACCTCTGTCTGGGTTCATTTATTTCTCCAAGGAGATATGTACATATACCTCTACAATAATCTATATATCTAGCTGAAGGTTTTAGATATAGATATGGATACACACACACATACAATGGGTTCATGCTGATACTTCCAAATTCTAATATAACACCTTAGTGTTCTTTTAGCTCTCCCTTTACCATACTTATAAGTCCCTTCTCATCTCTTTTTCTCCATGTTTATCTGCTTTATTCATCTCTTCTTCTCTCTCTACAACAGCTTTCTTCACTTCTCCAATCTACATGATAGAAAAAAAATATGTATATGGTTGTGAATAATTTCAAACTTTTGAGTTACAACTTCAGTGAACCAGAGAAAACCAGAACTTTCCTTGTCTTTCTAATTTCAAAATTCCTACGAAAGAGTGAATGGCCTAGTCTCAGCCAGGTACCCTAAAAGTGGCTTAAAGATGGCGTAATGTGGTGTAAACCTGGCATTGTGGATGGAGTATGGGAGAATCAGCTCCCAGAAGAGAGGTGGGCAGTTCCCAAAAGAAGTGGGGCAATGAAAAGTGAAAACAATAGATGTTTACCACAGGCTGAGAACTGAACACATCAACAGTAAACCTGAAGAGGGAATGTGGTGAACACTAGAAGCAGTTCTGAAAATCTTTTGGCAAACTCTGAGTCAACACAGCTATTATTCATAGAGATTCCAGAGTAAAAAAAAAATAAAATAAATCAAATGGGGTCTATGAAAAAAAAAAAAACAGCAAAATGAGAGGAGAAGGAACTCGATCCAAAGATTCAGGGACAGAACATACTTTTGAAAATTATTTAATGCAAGACTCAGGAAACTAATTCATAAAACTTTTTGGTATTCTCAAAAGAATGCAAAACCAGAGGCAAGTATTCTTAAAAATAAAAGATGAAAGGATAACAGATGAGGTGAAAAGAAATATGGTTGAGATTTTTTTTTTTAATTATAAAGAAACTAAAAGTATATCCGCAGATCAAATCAGAATATAGAGGGAAAATCTAAGAGAAGATATTTATGAGAAAAATTTCGTGTATGTACCTAGATCAGAACCTATTACAAAGTAAGTTCTCAAATATCTGTAATACAAACAAATAATCAAGCTAATAGGATATTCCTTGTTAAAAAAAAAAATGAGAACTGGAACTAAAGAACAGCCTTACGTATATGTAAAATATATGTAAGTACAGTATATTAAAAAGAAAAAAGTGGGAATGCATATTGAAGGAGTAAACTACATTCTAATCAAAAAACAATAAGCAATGACCCACATCTAAGCACATCTTAAAATTTTTAAATTATCAGATACAAATAAAAATTCCTTAAAATCCAGAAATAATATATTTTTGAAAAAAATGGGTTATCTTCAAAGGAGTAAGCATTAGACTATTTTAGAATTCTGTACCACTGTACTAAATGTCAGGTGAAAGTCTACATGGTTTTGAGAAGAAAAGATTGTGGCCCAGAATCACTCCCAGGAAAATTATCTTTCATGTATGAATATCATACAAGCAAGGGATCTGAATCTACATAATCTTCCTTAAAGAGTCTTAAAACATCACTTAGCTAAATGAGAGCTTAAGAATGGAGCAGTTGTGGTATAAAATGACAGTGAGCAATTACACCAAACAAACAGTAAGTATGAATAGCTGTTGCAAGTCTGATTAAATAATAATTGCAAATGTTAAAAAAATCACTTCTGAAACAGAAGATACATAATGTAAAAATAACAATTTAGAAACAATAATCTGATGGTTTCACAGATGAATTCTTTCAAACTTTCAAGGAACAGATAATTCTTGTGCTATTTAAACTTTTTCAGAGCATAAGAAAAGATGGAAGCCTTCCCAGTTAATTTTACAAAGTCTTCATAACTCTCAAATCAAAACCTAAGAAAGTACAAAAAGGAAAACTACAGGCTAATCTCACTTGTTATTTTAATCTAAAAGTCTAGCTAAAATATTAGCAATGGAATCCAGCAGTATATTATAAGAATAATACTACTTGTCCAAATAAGATTTATTCCAGGAATGAAGAATGATTCAAACTTTTTAAATCAATGTACAATGACACAATAATGTCAAAACATACGAATATCTTGAGGGAAAGTAAAAGGTATTTAAAAGAATTTATAGTCATTTCTGATTTGTTTTAAAGACAGTAAACTGAAATTAAAAGGATGCTCCCTTAACCTAATCAAGAATATTTATTTTGGATGACGTTCCACTATTACACTTTATGATGAAACATTAGATAAATCTTCTTTAAAGTTAGAGACAAGACATGGATATTAGCTATCACCACTCTTCACTAACATGGAAGTTCTAACCCATACAATAAAATAATAAGAAGAAATCATATAAATTCATGTCTAAACATATGAAGGTAAAATAAATTATTTGCAGATGATGTTACCTTTTATCTGCAAAATCAACTGAAAAAAATAAGCAGAACGATTAGAAAGAAAGGTGTGTAATTACAAATATCTGTACAGAAATCAATATCTTTCCTGTATACCATGAAAGAAAAAATAGAAATTACAAAGGAGAAGATACCACAGATGCAACCAAACAAACAATACCTAAGATTCCACTTTAACAAAGTTGTTGATATCTGAACAAGATAGTTCTATCAGCTCATGCTTTGACACACACCTTGTCAATGACAGATAAAATGTAAAACAGAATATTAGAAAACTATAGCTAATTCAAAAATAGGATACACATCACCACAGATCAGAAACTGAAGAGAAACACAAAGGACTGAAATAAAGTTGAAGCTATGGGCCTGCTAGGCTTTCATCCAGGAGCAAGCAGATGGGTCCAGAATTCAGCTCCTTAACAATAAAGGGCACTAGAAGTACTCTATCCAACACAGGGGAAAATAGCCAAGCTCACTGCTTGAAGCCAGGAGACAATGAAGTGATATCTTTAAAACCCTAAGGAAAAATGATGTCAACATAGTGTTATAACCAGCTAAACCATTAATCAAGAGTGAGGACAAAATAGAACATTTCAGATCTACAAATGTTAAAAACATTTTATCTAACAGTCCCTCACTAGAAGAACTACAAATGATGTGATTCAACAGAAAGAAAAGCAAATCCAGAGGGAAGACATGGTATATAAGAAATAATAGTAAGCACTAAAAATGGATAGATTTGTTGGTAAAATTAACATACACCTATACTTATGTATAATGCATACTCTACAATATATATACATATATACACTATAATTGGTAATTATAGGTAATTTTTAGTCTTGGAATAAGGTAAGAATGAAAACTCTAGACCTAAGCTGTCCGACATGGTAGCCACTAGCTAGATGTAAGCACTGAGTACTTGAAATGTGGCTAATCTGGACTGAAGTATGGTGAAGCATAAAATATACGCTGGATTCCAAAGAATTAGTATAAAAATAATGTAAAATATCTCATTAATGGTTTTTATATTGATTGCATATTAAAATGATAATATTTGGTTTATGAGTTAGAGAAAATATTTTACGAAAATTATTTTCACTAATTCTTTTTATCTTTTTAAATTGGCTACTACAAAATTTTAAATTACATATGTGGCTCTCAGTAGCAATGCTCTAGACAACAATTTCAAAATGATGGAGTGGTAAGGCATAAGACAGAAGGTTTTTCTAGAGTTGCCAACAACTGATAAAATTTCTGCCATGTTTAAGGAAAGAGAGGCACACTAAGTAACTATAGGCTTTGTTACCAAAAAATTTATACTTAAGTATGAATGCTTCAAAAGAATAGAAATATCACCCAGAGCTTCCAAACCATCTGAGAAAGGAAAAGGGGAATGTAGAAATTTTCATTAATACATCAAAAGAAGGAAATATGGGATACAATAAAAGGCAAAGAAAAGGATGATGAAAAAAAAAAAGATGGTAGAAATAAGTCCCAATTTTCAGAAATTACAAAAATTGTAATCTCAACTACTAAATTCAACTTTCTTTGAAACACAGTACAAGAGGGACTTTCTACCCCAGAAGTGGGGAACATAATTTTTTAAATTACACATGAAATTTTTACAAATATTGAACATATCTTAGATTTCAAAGAAAGTTGCAAATGATTTCAAAGAATCAGTGACACAAACCATAGTCTCTAATCTTGGTCAAATTAAACTAGAAAGCAATAATAAGATAGTTTTTAAGAACTGTATGTTTGGAAATTTCTAAATGAACTCTGAAATAACTCATGGAATAAAGACAAAATCAAAAAGGAAATGTTAAATATTAGAACTGAATAGCAAGAGAAGTGATACATAGGAAAACTAATGGGACACAGTTGTATCAAAACCATAGTTCTAAAGTCACTCAGAAAAAAAAATTTTTTAAGATAATGATTAAATACTCAACACACAAAGCAAAACAGGACACAAAGAAAATAGAAGAGGGAAGGAAGTTAACAGCTAAAATTAATTAAATAGAACACAAAGAAATCATAGTGAGTATCAATAATAATGAAAGATGGGCTTTATAGACATTAACAAAACGGAGATCCCTGGGTGGCTCAGTCGGTTAAGCGTCTGTCTTCAGCTCAGGTCATGATCCCAGGGTTCTGGGATCAAGTCCCGCATTGGGCTCCCTGCTCAGCAGGGAGCCTGCTTCTCCCTCTGCCTGCCGCTCCCCCTGCTTGTGCACTTGTGCTCGCTCTCTCTCTCTCTGTCAAATAAATAAATAAAATCTTTAAAAATAAATAAATAAACATGAATAAAACAAATCTGCAGTATGACTGCCAAGATAAAAGAGAAAAGGCACAAATCAACAATATTTAAAACAGAAAGAGGGAGATAATCTCAGAACAGCAGAGTTTTAAAAATCATAAAATAGTAATATGAATTAAATGTAGTAGATTTGAAAATGTGATGAACTGGATAAATTTCTAGAAACACAATTAAATACCAAAATTGGCTTAAGAAAAAATAGGAAGCCTCAACAAACAAACAGCTTAAAGAAATTGTATTAGTAATCAAAAGCTTTTCCCTACAAAAGGCACAAAACCAGAGTGTTTCATAGGTAAATTTTCCAAAACATTCAAGGAACTCTTTTACAAACTTGAAAAGAGAAAGACTATCTAATGCATTTATACTCTGGTATAGTATAACCTTAATACTAAATGGAATGAAAGTATGACTTGATATCAAAATACTGGTAGTGTAATAAATCACATTAATAGATTAAAACAGAAAAGATATATGATCATTTCAATGGATACTGAAAACATATTTGATAAAAGTCAATACCCACTTATCCTAAAAAAATCCCAAGACATTGGGAATAGAAGCTGATTTCCTTGGGGCGCCTGGGTGGCTCAGTCGTTAAGCGTCTGCCTTCGGCTCTGGTCATGATCCCAGGGTCCTGGGATCTAACCCCACATCGGGCTCCCTGCTCTGCGGGAAGCCTGCTTTTCCCTCTCCAATTCCCCCTGCTTGTGTTCCCTCTCTTGCTGTCTCTCTGTCTGTCAAATAAATAAAATCTTTAAAAAAAAAAAGAAGCTGATTTCCTTAATCTCATAACCTATATTATTAAATGTGATACGAAAAACTTATTAAACATCATAATTAATGGTACAACTTGAGAAGCATTAACAATAAAGTCAGGAGTGAGACAAAGATACCCACCATCACTGCTTATATTCAGCATTACAGAGGAGGTCCTGGCCAATACAATAAGACAAAAGAAAAAACAAATAATAATTGGAAAAGAAAATTTAAACTGTCCTTATCCTCAGATGATATTTTTCTACATGGAGAACCAATTTAGAATACTACAAACTATCATAACTGATAAGAGACATCAGTAACATTCCAAAATTAATAATTTACATCTCTACTGGAAATTATAAACAAAAATTTCAGGAAACTGTTCTTCCAAGGAGGGAAAACATGAAATTAAGGAAGAATATACTGGAGGCTTCCACTGCATCAGAAATGTTTTAATGTTTTTTAAAATCTGAAGTAAACATAACAAAATGTTAAGATTTGATGAGGCTGGGTGATGAGCAAAAGTATGTTTATATAATAGTCTCTACCACAGTGAGGATGACTTCAGTCCTGGGACTTTGAACCAAACAGGAAGTGTATACTGAATTCAACAAGGTGTAATTAACAGCTACAAAAGTGTGGCCAGGGCATACAGAAAGGATCTGAAAAGAATATGGAAAGGAATCAGGCAGAAAATACATTTATTGGGCCTAAACATGTGATGAAGCAAACTGGATGGGAGGTTGCAGACTTGACATCCAAAAGTAGAGTTAAGTAATGCCATATCTTAAACTCAGAAAAGATCAATCCCTTCCAAAGGGTATGGACTCAGAGCTCCTGTTTTTTAGTGGCTGATAAAAACTGAGTCAATATGTTGCTGAGTGGCTCCAGGAGAATCAGATCTAGGGTCTGGCCAAAAATCTCTGGCCCATAAGCAACTTTATTCTGCTAAAATCTCTCCCACAATTGGACTGGAGTAATAACTTTTGTTATTTTTTCATTCTGGGATTTTTTTTAACCCGAGGAAGGTTTAGAATAAAATATAAAGATTAATAAATAACTGAATTACATTAATACTTTCATGTTACATTCAAAAACAGGTTTTCATAATGATTAAAACAATCTGTATATATTTGGTATTTACAGTAATTGCAGGGTTTAAGAGTTTGGGCATATGAAAGAATCTAACAGATTAAAGTTGTGATTCCATTTTACAACATGCAATTAGGTAATTGATTTTATAGTTGTAAGTTGAAAGGTGTAAGAGACTTTAGCTAAGTTTTTGAACAGCACTGGAATGTTTTTAAAGATTTGCCATATTTATCAGTTTGTTCTATCAGACTTAATAGAGCTGTTCAGCAATGCTGCTTAGAGGCATTTGAAGTGTTGAAAAGAAAATCAACCATGCTAAACTTAATAAATACAGCTTTCATGATTGAAGGAATTTAATTAACAGAGTTGTAAATGGGACTGATTGTTTAAGGGGATATGTTCTATTCATCTTGCATTAATTAAACTCTAATAAAAGGAAAACTTTAATTTTTGTATTTTACCAATTTTATGAATAGAATAATAAGGCTTGTAATGTGAACTAAAATGATTACAGAAAATCTAGTTTTTTAATTTATAATTTGAATAAATCAAATATTAACATTCTGCACATAATCTTTTCTCTGCATAAAATCTACCCTGAGGAACACTCAAATCTCCACTGTAAATGTGCTCATAATGAAAAAAATAAAATCTCTCTCAATTTTTAAATTTTTATTTATTTGTTTTAATTTTTATTTATTTTATAAGTAATCTCTCCACCCAACATAGGGCTCAAACTTACAAGCCCGAGATCAAGAGTCACAGACTCTACCAACTGAACCAGCCAGGTGCCCCTCTCTCAATTTTTTTAAATGGAATATATATACAGACTCCAGGTCCACCTTCAGCCAGGAGTCTGCTTGAGATTCTCTTTCTCTCCCTCTGACCTTCCACCCCACTCTCTTGCTCCCTCAAATGAGTGAAGGGGAGAGAGAGAGAGAAAGATTGAGTGCACAAGTTGGGGGGAGGGGCAGAGGAAGAGGGAGAAGCAGACTCCTTGCTGAACAGCAAGCCCAATGCAGGGCTCTATCCCAGGACCCCAGCATCATGACCTGAGCCAAAGGCAGATGCTTAACCAACTGAACCACCCTAATAAATAAATCTTTAAAAAAAAGAAAAAAGGAAATATATACAGACTATCCGTAAGTAAAATTACAATATTTTATTGGAAATTTTAAAAAATCTTAAAGCTCAAAAAGAAAAACACTTTCCAAAATGAGAAATTCAGTATTAAAAATACGCCAATATTCCTTCAATTAATATAAGACATTTTCAATTTAAAAAGTAACAAGATCTTTTACTTATCAAAATTATTCCAAAAAATAATTTTAAAAAATAAGAATTACCAAAAGTATCTGAAAAATGAAAGTAACAGTGACTCACTTTGCCAAATATTAACAAGCATTATAAAGCTCTAATACTTTAAAAGAGTAGTTCTGACTCAATAATAGATAAACAACAAAACCTAAAAGAAAGCTCAAAAATAAATCTGTGTGTATCTGTGCCTGAAAGCACTTTAATTTGTAAATATAGAATAAAATAAAGATTATGCTTGAGGCAATGTTTCTTCTACTCCTAATATTTTCTTCCAGGTAGGAGAAGCTGCACTACAGTAACCTCTCTAGTGTCTAGCCACCCCTTTACTCACTCCTTTACTGGGGAAATTACATGACATATATCTACTGGTACATTTGGGAAGATACTGGATATAATCAACCTGATTCTGTTCTTCCACTTGAGAGTGAGCTGTCTACAAGGAGCAGGCATTCTCCCCTATTTCCAGGCACAAGCTCTTCCCTCATGCAGGGAGGGCTGCTGTGGTCTAATATTTCCATCCATTGGGTGAGTCCATCTGCCTGACCCAAGATTCAGTCAACAGGCAGATTAGGCTCTCATATTAAACTGCATCCTCCAACCTAACCCTTATCAGAAATAAAGACTGGCTTCTATCATCTCAATTTCTTCAGAACCCCTGCGGAGAAGAGAAATGTCCTTCAGAAATCCCCATGGTAGGTGCATAGGCCAAAAACATTTAGAACAGAAAGATTGTTCTCTGTGGGCACCTTGATTCTAACAGAAAAGACAAAACAAACTAAACATGCTTGATTGTTTTTTGCAAATTTACTAAATAGATAAGTTACTCAACTTGCTCGGGAGTGGAGTGAGGAGAGAGATAGAAAGATATCAGAAGTATCACACCAATAGACTTCCTCCATCTGAAGGTAAAAATATTTAAAATAGGGAAGAACCATTCCCCATCATGCAATATTTTACCTCAATGGGAAGAGGACACATTAATCAATAAAATAGTGCTGGAAAAACTACCTAACTAATTGAAAAAAGAACAAAGTTCAAGTCCTACCTCATGCCATACATTCAAATAAATTATGTATTGATTAAAGTGTTAAATGGAAAGGTAATATGTCAAAAATTGATGAATATATAGGTAAATACTTATCCAACCTGAGGTTTGAGAAGGAATTAAGGCAAAAGAAAACAAAGAAAAAGATCAAGAATTACTATATCAAAATGTAAGACTTTTTTTTGTGAAGAAATATCCTTTATAAAATGAAAAAACCAAGTCACCGAGCACCATGAGTACCCAGCAGGGAATGAAGGAGAGAAAGAGGAGGTTTGGAGGCAGATCATGGAGTAGGATCTGGGGAGTCCTTTCATGCCACAGAAAAACTAAAGTCATGGAGAAGCCAGGAAAACTATTACAAAGGCTTTAGTACCACTATATAAGCTTGCTTCCAACAATGATGAAGTGAAGTAGTTGGTGGATCCTCTTCTAGATAGTAATAATAAAGTGGGGGTAGCTGGGTGGCTCAGCCAGTTAAGTGTCTGCCTTCAGCTAGGATCATGATCTCCAGGTCCTGGAACTGAGCCCTGCATGGGGCTCCCTGCTCAGTGGGGAGTCTGCTTCTACCTCTGCCCCTACCCCCTGCTCGTGCTCTCTCTCTCTCTCTCTGTCAAATAAATAAATAAAATCTTCAAAAAAATAAAATGCGGATGTATTATTTTTTAAATAATCTATTTGAAGAAACTGGTAAGTCAGAGAAGGGCTTACTCTTGAAAGACTACAACTGCTTCAGATAAGAATTGTATATTTATGGGTTTTGGTCTTTGGGGCCTTTGTTTTTTGGTTTTTGGTTTTTGGTTTGCCTCAGAGCACTCCCCAGTCCTGATGGCTATGAAAAAAAAATTTTTTAATTTGCAAACTCAAAGTGTCAGAAAAAAAGAGTTCAGGGATGGCAGAGAAGTAGAAATTTAGGGTTAAAATCCTGGGAGCAAGAGAACTACAGAAAGCATGGGACTAAAATTTTGTATGCAAACTATGTCCCAAAGCCCTAGATGAGTACAAAACTATGCATGTGTTGGGAGGAGGGAAAGGCACCTGGGGAAAAAAACTGCCACTCCAGGAGGCCAGGTTAAAAAACACAGTAACTGGAAACTGAAAGAACTGAGCAGTTATATTAGTTACTGTACACCACAGAGAAAGCAGAGTTTTTAGTCTGAGTCAAGACAATTAACTATCTACCAGAACAACAACAGCAATAACAACAAAACTCTTAGAAGAATATAATAGAACCTAGCATCACTACAACATTATATCTATGCTTCTGAGTTTTCAACCAAAAATTACTAGATACAAAGAAATAGGAAAGTAAGGTAGTCAATAGAAATTGACTCTGAGTGGCCCAAGATGTTGAATTTGGCAGACAAAGATTTCAAGATTTTATTTATTTATTCGAGAGAGAGAGAAAGAACATGAGAGGGGGGAGTGTCAGAGAGAGAAGCAGACTCCCTGCCGCGCAGGGAGCCCGATGCAGGACTCGATCCAGGGACTCCAGGATCATGACCTGAGCTGAAGGCAGTCGCTTAACCAACTGAACCACCCAGGCTCCCCTGCAGACAAAGATTTCAAATAATTTTTATAAATATTTTTAAAATAGTAAAAGAAAATAAGTGCTAATAATTAAAGGAAAATATAGTTCTAATGAGCAAACAGAATCTAAATAGAGAAATGGAAATCATGAGATGTTCTAGAACCAAAAGTATAATAACTGAAATGAAAATTTTACTGGGTGAGTTCAACAGTAGAATAAAGATGGGGAAAGAATCCATGAACTTGTAAAGAAATCAGTAGAAATTATCTAGTTCAAATAATAGTTTTAAATATTAAAAGAACCTACAAGATATGTAGAAAAATACCAAACAGTCTAACATATGTGTAACTGGAGTCCCAGAAAAAGAGGAACACAAAAATATTTAAAGAAAGAGTGGCAAAGTTTTCCAAATTATGAGAAAAGCATTAACTTACAAGTCCAAGAAACTTGATGATCCCAAACATGACAGATACAAAGAAAACTGCACCAAGATGCATCACTTCAACTACTGAAAACCAAAGAGAAAAGGGAATCTTGAACAGTTACAAACACTTGAAGAAACAGTCTCATAGTTTCTTAGATCAATATAGAAGCCCGCACTTACCATATGACCCAGCAATTCTATTTCTAGGTATTTACCCTAGAGAAATAGAGCATATTTCACATACTGATTATATATGAATGCTTATAGCAGCTTTATTCATAATAACCAAAATCTAAAAGCAATACAAATGTTCAACAATAGATAAATGGGAAAACAAATTTTGGTATATCCATACAATGGAATATTATTCAACAAAAATGAACCAATACCTAATATATGCAACATGGATAGATGACAAAAATACATACTATAATATCTGAAATTCTAGAAGAGGAAGACAAATCTATGGTGATAGAGTAATCTGCTGACCAGTGGACAGCTGACTTTGGGGTTGAGAAAGGCTGACTGCAAAGGATCAGATGCACATTAGTTATCTATTGCTTTATAATCAATTACCCCCAAACTAAGTGTTTAACACATTTATTATCTCTCAGTTTCTGTGGGTCAGAAATCTGTGTATGACATAATTGTTCCTCTAGCTCTGGGTGTCTCACAGGTTGCAATCAGGATGCCAGCTGGGTTTGTAATCTTCCTAAGGCTCAACTTGCAGTGAATCTACTTCTCAGCTCATTTAAGTAGTTATTGGCAGAATTCAGTTCCTTGCCAGTTGTTGTATTGAGAGCCTCAATTCTTCATAAGTGATTGCCCCCAGTTCTTTGACATCCTGGCCTCTTCACAGGAAAGCTCACAATACTGAAGGTAGCTTGTTAGAGAAAGCTAGCATGAGGGCAAAGAGCAAGAGAATGCCAGGAAGATGGAATTCACAATCTTTTGTAACCTAATCTCAGAAGCAATATTTCATCACATTTGCCATATTCTATTCATGAGAATCAAGTCAGTAGGTGCAGCTCACCTTCAAAGGAAGGGAATTATACAAGGGAAAGAATACTAGGAGATAGGTATCCATACAAGCCATTTCAGAAGCTGCCTGTCACAGGAAAGAAATTTATGAGTTGATGGAAATGTTATATATCTTGTTTGAGAATAAAAACTCATCAAAGAGTACGCTCAAAATGGGTATATTTTATTATATGTATAGTTGATTTGTTTAAAGTCAAGTTACTTCAAAAAAGAGGGGGGGGGAGATTAGACCATAATCTCAAAAAAAATTTCTGTTAAACATGGAAGAATCTTCTTTTTCTCTCAAGCTCAACTAAATAGTCACTAAAGGAATATAAATCTTCAAGTACAAAAAAGACAAACAGACAATAATAGTGCTTGAGAGAATATTGGAGAATTTTAGAAGATAGTAAAGTGGATAGAGAAGTATTACCTTTGCCCACAGAGCAGAGTAAGGTACAAACCTGGAGTCTGGTACATTTGAGAAATAAACCGGTTTATCCTTCTGTATGTGGAAGCACCACAGACTATGAGGTGTGAGGCTGAGGGTAAGGAGAATGATAAACAGAACAACTGGACTCCCAGATTCTTTCCCCCAACAAACAATATCCACACTCACCCCATTCAAGAAACCAGAAGTTTATTTATTCTCAGGGGAGGGTCAAGATTGTACAAAATAATGCAAATGGCAGGGATGAGGCATGATCCTAAAAGCAGAGAGATTAAATTAAAGACTAAATATTGAATTTAGGACACAAAGGTCATCCTCTATTTGCTCCCAAAATACTGGCTACCAGGTATATCTCCCCCTCCCACTGGCCAAGGAACTGGATGATTTTTCACTGGAAAAATTTAATTGTCACAGATAAAAGACTCAAAATGCAAATCTGGCCACAGTAATCCCTGCACAGAACTCTTATAGAAGTACTTCTCAAACTTTGAGGTGTTTAAGAATCCCCTGAGATCTTGTTAAAGTGCAGATTCTGATTCAGTAGGTCTGGAGTGGGGCCCAAGAGTTTATGTGTCTGATAAATTCCCAGGTGATGGAGATGGTGTTTATCCCTGAGTCACACTTTTAGCACCCAGGCTCCCTTGTCCTCCATCCACAAAACACAGAGTGAACTCACTTGCAGGCTTTCCAGTCTCTTTTAGGCATAAGCACCCTCTCCTAACCTACCCCAACTCACTTCCCAGCATGATATCCCCACACCACACCTCTAACCCCACTCCATTCAATCAAGTGCTCTCTCCTCCAGTCTAAAGTGCATCATTCCTTCCCATACTAGGACAAACACTTTCTCCTCCTTCAAGAATCAGCCCAAGATTCCACCAATTCCTCTCTGAAGTTGGTCCTGACTCCTTTGGGCAGACTTAATCTACTGCTTCTGTGTTTCATTATATCCTGGGCCAACCTCCATCATCAACCTATGCGCGTGTGTATATGTGTCTATATACACAAATATATAAATATTTATTTGTTTGTTCCTTCCTTCCTTCCTTCAGTCAGTTATTTATTAAGTGACAAAGACTCTCACCTTGACCAAACTCAGGCTTTTCTGATCATCTTTCTGACTAAGCCTTGATCCTGGGCTCTTGTCCTTGGCCCACTTACTCCAGTTTTAGTAAGAATCCCACTGAGTCATGTGAATGAAAATACCCCACCTTGGCCAATCACCCTTGATATCTGATCAAATTTATCATTCCCCACCCTGCATATCTTAGCATCCTGGCCTGCCCTCAGCCAAAATCCTGTTAGGTCAATTTAGCAAAGAATTACCCTATCTCTTAGTACCTACCGCCCCCCCCAACCCTGCTTCTTGGCCATAAATCCCTACTTTTCCTTGTCATATTCATATTTGAGCCCAATCTCTCTCCCCTACTACAAAACCCCATTGTATTACCTCCCCTTGAATAAAATCTTCCTTACCATCTTTTACAAGTATCATAAATAATTTTTTTCTTTAGCAGTTATAATGCCATCACTCAGATCCGATTGATCTATCATTCAGGACCCAAGTGAGCACCTTTGAGGCTTTGTCTTCCTTCCTGGCTGACTGATCAGGGATCCACTGGTGAGTCTCACTCAGTTTTGACCCAGGGCTCCAGATGACGGTCCTTGAAGCACAGTAGAGACTGATTTTTATTCTTGAAATTCTAAGTATACTCTCTGAAGCTGGCTTGGATTCCCAGGCAAGAGAAATTGGGTTTTTCTGTCTAAAAGGTAACTGCTAGGCTGGAAATCTTTCTTCCTGGCTCTCTATCTCCCTGTTTTTTGTTGTTGTTGTTGTTGTTGTTGTTTGGTTTGGTTTGGTTTGGTTTTTTTACCACAAAAAATATATCTATATTTTTATATTGGGGGGAGGGAGTAGAAAAGAACCCCTATACTAGGCCCTACTCAGTGGCAGCTTCTTGTTCCATAGGGTTAAGGAAGACTTTGAGGAAATAAAAGTTGTTTGGAAAAATCCAGGTGTAGTTGCTTTGTATGTTGTGATGGGTAGAGGGATGAAGTGAAATGTGAAGGCCCCTCGTACCCTCCATCTTGCCTCAGACTATGTCCTGGAACCCTGGGGTGGAGAAAACGCCACTTTCATTCCTGCTTCTTGGGATTGTTGATTCTTCCCACAATAATTTCACCACGTAGTCAGAGCGACACGCCCAGCATGTTGGCGAAGATGGCAAGCTGCACGTCTGTCATCATCCTGATCAGCTGGACTCCTTGCCATGCGGTCTGCGTACTAGCTGAAGGTAGGAGTCCCGGCCCGGCCCGGAAGTTGGTCTCTATCTCCCTGTTGCCCAACTGATTTGAAAACATGTCCACACAGAAATCTGCATGTTTTAAATGAATGTTTTAGCAGCTTACTCATAATCTCTAAAAACTGGAAGCAACCAAGATGTCTTTAATATATGGATGAATGAACTGTGGTACATCAATATAATAAAATACTATCCCATGGTTTTTTTAAATGAGCTCTCAAACCACAAAATCATGGGTGAACATTAAATGCATAACACTAAGTGAAAGATGGCAGTCTGAAAAAGCTGCATACTGCATAATTCAATTATGTATTCAATTATTTACATTCTGTAAAAGGCAAAACTATAGAGACAGTAAAAAGATAAGTGGCTGCTAGGGGCTCAGGGGGATGGGGACAGGGTTGAATAAGTGAAACACAGAGGACTTTTAGGGCAATAAAACTATTTTGTGTGATACTTTTTGGTAGATGCATGATATGCATTTGTCAAAACCCATTGAATTTTATTGCACAAAAAAATCATCCTGAATAAATGCAAAATTTTTTAAAAATTAAATCATTTAGGAGGTCAAAGGATCCCAGGTATTAAAAATGTGCAAAACACTTGCAACAACATGGATGGAGCTAGAGTGTATTATGCTAAGCAAAATAAGTCAGTCAGAGAAAGACAAATACCATATGATTTCACTCATATGTGGAATTTAAGAAGCAAAACAGATGAACATAGGGGAAGGAGAAAAAAAAGAGAGAGACAGAAGCAAACCATAAGAGACTCTTAACTACAAAGAACAAACTAAGTGTTGAGGGAGGGAGGTAGGCAGGGGGATGGGCTAAATGGGTGATGGGTATTAAGGAGAGCACTTGTTGTGATGAGCACTGGGTGTTATAGGTAAGTAATGAATCAATAAATTCTACAACTATACTACCATATATGTTAACTAACTAGAATTTAAATGAAAACTTGAAATTAAAAAATAAAATGTACAAAACAATCTTACTGAAGGGGAGAGATATTATTGACCTAACTTTGGAAATGAATGGAGTCTGTAAACCTAAAGACAAAAGGAAATATACATAAACACTGTACTCTAGTTGATAAAGTTGCTTTCCACAGGGGTATGGGTTAAGAATTCTGATCCTGCTATAATGTATGCTGGCATTGAACAAGTGAGTAAATGTATGGTGGGTGGTGGAAGCCATGTTTTTCATTGTAGGAGATGGAATTACAGATAAGCAAGGGGAGGAAGCTAAAATGGTGGACTGGAGTTGGAGACATCAGTATGTACTCTTGTTTAATTTAATATAGATCACATGGTTACATATAGAAATACTTACAGATATGTATATATAAAATGGTTAGTATATCCATACATATTTCCTTGCTTTTTCACCTAAGAGGGCCTAGAAATAACAATATTGCACTAGCAGTGAATACACCTAGTACCCAAATCTTAATTTCTAATTCCATTCTCCAGTGGAAGAAACCAGCATTCCTTGGAAAATAGGCACTCAACAGGATAAGTGGAAAGACTAACATGACAAGGAATGAAACATCAATAAGGAAAAACCTATGTAAATAAATAAGCCATGGCTGCAACCAAAAGGCCAAAAACTATCAGCGACATTATTTTCCCAAAGTCCACTTATGAATTATTTGGAACTAGGTATGCATTTTACCATGTATTAAATTATAAAATATTCATTTAATGAACATTTTTTGATGGTTACTCTGTGCAAAGGTCTGTTATAGATGAAACTATGAATGTGGGGAGGTAAATTAGAATGAAATCAAAGCCCCTACTAAGAGGTTTGGCTTAATAAACAGTAAAGTCACATACTGAGTTGGGGAAGACTGAGAGGAATATGTGAGATGGGAAGAAGGTAGGAAATCAATAATTTCATTTTATTGAAGCTACATTTGAGATATTTATCATTCTAATGGAGTCACCAAGCAAACAGTAGAATATAAATCTGATCTTTAAAAAGTCATCAGAGATAAAAATTAAAAAGCATTAAATAGGTCATTATTAAAGTCATGAACTAGATAAGATCACCTGGGAGAAAAATGTGAAGAAAGAAGACAATGAGCCCTAGATTACAATCTTATGACAGTCTAGGATTCAGAGGCTAACCAAGATCTAGAGGCCAAAGAGAAAAAGAGGATCCAGCAAAGAAGATTCAAAAGAAGTATCTGTGGATTCTAAAATTATTGAACTTACAGAAGCACAGAGTAGAATGGTGATTGCCAGGGGTTAAGAGTGGGGGAAATGGGGAGACGTTGGTCAAGGGGTACAAAGTTTCAGCTATGCAAGATGAATAAGTTCTGGAGATCTAATGTACAGCATGGTGACCACAGTTAACATTACTTGCGTACTTGAAATTTGCTAAAAGCGTAGGTCTTAGGCAATCTCAACACACACACAAAAGTAACAATATAAGGTACTGGGTATGTTAACTAGCTTGATTGTGGTGATTATTTCACGTTGTAGAATAGCACCCTCCCCATCCCTTCACCCCTCTCCACCCACCCCCCACCCATTAGACTGTCAGTGGTAGCCTAACGCTACATCACAATGCCCCATCATTCACCTCACTTCATCTCATCATCTAGGCATCTTATCATCTCACATCATCATGAGAAGGGTATGGTACAAAATATTTTGAGAGAGAGACCACATTCACATAACTTTTATTAGAATCTATTGTTATAATTGTTCTATTTTATTGTTAATTATTGTTAATCTCTTACTGTGCCTAATTTATAAATTAAACTTTATCATAGGTATGTTTGTATAGGAAAACATAGTATATATATACTATTTATAGTGTCAGGCGTCCACTGGGGGTCTTGGACAATATTTCCCATGGAAAAGGGGAGACTACTATATACATATATCAAAACATCGGGGCACCTGCGTGGCTCAGTTGGTTAAGCGACTGCCTTCAGCTCAGGTCATGATCCTGGAGTCCCGGGATCAAGTCCCGCATCAGGTTCCCTGCTCAGCGGGGAGTCTGCTTCTCCCTCTGACCCTCCTCCTTCTCATGCTCTCTGTCTCTCATTCTCTCTCTCTCTCTCTCAAATAAATAAATAAAATCTTTAAAAAAATCAAGTTTCATACCTTAAATATATAAAATTTCTATTTGTCAATTATACCCAATAAGGCTGAAATAAATAAAATTAAATTTAAAAGTTTTTTTAAAGAAGTATCCAATGACAGAAAACCAGGAGTATGCAATGTTCTGAAAGCCAAGAGGAAGGACAAATCACGTTGAATGATGAGGAGACACATAAGATGAGACTAGAGAACTGTCCATAGAATTTGGCTACATTAGAGGTTGTTGGCGACTTTGACAATTTCAGTGAAATAATGAAGATAGAAACCAAATAGTATGCACTCCTTAACTATTTATGTTTAAAATTTCACAAAACCACAGTGTCTTTCACTGATGGAAGAAAATTCATTCATTTATTCATTCTTTCATCTATCTACCCTATGCCAGGCTCTGGAGGCAGAGCTAAAGATTCACTGATAAATAAAACTTCTTTCTCTAGATGTTCCCAGGCTGATAGTAGTGATCACAGGTATACGTATAATTGCAACAAGATGTTGTGGCAGCAGAAAGAAGGGACTAATTATTGTAACTTCAGTCATCAAGCCTGGTTTTGAGGCTTGAATTTGAGGTACTTTGGAGACCTCCAACATCATACCAAGTAGGCATTTCAATGTATGGGTCTGAAGGTCCAAAGAGATATCTGCGTTGGCTATATAATCTGCCTACAGCTAGCATTTGTGTGGAGGAGACTGCCTAGTGAAAGAGTATATGTCAAGAAGAGTAGCAAGCCTAGAGGAAATCTTTGAAGATCTCAGACATTTCAGGACAATGTAGAGGGCTTCAAGCCTTCAAAGGAAGAGGAGTCATTAATTCCTATGCCGCTAAGAAGTTAAGTCAAATGATGATGTGAAAATGTTGAGTAGATTTGGTAAATGGAGATCATTATGAAAATGGAAAGCATCCCTTACTTTCCTGCACGAAATCCCCCGACTTACCTACCTCTTCCCCCATCTTCTCATACCATCCTTCCCATAATTAAGAGCCACATTTTGAGCCTCTACTGAAACCTAAAAATTATGGAAGAACTTCCTGATTGTCAGGCCTCGCATTTTTTTTAATTACTGCAAGACTAAAAACGGAGTTGTTTTAGTGAATAAAAGATAAAGTAGAATGAAAAAACTAGCTGTGTTTGAAAAATTGAAGAAAATTGCATATACCTAACTCAGTTTTAGAACTCCCCTGAATCCATGGCCTTTAATACATTGCAGGAGATGAGTAAATGAAATGGATTAGATGAAAAAAATCTCTCCTGTGTCACTTACTAAATGAAGAAACCAATCTAAACATTTGTTCAGATTTTTAAGAATCTATAATAATTTAGGGCATTAGACAAGTTCCCCATTGACTACAAAGATGAATAGGAAATGGTTTCAGTCCTCAACAGTCTAGAACCTGTGTAATTGATCATCCTCTTAAAGAGCATCAGTCTCCCCACACCCACCCTCTCTCAGCCTACCAACATACTCAAGGTTTCTCCACATAAAGAAGTACTTGAGCTTGTCTTCACCTCTTCTCTCCTGCCTCTGTCTCCTTCTTTTGAGAAAGCAGCAACAATGAGAGGTCTCAGTCTAATCAAACTCAACTAACCATTATTTTCCTGAGCTTGCAACCCAGTCTCTGCTATCCATTTCCATACTACAATAGCCCCATCCTCAAATAGTAAGTTTGGTTTTTATTGGACTGAGAAAACTAAAGCAATCAGAAGAGAACTTCCACATGCTCCCACTACCAGATCTATCTATAAGGCCACCCCTCCAGCTGTATACAGGATTGTATCAAAGACAAAGGCTTTGTCTGATCAAAGACTCCTTTCTTACAATTTTCCTCCTCTTTTTTTCCATCATTTTTTTTCTTCCTACTGGATAATTCTCATCAATATGCAAATATCCTGCAATATCTCTCATCTGTGAAAAGAAATCCTTTCTTGACTTCACATCTCCCCACAGCTACTGCTCCATTTCTCTATATCCCCTTATGGCAAAAATTCTTCAGAGTGGTTTCCACTCCCTGTCTTCCCTCTTTTCCTTCTATTATCTCTTGAACCCACTCTAATAAAGCCTCTGCCCCCACCCCATCACCAAAACTGCTACTGTCGAGGTGTGATGGTTAACTTTATGTGTCAGCTTAGCTGGATCATGTTGCCCAGATGTTTGGTCAGATATTATTCTGGATGTTTCTATGAGAGTGTTTTTGGATGAGATTAACATTTAATACTGCAGACTTTGAGTCAAGCAGTTTGCCTCTATAAGGTGAGTGGGCCTCATCAAATCAGTTGAAGGCCTGACTAGCACAGCAGACTGACCTCCCCTGAGGAAGAAAGAATTCTCTAGCAGACGGCCTTCAGACTTGAACCACAGCATCAGCTTTTCCCTGTGTCTCCAGCCTACTGGCTCACCTTGCAGATTTGTACTTCCCAGCCTCCATAATCATGTGAGCCAATTCCTTAAAATAAATCACTCTCTATAGATATATACACAACCTATTGGTTCTGTTCCTCTGGAAAGCCCTGACTAACACACACAAGTTTACAAGGGACCTTATTAAATCCAATGATCAATTCTCAGCACTATTCCTATTGCAACTTTCACCAGCATTTGATACAACTGAATCATATCCTCTTTCTTCAAAAATGTTCTGAGCTTCTGATGTATGGTGTACTTGAAAGATGCTAAGAAAGTAGATCCAAAAAGTTTTCATTACAAGGAAAGAAACTCTTTTGGGGGGTATCTAAATGAAGTGATGGATATTAACTAAACTTACTGTAATGGTCATTTCACAAGTTAAGTCATTGTACCTTAAATGTATACAGTGCTATATGTCAATTATATCCCAATGAAACTGAAAGAAAAAAAATGTCCTGTGCTTGTTTCCGGGTATTAGTCTCTCCTGGTTTTTCTCTGTCATGGGCCACTCCTAACTCTCTTTGTAGGATCTTCTTTTTCTGCCCCAGAGCTCAGGCTCAGACCTCTTCTCTACTTTACCTACATTTTATTTCTCTTTGTAGTACTAGAACCCAGTGCTGATTCTTCTCCCACCAGTATAATTGGAAAAAAGATCAGTAGGGGAAATAAAACACTATACACAGGGTAAAGGTCATCAGTGTCCATAAACTCAATTCTGCAGACGAACTTGAGATGAGAGGCCTTCAGAATTTTAAAAGACCGTGGCAGTTAGGACTTCAAGTGCAGTGTGGTCACCCACTCAAATCATTTCAATTAACATCCCATCCTGTCCCAGGAAAAGAAGAAAGATTTATTCAGCAATTGGCACATGGAAACAACTTGTAGGTTAATGTCTAAACAAACTCATTCATTCTCTTACTTTAAAGTGTCATCATTTCTGAGCTTAACATTCATACAGTGATGTCCAGAAGTCATCTTAAAAACAAGCAAAAGCACAGGTCGTGTCTAAGACCACCCTTCCTGGAGAAAAATGAAGGCAGCCTCCCTTGGGACTTCTCTCTTCCCTTGTTCTACCGCCTTCCAGAAGGGGTCTTTTATGGACTGTGGTGGTCCTTTCTTTCAGCTGTTCTATGAACAGTTCTCTAGCACAGTAAGCGATGGGAGGGAAAGCAAAAAGAGGCAGAAATGTTTGGCTTTTTCCCTGGGGAAAGACTGTCCCAAGAGTGACTTTTGACCAATGAAGTTTCAAGAGCATTCTTTCATGGAGTCTCAAACAGAAAAAAAAAAAGAAAAGAAAATTCTGTTTATACAATTTTTTTGGGGAGCTTTAGAGGCAGGCAGCTGGGATTCCTAGCAGTTTGAGTCTCTAAGATTAGATCCAAATGAGAAGAAAACAGAATGTGAACAGGAACATCAAGGCTAGACGAATCATCACTAGTGCTAGCAAAGCCTTTCACTAGGTACAGCATCCACCAAACACCCTGTATCAATCTCCGTTCCATACTTCCATCTGTACTGTACCAGTGGTGTGCTGAAGCTGGCTCATAGCAACTCATGAAAGGCATCCGCTAAAATATTCGGGGATTTTGTGATCACATTGTTAAGCCCAACCATCATTAAAAAGTAAAGTTATATAAATTTAAAATTATACAAATGAAATTAAAAGCAAAGGTAATAATAAATGCTCAAAATCCTCACTTCCTAATTATTTTCTTGCATTTTATTCACATGGTGATTTACTTTTATTGTCTCTGTCTGACAAAAATACAACTCAGTGGTGTTCTACCATGCATCTTTTCCTGACTCATTGTTCAGTGACTTCACATTAGTACCTTGAAACTGACCATGAAATTAGCCATAGTGGGTATGTTTACACCATGGAAATTGGCCTACACTGTGAATTAGGTCTTTTCATGCAGGGTTAGGGGGAGCTAGTTGTTGAAATTTTACCACATGTTCCCCGTCCCCCTTCCCCATTTTCCACATCCTTTCATTATAAATATTGGGTCACTCCTTTGGGCCTCAGTTTAAGCCTTGCTTTCTCCACGAAGCCTTCTGTGATCACCCCCAGCCTACTATGACTCTTTGCACTGAATTCACATTGCATTGTCTGCCTGTAAGCCTCAACTGGCCCTTGGCTAGTACAAGGGAATATAAATAATAAATTGTATATAACAAATCTTTTTACATGGCTATGTAGTTTTCTTCTACCTCATACATTGAGTACTCTTTGACGCAGAAGCTGAGTACATAGTAGGTATTCAACAAATACTTGCTGAATGGAAATCTGCATATGGAACTTCCTAGATAACATAACTATGTCCCAGTTCCCAAGAAACTTGCTTCCAAAGAAGGAAAGGATGGATACTGATCAACTTAAATGCAAAAATTTCTTTTTGTATGACAGTTCTAATCCAGCCCAATACCTCACTCCAACCCCAGCTCAGCAGACTTCTAAAAGGTGCTGGAAGAATCCTGAGCTGGAGAATTCTCTCAGGAGCCAGGCTGGGGGTGGTGCACAGGCTGACCCAGCACGCTGACACCTTGCAGGGGAGCAGCTGGTGGAGGAAGAGGCACAGGAGGAAAGCTGGCTGCATGAGGGGAAAACAACTCTCTGGGAAGAAAAGTGTCTCCAACCACAAATGACATTTCGCATTTGCAAAGGAAGCAGCCACAGACAGGAGATCACAGCTGGTTTGACTTACAAATAACAAATCCAATCCTGTTTCTTGCAGCTTGTCTTCTATCTGTAAACACAGACGAAGCTATCCACAGATGCAGGTTCAAATTACCCTAGTGTTCCAGAGCTCAGCATGGGGGCTTTGAGGGTGGGCTTCAGAAGAGTTACTGGATGGAGTGAGAGACAGGAGAGGAAGATGCCTCTGTGTTCTCATCACCTCCCCACCCTTGCAAACTGCAGGGTGATGCACTGTGAGGAGGGAATAGCAGTGATGAAGAAGGAAGACTCAGGTGGGCATGATGGTTGATGGTACGGGAATGGGGGCCTGAATCGTATCAAGAGAGTAAGAAAGAGCATCTGGAGTAGGGAACTTCCCTCTCCCAGAACACCATGGGAAAAACAATTCTGGTCAATTGCTCTGGCCCCAACAGGATCTGCACTGTTCCATGAAGACATTTGCTTTGACAGCTTCTTGAGACGCTGGCTGCTGCCCAAATGCATCCTGTAAATCTACTTCCCACATTTGTTTGGTCTTTTTTCTTTTCTTTTCTTTTTTTCTTTTCTTCTCTTTCCCTTTCTTTTCCTTTCTTTTTTTGGCAGGGTGCAAAGAAGGATAGGACAAAAACTGACCCATTTAGACAAAATTGACCCATTCTAGATAGGAGAAGTGAATCAGAAGAGTGAGTGCCACAAATGGCCAGAATTTGTTTCCTAAAATTACTGAGCAGTTCAACATGGACTCCCCATTCTTGCTTCTAGAGAGCAGAGGCACAGTTTTGCCAAGTTCTGCTCCTAAGACAGCTGAAATGGAGGCTGCCCGTGTCCAGGTTCAGAGAATGGAACTCTCTCCATCTTCCTTCTTCCCACTGGTCTCATAACTATCAAGACCAGGTGGGGTAATTCCACAGACTTCTAATAAATTGTGTCACTTCACTGGAAATTTGCTTTGGGAAATCCTGGACTCCTGGTGTGGAAGCTGGGAAATTTTTAGTCTCCCAAAGGGAGTAAGCAAATCTCCTGCACGAGGTCCATCCAGGCTGGAACAGAGTCCTCCTCATTGCATGTGTTTCTTTTCCAGGTCTCCACATTTTGCTTTGTCACTTCCTGTCCACTCCCAAGGCCATGGCTGCTGGCCTTGCGAGTGCTCGAAAAGCCCTGTAACTCTGAAGGAAGCTGGGCTGGAGCCCAGCGACCCTCCCATGTTGTCTAGAGCACCATCTGGTTGGGAGGTTTATCGCCCACTGTTATCTCTGTGTTCCTGGACGCAGCTTAAACCTATTAATTCCTTATCTTGTCATCACAGGCTAAATGAAAGCATCCTCCACTAGGCTTCCTCCCTTTGGAATAAAAATCTTCTACCTCTTGCTCACCCCCACGTAGTTGGCCTCTGTATGTTTCCAAGAACTCCTTTTCTAGCTTCCTGTGAAGTACTTTGGTCTGAAGATCCCCCAGGGAGTCTGCCTGGGAGACGGAACAGCCTGAAGAAAATTAAGTGGCTTGCTCTCTCAATGTGTTGTGTTTGAGACCCCATGCATGAACCTGTCAGCTCCAGAATGAATCTCCTGGGCCACCTTGAGGCCTAAGACTCTTCCATTCTAATCTCAATGTGGGGGCCAGATTTTTCCAACTTTAGGAACCCCTTCTTAAACTGCAAAGAGGTTCTGAGGAGCAACTGCTAGAGAGGCAGGAATGGAGTGTCTGTGAACTAGGACATGAAATGGCTGGGTGCTCAAGACTGGAGGAGACTAAGACAGACACCAGAA
Organism: Phoca vitulina; assembly: GCF_004348235.1. NCBI lineage: Eukaryota > Metazoa > Chordata > Mammalia > Carnivora > Phocidae > Phoca > Phoca vitulina. The sequence goes on along the minus strand of NW_022589718.1, from coordinate 3,105,258 downwards.
AGGAAGCTGCAGTCCGGCTGGGAAGGTAGCCGAGCAGTGATGCCCAAAACATAGGAGACAAAATTGTCGGGCCTGGGTCACCCACTGCTTTGGCCCCTGTCCTTAGAGTAGTCTGGGAGGTGTAAGGAGAGAGTTTGGTCAGCCTCTCTGTGCTCAGAAGGAAAAGGAATCTTCTCTGCAGGGCTGTGTTCGGCTCATCCATATGTCATCTCCACAGACGGAGAAAGAAAAAGAGCATCTGTCTTCCAGCTTCTCCTTTCTAGAAATGAGTACACATTTTCACCTAATCCCCTCAGCCAACTTCCCCTCTGGTCTTGTTGTGCAGCCTTAGGTCACATGGCCCCTAAAGCTGTCCCTGGCAAGTGCAGTGAGACTGATGATTGGCTAGGTGGCTCAGGATCCACCACCCCTGGAGTGGGAGGGACGGATCCCATCACAGTAATTTTCCACCTGACCCAGAGGTGGGGGGGTGAGTGAGGGTTGGGGGCAGTCTTTCAGTCATGCATTCATCCTCATCACACCTCTCTCTTCAAGGTCAGCAGGGACCCCACTGTCCTGAGGCCTCATCCTCTTTGACCTCTCAGCCAATCTTGACAGAGTTGAAGACTCCCTCCGTTTTGAAACCTTCCTCCACTTGGCTTTCAAGACATCTCTTTCTCATGTTCTCTTCCTCTCTCACTGGCCACTTCCTCTGTTTCCTTTGCTGCATCCTCCTCACCTTTCCAACCTCAAAATGATGTACAGTCCCCACACACAATTCTCAGATCTCTTTTTCCTTTATCTTCATTCTACTCCTCTGGTGGCATGGCTTTAAATACTAACTTCTGTGACTCCCAAATATTTATCTCTAATGCATACTTCTTCCCTTAATTCCAGACTTATAAATCCAACTGCTTAATCAACATCTCCGTTTGAGTATCTATAGGCATCTCAAACTTTAATGACCCAAACTCCAACTATACCTTCAAAATATATTCAAAATCTGATTATATCCTACATTTCCACCATTTCGGACTCTGAGCATCTTTCCCCTCATCTACAGAGAAGCCACGTCACTCTCTTTCCTTTTACCCTAACCTCCTATAGCCAATTTTCCAACCGAAATGAATCTTACAAAACATGTCAGATCATGGGACCCTTTTGCTCAAAATCCTCTAAGGACTTTTCATCTCACATAGAATGAAAGCTAGTAAAATTGTTACAGGTGGCCTGTAAGACCCCACAACATCAAGAAGGGCTAAATGAAGTGAGGAAGGGGATGATCTGAAGGAAGTGAGGGAGCATGACATACTGATGTCTGGGGAAAGACATCTAGAACAAAAGCTGTGAGGAGAGAATGTCCTTGGCATGTCTCAGGAATAGCTAGGACCTTGCTCTTCTCTCTGACTTCCTTTCCTACCACTCACCTATAGTGGGTTGAATAGTTTTCCCCAAAATTCCTATTAACCCAGAACCTCAGAATGTGACCTTATTGGAAATAGGCTGATGTAATGAGTAAAGCATCAAAATGGGATTATACTGGATAAGGGTGGTGCCTAAATCCAATGACTAATGTCCTTATAAGAAGAAAATAATGCCCACACAGAGACAGAGAAGAAGGCCATGTGGAAACGGAGTTGGGCAGAGACTGGGTTATATTGCGTAAGCCAAAGAATGCCTGGGGCCATGCTTGCTGGAAGAGATAAGGAAGGATTCCTTCCTAGAGCCTTCAGAGGGAGCACGGCTTTGCTGATACCTTGATTTCAGACTTCTGGCCTCCAGAACTGTGAGAGAATAAATTTCCATTGTTTTAAACCACCAAGTTTATGGTAATTTCTTATGGCAGCCCTCTGAAACTCACACACTCTCCCTCCTTCATTTAGTTCCAGCTACATAAGGTTCCTCAAATTCCCCCATAAGGATATGGAAGATGCCAACAGGATTATATCAAAATGGCAGGAGTCTTGAGAGCCTGTTTGACTTTGCCCAAGTCCCTTGACCTCTCCGAACTTCATACATTTTCCTTATGTACAAGGCAAGACATTCTCTAGATTTCTTTCTGAGAGCTGCAACTATTACTAACCATTGATACAGATTCAAATCTGTACAGTGAGAGCAATTCTCATTAGATGACATTGGTTTTCTCCAGAGCTAGGGGACCTGCCCCAGATGTGTGCAATGGAAAAATTCTCACCCTTGTAAGGCACCTGAATGCCACAGGGAAGCTGCTGGAGCTAGACCAGACCCTGGAACAAAATCCAGTCCACATTTGCTTAACGAAACTATTCTTTACAATCCTGTGCATGCTCTCACTATGGTATCAAGAGCTTTTCCTAATCAACATCTCAGAATGGGAACAGTCTGGTAACATTATGAACTACTTACATATGGAACCAGAAAATACAGCAAGCAAATTGACTCAGACACAGGATTGTTATGCAACTCTATTTTCCAAGAACCAAGCCTTCTGATTGGGGACTCAGTTTCGGACATCTTTTAATTTAATGGACACCTCCTCCAGACACGCTGCTGGTGATTGTCTCATGTATCCCAGCAGCTTGTAATTAGTTTGGGGCGGGGCTGGGGGTAATAAGTAATCACAGCATTTTAGAGCTAGAAGAGAGATCCTCAAACCCAGCCTTCTCTTTTTACAAGCAAGGTGTCAAGGCTCAGATTGCTAGAGTTATTTGCCCAGGTACAGTGACAAAGAGACTGGAAAGAGCCTGTCTCCATTCCCAGGAGCATCCCCTTACACTTCATCCTCAAGTGTAAGCTTCCTGCACGTTCTGCCGACTCCCTAGAGTTCATGCTGGAAAGGGGTCTTCTGGTGTGTGCTTTTTGCTCTGGAGCTGTTTCTTCTGCCCCAAGAATGGGGAGGCTGCCTGATTTTGCACGGAGCCACCTTATGTTTTCTAAACCACAGAAGTTAAGTTTGCAAGATTCTTTTCCTTTTTTTTTTTTTTTTAACGGCTCTTCAAAGACAGAAAACAACAACCATTTCCAATCTGATCCAAGACCACAGGATTGTTTTTAATTCCATTCATCAGTATCTCATTCACCCCAAGAGACTATGGGATGTTTCCATATTTACATAATGGGCTCATCATTTTAAGCTCCATAGGGCCCTCTCTGACATGGTGGCAATTATGTTTCCCTGCAAGCTTCCAAGTTTACTGTAAAGGCCAAAAGGGTCTCAGACACCCAGAAAACATACTTTTTATGTTTTTATAAACTCTATAAAATTGTAATTGGATCAAACTTTGCATTCAAAAGCACATTCTTCAGGAATATTTTATATGCACATAAAACATCGAGAAAATGTTAACATTATGATCTTAACTGTTTGCACATTGGAACCAGCTAAAAGTTAGGAAAATGCAATCCATCTGTTCTCTTCTTTGAAACTCGATTATTCTGAAAGCACAAAAGAGTGCCTCAGGGGAGTCTGACACTGCCCTCTCCCAACTCCTGTTATCAGGTGACACAGGGGTGGGCAGGGGAGGTGGTCTCACTGGGGGCAACTGTTTTTCTGTCTCTCTCCAAGCTAAGGTCTGGCCAATACAGGAGCATCGACTCTACTGGCAAATCCTCTAAGGCTGAGCAAAGAAAGGGATGGTCATATGGTTCCCATGGCCCAGACTCTGGCCTCGGGTGCCTGAGGAGCTTCTGAGTCATTTCACCTGTCCTGGCTCCCAGCAGGGGCCTAATTGCCAAGGGGCACGGGAATGGGAAGACCAGGTTTTGCTGTAGCCCTTAAGGCTTGTTTGTTCAAGACTATCCATTAGGCATTTATTAGCCTTCATTATGAAGTGCTAGTTGCCTGATTAGTTCAAGCTGAGGGGTGGGTAGAAGAGGCAGGGGGAAATGAGGGAGCAATATGAGCAATAGGCTGATATTTGCTTTCCCAGAGAACTCTGCCACTCAGCTTCCCTGTTTTATCTGTTAGCACAGCAAATTGGACCCCTCATTATCACATTTACAAAGTGCTTAGCACACACAGGGAGGAGAGTCAAGGATGTTGGCAGAGAGACAGGCTCCCACTGAGGGAGGCCCTCTCCCTAGAAGAACAAAGCCCATTTCTCCATGGTCACACCCATACCTGATGGGAAATATCCCACCAGGACCAGGCCAAATATAAGAGGATTTCTCCTTGGAGAATGGGATCTCTGGTGCAGAGGATCAGACAGAATGGAGAAATTGTCCTGGGAAGACCACCAGATTGCATGCACCCTTTGCTGAAAGAGATCCATAGTCTGAGAGATTATTGGACAGGGGGTTTGACTGTGTTGGTGGCAACGAATACAGAGAGGATTTTCTCCATCATTAATAAAACTAGAGCAGTAGTTCTCACTCTTCAATGTGCCTAAGAGCCACCAGAAATCTGTTAAAATGCAGACTCTTGGGCCCCACCCCAGATCTAGCAGAATCTCTGAGAGTGATGTCCAGGGATCTGCATCATAACCAAGTCCACAGGAACTTCACGAATGATGCATTAAGAGGGGGCTGTAGAACAAATTGTTTAATAAACATTTCACTCACCAAATAGTCTCTGGTGAGTTCCTACCATGCAGAAGGTACAAGGCAAAAAGCCATAAGGGATAGATGCAGGAGTGAGCTGCAGAAATAAGGTAGAGCACTGGAGAAGAGATGGTCAAGGAACTGGAAGACCAGTGGGTTGGAGGACCACAGAGCTGACAGTTTAGTGGTGGGGGAGGGGGGCAGGGGGGTCAGTCAGGGACACACACAATTATTACACAGTACCACACCTGGGCAAGGCAGGAGGAGTGGGAACACATGAGAAGGGCCCATCATCCCATCTTAGGGGACAGAGAAGGTTTTCCAGACAATATAACATCCAACCTGGGAGCTGACAAGAAGTTAGCCAAGCAAAAGCCCTACAAGAGATAGAGAACCTAGGCAGAAAATATAACTTGAGACAGGCCAGTGAATTCAGGTCTTGAAAATGGCTTAGAATTGTTGAACCATAACATGTGAAGGTGGGGGCTATAAGAAATGAGGCTGGAAATGTTTGTAAAGAACCACTGGATTTTATCTAAGGGAAAGTGGGAAGACACCCAAGTAGACCAATATCATTCTAGCTACGGTTTGGAGAATGAGTTTGGGAGAGCAAAACTGGACACAGAGACCAGAGAGGAGGTTGTTGTAGTAATTTCTCTCTTCAAACCCCAGTTAGATCTGTGCCCAAAGACTGTATCACATTGCTGACCTTCATGAAACTGGGGCCGGTGTTCATGAAGTAACCCTCTTTGATCCAATGGGCATGTCAACCACTGGATGGTTTGCCAACTGGTGGGAGTGCCCTCTACTGGTCTGGAGATTCACGCACCACACAACTTGAAAGATGGGGGCAAAGAGAAGACACATTCTTTCCTCTTCCCTGGTGGAGGGATTCTTGATGAGAGTAATGATAATACTGTGCAAACTGAGAATAAACGTTTCCAGCTTCAAGTTGCCTCTGAGAAGTTTCCAGAAATAACTAATCCACAGGAAGATCCTCAGAGCTGCTACTTGTCAGGGGTTTCTATAATTATAAATAACAGGTTAACATGGAACTCCATAAAGGCTCAGACTCTTATAGTATTATCTCACTGTTGATTTAATGTACTAAGTTTCTCCCTAGGGTTTGCCACTCTAGAACTATGGACACTTCCACCATTATTAGCATCCAAAAACAAAAAACAAAAAAGCATTGCAAAGACTGTATATCATCCCAGAATATTCTGCAGCTGACCCATCACCCCAGGTGCATACCCAAGTAGCCAAGGCAACTATTTACCCTCTGCCCTTAAAAATCATCTCTAGTTTGTGGTGGTGAGTACCCCACACAGCTACCCTCTGCCCACAGCCTGGCTGAATATGCAAAAGTGTTTCCTGCTAGGGGTTAGCATGGCCAGGATGGGTTTTCTACCCCTCAGTACACCAACACAGTCACACTGCTCCCTGTCCATGGCAGCTCCCCACAGCCCCAGCATGCCACACACTCACCCTCTCATCTGTTTGGGAGACAAGGGGAATGGGAGTCAGAATTCACCTCTTCCTTCTCCTCTGGCCACACTGCCTAAGACTTCAGCAAATACCAGGTAGATGGTGGAGAATGAATCCTTGGGCTCTGGAGTCAGAGAGACCTGCATCCAAATCCCCCTCTCCATTTGTAGCTCTATGATCTCAAGCAAGACACTTCATTTCTCTGGCCCCAGTTTCTCCAAAAATAGCATGAGGATAATAACTCTACCCACCCTTTGGCCTGTTATGACAATGAAATTTAAAAAAAAATGTGAGTGTAGAATTCCATAAGTCACTGACTCCTGGTAAACCTCGTCCATCTATTCTGTTTCACTGGCTTGTGAACAACAAATGGGTAATATGTGTGGAAGCACACTATAGATGATATATATGTAATTGTTATTGATCAAACTCCTATCTGTGTATAATGCCATGCCATTCAAAGAAAATGAGAGTCTCTAAATTATTAGAACATTTAATTCTAAACAAAACACATCGAAAGTATAAACAAGCTTTAAAGTGGTAATACTAAATACCACTCTCCATATTTTAAAGGACTTTTCCTGTGTGTTCCATAGGATCATACAGTGGCATAAAGTCACACAGAACTGGATCTATATCACTGTTCTACTACTTATTAGTTTTGTAACTTGGGACAAGTTTGCTAATATCCCTGAGCTAAAATTTTCTTTCCTGTAACATGATTAGGATAATATCTACTTCATAGAGTTACAGGCAGAGCTAAGCCCAGGGTGAGGTGAGTAAGGCATTTGCCTCAGGCACAAAATTTAAATATTTTTTAAAGATTTTATTTATTTATTTGAGGGAGAGAGAGAGCATGAGCAGGGGTGGGGGGTGGGTTTGAGGGAGAGGGAGAAGTAGACTCTTCACTGAGCAGGGAGCCCAAAGATATGCTTCATCCCAGGACCCTGAGATCATGACCTGAGCCAAAGGCAGATGCTTAACTGACTGACCCACCGAGGCACCCCTTCAGGCACAAAATTTAAAGAGATGCCAAAAAGCACAATAATCAAGATAAATAACATTCTAATGCAATATTTTTAAAAATAAAATTAATGCAAAGAGATCCATGATGAACAAAATAGGATTGGTATTACTCATTTTTCCTTTTACTTTAGGTTCCATTATGGCTCAGTAAGGCACTGGGTGTGAGTTAATCATAAACTAAATGAGATAATAAATGTAATATCTAGAATAAGGCATGTCATATGGTAAGGGCTCCATGAATTTTTGATGAAGGAAGGAATTAATGAATGAATGATCATTTCATCTCTCTTAGTAGTACAGTATAGTATAGTATTGAATAATATAGTATGGTATAGCATAATATAGAATAATGTAGTATAGTTCAGTATATAGACACTTTAAATAAAGTTACAAATTGTGGTAAAGGCCATGAAGGAAAACAACAGAACATATAAGAAAGAAAGGCCTCCTAAATGGGAGTTTCATAAAATTAGTGAATACATTTTCTAAGCTCTGGGGATTACATGTCATGGGGATTTTCCATTCCTTGAAAATTTGAAAGAACTCACCATTCAAAAGTAATCAACTGATTTACATGTCCATCAGCCCCTTCCATGCACTCCCATATCTCTGAATATTGTAATTTTTAATTGTTACCAACTAGAGAGGCAAAAAGAATGATAGTGACAATTTTATTTTTCATTTTCTTCAACAATATTTATCCAACAAATACCAACATGGTACTACATGTTGGAGATAAAATGATCATCAAAATTGACCTGGTACCTGCCTTTATGAACCATACAGTCCAGTGACCTTTTTTAAGAGTTACATTTTCTTTATAAGTTTCTTGGCTATTTGTTGCATTTTGTTTCTTGGGAAAGCATTTGCGTTTTTTACATTATACATATGAAACCCATGCATATCAGAACTGAATCCTTACATTGATCTGTTGCCAGGGAATCTTAGATAATTTCACCTAATTAGGAAAATACTATACATGCCAATTTCCCTTGACACCTTTTCCTGGCTCCATCCCCACATTCTCTGCATCTCATGCCCCATGTCCCATGCCCCTTGCCCCACGTACACTGAGTTTAAAAATTTATGGGTATCTTTCTATATTTTTCTTCACAATCAGATAATTTTACATACACACACACACATGCACACACATACACACATACATGCACACACATGCACACATGGGCATGCTCACAAGCATATACATATACACACAGGACTTTTTTCTGGTATCATTTACTCTATATGTACTTTTCTGCATATTGCACAACTCACTCAAACATTTTCTTAGGGAAATCACTCCAAGTCATCTGGTGTGGCTCTAATTTTTTTTATGGTTGCACAATCTTTCATTGTATGGCTATATCATTATTTATTCAGCCACATCCCTATTGACAAGATTGACTTTTTTCCCAGTTCTTGGCCACTACAAACAATGCTGCAATTAACATATATGCCCTCATGAAGTGTGTACATTAGTTTTTAAGCAATAAATTCCTGGAGGTTTAATGCTCATTCTCAAAGGGTATCTGATATTTTAAACTTTTTTAAAGATTTTATTTATTTATTTATTTGAGAGAGAGAGAATGAGCAAGGGAGTGGCAGAGGGAAAAGCAGGAGAAGCAGACTCCCCACTGAGCCGGGAGCCCAACATGGGGCTCAATCCCAGGACCCCAGGATCATGACCTGAGCTGAAGGCAGATGCTTAACTGACTGAGCCACCCAGGTGCCCCTGATATTTTAAACTTTAATAGAATGTCCCCAGTTGCTTTCCAAAAAGGATGTAACGCTTCACATTTTCATAAGTATGTGTCACACACACACCCCTGACAAAAATGAGTTTAAGAGTACTTTTTAATTTTGCTTGTCTAGTAAGTATAAACTGGTACTTTATTGTTGTTTTACTTTGCATTTTCCTGATTACTAATGAATTTGAGCATCTTTTCATATAGCCTTTTACTGTTCATACTATAAATTGTCTTTCCAAATACACTGCCTAGTTTTCTGATGCTTGGTATGTCTTTCATTAATTTGTTAGAGTTGTTAGTATATTATAGAAATTAACTCTTTGACATCTGCATTACAAATATTTTACCCAGGTCTATTACTAATCTATAGACTTTGTATATGGAAATGTTTTCTATACAAACACTTTACATTTTTACACAGCTAAATAAGTCTTACTTTTCTTTTATTACTTCTGGGTTTCCAATCTTGCTTGGTAGGATCTCCCTAACGACATTTTCTTGCAGCTTTTTTTTTTTTTACATTTCCCTTACATTTGTCTTTAATCCACCTGGAATTTATTTTTGTTTTTGATATAAGAATGGGATCTATTGGGGCGCCTGGGTGGCTCCGTCGTTAAGCGTCTGCCTTCGGCTCAGGTCATGATCCCAGGGTCCTGGGATCCAGCCCCACATCGGGCTCCCTGCTCGGCGGGAAGCCTGCTTCTCCCTCTCCCACTCCCCCTGCTTGTGTTCCCTCTCTCGCTGTGTCTCTCTCTGTCAAATAAATAAATAAAAACCAAAAAAAAGAAAGAAAGAAAAGAAAAGAATGGGATCTATTTTTTTCTTCCAGATGGATATACAGTTATGTCAGCATCATTTATGAAAGAGTATATTATTTTTCCTCTGAATTGAACCACCTCACTTGTCTTATGTTAAATCCCATGTATTCCAACGTCTAATTCTGGACTGTTAATTCTGTTCCACTGACCTGCTTGTCTATTCTTACATAAATACCATATTGATTTTATTATAGAGGCTTTCTTACACATATTGCATATGAGGCAAGTCATCCCTCATTGTTCTCCTTTCTCATAATAATCTTAGTTATTCTTAACCATTCTACCATATGAAATTTAAGGTATTTGCATTCAGTTCTAAGAAAAACCCCATTAAGATTTTAAATTGAAATTGCAATAATTTATATATCAAATTGTCATTTTTATTATAGTACCCATCCAAAAATATGTGTCTCTCCATTTATTCAGATCTTATGTCTTTTAGTAAGATATTTTAGTCTCTTTATATACATTCTATATCTTCACTGTTAAATAATTTTGTCACTTTTAACATCATTTTCAATGATATAATATTTCCATTTCCATTATTTGGTGCTTATTGTTAGAGTTGTAAAAATTTTTTTGTTTTTTTAATATAATTATCTTGCATTGAAGCTTATTTATTAAATCCAATAAGTTTTTTCCCCAAGATACCTCAGATTTTCTTGGTGTACAATCTTATTAGTAGCAAGAACAGATTATGTTATCTATTCTTTTCTAATACTTATGCCTGTTATTTCATTTTCTTACCTTACTACATTTGCTAATACCTTCAAAATAACATTAAATAATAATGGTGATTGTAGGCAACCTTCTCTCTAGTTTTTTATTATAATTGAAATTGTCTCAGTGTCTTTCACTTTAGGATAATATTTGCTGTTGGTTTTTAGTCGTTTTTATATTCAAGAGCTTTCTGCCTTCTATTTATATTAAAAAGACTGTTGAATCACAGACCTGTACCTCTGAAACAAATAATACATCATACGTTAAAAAAAAAAAAAGAAGATAGTAGGAAGGGTAAAATGAAGGGGGGGAAATCAGAAGGGGAGACGAACCATGAGAGACTATGGACTCTGAGAAACAAACTGAGGGTTCTAGAGGGGAGGGGCGTGGGGGGATGGGTTAACCTGGTGATGGGTATTAAAGAGAGCACGTACTGAATGGAGCACTGGGTGTTATACACAAACAATGAATCATGGAACACTACATCAAAAACTAATGATGTAATGTATGGTGATTAACATAACATAATTAAAAAAAGAATGACTGATAAATTTAATCCAATGCCTTTTTATCACTTTAGTATTGTGTTCAGATGGTTTTTCTCTTTTTTAATTCACTGGTGAGTTTATTTGCTGTTCTGCTTTTTTTGTTGGTTTTCTATTTCAGTAATTCTCCTTTCCTTTGTTTCTAGATAGTATTTCTTTTTAAATGTCCTCTTTGATTCTGCTGTTATCTAAGAATCTCTTTCTTATTTCCAAGTACTTAAGATTTGTTAGTTCCCTTTTTATGGTTTATTTCTAATTTCATTGGCTCATGACTAATGAATGTGTCCCATAAAAGCTCTACTGTTTTTATTTTGGTCAATATTTATGAAGGTTTTTGCCACCTAGCTGGTGCTGTAACTGAGTCTTCAAAAGTCTATTTTATTGTTCTAACAAGCCAGCTCTTTCTGGATTATGGGGAATATGGTAAGACCGGTGAATTCCATGTGCATGAGTCTATTGCCACACTTCATTTGCTGTGAATTGAGTTCCTTGGTCAGAAGCCATGCTGTGTGGAATACCATGACAGTGGATAAACATTCTGTAAGTCCATGGATGATAAAGTCAGCAGAAGCAATTTAGGCAGGGAAGGCAAATTCATATCCTGATTAAGTGTCTACTCCAGTCAGAATAAAATGCTGCCCCTTCCATGATGAAGCATCCAATGTAATCAACCTGCCCAGGAAGCAGCTGATCACCCCAGGGAACAGTGTCATATTAGGGACTCAGTTTTGGTCTCTGCTGCTGGCAGATTTGGGCACTCAGCAGTCCCATAGTCAGGTCAGCCTCTGTGAGTACAAGTCCATGTTGCTGAGTATATGCATAACCTCCATCACTGCCACAAAGGCCACTTCATTCATGAACCTATTAGGTAATGATAGGAGTGGCTGGGGAAAAAGCTGACTGGTATCCACTTGATTGCTAAAACTCTCCTCTAATGAGGTTACCCTTTGGTAAGCAGTCACATGGGATATAAGTATTTTCATGTTTTTGCCCATTTAGATAGGTCTATCCACACACCTATTCCCAAAATTTCATTGTCACCAATTTTCCAATCATGTTCTTTAATTCCCTCAGATGGGGGTGGAGAGGCCCCCCCACTCTACTGGGAGTGGGGAAGCTGTTTCCACTGGTAAAGAAAACTTACCAGAACTTAAGTGCTCAATATCCTCAGCTTCATCAGAGTCTTTCCATACATCCCCATTCCAACTTTTAGGATCCCATTCCTTCCCTGTCAATACCATCACTTTAACAGAAGACAAACTGCAAGGCTAGCAGTTCAATTTTCCTTGTAACTCAGTCAGTTGCAAGATGAGATCCTGGATTTGACTTTCAGCAATTTCAGCCCTGGCTACAGAAGATAAATGTCTACTTCAGGGTACACATAGAAGCTTTCAGGTCACTTATGTGGCACATGAGCTGAGCTTCAAATACCTGAGCTCATTCTTTTGTTTCCCCACTTTGCTCAGTGACAGTAGGAGCAACCAGCCAACCTCATTATATTCATTAGTTTGGAAGAAATGTTTGAAAGTATCATATACCCAGTCACCCAGATTCTTATTTATTGTAAGTGGGTGATTAGGAGTAGGAGCTATTTTGTATATTTCAATTGCCAGATCATAACATGGACTATGCTATACTCCCTTTACTGCTAGAAACAGAATCATTAGCATCTTTAAATCTAATCAGATTAGAGAGTCAATTCCATAGACCCCAGAACCAATTCAGAAAACTCATTCTTAAAATTCTGTTCCTCTAGAACCACTTTCAGTATCAAAATCTTAGTTAGGGCTCTTCACAGAAACAAAACCTATAAGTGTCCATAATAAATAATTCTTTTTATTATAAAGTACAGTTTATCCATGTCTGTTCAGTGCAATTATTGTGCATTGTAGAGAAAGATGCAACTCTGCCTACAAAGATCAAAATGTAGCTTCATTTATAATTATAAAAAAGGGCAACAATTAGTAAAAAGAACAAAATCATTTGGTGAGTTTCTTTTGTTGGATCCAAGAAACGTTTTATGTTATTAAAAAAAAAAAGATAGTAAGAAGGGAAAAATGAAGGGGGGTAATCAGAGGGAGAGACGAACCAAGAGAGACTATGGACTCTGAGAAACCAACTGAGGGTTCTAGAGGGGAAGGGGCTGGGGGGATGGGTTAGCCTGGTGATGGGTATTAAAGAGGGCGTGTACTGAATGGAGAACTGGGTGTTATACACAAACAATGAATCATGGAACACTACATCAAAAATTAATGATGTAATGTATAGTGATTAACATAACAAAATAAAATTTTTTTAAAAACTGCTACAAATGACAAGGTTAGAAAACTAAGAATTTGATGTTGGAGAAGACACTTCCGTATCTTTTAAATTGAGAACATTTTCATGTGATTGATCTAAGGGGAAGCCTGAGACTCTGATGAACTTGTTCTTTCCACCTTGTAGCTTTTGTGTGTCACATACTCTTCTTTATCATCTTTCCATCTGCTTTGCATTTCCCCATCATCTGAATTGTGTGAAAAAAGCTGATAGGAGTTTGCAATATTCACAGATAACTTGGAAATAAAGACAGATAATAGGATTTTTAGAAATTGAAAAATTGGACCAATCTGTTTGCAGAAGCTTATTGACAAAATAAAAAATAAGCTTCAGGGAAGAGAAACTACTGATGGTGATACCTGAGAAGAGACATTAGACAAAACTTCTCAAAAGTTAAACTCAATAATATAGAAGAAAGAATTACAAGATAGCTTCTCTTTTTTTTTTTTTCAGTTCCTTTTCTGAATATGAAAGCTTTCTCAACCTACTTGGCATTGTGAGAAATGCTAAAATCCCCAAAGCGTAACAACTATTTTTGCCATCTTCAGGAAAACTTTTTTTAATTGGAAACTTTTTTAAAGCCAGAAAAAAATAAATTATCCATATTATTTAAATAATTAAAAATAAATAAGAAAGTCTAGCTTATTTAAAGATTAGTAAGCTGTAATTCCACTGGTAATAAAAATGTTAAACATCTAAAAGATGGTTAAATCTAAAATGTGTGACTTCTGAATAAACTGTGGTTTTGAAATTTATGTAGTCAATGTATGGTAATTCTGAGCATAACAATTTATACACAATACATTTTATATTTTAAACTAACAAAGTCACTACAGAAATATAGAGGACATTTTTTTAAAGAATTACTTGTATTTTAATCTTCACAAATTTTCCATTTTGTTTCCATAGCTTCCATTTTTTCTGAAAAATGTGCTTCCTTAGAAGTTACAGTAAGAAAGTGGTGGGGCTGGAAATGGAGCACCCAGTATCCTGACTCCAGGATGAATTTCTCTTCGCTACAAAGTCTTCAAGCTCAATGTAAACAAACTAACTAATTAATTTTTATGGGATAGTTGATGTATTCCTTTGTGTGCATAAGTGTGTCTCAACATTTTGATTACTTACCTGTTAATAACTTCACTGTTATTTGCATTACAACACACTGGCCTTTGACTTCAGAGCTTGAGTGTCCTGAGGACTAGGCATTTCACCCAAACACAAAATCAGCTGGTACTGAAATGTAGGGAGACATCAGTTTCTCTAAATCATCTCAGTCTTTTGCTGAATCACAGCCACCCATCTAGATAAGAAATGAAAGATTTTTTTCTAGCAACTTGATAGCTTTCTTGGTGAGGCAAGAGAAAAAGAAGGGATCCCTTAACTCCATCAGAATTATCCTAGGTCCATTCTCTCTTGTGCATCTACCATGCTGGCTCCAGGGTTGGCCATGGGCACAAGGTGGACAGACTTTCTCTCATACCCAAGTCCCTGATGCCCCTAGAGCAACCTCTAGTTATCCAGTTCTCCCTTTCCCTGGGGACCAATTCCAGGCCTGCTCTCTGATGGGACCCCAGGCTCTAGATTAGGGGTTGTCAAAATTAAGGATCCTGCAGTGAGGCAAAATGGTGGAAGAGTAGGGGACCTCATTTCATCAGGTCCCTTTAGCTAGATAACTATCAAATCATTCTGAACATCCATGAATTCAACCTGAGATGTAAGAAAAAAGAACTCTACAAGCAGTAAAGTGACCACTTTTTGCAAGGTAAGAGGTGCAGAGAAGTGAATCTGAGGGGAGATATCGGAAGATAAATGGCGAGGGGAGGGAGCCTCAGTAAGCTGGCTACCGGAAAGTGATATAGCCCTGGGAGCAAAATCAGAACACTTAGGATCCCTGGAGTCACAGAAAGAACAGGGGTGCCTGAGCTGGTAGAGTTTCCAAGCATTGGAGCGGGGAAACTGGTTATGGTCAGTGAGACCGGGAGGGGACTCTCAGCTCTGTTGGCCATAAACTGTGAGCTGTTGCCCCATCAGGTGACCACTCTTCACGTGGGGACTCTGCAAAGGACAGGAACTTGGGGACCCTCCACCTTCCACTGGGAGGGGCAGAGCAGGTACACAGGATCAGGCAACTGCTCTCTGTGCCAGAGCCCTACAAAGTGCAGAAATGGGGGACCTTCCACCTTCCCCCATGGAGGATCAGTGTGGGTATATACCATAAGAGTCTGCAGAGTTTGGCACATACAAAAGTGAAGACTGTTTATCCTTGAGGGTTTACTGAAGAGAGGGGACTATGATCTTCAGCTCTGGGGCTGAAGATCAGGGCGCCTCCATTTTTATTTTGATCCTCTAAAGAGGCCTGGAAAGCCTTCAGGGAATAAAAGACACACAGAGCAACCAAAAACAGCTTACACTGAGCCCTGCCCCCTGGCAAGGGGTGGTGCCACTCTGCCCAGGCAAAGACACCTGAGAATCAGCCCCCCAGGCCCCTCCCCCAAAAGACTAACTGGAAGAAGAGGTGAATAGCAAATTTACTGACCACACAGGACTGTAAAACTCCAGCACTAGGGGATAATAGTATATAGAATTTGAGCTTTTTTCTCATGATTTGTTTATCTTTCAGTTTGAAATTTTCCATTTCTTTTTTTTCTTTTTTCCCTTTTCAACTAGTTTCTTATTTTATCAACTCTTTGTTTTTAAATTAAGTTTCACTCTTTACATTTACATTTTATAGATATATTCTTCATTTTTGGCTTCCTTTCACTCTATTCAATTTTATTTTTGTATAAATCTATAAGTTTAGCTTTCTTTACAATGTTAGGATTTAGTGTCTTCTAACACACAGACCAAAATACACTCAGGACCAAGTGGATCATCCTGTTTTGTCCACCCTGTGAGATTAGATTCTCCACCCCCTTTTATTTTTTTCCCTTCTTTTTTTCTTTTTCTTTTTCTTTTCTTTTCTGGTTTCTGACCTCTTCGAACTTGTCAGTTGTATTTTGCTTGGGTTATGGTTGACATTTTTAATAGTGCTCACTCATTCAACCATTCTTCTCTGGACAAAATGACTAGAAGGAGGAATTCACGACAAAAAAAGAACCAGAGGGAATACTTTCTGTCACAGATCTAATCGATATGGATATAAGTAAAATGTCAGAAATGGAATTCAGGATAACAATTATAAAGTTACTAGCTGGGCTTGAAAAAAGCATAAAAGACACTAGAGAATCTCTTAGTGCAGAAGTGAAATCTAATCAGACCGAAATTAAAAATGCTCTAACTGAGATGCAGTCTAAATTGGATGCTCTAACAGCTAGGGTAAATGAGGCAAAAGAGAGAGTAAGTGACATAGAAGACAAGTTGTTGGAAAAGAAGGAAGCTGAGAAAAGAGAAAAAAACAACTAATGGACTATGAGGGGAGGCTTCCAAGATATCAGCGATGCCATAAAACAAAACAATATTAGAATTATTGGTGTGCCTGAGGGAGAAGAGAGAGAGGGCCAGAAGGTATATTTGGGCAAATTATAGCTGAGAACTTCCCTAATCCAGGGAAGGAAATAGGAATTCATGTCCAAGAGGTAGAGAGGACCCCTCCCAAAATCAATAAAAATAGATCAACACTCCAACATATAATAGTGAAGCTTGCAAGTTTCAGAGATAAAGAGAAAATCCTGAAAGCAGTTCAAGACAAGAGGTTCCTAAACTATAGCAGTAGGAACGTTAGACTGGTATCAGACCTATCCACAGAGACCTGGCAGGCCAGAAAGGGCTGGCATAATATATTCAGGGTACTAAATGAGAAAAACATGCAGCCAACAATACTTTATCAAGCAAGGCTGTCATTCAGAATGGAAGGAGAGATAAAGAGCTTCCAGGACAGACAGAAACTGAAAGAATATGTGACCACCAAGCCATCTCTGCAAGAAATATTAAGGGGGATCTTGTAAGTGAAAAGAGAGCTCAAGAGTAACATAAACCAGAAAGAAACAGAGACTATCTACAGAAACAGGGACTTTACAGGTAATACAATGGCACTAAATTCATATCTTTCAATAGTTACTCTGAATATAAAAGGGCTAAATGATCCAATCAAAAGACACAGGGTATCAGATTGGATAAAAAAGCAATACCCATCCATATGCTGTCTATAGGAGACTCATTTTAGACCTAAAGTCACCTCGAGACTGAAAGTGAGGGGGTGAAAAACCATTTATCATGCAAACGGACCTCAAAAGAAAGCTGGGGTAGCAATCCTCATATCAGACAAACTAGATTTTAAACCAAAGACTGTAGTAAGAGATGAAGAGGGACACTATATCATATTTAAAGGGTCTACCCAACAAGAAGATCTAACAATTATAAATATTTATGCTCCTAATTTGGGGGTAGCCAATTATATCAACCAATTAATAACCAAATTAAAGAAATACAGTGACAGTAATACAATAATAGTAAGGGACTTCAACACCCCACTCACAACAATGGACAGATTATCTAAGCAGAAGAAAAAGAAGGAAACAAGGGTTTTGAATGACACACTGGACCAGATGGACTTCACAGATATATTCAGAACATTCCATCCCAAAGCAATAGAATACACATTCTTTTTGAGTGCACATGGAACTTTCTTCAGAATAGATCACATACTGGGTCACAAATCAGGTCTCAACTGATACTAAAAGATTGGGATTATACCCTGCATATTTTCAGACCACAGTGCTTTGAAACTGGAACTCAATCACAAGAAGAAATTTAGAAGGAACACAAATACTTGGAGGTTGAAGAGCATCCCACTAAAGAATGAATGGGTCGACCAGGAAATTAAAGAAGTATTTAAAAAATGCATGGAATCTAATGAAAATGAAAACACAACTGTTCAAAACCTTTAGGATATAGCAAAGGTGGTCCTAGGAGGGAAGTGCATCACAATACAAGCCTCTCTCAAATATTAGAAAAATCTCAAATACACAAGCTAAACTTACACCTAAAGGAGCTGGAGAAAGAACAGCAAATAAAGCCTAAAACAAGCAAGAGAAGAGAAATAATAAAGATTAGAGCAGAAATCAATGAAATAGAAACCAGAACAGTAGAACAGATTAACAAAACTAGAAGCTGGTTCTTTGAAAAAATTAATAAGATCAATAAACCCCTAGCCAGACTTATCAAAAAGAAAAGAGAAAGGACCCAAATTAATAAAATCATGAATGAAAGAGGAGTGATCATGACCAACACCGAGGAAATAAAAACAATTTTAAGAACATATTATGAGAAACTACATGCCAACAAATTAGGCAATCTGGAAGAAATGGATGCATTCCTAGAGATGTATAAGATACCAAAGCTGAAACAGGAAGAAATAGAAAATCTGAATTGACCCATAACCAGCAAGGAAATTGAAGCAGAAATCAAAAACCTCCCAAAAAACAAGAGTCCAGGGCCAGATGGCTTACCAGGGGAATGCTACCAAACATTTAAAGAAGAAATAATACCTATTCTACTGAAGCTGTTTAAAAAAAAAAAATAGAAATGGAAGGAAAACTTTCAAACTCATTCTATGAGGCCAACATTACCTTGATCCCAAAACCAGACAAAGACGTCATCAAAAAGGAGAATTACAGACTGATAACCCTGATGAACATGGATGCCAAAATACTCACCAAGACATTAGCTAAGGATCCAACAATACATTAAAAGGATTATTCACCATGACCAAGTGAGATTTATTCCTTGGCTACAAGGGTGGTTCAACATTCACAAATCAATCAACATGACAGATCACATTAATAAAAGAAAGGATGAGAACCATATGATTCTCTCAGTTGATGCAGAAAAAGCATTTGACAAAATACAGCATCATTACTTGATTACAACTCTCCACAGTGTAGGGATAGAGGGAACATACCTCAATATCATAAAAGCCATATATGAAAAGCCCACAGTGAATATCATTCTCAATGGGGAAAAACTGACAGCTTTTCCCTTAAGGTCAGGAACACGACAGGGATGCCCACTCCCACCTCTGTTGTTCAACATAGTAGGAGAAGTTCTAGCCTCAGCAATCAGACAACAAAAAGAAATAAAAGGCATTCAAATTGGCAAGGAAGAAGTCAAGCTTTCACTCTTCACAGATGACATGATACTTTATGTGGAAAACCCAAAAGACTCCACCCCAAAATTGCTAGAACACATACAGCAATTCAGCAATATGGCAGGATATAAAATCAATGCACAGAAATCAGTTATACACTAACAATGAGACAGAAGAAAAAGAAATTAAGGCATCAATCCATTTACAATTGCACCAAAAACCATAAGATACCTAGGAATAAACCTAACTAAAGAAGTCAAGGATCTGTACTCTAAAAACTACAGAACACTTATGAAAGAAATTGAGGAAGACACAAAGAAATGGAAAAACGTTCCATGCTCATGGATTGGAAGAATAAATATTGTTAAAATGTCTATGCTACCCAGAGCAATCTATACATTCAATGAAATCCCTATCAAAAAACCATTAACATTTTTCACAGAGCTGGAACAAATAATCCTAAAATTTGTATGGAACCAGAAAAGACCTCGAATAGCCAAAAGAATGTTGAAAAAGAAATAGTTTTCACAATGCCAGACTTCAAGCTCTATTCCAAAGCTGTAATCATCAAGACAGCATGGTACTGGCACAAAAACAGACACATAGATCAATGAAACAGAATAGAGAACCCAGAAATGGACCCTTAACTCTATGGTCAACTAATCTTCGACAAAGCAGGAAAGAATATCCAATGGGAAAAAAAAGCAGTCTCTTCAATAAATGGTGTCGGGAAAATTGGACAGCCACATGCAGAAGAATGAAACTGGATCATTTCCTTACACCACACAAAAAGATAAACTCAGAATGTATGAAAGACCTAAATATGAGACAGGAATCCACCAAAATCCTAGAAGAGAACACGGGCAGCAACCTCTTTGATCTTGGCCACAGCAATTTATTGCTAGACAGGTCTCCAAAGGCAAGGGAAACAAAAGCAAAAATGAACTATTGGGACTTCATCAAGATAAAAAGCTTCTGCACAGCAAAGGAAATAGTCAACAAAATTAAAAGGCATCCTATGGAATGGGAGAAGATATTTGCAAATGGCATATCAGATAAAGGGCTAGTACCCAAATCTATGAAGAACTTATCAAACTCAAAACCCAAAAAACAAAGAATCCAGTCAAGAAATGGGCAGAACACATGGACAGATATTTCTGCAAAGAAGACATACAAATGGCCAACAGACACATGAAAAAACTCTCCATATCACAAAAATAGACTCAAAATGGGTGAAAGACCTAAATACGAGACAATAATCATCCATCAAAATCCTTGAGGAGAACACAGGCAGCAAGCTCTTCAACCTCAGCTGCAGCAACTGCTTCCTAGAAACATTGCCAAAGGCAAGGGAAGCAAGGGCAAAAATGAACCATTGGGACTTCATCAAGATAAAAAGCTTTTGCACAGCAAAGGAAACAGTCACCAAAACCAAAAGACAACTGACAGAATGGGAGAAGATATTTGCAAATGACATATCAGATAAAGGGCTAGTATCCAAGATCTATAGAGAACTTATCAAACTCAACACCCAAAGAACAAATAATCCAATCAAGAAATGGGCAGAAGACATGAACAGACATTTTTGCAAAGAAGACATCCAAATGGCCAACTGACACAAGAAAAAGTGCTCAACATCACTCGGCATCAGGGAAATCCAAATCAAAACCTCAATGAGATACCACCTCACACCAGTCAGAATGGCTAAAATTAACAAGTCAGGAAACAACAGATGTTGGCAAGGATGCGGAGAAAGGGGAACCCTCTTACACTGTTGGTGGGAATGCAAGCTGGTGCACTCACTCTGGAAAACAGTATGGAGGTTCCTCAAAAAGTTGAAAATAGAGCTACCCTATGACCCAGCAATTGCACTACTGGGTATTTACCCCAAAGACACAAATGTTATGATCTGAAAGGGCACCTGCACCCTGATGTTCATAGCAGCAATGTCCACAATAGCCAAATTGTAGAAAGAGCTGAGATGTCCATCAACAGATGAATGGATAAAGAAAATGTGATACACACACACACACACACACACACACACACACACACACAATGGAATATTACTCAGCCATCAGAAAGGATGTATACTTACCATTTACATCGACATGGATGGAACTGGAGGGTATTATGCTGAGCAAAATAAGTCAAACAGAGAAAGACAATTATCATACGGTTTCACTCATATGTGGAGTATAGGAAACAGCACAGAGGATCATAGGGTAAGGGAGGGAAAACTGAGGGGGAGATCATTTGAGAGGGAGAAAAACCATGAGAGATTCTTAACTCTAGGAAACAAACTGAGGGTTGCTGGAGGGGAGGGGTGGGGGGATGGGATAATTGGGTGATGGACATTAAGGAGGGCATGTGATGTAATGAGCACTGGGTGTTATAGGCAACTAATGAATTGTTGAACACTACATCTGAAACTAATGATATACTGTGTGTTGGCTAATTGAATTTAAATTAAAAATTAAAAAAGAAAAATTAGGGATCCTGCAGACTGGTACATTTTTAAAGGATAAGTAAAAACAAAGAGACAGACTTGGAATTGCTAAATTTCCACTTTGTCATATAAAAAACTTTTTTTTAAAAATCCTACTATTAACTTACATCATTTCCTCTTTCAAAACAGACATGTGTATCCCAAAATAATTAAGGGTGTGATCTCAAGATCAGTACAGTTCTTTAAAATTGTTCATTTTTCACTTTACAAAAACTCACTCCATTGCCCTTATTTTTCTCATTTTCCTAGGATAAGTGAAAACATTTTCACAGTCTGGTCACAATCTGCCCAATCATGCTTGGAAGCCTCTGTTCTTGATGTGTCTTGATCTCCTTCCCTATTTACTCAAACATTCCTACTGAATGCTGACCATTAAAACCTATAGCAACCATTGTAAATCTAGTGGTAGAAACTTCAGCCATTTGCAAGTTAGAAGGCCAGTGCAAAATAGCCAACATATTGTCTTGCACATACAAAGAATTAAAATGAGGAGAGAGGAAAAGGAGGGATAAGGTGACAAAAGGGGCACCTCTTGACCCTTACATCCTCTTGGCGCACCTTCATCCCCAGTCTTTCCTGTGACAACCACCTTCACACACAGTTAATCCAATAGTATCTTTCCTCCACTGAAATTCTTATCCTTGTTTTCTTTTTTTTTAATTTTATTAATGTTATGTTAGTCACCATACAATACATCATTAGTTTTTGATGTAGTGATCCATGATCCATTGTTTTCGTATAACACCCAGTGCTCCATGCAGTACGTACCCTCCTTAATACCCATCACCAGGCTAACCCATCCCCCCACCCCCTCCCCTCTAAAACCCTGTTTGTTTCTCAGAGTCCATAGTCTCTCATGGTTCATCTCTCCCTCCAATTCCCCCCCCCCATTTTTCCCTTCCTTCTCCTAATGTCCTCCATGCTATTCCTTATGTTCCACAAATAAGTGAAACCATATGATAATTGACTTTCTCTGCTTGACTTCTTTCACTTAGCATAATCTCCTCCAGTCCCATCCATGTTGATGTAAAAGTTGGGTGTTCATCCTTTCTGATGACTGAGTAATATTCCATTGTATATATTGACCACATCTTCTTTATCCATTCATCTGTGGAAGGGCATCTCGGCTCTTTCCACAGTTTGGCTATTGCCCTCATCTCTCTGAGCTATGCTTGAGATGTCTGTGGAAACCCACAGTGCATGTGTATAAACATGCAAATGCAAATGCAAATGGAGCAATCCTTAACCAGCAGGGATTCAGGAGCTGGTAGGTAAGTGCTCTTCTCTCTGCCTCTTAGGAGGATAATTCTGAGGCACGTTCACAGAGTTCATCAATGGCTCACAGCAGTACTGAGTCCCAGTTGTTCATAGAGGTGACAGTTGACAGTATACTCTTGTATTGGCTTTCTCTCCTCCTCCAATACCCCCAGTTCTACTCCATGACATCACTTCCTAAAACAAACAACCTGCATGCAAACTCTTGTCTCAGGCTGACAGTTGATACCAAACATGGGGTGGATAATGCCTGGCATATAGTAACATCACAATAACTAACACCTTTACCAGTGGTGGACAGAAAGGAAACACAGGTGAGAGTGATGCTTTGGCACAGGCAGAAGCAATTGTTTTTGAATGGTACATTGGTACCCATAATGGTTGCAGAGTTGGCTGACTATTATAAACAGTTTCAGAAGTCTTGAAAAAAATGTTAGGTTCAGGTTAGCCTGCTATCAACTCAAGGCTCTTTGGGAAAGTCAGACAGCAGCTCTGGCAGTGTTTAAAGACATCCTTATCTTCTGTAGCTGCAGGGCAGACCACAAGCCCAGGATTTCATTGGCAAGGTAACAGAGTTATACAAAAGACCAAAGCACAAACTTAACAGGTCTCCTATACCAAAGCAGGTGTCCAGAGAGGAAAAAGGTGGGACCCTGAAACCAACTAAGAGCATATTTAGATAGATGATGCCAGTTACTTCCACAACTCTCCAGGCCAGTGGAAATAGCTCTCTCCTCCTTGCTAAAAGAAAACAGCTTATCTTCTTTAGGAGACCCGTAAAAGATTACCTCCCAGCTCCCACTGCTGACTCCCCAACCAGGTCAAGTTGCAACACTACCCTAGTAAAGAAATATAGTCCCTCCTCTGGGAAGAATAGTGTTTACACAGAAAGTTTTGCGGGAGCTGACTAAGCTATACTGGCAAAAAAGAAAACAGCACCTACAGGAATGAATTTTAAGATGCCTGAACCAGGAGAGGCATGTGGGTGGCTCAGTCAGTTAAAGTGTCTCACTCTTGATTTCGGCTCAGGTCATGATCTCAGGGTTGTGGGGTCAAGCCCCACCTCAGGCTCCATGATCTTGGGGAGTCTGCTTGAGATTATCTCCATCTCCCTCTGCACCTCCCCCTGCTCTCCCTCTCTCAAATAAATAAATAAATCTGGGGGAAAAAAGATGCTTGAACCAGGAAGGGCGGAATACAAGATGTTTAAGGGAAAATATATTGATTTAAGAGACGTCACACATGAGTTGGAGTTTAACAACCTAGTGAAGACATCTTGAGCTGGTCCTACTATGTTGTTGCAATGGCTCCTTAAGGGTTAGACATGACTATAGTAAAGAGAGCAGAGATGCTGGAATTGCCTTGGCAGAATATTGAGGAAGGAGTCAGAAGGCTAATGGTGATGGGCATATTAGAATGGATTTCTTATGTGACACCAAAGAACTTACCACTTGACTGTGTTCCCCAGGAAGACCCAGGGGATACTCTCTTCCTACAAAAACTTTCAATCATACATTTCTTCAGTTAAAAAAAAAAATCACTGGTGAGAGAATACTAGCCTCTATTGTAGACAGTAAATAATGCCACCATGGAACTAGTAAAATAAAGATGGTAGGATTCTGGAATGACAGAAGCCACATGGTGGACATAATGGTGGGCAAGTCTGCAGTGACAACCAGGTGGCTTAACCCACAGGAATCTATGGCAATAGCAAATAGACAGTGGTATTTCTGGGGCAAAAAGTATGAGTAATCAACTTGAGTGTTACTTGACTCATATAACAAAAAACAAACAAAAAAACCCCACAGTGTAAATTTTCATTCCCATACCAGTTTTCATATCTAAGCGACTTAGTTGTCAAGAAAGTAGCCTGCCATGACAACTCAAGCATACATGATATTCATTTCCCCAATCTTTCTCCCAAAAGAGCTGTGGCCACTTATCAGAGTATCTGGGAATTGAGAAAAGGAGAGTAATGGAATCTTTGGAAGGCAACCAAATACAGCATCTGAGCCAACATAGAGACCAGGGACCCAAAATACCATTATGGCCTTTCATTCAGAGCGAGAGCTTATCAAGGTCAGATGATATTTGTAGCCCTCACCAGGTTCTTCTCACAGGGAACTTATGGTTAGTTCTTTGGCCACTGAGTGCATAAATGTCATGAATATATTCAAAATTGATAAGACCCTCATGTGGCTTCCCTGTCCAGTGATGTAATAGCCATTTTGTTAATAAGAACCAAATAGAAGTTCCTGAAACTGCTCCCACTCTGACCAAGAATGTAAATCAAAGGCAAAACTTCATGTCAGGAGGAATTACAGAGATTGGCATCACCATCAAAGACATAAAGGATGCAGAAGTGGTTGTCACCATATCCCTGTGTAATTTACTTACATGACCCCTATAGAAATCAGATGGATTAAAGCAAATGACAATACACTGCTGTAAATTTAACCAACTAGTAGACTCAATTAAACCTACTGGTGATATCTTCACTGGAACAGATTAACACAGCCTCTGGTACATGATTTAACAAATGCAATCTTTTAAACCCTAGCTGTAAGGAAGATCAAAAGCAATGTGGTTTTACACAAGGACAACAGCAACATACCACTGTCACCCCCCAGAGCATCTTTAACTCTTTGGTGTCCTGTCATAGGAATATTGCAAAGCAAGGCAGCATGAGCCTATATATATAAGGCAATATTTTATCTCAAAGCATCCCTCAGAAAAAAGGAAGTTGCCTTCATTCAACTCCTTAAGAAGTCCCTCATATTACCTGGTACTCTTTCAATGACTTTATTTTTAATATTTTATTTATTTATTTGAAAGAGAGAGAGAGCACCAGCAGAGGGGAGAGGGAGAAGCAGGCTCCCCGCTGAGCAGGGAGCCCAATGTGGGGCTCAATCCCAGGACCCTGGGATCATGACCTGAGCCAAAGGCAGACGACCAACAGACTGAGCCACCCAGGTGCCCCTCAATGACTTTATTTTTAATAACAAAGTACTGCTTAGAGAAGACACATGAGCCAGAAAATATCCAATTAATGCTGGTTTTGGATGGCCACAAGTCAACTCATAGGATAAGCTTAAAAAGAAGCAACAACAACAACAAAAAACAGCATCCTTTTAAACCCTTTTAATAATTATAATATACAATAGTTAAATACATAACTATTTGACCTGTCATTTTTCACTAGAATGTAAGCTCCAAGAAAACAAGAACTTTGTTCACCTACATATTTCTGCACCTGGAACAGTGCCCAGCACATAAAAAATAAATATTTGAGGGATGAATAAATAAATTCTTGGAGTCATGAACTCAAAATTGCAAATCTTGGAAGTTGATGACCTTCTAAAGATCATTTTAAAAAGAAAAGAAATGATAGGGCACCTGAGTGGCTCAGTCAGTTAAGTAGCCAACTGTTGATTTCTGCTCAAGTCATGATCCCAGGGTCATGAGATTGAGCCCAGCATCAGGCTCCACTTGCACTTGGCCAGGAGTCTTCTTCTCTCTCACTTTCCCTCTCCCTCTGCCCCTCCCCCAGCTCATGTTCATGAGTGCGCTCTCTCTCTCTTTCTAAAATAAATGAATAAATCTTTAAAAAAAAAACACACACACACAAAAGAAATGTGAACTTGTTTTAGACAAAAACTGTTGGTGGATGTTCATAGCAGATTTATTTATAAAAGCTAAATTTTGGAAACAACCCAGATGTCCTTCGATGGGTAAATGGTTAAATAAAGTGTGATAAATCCATACTATACAATATGACTCAATAGTAAAAAGGAATGAACTATTGATACAGACAATAATTTTGATGAATCTCAAGGGAATTATGCTGAGTGAAAAAAAGCCAACCCCAAAAGTTTATATATGTATGATTCCATTTATGTAACATTCTTGAAGTAACAAAATTATGGAAATAGAAAGTAGATTATTGGTTGCCAGAGGTTAGGAATAGGGGATGGGTGGTGGGAGGTGGGTGTGGCTATAAAAGAACAACCGGAAGGATTCTTGTGGTGACAGAATTGTCCTGTAGCTTGACTGTGACGGTAGACACACAAACTTATATATGTAATAAAATTGTATAGAGGTAAACACACATACACACATGAGTACATGTGAAACTGGGGAGATCTGAATAAGCTCAGTAGATTGTATCAGTGTCAATTTTCTGACTATTATACTCTAGTTTTGCAAAATGTTACCATTTTGGAGGAAACTGGGTAAAAGGACACAGGATCCTTCTGTATCATTTCTTGAAACTGTGTGCAACTGTACAATTATCTCAGAATGAAAGAGGACTTCAACTACTCCATTTTGACCTCAGTCTGTACTTTCTAAATGATTAAGGTCTTCTTTCCAGCTTATCTCCTAACTCAGGCAGAGCATACCGGTGATGGGAACCAAACTGCCCCCTCAAGCAATAAGGACTGCCTAGAACCAGGAAGACCCCGAGTGACTGACCCCAAGACAATGACCAACCTGACCTGCACTGCCCACCTGCACATACCTACCAACCTTTGCCCCACATTTTCCTTTTATAAACCTGGAAGTATTTACAGCACTTTGCAGACAATCTTTGAGACGTCAGTCTG
This sequence comes from Phoca vitulina, assembly GCF_004348235.1. Classification (NCBI taxonomy): domain Eukaryota; kingdom Metazoa; phylum Chordata; class Mammalia; order Carnivora; family Phocidae; genus Phoca; species Phoca vitulina. The sequence continues at coordinate 3,077,621 of NW_022589718.1, read as the reverse complement.
CTGTCTTCCTGGTATTGGCCTTACTGAAATAAATTCCTTTCTGGTTTCACCACCACTCGTTTCTCTGCCTTTGGATTTTGTCCGACACAAGTGGCCAAACCTAGTCTCTTTGAGACCCCTGAAGCCAGGTGCTCTTGTACTCTTGGGCCCTAGCTACAAAATTTTTTTAAAAAATTAATATAAAACAAAAATAATAAAAATTAATAGAAAACAATATAACAAGTATTTAGATGCTGGAAATCACAAATGTGTAAAGGACCATGAGACATATCAGTATATGAATGAGAAGCTGTAGCCTGGGTAAAATTTCCAGGGACAGCTTCATACTCAGATTCAAAGGTACTGTACTTCAAACAACATAATGAAAGTAAGGTTATATGCTCCTGAAAACTGTGTTGGATAACTCAAAAAATTACTGTAGCTGATGACAATGCCACTTAAAAAAACTTTGAATAAAATTATTTCTTAAAGAGTGAGAATTGAATAAAATACTACTTTTGAATCTAGTATATGCAATTTAAAATGCCTAAAACCAGATAAACTATTACAGGTAGACATTTGACTATTTCATTTACTTTCCTAAAAATATACTCAAGTTTTTATAAATCTTTTGTTTTTGTTTTTTTTTTGTGAAATGAGAAAATCACCTTATGTTCCAGAAGGCCCACATATTTAAATGTATGGAATATTATTCATGTGAAAAATTAGGCTCAAAGGAATTGTGTGAGTGTTTATTACCACGAAGTATTAAAGTGGCAGATCCAGGATTAGAATCCAGATCAGCTTGATTCTAGACATGGAAGGACTCTTATGGGCCTTTAAGTTCTCAACCTCCAAAACTTGATCATGACATTCTACAAATCATCCCTCAGTGACAACCCAAACTCACTTCCTCCTATCCATCTGTTGAGCAGCAGTGCAGCCTGATTTCAATACTCTTAGTGTCCTCTTAGTGAGCTGCTTTTTCACAGCGTTATACATGTTTCCCATGCATACTTTATTTTGAGCTACACAACTTTTGAATATAGGGTTAAAAGTTTTGAAATATGTAGGAATTGTACATAAAATCATTAGCGTCTGATAGGACTCAAAACAAACCAAACTGAAGACCCTCCTCAATGTCTCCCTCTGGAGGCCCAATAAAGAATTTGATTTTTTGGCTTCACTGAAAGTAAAGACAATGCGTGGTGTAGGAAAAGAGTCCACAATTTGTGCATGGCCAGATAGCAAATATTTTAGGATTTGCGGGCCATACAATCTCTGTTGCAATTACTCAACTCTGCTGTTGGGGCACAAAAGCAGCCATAGACAACACATAAATGAGTTGGCTGTGACTGAATAAGACTTATTTATGGATGTTGAAATTTGAAATCCATATACTTTTTACATGTCATGAAATGTTATTCTTTAAAAATTTTTTCAATCACGTAAAAATAGAAATGCCATTTTTAGCTCACAGACCATGTAATGGAGGATAGTTGGAAGAAAGGCAGGCAGGGGCAAGGGGCCCTGTCCTAAGAGGAAACTACCCTTAAAAGGAAAAAGACCCCATCCTGTTATTCTACACCACCCTGAAAGGAGCTCCCCACCCTTTCCCACCTAAACAACTCCCTGATAGGCAGATGAGCACGTGGACAAAAATCTGATTGGGTGACAGGCACAGGGAGGGTTAATCAGGTTAAAACAGCCTGCCAACAAAATCATAAAAACCCCTAGACTTAGAAACTCCAACAGCAACCCTCTTGGGTCCCCTCCCTCTTTGGGAGCTTTGTACTATCGCTCAATAAACTTTGCTTTGCTGCCCATCCCTCTTCATCTGGTCTACCTCTTCATTCTTCAAGGCTGTGTGACCAAGAACCGTGGGCACTAAAGGAAAAGAAATCTTGAAACACATGTAAAGACAGGTGGTAAACCAAACTGGCCTCTAGCTGTAGTTTGTTGGCCATTAATGTAGGAAAAAGAACACTGGACTTGAGGTCAGAAGCCCTGATTTAGAGAACTACTGTAGTCACTTGTGCAACATGTGACATCAGACAAACCAAGTGAGTTCAGAAAAACTCTCAGGATCTTGATTTACTAATCTATAAAATAAACCATTGGATTAGATTAACCTTAAAAGCCATTTCAGCTTTAAAAACCCTATATTGGCCTTCTGTTCGCAGCAATATGGCAGACTAGATGAACTAAAAATGCCTCACAATGCAACAATACATTAAAATACTGAATAAAATAATTTTTTTTTTAAAAACTATGATTGAGCTAGCAAGAGCATAAGGAAATTCCTCAGAGGCTAGAAAGGTACAAACTTCTAGTTATAAGATACATAAGTACTAGAGATGAATTGTACAGCATGATGACTATAACTAACTGCTATACAATATATGCATAACCATATATAATATATATAACATATAACTGCTTATAATATATAGGAAAGTTATTAAGAGAGCTAGTCCTGGGGTGCCTGGGTGGCTCAGTCAGTTGAGCAGCCGACTCTTGGTTTTGGCTCAGGTCATGGTTTCAGGGTGGTGAGATCAAGCCCCACATCAGGCCCTGTGCTCAGTGGGGAATCTGCTTGGAATCCCCCCTCTCCCCCTGCTCCTTCTCTCTCTCTTTCTCTAAAGTAAATTTTTTTAAAAAAGACAGAGAGAGAGCAAATCCTCTGAGTTCTCATTACAAAGAGAAAATTTTTCTTTTTTCCTTTTTCTTTCTTTTCTTTTTATTGTATCTATGTGAGAAGATGCATATTAGCTGAACCTATTGCAGTAATCATTTCACAATATATGTAAATCAAACCATCACACTGTACACCTTAAACTTACACAGTGAATTATGTTAATTATTTCTCAATAAAACTGGGGGCAAATGTTGTATTTAGGTTTGTTTAGCTTGTGTTATTAAATATTCCCAGAAGTATAATTCCCCACAACTATAAGTATTAGTGATAAAAATAACTTTATAAGATCCAACAAAAGAAATGTTATGTATTAAAGTATATCAACCGAGCAGTTTGATTTTTACTTCAAGATAATTTCATAAGGAAGCAATAGATCACAAATAGTATTGGCATACTTCAATTACCATAAGATTTATATGTGAAAGGGGAATACTTAGTCATTTTATTTGATGTAGAAACATTTAATATTAAGTATGCTTTAATCTTTGTATTATCCTAATAATATCATCTTTTTTAGTAAACAAAAAGTGTGTAAAGTGCAATTAACTCAAAGTTTTGTTACTCAAGGAAGATTAGCAAATTTTCATCCACCAAAAATATATTAGATGATTTTTTTAAACACCAGAATTTGCTGATATTTAAGATCCTTTACTTTACCTGTCTTCTCTATCCAGAAACCTGCTTTGTGTTAGTTTTCCAGAGGGTACCTGTACCTTATAAAAAGTAAAAGAGAGAATGCCAGATGACATTCTTCATCCGATTTTAGTACTTGTCTTGGTATTCTCAACATAAAACCATACCAACACCAATTATAAAACAATGTATAAGATGAATGACAAACTTCAGAGAAAATTATTTGTAAAAGAAATAAATAGGCAATTCAGAGAAGTACATATTTTCTATGTATATTAGCCTTTTAGCTAATAAATATAAAAAATACTCACCTGCACTACCAATAAAAAAGATGAAAATTAAAATAACAATGAGACACTGCTATTCACCTGTTTTGTTGGCAAAATTTAAAAATTCCCATCATCATTCCAAAATGTGAAGAAAATGCCTTTTCACATGCCACAAGTGGAAAGGTAAAATGGTACACAGATTCTGGAGTATTATTTGGCTGTACATTGAAATAGGTAAGAGCAATTTCACTCTACCCAAGTCAGTCCCTCTCCCAAGCAAGCCCACCTCAGTGCCAAGAGAGATCTCACTCCTCCCTGGCAAAAGGGGTGAACATCCACGGTCCCCAGCCTTCAGTGTACTCCTGACTTTCAGGGCACTTTCCAAGAGCTGCTTTTTATCTCACTTCACACACAGAGAGCTGAAAAAACTAGAAAAGTTCAGAGACCTGGGGCAGCTAGGGCAAAGGGCACCTTCCTGCCACCAGATCAGTTCTATGAGGTTCAGATAAAGCACATGAATGAGGACTTTTCTCTAGAAGAGAGAGATGACTTGAGTTTGAATCCAACATCCCCAGCCTTTCAGTACACTTCCCAAAGAGCTGGTTTCTGCCTCACTTCACACAAAGCTCTGAAGGAAGTGACATACTCAGACACCAGAGGGAGCAAGAGATTATGGGTTCTTGAAAGAAAAAGAAAGATTAGACACCTGAGGCAGCTAGCAACAAAGGCCAAGAATCTCTAGCCAGGCTGACTGGTGTAGGTCTTCTCAGTCAAACCAGTCTATAAAAACTGGGAAACCTGGCCGTTTCTTCAAATATACAGACACCAATGCAAGACTAGAAAAACATGAAGCATAAGGAAACACAACATAATCAAAGGAACAAAATAAATCCCCAGGAAGTAAATGACCCTAAAGAAATGGCGATCTATGTATTGCCTGACAAAAAAAAACTCAAAATAATCATCTTAAAGAGGTTCAGTGAGTTGCCAAAGAACAAAGATAAACAACTAAACAAAATCAGGAAAACAATACATAAACAAAATGAGACTATCAGCAGAAATTTAAACAAATACTAAAAAGTGCCAAACAGAAATCATAGAGCTGAAGAATGCAATAACTGAATTTTGAAATTCACTAAGGAATCAACACCAGACTTGATCAAGCAGAAGAAAGAATCAGAGAACTTGAAGACAAATCATTTGAAATTATGCACTCAGAAGAGAAAAAAGAAAAAAAAGCATTTTTTAAAAACTAAAGAAAGCCTAAGAGAATTACGGGACACCAGCAATAAAACTGTGATACACATTATGGGAGTCCCAGAAGGAGAAGAGAGAGATAAAGAAAGAGGTATAGGGCTTATTTAAAGAAATAATGGCTGAAAACTTCCCAAATCTTGGGAGGGAAATGAACATCCAGATTCATAAAGCTTAAAGGATCAAAAAAGGATGAATCCAAAGATTACATTAAGACACTTTATCATCAGATTGTTAAAGTCAAAGACAAAGAAGATTTTGAAACCAGTAAGAGAAAAACAAGTCATCACTTACAAGGGAGCCCCCATAAGACAATCAGTAAATTATTCAGAAGAAACCTTCAGGCAAGAAAAGAATGGGATGATATATTAAAAGTACTAAAAGATAAAACCTGCCAAGCAAGAAGACTATATCTAGCAAACCATCCTGCAGAAATGAAGAAGAAATAAAGACTTTCTCACACCAACAAAAACTGAGGGGGTTCATTACCACTATACCTGCCTTATGAGAAAGGCTAAAGGGAGTTAAGGAAGTTGTTTAACTTGAAAGAAAAAAATATTAAATATCAACATGAAGCCATACAAAAGTATAAAATTCATTGACAAAAGGAAATATATAGACAAATACAGAATAATGTAATACTGTAATGGGGTAGTGTAAATCACTTTTAACTCCAGTATAAAAGTTAAAAGAAAATAATACTAAGAATAACTATAAATACAAAAATGTGTTAACAAATACATAATATAAAAAGATGTAAATTGTGTCATCAGTAACACAAAGTGTTGGGGGAGAGAGGTAAAAGTGTAGAGTTTTTGTATGCAATTGAAGTTAAGTGGTTATTAGCTTAAAATAGAAAGTTTTAACTATAAGATATTTTATGTAAGCCCTGTGGTAACCACAAAGAAAATAGCTAAAGTAGATACATAAAAGAAAATGAGAAAGAAATCAAAGCATATCACTATAAAAAGTCAACATCACAAAGGAAAATGGCAAAGGAGGGAAAAAGGGACAAAAGAACCACAAATCAAACAGAAAAAAATTAACAAAATGGTAATAGTAAGTTCTTACCTATCAATAATCTTTAAAAATAAATAGATTAAACTCTCCAATCAAAAGACATAGAGTGGCTAAATGGATAAAATAAAAGCAAGATCCAACTATATGCTGTGTACAAGAGATTCACTTTAGAATTAAAAGACATATATAGGCTGAATGTGAATATTCCATTCAAAAGACACTCCATGCAAATGGTAACCAAAAGAGAGCACACTTTAAATCAAAACCTGTGCAAGAGACAAGGAAGGTTATTATATAATAATTTAAAAGTCAATTCATAAGGAAAATATAACAATTATAAATTATATGCACTCAACACCAGAATCCCTCAACATATAAAGAACACATTGACACATCTGAAGGGAAAAATAGATAGCAATACAATAATAGTAGACTTCAACTACATTTTCAACAATGGATAGTCCAACCAGACAGAACATCAATAAGGAAACAAAGGACTCAAACTACACTACAGAGCGAATGATCCTAACAAGCCTATACAGAGCATTCCACCCTGCAAAGAAATAAACAAACAAAAAAACAAACAAACAAACAAAAAAAACAGAATACACATTCTTCTCAAATAAACACGAAATATTCCTCAGGAGATATCACATGTTAGGACACAAAACAAGTCTCAACAAACTTAAGAACTTTGAACTCATACCCAGTATCTTTTCTGACAACAGTGGAATGAAATTAGAAATCAATAACAGAAAGAAAACTGGAAAATTCGCAAATATGTGGAAATTAAACAATACACTACCAAGCAATCACTGGTTCAAAGAAGAAATTAAAAATTTAGAAAATAACTTGAAACAAACAAAATACAATATACCAAAATCTATAGAATGCAGTACTAAAAGAGAATTTTATAGCAATAAATGTCTACATTTTAAAAAGAAGAAATATTTTAAATAAACAACCTAACCTTATCCTCAAGGAAATAGGAAAAAAAAAGAGAGAGAGAGACAAACTAAATCCAAAGTCAGCAGAAGGAAGGGAATAAAGATAAGAGCCGAAATAGAGGCTAGAAAAACAAAACAAAACAAAACAAAATATATCAATGACATTGACAGGTGGTCTTTTGGAAAGGTAAATAAAATTCACAAACCTTTAGTTTGACTAAGGAAAAAAAGTGAAAACTCAAATAAATAAAACCAGAAATGAAGAAATATTAGAACTGATACCACAGAAATTAAAAAATCGTTAAGAGACTACAATGAACAATATGCCAACAAATTGGATAACCTAAAAGAAATGGATAAATTCCTGAAAACATATAAACTACCAGAACTGAATCATGAAGAAATAGAAAATCTGAATAGACCTATAACTAGTAAGGAGATTGAATTAGTAATCCAAAATCTCCCAACAACAACAATAAAAAGCCCAGGAACAGATGGCTTCACTGGTAAATTCTATCAAACATTTAAAGAAGAATTAATGCCAATAATTCTTAAACTCTTCCAAAAGTTGAAGAATGAACACTTCCAAATTAATTTTTGAGGTCATTATTACCCTGTTACCAAAGCCAGACAGACACTACACACGTATACACTCATACACACACAAAACTATAGTCCAATATCCCTAATAAACATAGATATAAAAAACCCCAACAAAATATTGCAAACCAAATTTAACCACATATTAAAAGGATCATATCCCATGACTGAATTGGATTTATCTCTGAAAAGCAAGGATGGTTGAACATATAAAAATCAATTAATGTGATACATCATATTAATAAAGGAAAAAGTCTTCATCTCAGTAGATGTTGAAAAACTATTTGACAAAATTTGATACCTATTCATGAAAAACAAACTAGGTATAGAAGGAATGTATCTCAATATATTAAAGACCATATATAAAAATCCCACAATTTACATTGTACTCAATGGTGAAAAACTGAAAGATTTTCCTCTAAAGACCAAGAACAAGACAATAATGTCCACTCTTGACTCTTACCACTTCCATTCAATATAGTACTGGAAGTCCTAGCTAGAGCAATTAGGCAAGAAAAAGAAATAAAAGGCATCTAAATTGAAAAGGAAGTAATAAAATTATGTTTCCAAATGACATGACCTTATATGTAAAAACTCCTAAAGACTTCTCTCTCTCTCTCTCTCTCACACACACACACACACACACACACACACAACTGTTAGAAGTAATAAACAAATTCAGTAAAGTTGTGGAATACAAAATCAACATACAAAAATCAGTTGCATTTCTATACACTAATGATGAACCATCTAAAAAGGAATTAAAGAAATGATCCCTTTACAATAGTACTAAAAATATTTAGGAATAAATTAACTAAGTAGGCGAAAGACTTGTACACTGAAAACTATAATATATCAATGAATAAAAATTAAAGAAGACAAATAAATGGAAAGCCATCCCTTGTTTGTGGATTAGAACACTTAATATTGAAAGCAATCTACAGATTCAATACTATCCCCCATCAAACCCTTAATGGGATTTTTTTACAGAAATAGAGAAAAACAATCCTAAAGTTCATATGGAAGCACAAAAGATGCAGAATAGCCAAAGTGATCTTGAGAAAAAAAGAACAAAGCTGGAGGCATCACACCTCCTGATCTCAAAATATATTACAAAGATAAAGTAATTAGAACACAATATACTGGCATAAAGACAGATATATAGACCAATGGAACAGAACAGAGAGCCCAGATACACCCACCCATGTACAGTCAACTGATCTTCAACAAGGGTGCCAAGAATACACAATGGGGAAAAGATAGTCCCTTCAACAAATAGTGTTGAGAAAACTAGATATCTACATGCAAAGAAAATGAAATTGGACCTCTATCTTACACCATACACAAAAATAAACTCAAAATGGATTAAAGACTTCAATGTAAAAACCTGATACTATAAAACTGTTAGAAGAAAGCATAAGGGGAAATTTTGACATTGGTCTTGGCAATGATTTCTTGGAAAGGATACCAAAAACACAAGCAACAAAAGCAAAAATAGACAAGATGGGAATGCAAATCAAAACCACAATTAGATATTACCTCACACTAGTTAGGATGGCTGTTATCAAAAAATACATAAATACATAAATAAATGTTGGTGAAGCCAATCACAGGACAAATATTTCATGATTCCACTGGACAGACTGGAACCATTCTACACTGTTGGTGGGAATGTAAAATGGTGCCGCCACTATAGAAAACAGTATTGCAGTACCTCGAGAAAATTAAAAACAGAACTATCAAAGGTTCCAACAAGCTCGCTTCTGGCTATAGACCCAAAAGAATTAAAATCAGAATCTTAAAGACGTATGTGCACTCTTATGTTAATAACAACCCTATTCACAATAGCCAAAATATGGAAACAATTCAAATGTCCAGATGAGTGGATAAAGAAAATGTGGTATATCCATACAATAAAATATTATTTAGCCTTAAAGAAATAAGGAAATTCTGGCATTTGTGACAACATAGATGAACCTGATGACACTATGCTAAGTGAAATAAGCCAATTACAGGACAAATATTTCATGATTCCACTTATATGAGGTACCTAAAATAGTCAAACTCATAGAAGCAGAGAATAGAACATTAGTTATTAGGGACTTGGGGGGTAGGGGGAAATGGGAATTTTTGTCCAATCGATATAAAGTTTCAGTTATTCAAGATGAATTAGATCTAGAGATCCACTGTACAGATCAAAAATGCTGTATTGTGGGCGCCTGGGTGGCTCGGTTGGTTAAGCGACTGCCTTCGGCTCAGGTCATGATCCTGGAGTCCCTGGATCGAGTCCCGCATCGGGCTCCCTGCTCGGCAGGGAGTCTGCTTCTCCCTCTGACCCTCCCCCCTCTCCTGTGCTCTCTCTCATTCTCTCTCTCTCAAATAAATAAATAAAATCTTTAAAAAAAAAAAAAAAATTGCTGTATTGTGCACTTAAAAATTTGATACACTAGATCCCATTTTCTTGCCAAAGCATACATACACACACACACACACACACAAACACACACACACACACAAAGGGACACAAGGCACAAGGAAACTTTTGGAAGTGATGGAGATCTATTATTGTGGTGATGGTTTCATGAGTTTATGCATATGTCCAAATTCATCAAATTGTATATGTTAAATATATGTAATTTTGTATATCAATTTTATCTCAATAAAGCTGTTTAACAAAAACATACAGATTGGAAAGGAAAGGGTAAAATTGTCTCTATTTGTGGATTAAGCGATTGTTTATGTAGAAAACCCTAAAGAATCTACAAAGGAAAACTACTAGAACTAATCAGTGAATTTAACAATGTCGTACTGTGCCTGTTAGCAATTTATTGCCTCTAATTTCCAAATTCTTCCTTTCAGCCTGCTCTGTGAAAATACATCTGGGCCTTTTAAGTATTTTTTTCCCATGACAGTCAGTAGAGAGCACTGGAGAGACATTACGGAAGAAAAGTTTTGCTCTCTGTTTCCAGTGTGCTTGCTGGGCATGTTCTTGTCCGGAGTGCAGCTTGTCTAGCACCAGGCTCCTAAAACACACACAGCTACTCTAGTGCCTTTCTCCAGCAGTGACAGTGGCCAAGCAGCCCCCAGCAGCCAGCAGCTTCCTCTGCAACATCACTGTCACTCCTCTTCTGACGGCTTGGTAGCAAAATGCCTCTAGGGCAGTGTTCACTCCCAGCTTCTCCACAGCCCTTGGCAGTTTGTAGTGAGTAGAGAGTAGCCAATGAGATACCTTCTAGTGAACAGCTTTCCTGGCTCCCTCAAGAGTGGATTTCCAGCATGTTCTTCCAGCATTGCACTCAGCAAATTCTCTGCCATCCAGTGAGCTGCAGCTGTGTCCTACCCTGCAAGTTCTGGATCTTTGCTCTGGGGAGGGAGAGAGTCTCTGCTCTAGGTGCTCTGTATCAGGGCAAGGATTAGTGGGTGCTGCTTTGAACTCTTATTCCTATATTCTTTAGAATTCTTAGGATTCTTTTTACTTCTTACTAGCCAATCCCTCATTGTTGTAATCCCTCATTATAGTTAATAATTCTTTATATTAAACTTTCCCTGTTCAAATTACTGTGTAGTTATTTTCTCCTGATTGGACCCAGACTTATATACTCTGGATATATTTATATACTGTTGACTAACAATTGTATTTTTATATACTAGCATCAACCAATATGAAAATTCTTTAATTTTTAATTTCATTTACAATCACACCAAGAAACATAAAATACTTAGGCATAAAGTTAACAAAAGATGGGCAAGACCTCTTCATTGAAAACTACATGTTGCTAAGGGAAATTAAAGATGACTTAAGTAGTCCCCTGCGGCAGCCCCTGTCCCTAAGAATATTGTCTCCTGCTCTGAGCCCCAAGCCGTGCAGTTCTGCCCACCAGCTTGCAGACCCCTCTCAGACACCCAAAGCTCACCAGTTTGCTCTTAGCTGCAGCCTGGCATTGCTGGCTCGTGCCTCTGGGGGACCTCTGGGAGACCTCTGGTCCTCCCACTACACAGGGACACTTCACCCCATTCAAAATCTGGATGAGGAGAGAGGAGAGGAAAGATGGAGGAGGAGTAGGGGACCCTGTTTCAACTGGTCCCCGGAATTGAGCTGGATATCTACCAGACCACTCTGAGCACCCATGAAACCAGCCTGAGATGTAAGAAGATCTGGATCTCTACAAACAGAATATCGCAGGCGGTTGGTTTTGAGGTACGAAGCGGGGAGCCGTGATTCCGCGGGCAGATATCTGAGGATAAACGGCATCGGGAGGGTGCCTGGCCATGGGGATCCTACACTGTCGGTGAGTGACAGCCTCGCACACTGGGAATGGGGCACAGACTCGCAGACCGGTAGCGGTGGGGAAAGGACTTTAGGGCAGCCCCCGGGGCAGAAACCCGGAGCGGCGGGGTCGCACATGAGAACTAGGAGCGGCTGGCGATTTTAGAAGCACAAAGAACAGAGACGAGCCCCAACCTGGAGGCAGGACTGGGGGCGCTGCGGAGGGGCGCACAACCCAGGACGCTGCAGTTTATAGCAGCACAGACAGAAACGGAGACGGTGTGGCCTGGAGAGCTCACTGAAGAACAGACTGCGATCTCTCTGCTCTGAGGCAGAGGGTTGGAAACAGTGTCTTCTGCTCTGACTCGCAGAAGAGACGCAGAAAGCCACCAGGGAAAGGCGCCAGAGAACAAAAGCCCCAAAAACCACTGAGCCCATTCCCTGCCACAGGGGGGCAGGGCAACTCCGCCCAAACAGGGTTGCCTGAGTAATAGCGCGGCAGGCCCCTCCCCCAGAAGACAGGCTGGGAAAACAAGAGGCCAGCAACCCTAAAGTCCCAAGAAAACAGGTGCATCTTGCTTGGGTTCTGGTCAATAATTTGGACTCTATACATTCCCTCAAACACGCATCAACAGAATGACTAGGAGGACGAGCCCCCAAAACAGAAAAGACTCAGAGATTATGACTTATGCTGCAAATTTACAAATGGATGCAGATATAACCAAGATGTCGGAGATGGAATTCAGGCTAGCAATTGTGAAGACAATGGCTAGAATGGAGAAATCAATTAATGGCAACATAGAGTCTCTAAGGGCAGAAATGAAAGCTGAATTGGCAGAACTTAAAAATGCTATCAATGAGATCCAGTCCAATCTAGATAATCTAACAGCTAGGGTAACTGAGGCAGAAGAACAAATAAGCGACCTGGAAGACAATATAATAGATAAAAAGGGAAAAGAGGAGGCCAGGGAAAAACAACTCAGAATCCATGAAAATAGAATCAGAGAAATAAGTGACACCATGAAGCCTTCCAATGTCAGAATAACTGGAATCCCGAGGGAGTGGAGAGAGAGAGAGGACTAGAAGATGTATTTGAGCAAATCATAGCTGAGAACTTCCCTAATCTGGGAAATGAAACAAACATTCGCATCCTAGACGCAGAGAGGACCCCTCCCAAGATCAAGGAAAACAGGCCAACACCCCAGCATGTAATAGTAAAACTTGCAAATCTTAGAACCAAGGAAACCATCTTAAGGGCAGTTAGGGGGAAGAGATCCCTTACGTACAGAGGGAGGAACATCAGAATAATGTCAGACCTATCCACAGAGACCTGGCAAGCCAGAAAGGCCTGGCAAGACATATTCAGGGTACTAAATGAGAAGAACATGCAGCCAAGAATACTTTATCCGGCAAGGCTTTCATTTAGAATGGATGGAGAGATGCAGAGCTTCCACGACTGGCAGAAACTGAAAGAATATGTGATCACTAAGCCGGCCCTGCAAGAAATATTAAGGGGGATTCTATAAAAGGAGAAAGACCCCGAGAGTGATATAGAACAGAAATTTACAGGGACAATCTATAAAAACAATGTCTTCACAGGCAACATGATGACAATTAATTCATATCTTTCAATAATCACTCTCAACGTGAATGGCCCAAATGTTCCCATAAAACAGCACAGGGTTGCAGATTGGATAAAAAGACAGGACCCATCCATATGCTGTCTACAAGAGACTCATTTTGAACCTAAAGATACATCCAGACTGAAAGTGAAGGGATGGAGCTCCATCTTCCATGCCAGCGGACCTCAAAAGAAAGCTGGGGTAGCAATTCTTATATCAGACAAATTAGATTTTAAACTAAAGTCTGTAATTAGAGACACAAAAGGACACTATATCATTCTTAAAGGGTCTATCCAACAAGAAGATCTAACAATTGTAAATATCTATGCCCCCAACATGGGAGCAGCCATCTACATAAGCCAACTGTTAACCAAAATAAAGAGTCATATTGATAACAATACATTAATTGTAGGAGACCTCAATACTCCACTCTCAGCAATGGACAGATCATCTAAGCAGAAAATCAACAAGGAAACAAGAGCTTTGAATGATACATTGGACCAGATGGACCTCATAGATATTTACAGAACATTCCACCCTAAAACAACAGAATACTCATTCTTCTCGAGCGCACATGGAACTTTCTCCAGAATAGACCATATACTGGGTCACAAATCAGGTCTCAACCAATACCAAAAGATTGAGATTATTCCCTGCATATTCTCAGACCACAATGCTCTAAAACTGGAACTCAATCACAAGAAAAAATTTGGCAGAAATTCAAACACTTGGAAGCTAAAGACCACTCTGCTCAAGAATGTTTGGGTCAACCAAGAAATCAAAGAAGAACTTAAACAATTCATGGAAATCAATGAGAACGAAAACACATTGGTCCAAAACCTATGGGATACTGCAAAGGCGGTCCTAAGGGGGAAATACATAGCCATCCAAGCCTCACTCAAAAAAATAGAAAAATCCGGAATTCACCAACTAACTCTACACCTTAAAGAACTAGAGAAAAAGCAACAAACGACGCCTAAGCCACGCATTAGAAGAGAAATAATTAAAATTAGAGCAGAAATCAATGAATTAGAAACTCGAAACACAGTAGATCAGATCAATGAAACTAGAAGTTGGTTCTTTGAAAGAATTAGTAAGATCGATAAACCACTGGCCAGACTTATCCAAAAGAAAAGAGAAAGGATCCAAATCAATAAAATTATGAATGAAAGGGGAGAGATCATGACTAACACCAAGGAAATAGAAACAATTATTAGAAATTATTATCAACAACTATATGCCAATAAACTGAGCAATCTGGATGAAATGGAGGCCTTCCTGGAAACCTATAAGCTGCCAAGACTGAAACAGGAAGAAATTGACAACCTGAATAGGCCAATAACCAGTAACAAGATTGAAGCAGTGATCAAAAACCTCCCAAAAAACAAGAGTCCACGGCCTGATGGATTCCCTGGGGAATTCTACCAAACATTCAAAGAAGAAATAATACCTATTCTACTGAAGCTGTTTCAAAAAATAGAAACAGAAGGAAAACTTCCAAACTCATTCTATGAGGCCAGCATTACCTTAATCCCCAAACCAGGCAAAGACCCCATCAAAAAGGAGAATTTCACACTGATATTCCTGATGAATATGGATTCCAAAATCCTCAACAAAATCCTAGCTAATAGGATCCAACAATACATTAAAAGGATCATCCACCACGACCAAGTGGGATTTATCCCTGGGATGCAAGGGTGGTTCAACATTCACAAATCAATCAATGTGATAGAACACATTAATAAGAGGAGGGAGAAGAACCATATGATCCTCTCAATTGATGCAGAAAAAGCATTTGACAAAATACAACATCCTTTCCTGATTAAAACTCTCCAGAGTATAGGGATAGAGGGAACATTCCTCAAGCTCATAAAATCCATCTATGAAAAACCCACAGCGAATATCATCCTTAATGGGGAAAAGCTGAGAGCCTTTCCCTTAAGATCAGGAACACGTCAAGGGTGCCCACTCTCACCACTGTTGTTCAACATAGTACTAGAAGTCCTAGCAACAGCAATCAGACAACAAAAAGAAATAAAAGGTATTCAAATTGGCAAAGAAGAAGTCAAACTCTCTCTTTTTGCAGATGACATGATACTTTATGTGGAAAACCCAAAAGACTCCACCCCCAAATTACTAGAACTCATCCAGCAATTCAGTAATGTGGCAGGATACAAAATCAATGCACAGGAATCAGTTGCTTTCTTATACACTAACAACGCAACTGTAGAAAGAGAAATTAGAGAAACAATTCCATTTACAATAGCACCAAAAACCGTAAGATACCTCAGAATAAACCTAACCAAAGAGGTAAAGGATCTATACTCTAGGAACTACAAAACACTCATGAAAGAAATTGAAGAAGACACAAAAAGATGGAAAAATATTCCACACTCATGGATCGGAAGAATAAACATTGTTAAAATGTCTATGCTACCCAGAGCAATCTATACCTTCAATGCCATCCCGATCAAAATTCCAATGGCATTTTTCAAAGTGCTGGAACAAACAATCCTAAAATTTGTATGGAATCAGAAAAGACCCCGAATCACCAAGGAGATGTTGAAAAAGAAAAACAAAGCTGGGGGCATCACGTTGCCTGATTTCAAGCTATATTACAAAGCTGTGATCACCAAGACAGCATGGTACTGGCACAAAAACAGACATACAGACCAATGGAACAGAATAGAGAACCCAGATATGGACCCTCAACTCTATGGTCAAATAATCTTTGACAAAGCAGGAAAAAACATGCAATGGATAAAAGACAGTCTCTTCAATAAATGGTGCTGGGAAAATTGGACAGCCACATGCAGAAGAATGAAACTCGACCATTCTCTAACACCATTCACAAAGATAAACTCAAAGTGGATGAAAGAGCTCAATGTGAGACAGGAATCCATCAAAATCCTAGAGGAGAACATAGGCAGTAACCTCTTTGACATCACCCACAGCAACTTCTTTCAAGATACATCTCCAAAAACTAGTGAAACAAAAGCAAAAATGAACTTTTGGGACTTCATCAAGATAAAAAGCTGCACAGCAAAGGAAACAGTCAACAAAACAAAGAGGCAACCCACAGAATGGGAGAAGATATTTGCAAATGACACTACAGATAAAGGGCTGGTATCCAAAATCTATAAAGAACTTCTCAAACTCAACACCCAAAAAACAATCAAGTCAAAAAGTGGGCAGAAGAGATGAACAGACACTTCTCTGAAGAAGACATACAAATGCCTAACAGGCACATGAAAAAATGTTCATCATCATTAGCCATCAGGGAAATCCAAATCAAAACCACACTGAGATACCACCTTACACCAGTTAGAATGGCAAAAATGGACAGGGAAAGAAACAACAAATGTTGGAGAGGTTGTGGAGAAAGGGGAACCTTCTTACACTGTTGGTGGGAATGCAAGTTGGTACAGCCACTTTGGAAAACAGTGTGGAGGTTCCTCAAAAATTTAAAAATAGAACTACCCTATGACCCAGCAATTGCACTCCTGGGTATTTACCCCAAAGACACAGATGTAGTGAAAAGAAGGGCCATATGCACCCCAATGTTCATAGCAGCAATGTCCGCAATAGCCAAACTGTGGAAAGAGCCGAGATGCCCCTCAACAGATGAATGGATAAAGAAGATGTGGTCCATATATACAATGGAATATTACTCAGCCATCAGAAAAGATGAATACCCAACTTTTAAAGTCAACATGGATGGGACTGCAGGAGATTATGCTAAGTGAAATAAGTCAAGCAGAGAAAGTCAATTATCATATGGTTTCACTTATTTGTGGAACATAAGGAATAACATGGAGGACATTAGGAGAAGGAAGGGAAAAATGGGCGGGGGGAATTGGAGGGAGAGATGAACCATGAGAGACTGTGGACCTGAGAAACAAACAGGGTTTTAGAGGGGAGGGGGGAGGGGGGATTGGTTAGCCTGGTGATGGGTATTAAGGAGGGCATGTACTGCATGGAGCACTGGGTGTTATACGAAAACAATGGATCATGGATCACTACATCAAAAACTAATGATGTATTGTATGGTGACTAACATAACATAATAAAATTTAAAAAAATAAATAAATAAAATAAAGAGAAAAATATGCAAAAGATAGGTGCATTTACTACATTCAAAAAAAAATAGAAATGCTTGTCTACAAAAGACTTCATGAAAAAAGTAGAGTGAAAATCCACGTTAAAATTGAGGGACCATGTCTGCCACATATGAAACCCACAAAAGGCATAAGAAACTTCTACAAATCAATTTGAAAAAGGACAAATAATCAATGCATATATGAGCAAAAAACATAAACAGGCATTTCAAGTAGTGGGAAATGCAGTGACCAAAAAATATTAGTATCGGGGAAGATGTAAATTAAAACCAGAATTGGATACAATTCCATAACCACTGGTTTGGTTAAAAAATAAATAAATAAAAGTCTGATAACACCAAGTGTTGGAGAGTACAGTAGACCTAATAATGGTCCCTCAAAATGTCCACATCCCAATCCTCAGACCTCGTGAATATGTTACCTCGTGTGCAAAAAGAAACTGCATGTGGATGTGACTCAATTAAGAATCTTCAAATGAAGAGACTACATTGGGTTATCAGGTGGGCCTGATGATGTAATCATAAGTGTCCTTGCAAGAGCGATGCAGAGGGAGATATAACTACAGAAAAGGGGAAGGTGATTGCATGTCTATGGAAGCAGATCTTGGAACGATGCTCTTTGAAGATGGAGTAAGGGGCCACAGGCTGAGTGCCAGAGACCGGTAAAGCTAAAGGAATCAGACCCTCCCCTCAGAGCCTCCAGAAGGTGGCCAGCCTGTCCACACCTTGATTCTAGCCCTGGGGAAACTGATTTCAGACTTCTGACCTCCAGGTCTATAAGAGTACATTTGTGTTGTTTTAAGCCACCAAGTTCGTGGTAATTTGGAATCTAATTCAGGAAGAGTGTGGATCTAAATAGTTATCCACTGCCAGTGGGAGTATAAACTGGTTTAATCATTTTAGAAAATAGTTTATAATTATCTAGGCAAGCTGAAGATGTGTATACCCTCCATAGTGACACAAGTACTCTAGAGAATTTATTGCACATACACACCACGACACATGTATAATAATGTTCATAGCATCATGATGCATAATAGCAAATATAAATGAAAAGAATAAGAAAAATAAAACATTACAATCCATTCCCTTTCCGCTCCCAACTGCTCTTGAAACATTTGAAATGCTTTTCCTTACCCCTTTGCCCCTGACACCAACCTCTATGCTATGGTAAGATAACTTAGTGGTTTACTACTGTCTTTTTAAAGATTTTTCTTGCGCCCTTACCTTACACACTTCTAGACAATATATTTGTGTGTGTGCATGTGTGCGTGTTTCCTCACTCTTTCCACCTTGAGATTCTCACCTATTCCTTTATTATTCCAGCTGGACCTTTCCTCAGTATTTTTCTGTGATGAGGTTTGAGGATGACAGACTCTATGAATTTTTGTTTATGCACAAACATCTTTTTTCCTGCAGGTGAATGATATCTTAGCTAAGTGTGGGATTCTTGCTTGGAAACCCTTTATTTCAATGGACTATGCAAATTATCCTACTGCCTCTTTACCAAAACTTATGGGACATACAAAAAAGCTAGATATTTATAACCTTAGATACATTCATTATTCACAGAAAACTATGAAAAAATGAAAGAATTTGTTACATGTGGATTTACTATGATGATTATGAGGCTTCAGAGTTCCTCACTTACATAGACTCCAGTACTTAATTTTATATTTATAATTGTATAATATTTTTCTTAGAGTGGGCTCCCAAAATTACATAAGTTTCAAGCTCCACAAAACCTGAGGTGAACTTTGGAATTAAGTATTCAACCAAAGAAGTTGGGAAAAGAACAACAAATAAACCACAAGAAACTATGGAGAGAGAAGTAATAAAAGTAAAAGCTTAAAATGAATGAAACAAGAAAAAATAGTACAAAGGATAAAAAGTTTCCCAAAAGTTGGCTATTGAAAAAGCCAGCAAAGTAGATTAACCTCTCTCAATTCTAATCAAGAGAAAAAGAGGGGAAGCACCAACGGACAAAATCTGAGTGGAAAATGAAGCATAATCACAGATACAAACAAGGACAAAAGAATTACAGGAGAACAGTGCAGGCAGTGCTATAATAACAGAAGTGAAAACCTGAAGGAAATAAAAACGCTCAAAAACTTATGCAAGATAAAACGTAAAACTTGAATAAAGCCCTTTCTTTAAAAGACATTGGAAAAGTGTTTAAAGACTTGCTATTAAAAAGTTTCCATGACCTTTTAGCTAACATTTGAAAGCTAGATCATACCAATATGTTTTACATTATTTATGTAAAAAGGATAGAAAGTTCTCTAATTTGTTTGAAGCCAGAATATATTTAATATAAAATTCTGAAAAAGAAAAGAAAAAAGAAAAAGCTATATACCAATCTTATTTGCGAATACAGATGCAAAATACAACTAGATTAGAAAATAAAATTCTAGGGACACCTGGGTGGTTCAGTTGGTCGAGCGTCTGACTCTTGATTTAGGATCAGGTCATGATGTCGGGGCGCTGGGTGGAGCCTACTTAAGATTCTCTCTCTTCGCCCTCTGCCCCTCCCCCCTCTCTAAAATAAATAAATAAAATTCTAGCAAATTATCAAAAGAATACCACACTTTAACCGAATAGAGTTTAAGAATCTATGGAACACTCAGGAAGTATGGATCCAAATAATCCATGACAACAGGATTGGAAAACTTTCTTAAAGGGCCAGCCAGTAAATATTTTAGGCTTTGGGGCCACGTGGTCTCTGTTGCAACTGTTTAACTGCCATTGTAACATAAAAGCAGCTTCAGACAATAGTGAATGATTGGGTGTGGCTGTGTTCCAATAAAATTTTATTGACAAAACAGGCAGCTGGCCCTGAAACTGTGGTGTATTCACCAGCATTACATCAATAAGCTAATGGAGAAAATCATAGGCATATATCAATTATCTTGGTTTAGGTGTTACCAGAAGCATACCCTGAGTTAAAGATTCAAACAAAAATCATTTATTAGGGACAAGGTCCAGAAAACACCAATAAGGGAATGAGTACATGAGACAGAGAAAGGAGGAAACAATAATGGGTTGCATTATCAGACCAGTTACCACTGCAGGAAACATTGGAGAGATGTGACAGAGCACGGTTGAGACTTTTCTCTCTCAGGAGGCGTAGAAACTGGGGAATGATCCACCACTGGCCCACCCCTATCAGTCATTGGCCGAGAGCTGCTTCAATGGTATTCATTCTTGGGCCATTCAGGCTTGCCCTGCTGCTCTCAAGATCCAGAAAGAAACCCCTCAGGGAGTCACAGTTGTTCACAGTTGTTTGTAGCAAACAACCTTTGGTGTGGAGAGGTGAGCACTGAGGGGTCATTGGCAGATACTGATAGAATTTGCTATATTAATAGAGGCTGGAAAAGTACCTGGTAAAATTCAGCAGCAAATCCTAATTAAGACTGCATACAATAGAAATGGAAGAAAGTTACTTAAATATAGTAAAGACAGTTTGCTAAAACCCACCAGCAAATATTATCCTAAATGGCAAAAGACTAAAACCATCTAGATAAAAATGCCTGCTATCACCATGAATTTTCTTAAGGTCTTAGAGATTGTAGATAATATATTCAGATACATAGAAAATAATGCATATAATATTGGAAAAGAAGAAAGACATTTGGATTTTTTTCTCTTTTTTTCCTAGAGATGTTATTGTAAACCTAGAAAACCCAAGGATCTTTCAAAAAAAAAAAAAAAAAACAGTGAGGGGAGCCTGGGTGGCTCAGTCAGTTAAGCATCTGACTCTTGACCTCAGCTCGGGTCTTGATCTCAGGGTGGTGAGTTCAAGCCCTGCATTGGGCTCTACAGTGGGCGTGGAGCCTATTTTTTAAAAAAAAAAATTTTTTTAAGTGAGAAGATTTAATATAATTTGGGAAGAGGATGTTATGGACTGAACTGTGTTCACCCAAAATTCATTGGAGCCCTAACCTCCAATGTAACTGTTTTTAGAGATTGGGCCTTTAGGAAGGTAATTAAGGTTAAATAAGGTCAGACGGGTGGGCCCTAATTTGATTGGTCTCCTTATAAGAAGAGGAAAAAGAGACACCAGAGATCTCTCTCTCTCTTCTCAAGCACAGAGAGGCCACATGAAGACATAACAAAAGGTGGCTGACTGCAAGCCAGAAATAGAGGTTTCACCAAAAACTGACTATGCAGGCACTTTGATCATGGACTTCCAGGTTCCAGAACTATAAGAAAATAAATTACTGTTTACACGCTCAGCCTGTGGTGTTTCATCATGGTAGCCAACGCAAACAAATACAGGGGCAGAATACAAAAGAAATACATTTTTTATAGTTTTCCTCTACTCCAGAAATAAGCACTTAAAAGGAGAAATAGAATGAAAGATTCTATTTACGATAGCAACAAAAATTATAAAAATTATTTCTAAGTATAGTCAGGAATGAAAAAAACTACTTAGGGATAATTCTATCAGGAAAGTTACAGGATTTACATTTAAAAACTATAAAACCTTATTGTAGAACCCTAAAAAGATCAAAACAAATACAAAAGCCCACCATATCTTTTCATGGGAAGACATAATTATATAAAAATGTCAATTTTCTCTAAGTAATATGGAATTTAATGTAATTCCCAGCAGAACTCAATAGGAAATTAATGTTGGGTTTTCTTTGCTTATATTTCAGAAATAGATTACCTGACCACAAAAAAATAGAAGAATAAATGCCTGGAGCACTTGGGTGGCTCAGTCAGTTGAACATCTGACTTTTGGTTTCGGCTCCGGTCATGATCTCAGGGTCGTGAGATTGAGCCCTGCATCAATTCTCTCTCTCTCTCCCTCTGTCTCTGCCCCTGATAAATGCCTGATAGGATCTCAGAAATAAAAAAAGAAGGCAGGGTTCAGGGGAGGAGAGCCAAAGTATTGAGAGACTTACCTTACCAGGCAGTAGAATACATAACCACTGTGTTCAAATCAATAAGGCTTTGGTATAGGAAGAAAAAAGCATATCGATAAAAATGAATAGAGAATTCAGAAACAAATCACAGGAGATTGAAATGTTTTTAATTACAACATTGAAAACCAGTAGAAAAGTGTGAATTATTTGATAATTCGTGTTGGTACAACTGGATATCCATGTAGGCGAAAAAATAGGATCCCATCTCAAACCGTATTCAAAAATTCAAAATGGATTAAAATTTTACATTTTAAAATAAATAAATGACTTCCACGTAAAATTATTCCAATGTGTTAGAAGTCAGCATAAAGGTTACCTTAAGGGGAAGGTAGTGACCAGGAGGGAGCATGAGGTGGACTTCGGGGTTATATCTTGATCTGGGTTATATGGATGTGTTTCCTTTGTGAGCATTCATCAGGATGTACCATTACATAACTGGTACTTTATACGTATGTGTGTACATGTATGTTATAGTTCAAAAAATATTTAAAAATGAAAAAATAAAAAATCTTGTAAGAACATCTAGAATAGAAGTGGACTAAGTAAGGGAACACCTTCTTAACCCATAAGCTGCAAAATAAGAATAAGTGAGCCACACTTGACTACATAAAAATTTAAAGCATTTGTGTGGCAAATGATATCGCAAATAGTCAATAGACAAATGATATGTCAGCCAAAAATCTGTAGTATAGATGACAGATAAAGTTTTAATATTTTTCTTATATTCTTATTTTTCTAAAATTTTTCTAATATTTCTTACAAATCGACAAGAATAAGACAACTCAATTTTTAAATTTGGCAAAGGACTTGAATCGACACATTGGAGAAAAGCGAGTCCAAGTGACCAATGAACATAATAAAAGATGCTTGAGTTTACCAGCAGTTGGGGAAGGATAAATTAAAATAACAATGAGATATTGGGATGCCTGAGTGGCTCAGTCGGTTAAGCAGCTGCCTTTGGCTCAGGTCCTGATCCCAGGGTCCCAGGATCAAGTCCCACATCGGGCTCCCTGCTGCGCGGGGAGCCTGCTTCTCCTTCTGCCTGCCACTCCCCCTGCTTGTGCTTGCTCTCTGTCTTTCTCTCCTTCTCTCTCTCTGACAAATAAATAAAATCTTCAAAAAAATAAAATAACAATGAGATATTATGCTATAGCCATCAAACTGGAAAATTTAAAAGCACTGTAACACAGCTAACAGGGATGTAGGGAAAAGGATGTTTTGAAATGTGAGGTGTTATAGACTTTTTGGAAAGTAATCTGACAATTAAAATTTTAATTTAAAAGTTTAAATACCTATCTCTCAACCCAACAGTCAGGCTCATGAGGGTTGAGTCTACGGAAGTACAATCACCAGTGTGAAGGACCTGCACAAACATTTTCAGTGCAGAACATCATAATGCAGAAAAAAATTGGAGAAAAGTGACTTCCCTTCAGTAAGAGATGGCACAACCTCACCAGGAAACAATACCCAATCACAAGAAAAAATGCAAAAGTGTTTCTCAACCTCTTTTTCATTATCACCCCCACCCTTCGGAGACATTTGGGGTATTTTTCCCTAAGTGCTCTTTCATGAAATTTTAATAGCACAGATACACAGTATATCTATTTATTTACTATGTCTGTGCTTTGTACATAAAAAGGGTGGGGCGCCTGGGTGGCTCAGTCGTTAAGCGTCTGCCTTCGGCTCAGGTCATGATCCCAGGGTCCTGGGATTGAGCCCCGCATCGGGCTCCCTGCTCAGCAGGAAGCCTGCTTCTCCCTCTCCCACTCCCCCTGCTTGTGTTCCCTCTCTCGCTGTCTCTCTCTCTGTCAAATAAATAAAATCTTTAAAAAAAAAAAAAGGGGTATGATTTTTTCACCACCCTTCAAGAAGCAATCTTCACCCCCTTGGGGTCACTATCACCTCCAATGAGAATTCATGAGCTACACTCATTGACTTAGAGAGATTTTCGCAAGACATTTTTTTTAAAGATGTATTTATTTATTTTAGAGAGAGAGAGCATGGTCAGGAGGGGCAGAGGGAGAGGCAGAGAGAATCTCAAGCAGACTCCCAGCTGAGCACAGAGCCCACCCAGGGCTCCATCTTACCACCCTGAGATCACAACCTGAGCTGAAACCAAGAATCAGAAACTTAACCACTGTACCACTCAGGGGCCCCTCACAAGACATTTTTAAGTGAGAAAAGTCAGATACAGAAAAGTTGCATACGATGTTTGTATTTGCATGTATGTATGTGCATGGTGTGATTATATGATTATATGAGTGTGATTATATGAGTAAAGAGAAAAAGACAGAGAGATATTGTCATTAATAAGGACTAACTTGAGGTTGGGGACACCTGATGTGATTGGGTCAGGGGTAGGAAGAAGAGAGCCAAGCAAAAGAAAAAGTGGGGGAGACACTTCACTAAAAATAAAAAGTATAATAATAATCACATTTATGTAAATTTATATATGTAAAAAGGCTTTGTTTTGCTGTTAAGACAGAGCTTCCAGGCCTCTAGCCTCATGCGAATGGATAGGAAAGTGGGGTCTTTCCCCACTCAGAAGCAGGGAGCTGAGGGTCCATACCTCCTGCAGTCTGTCAAGTTTTCAATGAACAGAAAACAACAGAATGTTCTTTCAACATTTTTTTACTCTCCCAAATCTTTCTGATGTATCAAATTCAGCTGTGGACATGAAAATTCTCATCTGAGAGAGGATTTCCCTGGATCAAGGAGAAAGGGAGGAAGGTCACATTAGCACTTCTTGGACCACCCCCAAATGATCTGTGGTTGCAGATGGTCAAAACACAGACACCCATGCAGCTGCTACTTCATTGTGTGGCTCAGATGAGACATTCGTCCTCTCTACACAATAGCCTGTTGAGGAGGGTGGAAGCCTACCAGGCTCTCCTCTTGGGAAGATTCAGCTCTGTCTGCCCCTCTTATTGCCAACCTCAAGACTTGGCATGGTTTTTTTCCCTGGTGACAATCCTTCTGTCTCACACTTACTGTCATCTAACTTTGAAAACATTCATATTGGGGGTGACAGCAGTTTAATTTCACAAATATTATAACTTCTCAGCACTTGCTAAGGACCATTGGGAATAATTGTTTCCTGCATACAGATGACAGTTGAGACAATAGCCTCAGAGCTCCAAGGAGGCAGGAGAGGACAGGATGGATGTGGGATGGAGCTGAAGGAGAGAATTAACCAGAATAAGAAGTCTGACCCTTGCCAAGGTGGGGCCTGAATCAGAACCACCAAGTCCATGGAGCATTGTCAACTCTAGTTAGATCTGAGTTGAGTTAATGCCCAAAGTTTGGATCCCAAAGAGCAGGGCAGAATGATGTGGCAGCATCTCCAAAGCAGCAGTGCTTCTCAGCATCAGGCAAGAAGCAGAAACGTGGAGGTGAAGGCCTGTGGAGTCAAGGCAAAGGGCCAGAATGAGGACCAGGTGCAGCAAGGAGCTGGCAGGAATGAGGTGGTGGGGTGGTGACTTGAATGAGGTGCAGGTAAGACCAGTCTCTACCCCAGGGGAAAAAAACGGGAACCAGACAGAACCAGGCAGCCAGCCTGACCATGACCCTGGAGTTCACATGGATTCCCAGGGCCCCCAGGGTTCCTCAGACACCAGCTGGAAGGCCACAGCCTAGGGTTCTCCTTGGATCTGGGGCAACACTTCATAAAGAACCCTTGAGTGACAACACTGAAACAGGGAAGAACTGACACCAGGTCATTTGGGAAGACAAGACAATTGAGCATGAAACAACTAGAGAATACTCTGAAACACTGGGATTAAACGCCAAAACATGGGGGCGACCCCTGCTGTCTGCTGTGGGGAGGAGGATGGACCAGTGGAATGCCTGTTTGTCTGAGAAGGCTGCAAATCACTCCCCCATCTCAAGGTTTCCATTTCTTGCCTTGGGGAAGAGATATGATTATGGAATTTCTGGGGTCACTGGTGAATAACATTCTTGAAACTACATTTTTGAGGGTTGGTTGTGTTTTCTCAAGACCTGTGTTTTGTTACTGAGCTCTGCCTCGCTGGGTTTCTTGTGGCCAGGGGTTCTTTTGCACAACTGCCATGGCTTCTTCCCAAAGGAATTCCTTTTCCCTATCCTAGAGAACAGACACTGTTGATTTGATGTGCTCACAGCCAGCTGTCCGAGGAGAGGGTAGGACTCGCCTCCCAAGGTCCTGGCCCTGGCCCTGTAGCATCCTGCTCAGTGCCCCAGGTGGGCAGGCCCCATGGACGAACATATACGACAGACCACCTACTCAGCTGAGGCCAAGTTAGCAGTTCTGAAGTGTCTTTTTCCTCCAACAACATGAATTAGAAGCCACCCTTCAATATCAGTACATACATCTATTGCAAATGCCCTTTGAGATCAACAGCTTCTGTGAGGGAATGCCCTTCCCTCTCACTTTTAATGCCATCTTCTTTTAAATTAGAACAATTTAAGAATGCACTGCAAATTTAGTAATCCTTTTTCTCAGAAAGAAGAAGACTGATGAGAGAATGGGAAGCAGAAGTCGAGGTAATCCAAAGAATACCCCAAAGTCAGTGAAAAACTAGCCTTTTTCGTTTGGGGCCTTATCACTTCAGCATTTTCTGGAATGCAATGAAATGATCTCTGAGTATACATATACAAATAGGCACAACCAGTTTGAATTTTGAATATGTTCATTTTATACATGTAATATATTATCAATACATAAATATATGTGTGGAGATAGATGGTCAGATAGTCATACACATGTCTGTTTCTTCCACTTACAAAAGCCCTGAGCATCATTTGAGTCTTTGGGCTCAGCCTCCAGACAGTGAAGCCATGGGAACTCTAAAGCTGGCTTCTGGGCAACAGGGTGACCTTCTGCTCCTAACAGTGTCCGTCATTCCCTCCTCCTCTCCTGCTACCCACCTCTGTTCACTGCTTGGAGGCCCAACAAAGCCTTTCCAAGTGATTACACTTCTTGCAGCCTGCTGTGAGAGAGCCAGGCTTTGGGGGACTTCAGAAAATGCCCCAGGGATTGGGCTCACCACCCTGTCCCCACTATGGCCGGCAAGTGTCTGCCATGCTTTCAGCCCTCTCTAAAGGCAATAGCCATTGACTTCCCAATAACCTCTTTCCTGTCTACTTTCTCCCTGCTAAAGCCAGGAAGGCCATAGTTTCTCTTGTTTATTTGGAAGTTCTTAGGCCTAATAACTCTTAGCTGTCTCCCAGGGGCTCCATGCACCCTCATGAAAGCCAAACTTTTGGGAGCCTGAGTTGACATCCCAGATTTCCTGAGGAGGGTGTGCAGACCTTCTCTGTGACCAACACAACATGCATGTTTTACACACAAATACATACATGGCATATACATGTGCAGGTGTATTCAGTCATCAAACATGCATTAAGGGCTTACTAGTGCAGGGTATACGGTTAAAATAGGAATGATCACACACCCATATAACAGAAATAGAGGAGAGAGATCTTAACCAAGGCACCAGCAAGGAAACAAAAATTAACCTTCCTGCACCCCCATAATGTAGCCAGCTCCTTGGGCTCTGAATTCAGAGAAGCCTGATTAGTGCCCTTCTCCCAGGTAAGCCCATTCTACCTTCACCACCTGCCCAAGAAACCTACTTCTTTTTTGTTTTTAAAGATTTTATTTATTTATTTGACAGAGAGAGAGCACAAGTAGGGGGAGCGGCAGGCAGAGGGAGAGGGAGAAGCAGACTCCCTGCTCAGCGGGGAGCCTGAGGCAGGGCTCGATCCCAGGACCCTGGGATCATGACCCTGGGATCATGACCTGAGCCAAAGGCAGACGCTTAACAACTGAGCCACCCAGATGCCCCAATAAGCCTACTTCTTTATCCCTTTCCCCAGAGCTATGCCCAGTTAGCCCCTGTCTGTCTATCCTCAAAGATAAGCTATTCCCCTTTCCAGGGGGAGCACTGTTTTCATGAGACTTCAGAGGGACCCAAGGGTCCCTGGCATAAGGGAATCTCAAGGGCTTCTCTCTTCTCCAGCCAGGCAGACTATTCTCTCTTCTCCCCTGCTGGAAGAGCTGGTTCTCTGCCTGTTCTCTCTCTCTCCCCCTGCAGCTCGCCCACCCACACCATCACGCGAAGCTGTCCTTCCCACCACCTGCTTTCGGATGCTTTCTCCCCCTTCCTTGCCATCCCTGAATGTGAACACGTAAGGACCATATGCTAATCATTCCTAGGAAACAGAACAGCAAAAGTAACAATGGGGGGGTCCTAGAGTATAGATCCTTTACCTCCTTGGTTAGATTTATTCCAAGGTATCTTATGGTTTTTGGTGCTATTGTAAATGGAATTGTTTCTCTAATTTCTCTTTCTACAGTTGTGTTGTTAGTGTATAAGAAAGCAACTGATTTCTGTGCATTGATTTTGTATCCTGCCCCATTACTGAATTACTGTATGAGTTTTAGTAATTTGGGGGTGGAGTCTTTGGATTTTCCACATAAAGTATCATGTCATCTGGGAAGAGAGAGAGTTTGACTTCTTCTTTGCCAATCTGAATACTTTTTATTTCTTTTTGTTGTCTGCTTGCTGTTGCTAGGACTTTTAGTACTATGTCGATCTCCTCTTGAAAAAATTGCAATCATTTCCATGCAACAATGATTGGCAGGAGAAGTGGCTCTCCCTTTTGTAAATGGAGCGTGTCACTCTTGTGTCTCGCCAGCACTAAGTCTGTCACGGCCCACTTAGCATCCACCCAATTTCCTCCACCAGGTTAGCTCTTGTCCCAGGCCTTTGGGAGCATTTGAGCTCACAGTTCCTGTGCTGGAGTCTCAGAGCAGTGTCCCTTCTCTTCCTAATGGGAGAGCGATTTAGATTAAATGGGGTTCTCTGGCAATCAGGGTAGAGACCAAGGCATGGGAGCAAGACAGGCTTCAACCAGATATGAGGAAGAACATCTTGCCGATGAGTGAGGCCTACAGTGGGGTGGGCTGTCTTGGGGAAAAGTGAGTTCTTTTCTCAGCAGAGCTTTCCAGGCATGGGTGAGGTAGTAAGTCCTTTCTGACCTTGAAGTGTCCATTGCTGTGAGACTAACACTCCAGGAGAGCACAGGACATGCCACTGTAGGCTGGAAGACCCCACAGAGTGAGGGAACCCCTCTGTGTTTACAAGAGTAGATAAGAGTTTTTATTTGATCATGGGATCAATTAAGGAAGAATTTGCTTTAACTTAATTTTTGCAGCTGATGCGCTCCTCTAACTCACCCTGCTGATGCCCAAGTCAGAGCTGCACAGAGAGGAGGGGCCTGGTCTGCTCAGATGGTGGAGGACAGCAAGTGCTCTCCCCCACCCTCAATGTGGGGCAGCAAATCTAGAGTTAACTCCCTTCCTCCCCCAGAGAGCAGCTCCCTACTACAACTGGAGAACGGGAGGTGCCCTCAGCAAACAGCAGAATCAAAGTGGAAAAAATTACAAGGCAACTTTTCTGGTTTCAACTTGTCCCCTACAGAAAGGAAATAGATTTTAATATAAGATCTAAGAGGCAACATGTTTAATAAACTGCAAAAAAATGTACTTTTGGCTGGATGCTAGCATGATGAGCTTTGGGATAAAAGGAGATTTTTTTTTTTTTAAAGAAAGTTAGACATGGATCCAAAAGGGGGTTGGAATCCACCTCCCACCATCCCACTAAAATGCTCTCTAAGCAGTTGGGAGCAATCACCCTAACCCCATCACAGATACCATGCAAAAGGCAAGATTAAAGGCTTTTCCTGCTCCCTTTTCACCCAAATGGAAAAGTTTATTACAAAAATTCTTTGTGCAAGCCAAGCAATATATAGCCTCCTTGTGATGGGACATCACTTAGACACTGACAAATCCCATTCCCCAAGTTGTGGGGCCTCTAGATGACTGTGCAGGGAGTCAGCCCCCAAGGTCAGGAATGAGAATATTTCATTGTGTCCACCCCCACCCCCAAGTAAAGAAATATTTCATTCTCTTTCTCTTTACCCCAGTTGGAATCTACAGTCTAGACAGTTGTCAGATAACAACCATTAGAGACAGCAAAGGAGAATGCATATGCCTCCCAAAGATAAGGGGACGCTGGACTTCTCTTGTGAGTTTTTGGAAAGCTCTCCGAAGGCCCTAGTGATGAGCAACTGAGGGAAATGTGTCTGGCAATACATTCCCAGATGCTGGGACACATTTTACTCATCCCTGGATGAGTAAATTCCCTGGGTCAGCAGCCAGGATATGCTTCGCCCAGTTCTTAGAGACATGTCAGAAAGAGGTCATCCTTTCCCCAAAGCTTGTTCAGGAATAAACACAAAGGCAGTCCATGGGAAAACAGTGGGGTGTACACCGGGGTCCATTTCAATCTCTCATTAATTCTCTCACTTAGCAAATATTTATCAAAGGTCTACCGCTCCTCAGGCATTTCACTGGACACAGAAGACATAACTGAACAAGGCCAATAAAATCCTTGTTCTCATAAAATCGAAATTCCTACTAGAAAGTCTGGCAAACCTTTTTTCAGAGATGGGACAACGTCTAGAGTGTGTTGACTTAGAATAAAACTTTGAGATATTGTGAATCCCACTGTACTGCTTGTACCTTCAAGCAACCAAATCCTCTACCCTCTTTCCCATATCCACTGTGGTGTGGGGTTCACAATACCTCAGTATCTCCATTCCAGATAGCAAAGACATTCCACTCCACCAATCCTGGGGCGTCGGAGAGCAGAGACCACATCCTCTGTTTTCCTCCAGGCTTCCTTAGGACCAGGCTTCCTTCCACTAGGCACAAAATGGGTGCCCAGTATTTGCATAGTTACTGATTAAGCAAAGAAACTTACAAGCAATAAAAAGGGTACCCAGGCCTGTCAGTTCAAGGGCTGTGATAAATGCAAACTTTATCTTTCTGCCTTTGGGGAGAGGAGCATTTGTGCTGGTCTAACTCTGATCCCTTTAAGACTGACCGGTTTGGGCTAAGGCATTCACCATTTTTGTGTAACATCAACTCCTAAAAAAAACAACCAACAGTTTGACCAGGTTAGATCAGACCCCAAGGCAGCTTTTAAGATGGTTACGTTGATGCCACTTTTCTCACAAGAGGAGCTGGAAACTCTATCAAGCCTCTGATCTGATACCAGAGTCTAGTTCTAAAAATTCCCTGGGTCAGCAGCCAGGGTATACATAAGCCCTGGGAAAAGGAAAGAATGGCTTATTATTGCTGCATCTTTCTTCCCTGAAGCTGGAAAGAATTATGTGTCTTGATCCCAGTGCTTCTGTGCCTCTGATGAAAAGACTCAACCCTGAATCCCAGAGTGATCGCCTGGAGCAAAGGCTTGAGTAAGTTTTCACCTCTTCTCTTGCCAAGATGTGGCTTTTAGAGCCTGGGCTGCTGATGAAAATGTCAACAATGCTCACATCAAGAGGAAAATGCTCATTCCACTGGCAAAGAGCATCAGCATTCCGTAGATCAGCGGTGGTCTGAGGCACCCTTCGCTGGGCAGGGAGAGAGAACACACTTCCCTTCTCAGATCCAGTGTAGTTAGTAAGTGTGCCTGCTCCAAAGAGGTGAACAAGGAGCAGAAGTCAACGCGGGTTTGCCCTCTCCTCCCATAGGGCCCATTACAGGAGGCAGCTGGTCTTGTCCCACATCAAAGTCTCTCCTGCAGCAATAGAAACAGGGGATCCAGGTTTGGAGGCTGACCCCGTTCTAAGATCTCACTAAGCACTTGCAAATCAAACTTGGTTCCAGAGGACAAACAAATGGACCAATCCCAAACCCAAAGATCCAAATGGTGGCAGTTAACTAGAAGGAGGTTAATGTCCCTGTGGGTCTAGCTAATCCTAAGCCCAAGACTCACAAGTTAAAATATAAGTGAATTATTTAGGGCCAACGGACCTGATGGCCAAATCTTGATTAAGAATGAGCTCACAAGACTGGGATCCTGAATGTGCTGGAAAATCTGAGGGAAGACTGGGCTTGTTTGTCTCAACCAAGGTGGCCGCTTGTTATTAACAATACTAACAAAGGAGAAGAAAGTGTTGACAAGTAGCAATGATACAAGAACTGGCTTTGCAGTGATTCTAGGAAAGGAGCAGACATCTGGTACAGATGGTTGAGTAGCTTCCAGACTGTGCTGTAAGGAGAACAAGGAGTTTCTGGAGATCTTGAGCTCCATCTCCCAGCCCTGTTTTAGTATCTCCACTCGCATGTATGAGACACGATTGGGATTCTGAGTAAGATTCCTTTTGAAGAAATGGTTTTGCTGCTTGTATTGATAGGACTCTTTTTAACTGCAAAAGACAGAGACCTCAATTTACACAACAATACATTTAAACCAAAATAGTGACACACATAACTGAAAAGGCAAAGGCTAAAGGCTTCAAGCAGAGCCAGATACAATGGTTTAAATAGTGTCAGCAGGACTGAGGCACTCTGTTTCTTACTCCGCTTCCTTCTAGGTTGGTTTCATTCAGGAAACCCTTTCCATGTGGTAGCAAGTTTCAGGCTTCCATTCTCTCACCTCAAAGCCCAGTGGCTCTCTTCCCCAATAGCTCTCTCTGTTAGACTCAGGTTAATCTGCCAAGTAAAAGAAAACTCGAAATGGCAATTGTTTAACCAAGAAGTTCATTCTTTCTTATAAAAAGAAATTCTAGAGATAAGCAATCCAAGACCGAATAGTTGCTCCACAATATCAGGAATCCAAGCTTCTTTTTTGTTATTTTATTATTTGTCACAGGTGGCTTTCAATTCATGGCAATCCGGCCATCTTGTCTGTACTCCACCCAGCATGAAAGAAGAGGAAGTGGAAAAAAGGGCTTGCACCCCTTCCTTTAAGGTCACTTTAAAGAAGTAATACACGGTACATCCTCTTATATCCCCTTGGTCAAATTTAATTATATGTTCACACCCAGCTCTAAGGAAGTCTGGAAATGTAATCTTTATTGCTTACACTTATGAGGCCAGCTAAGAATTGGGAGTTCTACTATTAAAAAAATGGACAAAACTGATACTGGAAGAAGACCAATAGTATCTGCCTTGCTGGAACTACTAGTTCCAACAAAAGAATATGAGTCTTGGGGCGCCTGGGTGGCTCAGTCGTTAAGCATCTGCCTTTGGCTCAGGTCATGATCCCAGGGTCCTGGGATCCAGCCCTGCATTGGGCTCCCTGCTCAGCGGGAGGCCTGCTTCTCCCTCTCCCGCTCCCCCCACTTGTGTTCCCTCTCTTGCTGTCTCTTTCTGTCAAATAAATAAATAAAATCTTTAAAAAAAAGAAAAAGAATATGAGTCTTATAGGTTGGACTTTAGTCATGTGCCCATCCCTGAATCAGATAGAGGAAATACACTGACTTACCAATTCCTAGTCTCATGGCCATGCCTGATCCTAGAAAGGAGAAAAAGCAGGGGGAGGTACTGGGCAGAATCCATTTTACTGCCAAAATAAGCAGAACTCTAGCATCCTAATACAATCTGTTAACCTTTTTATTTGTCAAGTGTGGGAACTGAGGTCCTAGGAGGTGAAATGACTTGCACTGGGTTCGTAGCTGTTACTACTCAACACAAGTCAAGATTCTCTCCAGTGCTCTTCCTACTTCTGCTTGATGGCTCCCCCTATCAGATATACGTCACAGAAATGCAAAATTTGAAATGAAAGGTCTATAATTTATACCTTATTTGCCTGAACATAATGAGTTCCAAGAAATTAGTCCTTAATTTTTTAACCCGTGTGACCAAGATTGGAGAATCGCTAACCCCATAGACTCAGTGACATAAATACAGAAGAAAATACATTTCCTTGCTTCCCCCCTCTGATGGGGGGGGCTGATAATCCCCCCTCTCCTTCCTTCATCCATCTGTACATCCTTTCGTGAAGCTGCGTACCAAGCACTGGTAAACAAACATGAGAGAGGGTCCTTTCCCTCAGGGGGCTCACATCCTTATGAGGAAAACAAACAGGTAGACAGATAATGAGAAAAAATGGGTTTGTATGCTTAAAGTGTGAAGGAGAACAGAGAGAGAAGGGCCTTGCTGTCAAACTCCACAGGGAGGTAGCACTTGAGAAGCCAACCAGGCAGGAAAGGGCGCAGAGACCAGATGTGCGAATACACATCTGCCCACGGGACACCACGTGGAGTCCCGTGTGGCTGGAGCTCGACTGTGAAGGTCCCGGAGGGAGATAAGGCAAGGAACGTGACTGAGTGTTAGATCTGGAAGGTCCTCGTACACCTGGGAAGGAGACAGCTGGACAGTATCAATACTTACCTAAACCTGAGGACAGAGAATAGTTTAAATTATTCATCAACTCAAAATTAAAATTAAAATTGAAGCAAATAAGTACTAAGTCATCACCCAAGTTCCAAAGTGAAAGAATCCCATCTATTCTGTGACTATCTTCCTTAAAAGGCTATAAAAAGCATTTGTGTAGAAGAGAGGTGCAGTGGGAGGAGAAAAAAAGTACAGCTGATCCTCATAATTTACAGATTCCACATTTGCAGATTTGCCTACGCTAAAATTTACGCATAACCCCCAAATCAACAGCGTGGTGACCTTCCTGATCCTTTGCAGACACATGTTGGGGTGAAAATTTTGAGTTGCCCTGCAGGTATGTTCCCAGATGAGGTCAAACAAGGCAACATTCTGCCTTCTTGTTTCACACTGTAAGCAAATGTATTTTTTGTGGTCCATTTAGTGCCATGCTTTTGTGCTTTTTGCTGGTGATTCTACAGTGGTCTGAAGGGTGGTGCCGAAGTTCCCACTAGTGTTCCTAAGCACAAGAAGGCTATGCTGTGACTTATGGAGAAAAGTATGTTAGATCAGCCTCATTCAGGTATGAATCACAGTGCTGTCGGTCATGAGTTCAGCGTTAATGAATCAACAATATATATTAAATAAGGCGTCTTTAAACAAAAACACATAAACTAGGTTATATATTGATCAGTATATTGTTACCAGAGGTTCATAGGAACTAACCCCATATTTCTCCACCACCATCGTGTGCAGGTCAAGTCCCAGCCCCCCTGCCCTGCCCCACCCAGGCCACGTAGATCCTGGTCACAAAGAGAGACACTAAGTGACTGCCACCTCCCTCTTCACAGCCGATAGTGGCCCCAGTTGGTCTCCATAGCCGACCACTACAGGTATCCCTTCATTGTACCTCAGAGGGACACACAGCAGCAGAGACTGATGCTGCCTCCTGAGCTCACCTGGCCCCCACCACAGACCTTGCCTAGAGGTCCACGTCTGGCCTTGCAGACGAGGGAGATGAGCAGAAAGCCTTGCTAATGGGTCACCCCTATTTCAGGTACCAGGTAGCACCAAACTGAAAAAACAGATAGCAGAAACAAGATTAGCAAAAGCAGAAAGGAAGGAGAGTCTTGCATTATGCCAGGCGCTGTGCAGGTACTTGGTATATCAGATGTCATTTAATCCCCACCTAGGGATAATCCTCACTGTACAGATAAGGAAATTGAGACTTAGAAGAGTTCTAACTTATGCAAGATCACAGCTATTAAAGCTAGAAGGAAGATTCAGACCCACATTCACTCAGGGCCGATCCTGGGTTATTTCAACCCTCAGCATGTTGCCTCTGCTGTGCTCCCATTGACAAGTCAGGGCCAATGATTCTGTGAGGACTCAGTGATGAGATCTGTGAAAGTGCTCTATGAATTACTAAGTTCAGCACAAACATTAGAGGATATTATTGTAAGAAATCCCAAAGGACAGTCCACATTTTCTCAGTGTCCTAGAATCTGGTTGTATCCAAAGCTGCTGCTTATAGAGAGAAGACTTGACGTTGGTTTTTGTCCAAGGATCCAACTCCTAGGTGTAATTTTATTTGGAGGCAGAAAGTGTGGAAAGCCCTGGAGACGAGCACCTTTGCTATCCATCCTTGCTCAGGACAGGTTCACAGGACCTTTAAAGTAGAGGCTCAGCATTACCCAGTCCCAATTTCATTCTGACCAAGACCTCCATGGGCCCCAACCTGCCAAGCATTGACTAGCCTTGGTACCTGGTGCCTGGTGCCTGGTCCTGCTGTGAGCGCCAGGTACCTGTGCTCCTCTGGAACAGGGGCCTTTTCCTAACCCCAGCATGCATTCAGAACATCCAACAGAGGTTTGGCCTGCATTTCATGCTTTGGGCCCCCAAACTCCTGCCTTGAATTCCTTTAGTAAAGAAGCTTAGAATTTAGCCAGGTATACAGAACAGATTTGTGGAACCACACGTCCATCCTCCAAGAGCAACATGCCCCCTTGTGGCATTTCCCAAAGATAAACAGAGGAGCCTTTTTTGGAATGAAGAGTTACCATCAGAGTGACCAGCACAACGTCTGAAAACCAAGACCATGGTCGTCACCTTTAGAATGCACTCATTCAGGTTAGGATTCGCTGTTCAAGTGGTGGAGTTTGACTCAGAACTCAAGTATTCTGACTCCGAAGACCATGGTTTTTCTCCTAGCTGTGCTGTCTCTTTCCTTTCCTTTTGGAATGTGAGTTCCTTTAAGGATTGGGAATGTGTCCCCCGTTTAGTGCCTCAAAGCCAGTGTAAGCTTCTGGAGAAGAGGAAGGAAGGAAGGGAGGGCTTCCTAGGAAGCCCATACTTCCTGGGCACACCTGGGTCTCTGTTTGGCCCTTTTTACTAAGGGCTCCCAAAGAAAAGATGCACCCAGACAAGGGCTTGCAGTTGAGAGACATGGGAAAGGAACCACAAGTACCCCTCCTTTCACCAAGCTGCACCTGCCTCCTTCAATTCTTCCTGACATCCTCCCTCTATCTCCTAAAGTATGGTATCTCTGAGCATGACACAAACCTTGGCTGTTTGGAGTTGGGGGGACAGCTCTGAAGCTAAAGTAGGTTTTCTGTAGGTGTTTTGACTGATTTGTTGGGATGTCCTAGATAACACAGAGTAGATTTTCATGACTATTAGACTCCGTGACTCCCTCTCTGCTGCCTACCACCTAGGTCTTCCCTTGTGATTAATTCCCAGCTGGTTCTTACAGGTGGCACTGTGGAAACAGTGCCCCAGTTTGTCTCGGTCTTTGGGAGTAAAGTAAGATGAATCTCTGAGTTCAGATGTTTGGGTTAGCAAAAGCACCATTGAAGGAGATGAATGGCCTCACCGTGGAATGTGTCCAGAGCCCTGGATGCTGTCCAGGTGCTTGGGGAGCTAAGCCATTAGTCCCACTGTCTGATTCCATCTCTCTGCCTGGCCCTGATGTCAGGAGAGATTGAATGAGCCCATGTTCTCAAGATGGAGCAGCGGCATGCAAGCAGGGAGGGAAGGATGTGTCAGACAAATGGGGTGTCACAAGACTGGCTGACTTGTCTTCACCAAAATGGAATTTGGTGGGGGCGGGAGCCCAAGGAGAAGGGAGCCTCTGCTCTGCTGCCCCTTCCACAATAATAACTAGAGAGGTCATGATCCCTCTGATTCCTACACAATTAAACAGATATGGCCACAGCCAGCATGCCAGACCACTTTCTTTCATTGGTGCACTAATGGGCCCTACATGGATCCCAGAATCTCAAGCTGCCAAAGGGAGGTATCTGCCAGCATCTCAGGCTACCCCAAGAGAAAGAAAGGGGAATGAAGAATAGGGAGACTCTGGGGAGATCTCCATTTTTCTGGTGCAAAATAGAAAGTAAAAACCAAAGACCATGACCAAAAAGTTATCAAAGAAAGCTTTAAGGCACACAGAGTGCAAAATAATGCAAGTACAGGGTTGAAATACCGGTAATCAATTAATTAATGGCAACCTTATTGAACACTTCCTTTGGGCCTAAAGAAGAGCTAGATTAGTGGTTCTCAACCAGGAGAGTGAGATAGATAGATAGATAGATAGATAGATAGATAGATAGATAGATAGATA